>NC_081414.1:150412033-151050783 GCF_030272615.1 Cryptomeria japonica
TTCTCTTTGGGCATTCTCGGGTAGACTACCACGCAAAGACAAGGTTGTTGTAGATGCACTAAAAACATTAATTGAAATTTTTTGGCATGACAACACAAGAGTATCGCTCAACCAAAGAGATGTTGTTAGAAGGCAAATTGGGTCTAAAAATCATGAGCCACATGCGAAACACTATTTGGATATGACTCAAACTAAATTTTATGAAAGATTCCTTCAAAAGTTTCCTCAAATAAAAATTTCTCAAATATTTTTTGAAATGGCAAAACCTTTTTATATTAAGATTAATCATGTATGCACCATGTGTTGTTGTAGGATGCATATTGAATTTTCCATGCATTATGATATATTTCGTCATATTTGTTCTACTTTGCACACTAACGATGTTTTGCAGGAATGTAATATACAAGCACCTCCTAAGTCGACAAGAGAATTTATTTCAAGTGTGTTATGTAATAGACATGATGGTTGAATTTATTATAAGATGCCTTGTTTGGAAGGTTCTTGTGCTATATGTGGTGGTTTGCAATGTTTACCAAGATGCATACATTTGGAGAGCACACATGAAATTGGTATGAAACTAGTTTCTTTTGGAAAATACAAGACAGTCACATATGGAGTTAAAGATGGAAAAGATTTGAAGAGATGTGAGCTAGTGAAAAATGATATATGTGTAGCTCAATTTATGAAAATGTTTCAAGAGAAACTAGTTTATGAGTACATACTACATACACATAGAGCTTGATGGTTAGATGAGAAATTCAAGTTGTGTAAGGACACATTTCCTCTTGGCACCATTGTCTCTATCATTGATTTCACTGAAAATTATACACTACAACCTCAAAATAAAGTGCAATCCATGTATTATCACTCTACACAAGTTTCTATTTTTGTACACATAGCATTCATGCATGCAGATGATAGCATAGAGGAGGATAGAAAGGTTGTAAGAGAGTATCACTTCTACATAAGTGATGATCATACTAATTCATCGGAGTTTGTACAAGGATGCCTTAAAGTTTTCTATGATAGTTTAAGGGAAAGGAACATACGATACAACCAACAATTAATATGGTTAGATAATTGTACCGCACAATTCAAGAGTGCAAGAATGTTTTATTGGTTGACAAGGATGCATGTGACAAGCGGTGTACAACATTTTTGGAAATTCACTAAGGATGGACATGGTAAGGGAGAGCACGATGGTACAGGAGCATGTGTGAAAAGAGCCCTAGCCAAGGAAGAATTGAAGTACAAAGGTGGTGCTGAGTTGGTAGATGCAGAAACAATTATGCGATGGTGTAAGTCTACGATGGGTCCAGGTAATCCAGGTACATCATTGGTTCATAGATATTTTTGGTTGATTACTGAATCTAACATTGAAAACTATCTAGATTGTTGTACAGTTGCAGGATTGAGTGACATGCACTCATTTATGAGTTCAAATTCAAGTTCACTGGAAATTTATATGAGACAGATGGTATGTTTTTTCTCTTCATGCATGTATTGTTTGTGGGAAGAATGTGAATCAGAAGAGTGGGTTGACAAATGGTCTTGTAGACCATTGGTTCCCATTGATTCATATCAAATTCCCAAAGCACTACAATTGAGCTAGATGGAGACATCAGTGGATTTTGACCATGTATCCGACCTAGTGGATTTAGGTGATTTTTTGAGTTAATTTTTTTGCTAGTATTCTTTTTGGTTCATTTTGTTGTACATCATACTTTAGTTTTGGTATTAATTAACACTTTATAAAATGTAGGTCATGTGTATGCAGTTGTTGCAGAAGAGAACAATGAAGAAGGAACAAATTACTATTTGTGTCATTGTGTTAAGCCTAAAAAAAAATTGACAACCACAATCATTGACGGAGAGGGTATTGAGTACCCAATAGGGTCTATTGTCATGACAGGAACATGGCTATAGAGATACCCTATCAAGAATTCTGATGTTTGGTTGTTCAAGGACTTTGAAACACATAGACATATTCTTCATTTCTCTAACCTTGTTGTTGCAACAAATATTCATTTGATGAAGTATTGTGGTAGACCTCATAACAAGATTTTATGAAAAGTTCATGAATCTGACCACGAGGCAATACTTGACACAATATGGGTTAGAGATGATCCTGAAGGCTCACTTGATTGATTCTATGGTTCAGAGTAGAATGATTTTGAGAATTTTGTATAAATCATCGATGAATTATTCTATATTCATTTTTTGTATATATAAATGCCCATGAGCTGATTTTTACATGTTTAGGGGCATAATTTTGTATATTTAAGTGGCAATGAGCTGATTTGTACATATGTACATGCCAAATTTTGTATATTAAAATGGTGATGAGCTGAATCACACATATTGTAATGCCAAATTTTGTATAAAAGCCCATGAGATGATTTGTATATTAAAATGGCAATGAGCTGAATCACATATATTGTAATGCCAAATTTTGTATAAAATCCCATGAGATTATTTGTAAGACAATTTTTTGTATAATCAAATAGCCAAGAGCTGATTTGACCATATTTAGAGGCAAATTTTTGAATAATATATGACAATGTTTTGTGACTATGTTTTGAGTATATGTGATGTGTCCCTGGTCAATCATGAGCATTCTTGATTCTTGTATAATCAAGGATAATTATTTGAGTCATTATTAGGTCATATGGGTGATAGATAGATACAATTTGAGCAAAAATTGTCATTGTTGTCAAAAAAATTGTCAAAAAAGTTGTCAAGCAACTTCTACATTGCGTCGGTAGGGTATGACTCTTGACGTTTTGGTGCTTTGGAATGCATGACAGGGGCATGCATAGCGTAAACATGCCCACCCGAACATGCTCGCGATGTCGGTTTGTGCACACGAGGAACATAATCAATTCTAGCCAATCTTGCAACTTTTCCTTGCAAGCAACTGATGGTTTTTTTGAGCTGGCGAAAAAATGCTACTAATTGAAAATGGCTTCGATTCATTGAAAACCAAGATAAGCCATTATATAGGACCCTCACGTGACCCCATGACATCAAACAGATTGACTGTATGTGTCGTGGATTGGAAGAAATAGTCCGTCAAATTTTGACAATTTTTTGGACTCAGGGCACTTGAGAGATCTCACCGGTAGGGTATGACTCTCGATGTTCTGGTGCTTTGGGATGCATGATAGGGGCATGCCTAGCATAAAAATACCCACCCAAATGCGCTCACGATGTCAGTTTATGCACACGAAGAACATAATCAATTCTAGCCAATCTTGCAACTTTTCCTTGCAAGTAATTGACAATTTTTTGAGTAGGTGAAAAAATGCTACTAATTGAAAATGGCTTTGAGTCATCAAAAAACAAGATAGGCCATTGTAGAGGACCCTCACATGACCCCACAGGATCAAACAGATCGACCATATGTGTCATGGATTGGAAGAAACAATCCGTCAAATTTTGACAATTTTTTGGACTTAGGGAACTTGAGAGATCTCACCAGTAGGGTATGACTCTCCACATTCTGGTGCTTTGGGATGCATGATAGGGGCATGCTTATTGTAAACATGCCCACTCAGACATGCTCACAATGTTGGTTTGTGCACATGAGGAACAAAATCAATTCTAGCCAATCTTGCAACTTTTCCTTGCAAGCAACTGATGATTTTTTAGTAGGCAAAATAATGCTACTAATTGAAAATGGATTCAAGTCATCAAAAATAAAGATAGGACATTGTAGGGGACCCTCATGTGACCCCACGGGATCAAACAAATTGACCGTATGTGTCATGGATTAGAAGAAACTGTCCGTCAAATTTTGAAATTTTTTTGGACTCAGGGAACTTGAGAGATCTCACCGGTAGGCTATGACTCTCAACATTCTGGTGCTTTGGGATGCATGAGAGGGGCATGCCTAGCATAAACATGCCCACCTAGATGCACTCGCAATGTCGATTTGTGCACATGAGGAACAAAATCAATTCTAGCCAATCTTGCAACTTTTCCTTGCAAGAAACTGATTGTTTTTTGAGCATGCAAAAAAATGATACTAATTTAAAATGGCTTCAATTCATCAAAAATAAAGATAGGCCATTGTAGAGGACCCTCACATGACCCCATGAGATCAAACAGATTGACTGTATGTGTCGTGGATTGGAAGAAACAGTCCGTCAAATTTTGACAATTTTTTGCACTCAAGGAACTTGAGAGATCTCACCGGTAGGGTATGACTCTCGATGTTCTGGTGCTTTGGGATGCATGATAGGGGCATGCCTAGCGTAAAAATGCCCACCTAGATGCACTCACGATGTCGGTTTGTGCACACAAGGAACAAAATCAATTCCAATCTTGCAACTGTTCCTTACAAGGAACTGACGATCTTTTGAGCAGGCGAAAAAATGCTACTAATTGAAAATGGCTTCGAGTCGTCAAAAACTGAGATAGGCCATTATAGAGGACCCTCACATGACCCCACGAGATCAAACAGATCAACCGTATGTATCATGGATTGGAATAAATAGTTCATCAAATTTTTACAATTTTTTAGACTGAGGGCACTTGAGAGATCTCATCGGTAGGGTATGACTCTCGACGTTCTGGTGCTTTGGGATGCATGACAGGGGCATGCCTAGTGTAAACTTCCCCACCCACCCATGCTCACGATTTCGGTTTGTGCACACGAGGAACAAAATTTGACCTTTGCGAGCGTGAGGGTGCTCTCGCACCAAACACATTGTTGTTTAAATTCATATTGTCAATTTTTGTTGTTTATATTCATATTGTTAATTACATATGCAAATATTCGTTTAAATTTATAAAAGGGCAGCCACCAAATACAATGAATACACAATAATGAATTGAATACAAGGAGTTTTGTAGGGTTAATTCAACATTTTACAAATTTTATCAAATCATATTCCACGATTGCAATGCTTTATATCATATATTTTTGTTGTTTATATTCATATTGTTGATTACATATGCAAATATTCATTTAAATTTATAAAAGGACAACCAAAAAATACAATGAATACAAAATAATGAACTCATTACACATTTATTGGATCAAATATCGATATTTATATATATAAAAAAGGCATGTCTGCCAAGTCAATACAAGTATTACAAAAATGTGGCATATGCCATGTCCAAATCGATATACAATAAAAATGTAGAATATATCTACATGTATTGGTCATTCTATGACCAAAACTGACACTATATGATCCTAAACTTCTGGTGGATCATCAAAATCAAGCCTCTTCAGTGCAGTACACGGCTCTGTAGATGGCTGCAAAACCATAATTCAAAAGCCAAGTGAGAATTCTTTTGTAGAAAATAGTTCACAATTAACATCAGAACTATGCATTTAACAATTACTTTGCAATTGAAATGTAGATTACCTCATTGGCTGATCCAGGAGCTAATGTCTTCACTCTCCTCTCCTTGTCACTCTTAGGAGCTTTCTTGAAGACATACTTAAATGGATCCACATTATGGCCATACCACAAACAAGTTTATTGTAGATTAAATGTACAATTAGTACAATGTACTAACATAAATATATCAAAAACACTTAAAAGCTATAATATAGAGAACAATGATGTACCTGTGCCTCAGATGCTTCTCCAATGGACTAAAGATGGCTCACCATCGATGGAGAAATGGTCGCTATTACCTAAACAAAAAATGTAGAAAGATTAAATACAATTAATATAATGATAAGTATTGAAGGTTGAAAACAATTAATTTTACATATCAAACAAAAGTGTACTGGATCCTGATATGCTTCTCTAGTGCAAGGAGGAGGGTTCACCATTGACGAAATAGGTATGGATATTTCCTATATGAAAAAAATATAAGATTATAATATATCACAAGTTCACATGTACGTGTGCATATAATCATGAAATCAAGAAAATAAAGTAGAGATACATACCTCTGCCCTCTCTTGATTCGCGGGCGAATCAGGGGCATTCAACATATCCACAAAGCTCAATGGTCGCTGTACATGTAAAATAGACAAAAAACAATAATCAATCTACAAACCCCAACTAATACTTGATTTCAACATTTTCAAACAATTGTAAAACTAAAAATTTGTTCAATTACCTTCTTCACATGTTTTGGCATCTTTGAGATATTCTTTTTCTTCGGACGAGCCCTAGACGTGGAGGGGGTGCCCTAAAAACATAAAATTAACATGAGATATTAGTACAGATAATAAATTAAACATAATTTTAAAAATCTAAAATGAAATGACTTGCATATTCCATCAAAACAATACATAAAAAGAGTTGTACAAAATATGATACCGTATAGCCTTGTAGGCCAAAATCGATTGCTGACAGTGTGATGTCATCAATCTGGGACATTTCGTCCCCTGTCAACACCTACAAACCAGAAATTAGATCAAGCATTAAAGATAGTTAGTATATCTTGTATTTTTTTGAATTCAAAGTGTACTATTCTATTTTAACATGTTACAAAATTTATTCCTTAGGCGTCGAAGTTGCAGCTGTGGTAATTGGGGAAGGTGTATGGGATACCATTGCTGTATCCTGAAATGCATATTATTTGTCTCAATTTAAATCGATGTATAAATGAAAATTCATTTATGTAATTACAAAATTAAAGTGACTAATAAATAAAATGTTATGAATTCAAATCAACACACTTGTGTCTGTGGCTCATGGGCAAACACCATGTCCATCAACTCATCTGTCAGCGCGACATCCTCAACCGTGTGAGCTTGGCATCTACAACTGCAAATCATGCACAGATGATATGAGTATCCATCTGCACTGGCTGCATCATTTATCCCCGAGCATATCCCCAAGCAACTGACACACATATGCTCGATGGGCTCTTTGTCACCCTCTAATGGCTCATCATCCAATACAATAGGGTGTGCTAATGATGTCCCATGCTAGATGATGGGACCAGTCAATGCTATGGCTGCTTGAAGAGTCTGTAGCTCCATCAACTCTTTCAGCTCTAATGGGACAGCCTGATGTACCTTGGGTTTGGGTGCTAGGGGGCGGCGACTCTCCATGGCTAATCATCTACGGGCTCTAGGCCTATCTTGGGTAGAGCCACCACCTCTACCATGAAACTCTCTCATGTCAAAATAATTTGGGCGCACATTGAGCACAAACTCACAATATATTTTTCTCAAAAAATATAATGGCACCTCATAATTATTACAAGGTGGATCATCAAAGACCATCCACCACCTCTGCTAAAAAAGATTCTTTATCTGCACATTGGTACACAATTGTATGGGAAACCTCTTTGCATTAGGAGGTAATGACTAACCAGTTTTGGGGTCAACAAAAAGGGCACATATTTTTTGTTTAGAATTTTTTTTTTTTTTAACTCCATCATATGATAGCCCATTGGCATAGAATTGATGACACCTATCCCTAAAGCTTCCCCATTTGGTAATTTCTATGGAAACAACTATGGCACCACTAGCTAAATTTTCTAGGCTAGTGGCGAGGGATTGATGATAATCAAGCTCAGAAGTTTTCAATTTTACAATCAGTCTATTGATTTTGGATGTATTTTGCCCTAACTGATTAATTAATTCTTCCTGTGTTTCAGCTATGCGGTCAAAAGGAGGAATTGGGGGTTGTTCTTGTGTGTTTTCAGGAGGTGCATTTGGTTGTTCTTGTGGGTTTTCAAGAGGTGCATTTGGTTGTTCTTGTTCTGGATTAGAAGAATCTAGTTTTTGAAACAAAAAATGAAAAAACCTAATCAAAATTAATGAAATTAAATTCAAAATGTAAAACAAATTGCATAAACCAGAAAGAAAGAGAAAAATAAATAAAAACTAACCTTGATCCATAGCCTGGAGGACAAATTTAGCACCCCATTCGTGGTTTAGGTTAGAAAATGGGAAAAAAACAAACTAAAAAATGCGCTTTTCAGATAAATGAGGACCCAGTTTTTTTTAAAACTTTTTTTATCAGGCACCGCGTACGCGGTTTTACTAGGATTATTAGCACATGCACGCTCATTTTCCTATAAGCAGCCCATACACGCTAATTTTCCTAGTCATAGCGTGTACGTGCTCAATTTTCTAAACCCAGCATGTACGCACTACCTTTTCTATTCTCAGGAAGAAGAAACCTAAGCACGTATGCAGGAATTTGAAATTTTAAAACTGCATACGCGCTGCCTATTTTTCCAAGTTTCTTTTGGGTGGTGTCCACTTTTCTGACCACCATCTTTGTGCACATGCCCCATACAATATTTGTAATACATCTTGCAAATGATTAATGTGATCTGCCCTATCTCTACTAAAAAATAATAATATCATCAAGATATACTACCACAAATTTACCTATGAAGTCCTTCATCACCTCATTCATGAGTCTCATGAAGGTGCTTGGAGCATTGGATAAGCCAAATGGCATTACAAGCTACTCATAAAGACCCTCAGTAGTCTTAAATGCATTTTTCCATTCATCACCCTCCTTAATCCTAATTTGATGATAGCCACTCTTAAGGTCAATCTTGGTAAAGTACTTGGGTATCCCTAAACAATCCATTAGGTCTTCTATTCTAGGAATATGGAACCTATATTTGATGGTGATCCTATTTATGACTCTAGAATCAGTACACAATGTCCAAGTACCACCTTTTTTTGGTGCCAACATGGTAGGGACAGCACAAGGGCTAATACTCTTCCTAATTAGGCCTTGGTCTAAGAGCTCTTGGATTTGCATGGCAGTTTCAACGTTTTTTTGAGGATTCATTTTATAGGCTGCCTTATTAGGCAAGGATGCTTCGAGAATGAAGTCTATTTGATGGCTTATGGTTCTTTTAGGAGGTAAGGTGGCTGGCTGACCTTCACTTACTATGCCTTTGAATTTCTTCAACAAATCTTGCACCTCTAATGGCAAATCTTGCTGCTCTTTCTTATCTTCTTCTTTGGGCTTCATCACAAATGCAAACCCTATACCTTCACCTTCCTCAAGTATCTTTAAGAACTATTTTTCACTCACCAAAAGAACATTAGGACCTGCTGCTCTTTTTTCACCTTCCTCAAGGATAGACTGAATCTTGAATGTGACTCCATCTTTCTTGAATGAGTATGCATTCTTGGCTCCATCATGGATAGCTTGTCTATCAAATTGCCATGGTCTTCCTAATAGAAGATGGCATGCATCCATGTGTAAGACGTCACATAACACCTTTTCCTTATAACTTCCAATGGTAAATTCCACCCATGCTTGCTCATTAACAATAACATGTTGACCTTTGTTCAACCAAGTGACTTTATAAGGATTGTTGTGAGGTATCCTTTGCAATTTGAGCTTTCTCACTGCCTCTTCAGACATAATATTGTCTGTAGACCCTGAATCAATGATCACTTTGCACACTTCATCCAAAATCTTGCATTTGATCCTAAATAAGGACCTTCTTTGGCTAGGCTCTTCTCTGACCGGTTATTTGATCAAAGTTCTCCTTATAATCAAGTTGTCACCTACTTCTGACTCTAAGGCAACCTCTGAAGTCTTGCTTCTTGAAGACTCTTCTTGGAGATAACTCACTGTTCTTTCACCACCATGTGATGATGATCCTTTCTCTGGACACCTATATGCTAGATGACCAAGTTGGTTACAATGGTAACACTTCATTGTTGCAAAATATGAGGAACCTCTACCTTGTCCACTAGATCTTACTCTAGAACCACTCTTTGATCCCCTTCCTCTATTGAATCCTCCACTATTGCTGCCACCATCTTGCTCCTCAGTGAGTTTAGAATCTCCTTGTGTTCTTTGTTTAGAAATTATTCCACCAAAGCCTCTTCTATGGCCTCTATTGTCTTTTCCGCTACCTCTTCCCCTATTGTTGCTTGAGTCATGTCTTCTTTTCAATTTTTCCTCCACCTTAAGGGAAAGTTGAAAGGTTTGATGGACTATTTTTGGGCTTATTAGACTGATTTCTTCTTGAATGTTCCACCGTAGACCATTTAGGTACCTAGCAACCTTGAGACTCTCTCCTTCCACTACATGAGATCTAAGGCTAAGTTTGTGAAACTCCTTTGTATAGCTACTAACATCAAGATCCTTTTCTCTTAATTTTTTCCTCTTCCTATGAATTTTCACTTCATAGTCATCAAGGAGATAGACTTATTTGATTTTGACTAACATCCCTTTCCAAGAAGACATGGGTGCTTTGCCCATTTTCTTCCTCTCATATTGTACAAATTTTCACCATGTGAGGGCAGCTCCTCTCATCCTTGACTTGGCTACCATAACTCTCTGGGCTTCAGTTATGCCTTCACATTCAAAGTGGTTCTGCATACCTTCTATCCATTCTAGGACCACTTCTACCTCCATCTTACCAATGAACAATGGCAATCCTTCTAGTGATTTGCCACTCAAAGCCTTCAATGCCTTCAAGAAAGTTTCTTTCTCTAGGATAGGATCAAGTTCAAGTAACTTGTCTATCTCTGACACTTCTTTACCCTTCCCTTCTGTTCCTTCCACCTTTACCAACACTTCATCAACCTTGGTTTCACTTGCACCAAGCTTACTCTCTAATTCAATCAATTTCTCTTTTTAGGAGTCTATTCTCTTCCTCTTGATCATCCACTTTCCTGGCCAACTCTGCATTGGTCACCATTCTATTGTCTCCTACATATTCCACTGTGGACATCAACTCTTCTAGCCCAAATCTCATAAGCTCTGATACCAATTTGATGGGGTTTACCTAGTTTTCTCAACACTTCACCTTGCTGGTGCTGCTTAATTGCACCAACTCACTAGGCCTAGTTTCTCTCTAGACCTTCAAGTCCTTCTCAATCTCTTCTAGGGATTGATTCTTGTTCTTTCTAAGGTGTTTTCTTCAAGTGTTTTGGCTAGGAACCCTACCAATTCACTATGCTTCTTAGTTGCTCAATTGTGGCTTCTTGGCTTCAAGTTGTCAAAATGACCTCCTATCATTGTAAGATGTTGCAGAGGTGTGGAGGTGTCTACTAACATTTTTTATATGCATTTGAGTTCCATTAGTGGCTTGCAATCAATAGGTTTCTTACTAATTTCAAAAACTTGCCTAGAAAAGGGCTACAAGGAACTAGGCCAAATTAGGCCTCCAAATCCGGTTTTCTAGGGCTTGGGTGAAAATGATTCAAAGGACCCCCAAATAAGTTTGCATTTTCTTCAAAGATACACCTATCCCTAAAGGATTTTTTTTTTTTGCCCCCTAGTTTCACCATACAATGTATGAACCCCAAAATGAGGGGTTTGAAGGGTTTACAAGGCCTTTAATCGACAGTGAATGAACAATTTGGGTTTTTGGTATTAAATGGATTTGTCAAAGCTTCTCCTTGCATGGAAAAGTCAGCCCTAACTCCATGAACCCCTCCAAACTATGAAATAGTGATTTGGCACACACCCCTGCACTTTCACTCCATTTTCACCTTATTTCCTCTAACCGGGTTGCTCCTGGACTCCCCTAGAATAAGGTGACAGTCACATCAAAGATTTTCTCCAGAACTTTAACCTACATATGTACAGTATACAGAGGGTTTCCCATCATGTTCCAACAAGCCGTGATGGCAGCATGTATGGAACTCATGGGGCAACCATATTTACAAGAAAATTGCTATTTACAAGCCAAAACTGGTTGTTTGCAAACTTGAACAAGAAAACACCAAAGAATAGTATTTACAAGACTCTAAAATGAACCAAAAACTCAATAACACATAGGATTAACTCAATAAATTTCTATATCAATGGATTCAATCCATATTCAATTGCCAAAATGAGTAAAATCAAGCCAAAATGCTGCCAACAAGACTAAAAATGAATAGTTTTAGTTGTTGAACTTACATCACACACTTCTCCAACCTTGGTAAACATGTAAGAGAGGGTATATATATATAGGTTTCCCACATGTGGATTCCTCCTAGGGAATTAAACAATCCCTAACTCCAATGGTAACCAATTCAGGACAAAAGTTGTCATGACAACTGTTTGCAACTTTGCAACTTTTTCACTTTTGGTCTCTCCAAATTATAAGACCTATTCCAAATCATCATAAATGACTTTTCAAACATTTATAAGACCTATTTAACCCTCCCTAATTCTCATGCCAAGTTTTGACACCTTTGACCATCAAAAAGGTCAATTGGCTACTCAAACTCACTATTTACACAAAAATGTAAACCTAAGTAGAATGAACACAACCTAGGCCTACATTGACACAAAATGCTAACTCTTGGACCCTCTTGGAGTCCTTATTCATCACTAAATTGGCTATAGTCAGTACAAGACAAAATTGTAAAAACTAAATTGCCTAAGTCCTTGGTGCTCCCGCACCACTAATGATGGTGAAAGGCATAACAACGGCTGCAGAGAGAGAGTGCAATCGGTATGCAAATGCGTTAGATGGAATCAGTTGAAGGTTGATGAAATGGTGTCATCGGGATGGCTACCAGTGAGCATGAGAAATGGTAAGGAAGAAAAGAGGTTAAGTGATGTGCTCCTACCTGATGTGAATGAGCATGCTATGGATAGACATGTCTAGCAACCGCTTAAGGTTTTCCACCGATAGATTACCAAAGTGCACACATGAAGGGTAATCGGTAAAGTGTGAGATATCAAGAGGGTTAGTGAACTAGAAGAAAAGAAGGACCAGTTGTGTGTTTGGTCACTGATCCTATTTGAATCGACATAGAGGTCTAAGATAAGGCGGATGTCGACAAAGGTGCCACATCTAGTCAAGGTGGCAGATATGCATGCAATGGTAGATGGAGTGTACACCAATGAGGTTGTTGTAGAGTTGGTTGATATTAATTATAGACCTCATAAATCATGGGATGTGTTGCAAAGGAGTTGCAGAGGTGTGCGGCTTGATGAAGGTCAAACAAAGGTGATCGATGGAGTGCATCGATCAATACAAAATGAGGTTGGTGATGAAATCTATAGAAACATTTAAGGTTATTGATCTTCTGTCTCACCAACTGAATGTCCATGTTTGCTAAATTTAGAAAATGTGTATTGGAAGGTGCATTAATGGCAGTGATGTGTAGATAGTTGTCTTGGAGCTCAGATCGAATGAGATCTTATTAGATTTGATGTGTCTCATGATTAGTAGAAGAAACCCTAAGGTGCCAAGTTTGAATGTTGCTTTTGGCGGGAATGTTTGAATACAAATATGCAGGCCAAAGATAGAATGGATTATGCCTCTGAGAGAGATGCTGCCAAGTGATGCACAAGGCTGAATAGAGAAGTAGATTAAGTGTGATATATATAGAGGATCATAGAGGTCGAGTAGCAAGGAGACAATCGGTAATAGGTTTTGGGAAAGGTTTAACTGGTGAGATTAGAGAAACCAATAAGCTGTTGAATGAGAGAGTGTTGCTGAATGTGAGAAGAAATCAGTTAAGTACTTGATGAGTATTAGAAGAGAGACTAAGTGTGAGAGAGATTAGGGTTGAAGAGTTCAACCAGCAACAATGAGATAACCGGTGGTGACCAAACTGGTAGAGAAGAGTTACAAAAGAGTGCAGAGTAGGCAAGAAGGAACCGATAGAAGATAAAACCAATGGAGAGTAGCAGAGTAGTTGAGCAAAGAGACAACCAGCAGAGAGAACTGGCAGAGAGAGAGAACCAACAGTTAACTGGATAAAAGATCAAGTAGAGAAGTTTGAAGAAGAGTTACAAAATCCATTTGTAACAAGATTGTTAACTAGTAAATGATTATGTTTTGTATTCACTTAGTTGGAGCTCAATGCATGGGTTGTAGTTCCTTGGGTTGGTGCCCTAAATCAGGGGTTGGTTCTCCTTGGGTTGGTGCCCTAAAATCAAGTGTTGGTGCTCCTTCATTTGGTGCCCTAAACATTGTAATAAGAGATTCATTGTGTGGTTAGATTTTAGCAGTAGACTCCAGTAGCATTTCTCATCTAGGTTTTTCCCATCTTGGGTTTTCCTCATATATGTTAGTGTTGTGTGATGTCCCTTTATGTATGAATGCATTTGTGATTAGTCTCCCCACTAATCGGTGAGTCTGCATTGAGTTAGATATGATAAATGGTATACACACATAGGATAGTTAAAGGGAAAATATTAAGAACCACTAATTCACCCCCCTATTAGTGGTGCATTGTGTCTAACAGTTGGATGAGATTCTAGAAAGTCAGAGACATGGGAGACATACGCGAAGACTTGGATTTCAGAAAGAAGAATCCTTTGGTTCTGGTCAAAGCAATCATAAAAAGGACAAGAAACCTTCAGTAAGACAGCGTAAGCTTATAAATTCAATGGTAAATGCTTTGTTTATGTTAAATTTGGTCATATGGCAAGTTGGGGTAGAATTAAGATGAAAAATGGGATGATGAACAACATGACGAATAATGGTTCTACCTTTACCGGTTAATGTTTCATATGTAACAATTTTGGTCAGAAGTCAAACATGTGCAAAACAATGACAAATATTTTTCAGAATAAGAGATGTTATGCATGTGGGATGTTTGGACATATATTTGACCAATGTAGGATGAGACCAAATCAAATGAACTTTAGGCTTATGTAGAGAAATATTGTCTATAATGCATGCAACAAACTTGGTTATATTGAAAGATATTGGAGAAACAAGAATGCTTCAGTGAACAAGAACAAGTTGGATGAAAAAGGAAAATCTAAAGTAGAAGAGATAAAAGATCAACATAAGAAGATGTGGGTGAAAAAGGAAGACTCAAATGTTCAAAATGGCCCCACACCTGAATTCGGTGATGGAGCCTCATCCGGTAACTAGTGAATTTTTTCCTTAGGGGGGAGATTATTATGTAGATCCATAGAACCCCCTTGTGGAGATCTGTAACTAGTTCTAGAAGGTTGCATAAAATCTAGATTAGATATCTAGAGGCTGTCTAGAAGGTTCCATGGTGATTTGATAATCCGGTGAGCGAATCGATGAAAAATAGTGTATCTGGAAGTCATTACGGTTGTACATTTATTACAACTTGAAATTAGGTTTTTGGAAAATAAAAAGGCATTTCAATAGCTCATTCTTCACAATGTGAATGTGAGAGAAGAGCAGAGTAGCAAAGTGAAAGAGTTTTAGAAGCCAAATTCGTGCCTGTAGAAATCAATCAGTGATTTCTTGCACTGGGTTAAGAATAAAAAGGGTTTGCAAAGATATCCATTCATATTTTTATTTTGAAATGGAATCTGTATCTGCATTTGGTGTTGCAACTCCATTGGTTGTCTGAATTTCTAAGAGAGCAAGCCCCATGTTCAAGAGGTACCCATTCAAATCCACTGACAGTGATTCGAAAGGTGTATTTTCTTCTATTCCATATGGTGTGCTTCACAACAAAGATATTAGGGCATACATCTATTGCAAAATAGAGAATCTTGGGAATGGAAAAATGATCTCACTTTACACCAAGCATACGATGGATAGTCTAGGAAGTTTCAAGTTAGAATTCAAGGTACTGCATGACAAGGGCTTTATCCAATTCATTTTGTTCAATGAATTTGAATGGGTCTGATACATTCTAAGTCAAATCCATGATGAATTCATCTGGTTGGACGAACCTCATAAGATCACCAAGAAAGCCATTGAAGTAGTTACATGCAACCGGTGAGATTCCTAGATTGAGGAAAGTTTAGAATACAATGGTAATAAAAGTTACTGGATCTTAGTTTGAAAGTCGGTTGATGACTATCAATGATATCATAGAGCATGATGTGAAATTTTCCTCGATGGTGGTTGGATATAAGGTATAAAAATTGTGCAAGAATTTTTTATCTGACACAACCATATTTGCAGCCTATGAGATGTTGAAAGAAGGCAAGAGTTATGATCTTTTCTCAGTACTTCTCAATGAGTTATTAAACAACCTGAAGAAGATTAAACATGACAAGAAACATGTATTCAAGTTTGGCTCCTTGATTGTTTGCTTGGCACTGTATTTCCTAAATGAGATCCTTGGTATTGGGAATGTTCAATGGGGTTATGACAAACCAGTGGCAATTTAGATTAAAGAAGGATTACAAGGTTTACGTGATATTGATTATCCTCAATCAGCCTTGTGGGGATATTTCAAATCCTTTCAAGAATCAATGTGGAGTAGGGAAAGGATTCAAATTGTTAAGAAGTATGAGAAAGCTATATGTTTTATGGTTGATAAAGATTAATGTCCCATGGAGGTAGTTGAGCCAAGAACTATTTGGATCATGCTCATGGGGTATGAGGTGGATGCTACCACTCTTGATGCATATTTTCAACACTTGTTGTTCCAATCGATAGATGATAAGGAAGAAACATTTGGTACTTGTAAATAAAAATATATATACTTGCATAAAACATTTACTGGACCTGCGAGGAAGAGGAAAGTAAGGAAAGAGATAGAGGAGTTAGCAGAACAAATGGGTTTATCCGAGGAGGTTGTACAAAGGGAAAGAGAACAAAACATTCTGAAGGAGGAAGATATGGCGAATCCAAAGAAGACAAAACCTATTTCCACCCCTCTAAAGTAGGCCAAGCCAAGATAGTCTCAGTCTGCACCTACTTCTAGTGTGTAGAAGCCCATTCCTCTACCCAAATCTTAATCTACATCATCAACCGGTGGGGTGGAGAAGAGGAAGAAGGAGAAACCACAAAGAGTATATGTTGTTGTCACTGCTGAGGATATAGAGACATAATCTAATGAAGCAGTGAGAGAGGTAAAAAAGGCTTCCACCCATGCTATAGTGGTGGAGAACCCACAATCCGTTGGAGTTCAAAAACCAAAGAAACCAAGAGCAGAACTTGAATCATCTGGAAAGGCTAGAACAAGAAAGAAGAAGAAACTTGAGATTGATGCCACTCTAAAATCTGGTAAGATTGAAGGCACATATGAAATAGTGCCCCCATTGACTTTGAAGGAGTTAATTGATGAAATTCTTAAGGATGGGAACCTAAATAATGTACCTACATATTATGAAAATTTTGATGATAAAGATCAAAGGGAAGTTGAAGAAATAATTGTAAAATATATGGATGTATATAGTAAGGCACTGTTAGAACTTGCATCTATGATTCCTAAAATTTTCTATGATATTTTAGATGTGAGAAGGCATACAACTAGTTTAGAAGATGACAGAATAAAAGAATATGTACTAGTAAATCTATCTTCTGTCATTTCTAGAGATGAAGTCACTAGATTATTGAGTCTTGCCAAGGATAGATTCTGAAGTAAGAAAAGGGTGAATAGGCTTATGGTAGTGAAGAAAGATGAAGTGATATAGGAGACTGAAACAATTTTGAGACAATTTTTGATAGATCAAAGAGTTGATGTGAATCTAGAAGAACCCACTAAAGACACATATATTCTAGAAGTAAATACAGTTGTCCCCAATAAGAAAAAGGATCAGTCATCTGATAAAGCCATTCTGGAAGGATGGTCTAATGATCAAACTCTAGTAGATAATGATGATGGTGCAAATGATATCTCTTGTGATGTTGAACATAAACCTCCCATTATAGAGATTGTGTCAGAAAAAGCAACTAAGGAGACATTGGATGTAGAGAAGGATGCAGATGATGGTGAGAAAGGTGGAAAGGGTGAAAGTGCAGAGGTTGGTGATAAGGAGAAATGAGAGGAAAAGGCAGATCAGGCTATGACAATAGTGGCAAGAGACACTGATGCTATTAAAGGGAAACAAGTTGTTGTTGATTCAGGTGATTTTGGTCAAGGGTTGATTGACCTAAGTTCCTTATCTCCCATTCAAGCACTTAAATTAGAAACTATAGCTCAAGCCAAAGCCAATGAGGACTTGCTTAAGTCCCATTCTACAAACAAAGAGTTAATATCATTGGCATGAGATATGTTGGCAAAATTCATGCCATCTTTCAAATTGGATATATTTAATCCCTCTGGTAAGCTCAAGGGTTTGTTAAGTGTTGTTGGTTCTTATTTTGAGTCTTTGGAGAAGGAAGCAAGTATTAAAGTTTCAAATCAATTCCATGAAATAAAGTTAAAGCAATTTTTGAAGATGATAGAAGATGATAGAGTCAGTCTAGTTACTGTTGGCATATGGACACTCCAATGAGACATTGTGTGTGATTGAAGGTGTTGTCATTGATGGCAACCTTACAATCCTATGGCACCAACAAGACATCATACCGGAAAAGCATCATCCATCCAAGACAAAAAAAGGTATTTTATCATGGCATCCACCTCTACAATTGAATACATAGCAAACCCTACTATTGTGGAAGTAATTAAAAGACCTAGGCCCATATTTAAGTTGGTCCCCGAAATAGCAAAGAAGGATGATACCTTAGGTGCATTTTCTCAAATCGCTAAAGGTGTTTTATATGTTGAAGACCCTAGAATGTATATTCACTACAATATTGAAGAGTTAGGAGATGAGGAAATCAAAATCATGTACAAAACCAAGATATGTGATGATACCAGCAATGTCAAAGCTGAACATAAAATCATTGAAACCCTAGGATTCACAGAAATTGTTAGCATTCTTGAATTTCCTAAGGATGTGATTAGGATAGTGTTAAGCAGAGTTCATGGAGAATTTTTTTGGTTAGATGAAATTCATAAGATCATGAAGCAAGCGGTAAAGGCTGTCATAGGGTTACCGACCACAGGTAAAAGACCAGACAAAAACAAGAAAGTTTCAAATGATTTAGTCATAGACCTAACAGGTTCAACATTTGATAAAAGATCTTTAAGGGTTAATGATGTAAAGGATACAAATGTAAGATTCGTAAGCATGATATTAGGTTACAAAGCCACTCATGCCAATAGACTTAACTCAGTTTCAAGTTTATGCATTAAGAGTGCTTATGACATGATAACAGACAATGCAAAAATTGACATCTGTGAATGGTTAAAGGATGAACTGATAGACAAACTTGGAAAGATAAAAAAGGATAAGAAAGGAACCTTCAGATTTGGAAATCTATTAGTGTGTCTAATGCTTCATATAACAAAACAAGTTCCTGGTGTAGGATATAAAGAACTTGGATATGACGTACCGATAGGAAAGCAACTGACAAAACTATTCAATACCATGGGTGAGAATAAGGAAAACAACATTCATGACTTTTTCCAAGCACTAAAGACAAAAATGAAGAAAAGGACAAGGTTATCTCAAGAAATTGTAGAAAATACAAAGATGATATATGCTTTGTTATAAAAAAGGATGAAATATGGATGGAAGCAATCATCCCAAGGACAATCTGGGTAATAGAAATGGGCTATGAGACAGATGACCACATAGTTGAAACTTATGCCAAAGCACTTCTAGAAGCCCCCAATGAACCTAAGGAGGAAGCATTTGGTAGTGCTGAAACAATAGAAAAACAAATATAGTCCAAGAAAAGAGTGAAGAAGGTAGAAGCATTTGTCAGAAAAGGATCTAGACAAGTAAAAGCCATTAAGGAAGATGTATTAAAGAAAACTGGCATAACTGAAGATGAGTTAGCAGCCCCACAACCTGAAGCTCATCTATCACTGGTAGGTACTTCTTCAGAACGAGACATGCTAGCAACCTTTAAAAGAGTTCCCTCACCAAAAACCACTCCTTCACCTAGAAGGACAAGGCAGAAACAACAAGCTGTGAGATCTCTAATCAGAAAGGTCACACCTAAAAAGAAGCTGACCCCTAAGAAAAAGAAAAAGGCAAAAACTGACTTGGCACCTCTAGACATTTTGTTAAATGAGATCACAGAGGAAGGAAAACTGAAGAACATAGGGAAAATTTATGACACCCTATCGGCTGATGAGAAAGGGCAAGTTGAGGAGAGTGTAATATTACACATGGACATGTTCAAAAAGTTTTTGATGGAAGTCATAAATGAAATTCCTAATAACTTATACAAAAAACTTGAGGCTAGAAGGCAAGGAGTAATTGAACTGGACAAGAAAATAAAAATAGAAAAACTACTTGTTGTATATCCGGTAAAATCCCCAAAAGAAATTGATGATCTGATAGCTCAGGCTAACTGGATAGTTTTTTCCATTGCACACCGGCATATTTCACTGATGGTAGGTAGAGTTACAAAAGTTTCAGAGGAAACAGAAGATGGTTGGGACATATTTCTAGTTGAAAAAGAGAAACAAGAAGAATATAGGAATCCCAAGCCTATTAAGGTATATCAGAAGGATAAGGACAAAGGGAAAGGGAAAATTGGTGGACCTCCAAGCATAAAGGTTAAAGATAACTTACCTCCACTTGTAAAAATTACAATTCCTGAAAACCAACCGGCAGTTGAAAGCATGAATGCAAAGGATAGCAATACAAATCCTGAAGTCCTATTCACTATAAATGTTGATACCCAAAAGATCAACATAACAGTTGATAAAGACACAAGTGAAAAATCAGATATGGCTAAAGAGCCTCCGGTAACAGGAAATATAGAGCAACCAACAGAGGATACAGGGAAAAAGATGGAATCTGAGGCACAAACAGAGAAACCGATAGAGCTAAAGGCTCCAGAATAGATGCCACCAGTAAGCAATGAAGAAGAAAAACCAGTGCTAAAGGAAATGCAAACACAAACTGACCTGCCAGAGGTCAATACAAGCATGGTCACTTCCACTGGTACTCAGTTTTTTGGGTCACCATCAAAGTCAACAAATGTGACTGAGGTATTACTTGAATCCATCAAGAAAATAACTAACTATAGTTCACAAGCTTACAAAGCAATAGATGATTCAATACCAATTTTGAAGATAATTGCTCCTGATTGTAATATAGATAATAAAGATTCTTTAGGACAGTTGGATACATTATGTAAATACATTTTTGGAAATATTGAGAAAATAAAGGAAGAATTTGTAAAGGACATTGTAGAAAAGGAGAAACAGAAATTCTTTGAGGAAGAAATTAAGAAGTGTAATAGAGACTTTGAAACACTTCTACCAAAACTGTGTAGTTTTTTAAAAGAGTATTAAAATTTGTATAAAGACACATGCAAAACAAACTTCCTGACTATAGATATTGACAAGAAAATAAGCAAGACACAGGAAGAGATAAACAAGCTTGCAGACAATTTTGTCAACTCACCGGATTTACTATCTGTTTTTGAAGATAAGTTAGCAAATTTTGAGGTAGAATTACTTAAATATGAGAAAGAGAAAGAGACAATAATAAATAAGGCAAAACATTTGAGATCTAAACTGAGTCCAAGATTGGACTATCTAGCATCTCTACAGAAGGAAATCTCAGAGGCATTAACACTGGGAAGTAAAACACTGGTAGAACAATTGCAGCATCTCACCAGTACTATGAAGAGGACTAAAACAACAATAAAAGATAGCAAAAAGTTTATGGATAGTATAAATTTAATTTTGGGCGATCTTTTTCAGATAATAACTACCCAACTACAGGGTTGAGGATATGGACTGGTATAACTACAAACTCTACTAACATCTTAACAACCTTTGTCATTGATGCCAAAGGGGGAGTAGTAGGATGAGAAAGTTCAAAGACAGGAATCATATGCTCAGGGGGAGCCCTTCATATTTTTGGTAAATTTTTGGTCTACACATTTTGGACACCTTTTTGAAATTTCTCATGAGTGTTGCCATCAATGCCAAAGGGGGAGATTGTTGGCATATGGACACTCCAATGAGACATTGTGTGTGATTGAAGGTGTTGTCATTGATGGCAACCTTACAATCCTATGGAACCGAAAAGACATCATATCGGCAAAGCATTATTCAAGCAAGATAGTGCACCGACATCAACAAGATCACTCTACATTGGCACCGGCACCGGCACAGAAGAAAAGATGTATACCGGCACAGAGGCCAACAAGATTTTTGTTATGTAATATTTTGATTATTATTGCAAGCCGACTTGGAAAATTGTAAAATGACTCTTGTATATAAAAGAGATCATTGTAGACATTTGAAAAGGTAAGGGAAGTGAAAAAAAAGGGGAAAATTATTAGGCAGACCTAATGTGCGAATTATAGGTCAAGGGTATATGTAAAGAATAGAGTTAGAACCGGTACTAAATCTGGCATTGGAGATGCTATTATAAAGCAGTACAGATCATTGGATTAGTATAATCCTCATTGTAAGTCAGTGTAACTTCTCATTGAGCAGTGAGCTCTAGGGAATTGGCCTTCTTGCATGTGCAGGCCCCTATTGTAAGTAATATTCTCTTATTGGCCAGTAAGTGAATATTATGGGTCACAAATCCCATTGAGGTTTTTCCACACCGAGTTTCCTCGTTAAACATCTTGTGTTATGGTGTTCTTTTCATGTGGATGTTTTTGATTCTGTTTATTACTTTAATTCTTGCATACCGGTACACTGCTACTTTATGTTCTGCATGTTTTAACTTAAGAAAATTTGAATACTGGTTAGATACTGATTCACCCCCCCCTCTCAGTATCTGTGGGAACCCTAACAGTTACTGCACTAAAAGTTATTCGGGATGCAATTGATGAAGGAGGTAATATATACAAGTCATGTCTGATTTTGCTCAAGTTCACTATAGATATTTACAAGAAGATAAGGGAGTGTGAAGGGAAGCTAGCAATAATATCATAGTCATACTCACCACAATATACTCTGGCTAGCAATTTTGAACCCCAAGTTTTGGGTGTATTGAACCAAATCAAGAGCTTAAATCAAGAAAATGATAAGAGTTTTGGGTAGAGTATTTGAGGTGAGAAGTCTTATTACTACCCAGATAGATTCATTGATGAGTAAAATGTGTAATGCTTGCCAAAATACCCTAGAGAAAATTAAGCAAACTAACATACTAAAGGAGATTAAAAAAAAATTAAGTAACATCTAATTCAACACATAACATCATCTATTCAATATAAATGAACATCAATTAACTCATGATCATTATGAACTTGAACATGTCACCTAAACTAATTACACAAGCGTAGTTAAACATAGCAAATCATTAATACCATCTCCCTAGGGTATCTCAACGTCACTGCTTACTACCATCATAAGCAATAATAATTTAACCATTTCCATACTACTCTTAACATCCTTAATTATTATCCATGCACTTATGCAATACACTTAGTATTTCTTATTCATTAACTATGTGCATGCAATTCAATTCATTTTATCCTTAATGGTATGAAACCTACTTACTAATTTATCTAATATGATATGCTACTCTTTTCAATGCAAGACCAATCCCTTTTTCCTTATGTTCATTTAGCGCACCAAATCCAAATGTTCCTAAAACCCTTAGTCATTTTCTATTAACATGATCTCTACTCTCCTACAATAATAATGCATAGACATTATTTTCCTTTCTTATTTGATACTCCCATATCTACTCATAATTTCATAACTCTAGGATGATCTTTTTCCTTTACATGATTCCTAAGTGCATAATGAAATATTCATAAAGTCCTTCTTTATGAAATATCTTAAATTCTATACATGGTTCCTTGTTTTTTCTAACACATCCATAAATATAAATGCCATTATCACATTCACAATTTCATTTATCAATTACAAGTCCTACACTACAACAATCCTACTTACATGGGTTCCTTTCCACTTTTAAGCTCATCTAACAATCATACCATACACGTAATGGCTAAACAATATTCATTTCTTTGGAATTAATTCTTGTCTTGTTCTACTACTAGAGTCATAACCTCATTCCACATTAATTAAAACAATCTAAATCATTTCCTTAAGGTTAACTATTCATCTTACCAACTACCCATTCATTCTTACAATCTAGAAGTATCCATTTATCAAGAACATCAACCTTTCAATAAGAAAATTCATTCAATATTTTCATTTACATCCATACTCAAAGATCATCCTATTACAACATAATTATTACAATCCATTACAACAATTAAAGATTTCATCATACTACAAGTCCTAATACTTATCTCCACTAAATGCAAGTTACATAGCTACATTTTCCTTATCATCTTAACTACAATATCAGATTTCCTATTCCTTTATATCTTAAACAAGAACATAAATTCCTATTATATGATCTTGATATCAAAACTCGCAAATCCCTTTACGAACCATTACAAGATAATCTACAACATATCTATTAACATGAATTGCATTCCATTTTAGAGATAATTGAATTTGAATACATCGTAATATCCATCTTACAAATTTAAGCCCATTTCCTAAACATCATCTACTATATAATTACATGAACCTTTCAAGAAGAGAATAGCTCTCCTAATTACATAGTCTTATCTACAACTTCTATATTATGATCACATTACATGACCCATGATATTAATTATATTTATCTTCTACAATAATTAACCATAAGCTACAATAAAGAAGAATCCACATCCTCGCATATGAATCCAATGAGAACATCCCAATGGTAGAATGAAACCAACCACCTGACCATGTGGAACCAAAGGAACCACCCCCCGTGCTAAGAGATGACACAAGGTCCCAATGCACACTCTAGACCTAAGCTGACACTTAACAACCAAAGAGACAAAATATAACAAGGAATATCAAGCATGAACCAATCATAAGAAATCACAATAAGAAACTCCTAGAAGCTTATAAAAAAACAAGACATAATTACAAATCAAAAAGGGGACACATGTAGGTGTGGAGGGTCATCACATGTTACAAGTATCCTTTCAAGGAACCTATTGTTAGATTATACCTCCAAGCATCCTTTAAAGGAACCTCTTGGTAAGTGACACACATGCAGAACCAACTCAACCTATGAGAAATTAAGGGAGTTCGGTTTGCCATCGCAATGACCTTCCCAAGCTTATCCTAAAAAATCCTCTCTAGGACTAATTCTTGTGGCTCACATCCATTAATTATCTTGATTAGTTGAATTCTAATAACCCAACCCATCTAATTAATTATTAATTTAATCACTTGTTTACCATAAGGAAAACTTTCAATGTGCCTTGGTGGTCTAGACTCTAAGCATCCTTACATGGAACCTCCTAGGAGCCTATCTCTCACGACCCTGGTCATCACATGAAAGCCTACTCCCCCTAACATGGACCCAACAATAAATAACAACAAGAGGCTCCAAATCCATATGCAAATCTAAAATCATAAAAAATCATCATGCTTCCAATAACCTTTACTCATGTGCAAGAACATACAAATGGCCACAACAAGAATTAAAGAAAAATGAACCTCTTAGAAAAACAATACATAAAGGGTCACCATAAGGCCATCAAATTTTTCATAAAATGATAAATAAAACTACAGCAAGGCCTACTCACTTGCTGGTTCAAGAACAGTAATACTAGCACCTCTCTAGCATGGCGCGTCAACATGAAAGAGAGCTTATTCAATAACAACAAGTGTAAATGGTATCAAAACATAAAGGAAACCATAAGATGACTTAAAACCAACCCATCCAACATTGGAAATCATCAGCAAGCCATCAAAAATGCCTCTGGTACAAAGATAGATCCAGAAATTACATCACAAGTAGGCAAATTTAGCAAAACACAAATTAGTGACAGGAAGTTCCCAAGCTCCCGTCGCACATACAGAAGACCCATATTTGCGATAGGAAGTTCCTAAGCCCCTGTCGCAAATATAGAAAACTCATAAAAAAGCACATAAAAGCCAAAATTATGATTTTAGATTAAAAATCACAAAAAAATATCTAAATCCCAAAGCCAAACAAGGCAATGACCCCCAAAAAATACCTTTCAAGAGGTGAAAATAATTTGAAACAATATAATTCAAGGAAAAAAATCTTACCAAAAACCTAACACAACCATGCAGTCAAGACTACTCCCAGAACTCTCAAAAGATCAATACCATTCAAATAGCTTGCATAAAACCTTCACATAAACTACTAGACTATCATACAAGATCAAGGCTTCATTCAATAAGCATTACATAAAACAATCATGGAGAGGAGAGGTTATGTGAGTCTCCCTTACGGTAATGCCAAACTAAGATGCATACAAGAAGTTCAAACTCACCCACATCCTAAAATGCACAACGAATCCTCAAACAAAGAGATTCAATCTCCAAAATAGTAAGACACAATCCATAAACATTTTCAGAACAACAAAACCCAAAAGAAGGAATGAATATACAGGCCATGCATTCAAGACAATGCCTAGAAATATCACCTATATTCCAAAATTAAAACTTTATAATAAAACTATACACCCATAAATTTTCTCCCATAAACTATATCAAAACTATATGAAATGGGAATAGATTTCATTCCCAAGCTTCCCAAAACAATTGTAGACATGCAACATACAACCATGAAAACCAAAAAACCAAAATAAACAAGGGAAAAGAAGCTCCAACCTGCACCCTGTGTGATGGAAGGAAGATGAAGAAGATGTTGGCATTGACAAAACCGGTTAATCCAGAGAATTGGTATATTAGCTGAGATTTGTCATTGATATCTAACACTGACCGGTGGAGTGGTGTATCTCAGTAGAAAAGGTGATGACTTGTAAACAACAAGGAAGAAACATAAGAGATAGATGATCAAGGTTCAATCAGCTAAAGGGAAGATAGACTAAGTTAATTGGTATGTCACTCAAGAAGAGAGATGTTGAGGTCAGATCTTTAGGTTGGTCATTCTGATAATGATGAATTCAGAGAAGGTGACTTAGGCAAGAAGGCTTGAGGTTGTATGCAAACTGAAACCTCATTGGCAAATAGGATAAGAGGCTTGATGGAAGCATTGCAAACTGATATCAAAGGATGAACCAGTAATGAAGAGCGCAGTGGTATATCGGTAGACTGGTGAAGCAAAAGGAAGATAGGTGGTCACTATAAATTTCAGAGTGGGTATTGGTTACACAGTTTTGATGGCAAAATGTGTGTTGGTGAGTTTGTGTCAATGCCAAACTAAAGCTTGGTGAAGTCAACTTCAGTTACCATGGAGTTAAGCCATGATTACTTGCAGATTTTTTGGTTCGCATTTAAAAGACTGAACTTGACCCAGAAGTCACTTTTTGGGGGATGCAGTAGCAAATTTGGTTAAGTAGTTGGTGGAATTGTTGCAGGGCATGCAGAGCAAGAGTGGGAATATTTCAATTCAAAATCTAAGATCTATGATTGTATTGATTAAGGAAACACCTAAAGGTGACAATAGAGAGTGTATAAACTATTTTGAGTTCATACAAAACCTTTTTTGATCGAAACATTTGCAAAGTGAAAATCCTGTGAGAGGCAATCCGAATTGCAGAGTGAAAAGTGAGGAAGTGCTAAATGATTTAGCAGAGCAATGTGTGTGTGAAGTAGACCAACAAAGTGCGGAGCTGAGGGTATGAGCAGAGGATCGGTGTAGTATAGAGTAGACACAACTAGTGGAGATAGAGTATGATTTTCATTGTGATCTGATCAAGCTATCAGTAGCTATTTGTGCAGATCAACTTCCTGTTGCTTTATAACCATTGCAACTCAAAATCCCTTAACCAGGTGGACTTTAACAGGTCCATTTGTAAAATCCCTTAACCGAGTGACATCTTAATTGATGATCCTAAGACCTTTAAAAAGGCTACCTCTAACAAGGTAAAAGCACTAGCATGCCTTAAATAAAATCCCTTAACCTGATGACACCTAACAGTGTCTTTGTAATCTCCTAACAGGCATGGCTCCTCACCGGGCGTACTCTAAAAGAGTGGAAATTTTGTGAGTTTCTACTCACACCATGGTTTTCTCCCATTCGGGTTTCTGTGAGATAAATCTTTGCGTTATTGTGTATCTTTTCATGCATGCATGTGCAGTCTTGAGTTAAAAGGTTTTAATTTTGTAAAACTGGTAAAGTGTTGATTCAACCCTCCCAACTGGTATCAGAGCTTTGGTCCTTAGATTCAGAAGAGATTAATAGCTTAAGGAAAGATCCAAGATGATGCAAAAGGAGGGTCCTAAGTTCTCTAAGGATAATTCCACCTTATCGTGTGGTAGAATAAAGCTCTACCTTGTTGGCAATTTGGCATTTAGTTGTCATTGATGTCATCCGGTTTGAAAGGTTACCGGTAGAAGTGGTGACCGATATAATGGTGATACACATGAGAGTGAGAAAATAGAAGGAAGGCTACCAGTATGCATGACTTGGGTCATCTATTGGTAAAGAAGGCTTACCGGTAAGGCATAAACTGGGATGAAGGCTATTTGTGTGTTATGAATGCACAACAACTGGTGAACAGAATAGAAAGGATGTTTAATGGTCATACTAGTAATGTAGACTAAACCGGTAGTCAACTCGGGTCGACAAAGTATGTCAAATTGACATAGGAATCCAAGCAAATGAGGATGTCAACAAGCAAGACAGCTGGATGCCAGGTGGAAGTATTGCATAGGTCAGTGGAGTGTGCATTGATGAAACAAATCTGCATGCAGGTCATCTTTAATGAGTAGCCCGCAAGTCACGGAGGATTCCAAAAGATTACGGCTCAAGGAAGGCAATATGGAAAAGAAATTGCACTGATCTTGCAAGAATATTTGATCTTCATACTTGTTAGGTGAAGGAAACAACAAAGCCATTAATGGTGAGTGATAGAGAAAAGCAAAAAAGCATGGTGGAGAACTCCAAATTTAGAAAATGCATTGAGATTGAAAAAGAAAACCTAACACGGTAGTGTTTGAATGTATTCTTGGCAGGATACTATGGTGATAAATATATAAGCTTGAAACAAAGCAAGTTGATGCTTGAAGAAAAGAAGAAGAGTAAAGAAAGCTTAAGTGGAGAGAAGGATCATTTTGCTTTAGAATTTATTATAAGAAAGTTGCAGAGAGAGTAAGCAAGCAAATCGATGAGAGAGTTTAACCAACAATGATTGAGTACTAGTATAACTGTAGCAGGTCCTGTTGGATACCATTGGCATATGATGAACTGGTATACTGATATATGATGATAATGTATGTTGTCATTGATGTCGATAAAGTTCAAGTGAACCAGTATGATGAGGTATGAGGAAATGCAGTGAACCAGTGTCAGGGTTTCACTAAGTGTGACTACCGGTTGGTAGTCTTAGCTCTAGGGTTATTAGTTTGACAATCTTGTTTGTGCGATGCAACTGATGATACTCTATGATGAGTTAGCTAAGAGAAGTGAATGAGATTGAGGTGCCATGGACAAGTAAGAAGCAGAGTTGTATTTCCCAATCTACTGCTGAAGCAGAATATGTGGTAGCATTTATGAATTGCACTCAAGCAATTTGGATGAAGCATGTATTGGAAGGTTCAAAGTACCCGTATCTGAACCGGTGAATATATTTTGTGATAATACAAGTGAAATAAATATTTCCAAGAATCTGGTATTGCATTATAAAACTAAGCATATTGAGATTAAATGTCACTTCTTGAGAGAGAAAGTTCAGAATAAGGAGGTTGTACTACAACATGTTTCCAGTAAGGAGCAGCTAGCAGATATATTCACTAAGCCCTTACTGAAGACTACATTTACCTATTTGAGAGGTGAATTAGGGTTTCTTCCCCTTCATGAAATCAATTAAAGTTGTGTTCTCCACATCATTCAAGTACTGCAGTGATAAATCTTTCAGGATTGATGTGTTGAAGGATGCTACTCCTTAGGGGGAGCAACATAGTAGATTTTGGAAGATTGTGCCTCCACTTTGGCATTTTTGTCAAAGGGGGAGAAGATATCTGATGTATGTGGAGAAGGTATCTGATGTATGGAGGAGAAGATATCCGATGATGAAGATACACTGGTCTATGGTGTCTACAGTTGCAATGCTACACTGATTATTGTCATCAATGCCAAAGGGGGAGATTGTTAGATATCATTGGCATATGATGAACCGGTATATTTATATGATGATAATGTATGTTGTCATTGATGTCAATAAAGTTCAAGTGAACCGCTATGAAGAGGTATGAGGAAATATAGTGAACTGGTGTCAGGGTTTCACTAAGTGTGACTACTGGTTGGTAGTCTTAGCTCTAGGGTTATTAGTTTGACAATTTTGCTTGTGTGATGCAATCGATGATACTCTGTGATGAGTTAGCTAAGAGATGTGAATGAGATCAAGGTGCCACATCAGCCTTGTGCGCATGAAGGATTTCCTTGGGGATCTTGCATGAAAGGATTGACTACATTTGGAGTCTACCTCAGGAATGATCATTCTTCTTAGTGGTACGAGAATAAAGCATGATGGGTTACTGATTCCCATGAGTGGTGATGATTGAATGATGTAGATTGTCTTGTGATCTGTTTGAAATTGTAATACTATATGCAATATGTTTGGACGGTTAGGATTGAACTGTCTATGTTGTAAACCTAAGATGCTTAGGGTTTAGGGTTTATGCTACCAACCTAACTATTGTCTATAAGGTCGATGATGTTTGTTATTGTAGAGTTGTTGGAAAAATTTGTGTGTGTATCCAAGTGATGAGATACTTGCCAGACCAGTAAGAGGAAAACTGCAGAGTGTGATTGCAAAGTAGAGGAAATGAAAAGGATCTTCCTTGGCATGTAGTACTATTATTAGATCAGAAGTTCTACCCATTGTCTTCTAATCATTTCAACAGATGGAAAATCTCTTTACCAGGTAGCTTTAATAGGCTTATTGTAAAACCTGTAACCAGGTGACTCAAGATCATTGAGTTCTTCAAATCCTCTAGTGAGGTAACCTCTAACAGGGTTTCAACCTTTAACAAGGTATATAGCCATCCCTTAACCAGGTGATCTCTAATAGGATCAGTTCCTCGTAGAACCTTATTCTAAAGTCTTTAACCAGACTAGGCTCCTAAAAGGGCAGGCTTCAAAAGAGTTAAAAAACAAGCTTGTGGGTATTCATCCCCACCGTGGTTTTCCCATTCAGGTTTCCACGTGAAAAATATGTGTGTTATGTGTTATGCATTTTTCATATGATGTTTATGAATTATTTGGTTGAAAGGTTATGCATGCAGAGTTAATGGGTTATGGTATTTCTAGTATACCACATGCATATGTTTATGGGTGAAGCTGATATCAAGTATTGATCGTATTTGAAGTGTTTAGACTTATCAGTTTATGGTATCTGATGTCTTGCTGTGTTTAGCCGGTATTTCCATGGTTAAGTTTAGTAATGCTGACAATCAGTTGGTATTTCTTTAGCTAGATAAGTTGTTGAGTGAGTTTTTTCCTATAGTGATTCACCCCCCCCTCTCGGTATCGGTTGGGGTATTTGTTGTTCATCATTATTCATCAGGTCCAACAGTTAAGCAAACCGGTGAGGTGTGATAGAGAAAGACAACATCCAAGTGTGACATAGTATGTTGTGTGTGTGTGTGAGAGAGAGAGAGAGCGATAGAGATAAGAGAGGCCAAGAATCAAAGAGAGTGATCTCACAACCAGTAGTGTGAGATCCAATGGAGAAGAAAAGACTGTCAATCGACAGTAAGATATTTGATAAAGAGTTGTAGAATACACTTGCAACAAGAAGCCTTAAATGCATCTAAATAGTATTTCATTATACATACATCACCAAGTTGGAGCTTGGTGTAGGGGTTGGTTCCCTAAATCTTTATAATTCAGTGTTTTACTTGTGAGGCTAGATTGGAGAAGTAGTCTCCAGCAACATTTCTCATCGAGGTTTTTCCCATATTGGGTTTTTGTCGTATATCTGGTGTTGTGAGTTGCATTTGTGTGATTGTTCTCCCTAAGTTTTCTTTTTCTTTACCAGTTTGATAGTTTGGTGCTTGAGATTAACTGATATTATGAAGTTTCTTTAATAGTCAAAAAGTTTAGGAGCCATTGATTCACCCCCCCCTCAGTGGTACTCTATGTTCAACAACTAGTATCAAAGTGTAGGTTCTTGGTTATTTTTAAACCTTGGGTATATTCTTGACTTAGAACACAATTGCAAGAAATGAGTCTGCTTCCTCAAAAGCCCCCATGTTTGATGGATCCAACTATTCCTTCTCGAGCATAAGAATGGAGACCTATATTTCCTCCCCTTGTTTTGATGTGTGGATGTCTGTCAAGAATGGGTATGTTGTTCCTAGTGTTCCTCCCACTGATCCGGATGCCAAAAAGGAGTATGAGAACAATGCAAAGGCCAAACATGCTATCTTGAGTGGGTTGTCTGATAATGAGTTTGTCAAAATCATGCACTATGGATCAGCCAAGGAGACTTGGGATGTAGAGGTTATTTGAAAGAGATGTAAAAGTCAAAGAAGCCAAGTTGCAAGCACTAAGGGGTCAACTTGAAGGCATGAAGATGAAAGATGATGAAAACATTGCAGACTACACTCACAGATTTGATGAAATTGTGAACACCATCAGATGACTTGGAGAAGAAATTGCAAGTGAGATTCTTGTCAAGAAAGTACTTATATCTCTCACACCCAAGTATGATACTAAGGTTTCTACCATAGAAGAAGCCAAGGATCTGAATGATTTTACAATGGATGACCTATTTATCTCACTGACAGCCTATGAAATGAGAACACCCGGTGATACTTCCTTAAGGAAAGAAGCAGCATTCAACACCACCAAAAAGGGCAAAGAAGTAGCACTCATAAAGAATCCAGTGAAGACTCTGATGCAGAGGTAGCAAACTTTGTCAGGAAGCTCAAAAGAGGATATGGCTAGTATAAAGGAAAGCTACCACTTAAATATTTCAACTATGGTAAGTTCAGACACTTTGCTGCAAAATGTCCCTACCAAGAAACTGGTGGGGATGAGTCAAGAGAGTTCAGCAAATGTGTTGGTAAAGATAGAGAAATAAATGTCTACTAGCAAGGAAGGAGAGACTATCAGAACCAGAACAACCTATATACTATTAAGGATGATACAACAAATGAATAAAATGCATTAGAAGATGATTACCATGAGAATGACAGAAAAGTCAATCTCTTTATGGCACTTGATGAACCAGTTGATGAAGATGAGGAAGAGGATGATATTGAAGCTGAAGTGGATTTAGAAGGTGTGATTAAGGACAAAAGAGCACAACACCTCAAGACCACTTTAAATTGTGCATACAGATCTGTGTGGTCCAGCTAGGATAAGAGCACTTGTCGGTGAAAGATACTTTATGCTCTTTATTGATGATTACTCAAGAATGACATGGGTCACCTTCTTGCAAGATAAGCCAAAAGCATTTGACAGATTCAAGTTCTTGAGGAAGATTGTGGAGAAAGAAAGTGAATGCAAGTTAAAATGCCTAAGATCAGACCGGGGTGGAGAGTTTACATCAAATGAATTTGAAGATTATTGTGAAAAACATGGAATTAGAAGGCAATATTCAGCCCCTAGGACACCACAACAAAATGGTGTGGTAGAAAGAAAGAACGGGACAGTTAAGGAGATGGCCAGAACCATGTTAAATGAGGCCAGTCTGCTAGACATATATTGGAAGGAAGTTGTCCATACTATTGCATATACTTTGAATCGGGTTCAATTAAGAACAAACAACAGAATGACACCTTATGAGTGGTGGTATGACCGGAAACCATTAGTCAAATACTTCAAAGTATTTGGAAGCAAGTGCTTTATCAAGAAAGATATGGATGGTCTAGGAAGTTTTGACTCCAAGAGTGATGAAGGAATCTTCCTTGGTTACTCATCTAACAACAAGGCCTACAAATGCTATAACAAAGACTACGAATAGTCATTGAGAGTGTGCATGTAAAATTTGATGAGGATATGCACAAAGGATGTCAACCAAAAATTAACTAGTATGATGATTCTAGTGATGAAGGTGATGAATCTTAGTCAGACAATGAACTAGAATAAGCATCCAAGAAGGCTCCCAACTGGTATGTGCAGTTGAATCACCCAAAAGAGAAACTTCTAGGAAATAAGAGTGATGGTGTGCAGAATAGAAGAAGACTTTCCTGAAATGATGAACAAGTCAACTTTTGCCTCATGACTGAAGTTGAACCTAAAACTTTCAATGAGGCTAGCAAATGACCAGAATGGATGGATGCCATGGAAGAAGAACTGCAATAGATTGAGAAGAACAAGACTTGGGAATTAGTCCCTAGACCGGAAGACAAGAACATCATTGGCACATAATGGGTCTACCGGAATAAGATGAATCAAGAAGGTAAAATTGTTAGGCATAAAGCTAGACTCATGTGCAAAGGATACTCTCAAGTAGAGGGAATTGACTTTGAAGAAACATTTGCATTAGTAGCTAGATTAGAAGCAATTAGAATGTTTCTAGCCTTCTCTACCTACAAGGTTTATAAAGTATATCAAATGGATGTAAAATATGCCTTCCTAAATGGAAATTTAGAAGAAGAAGTATACATGGAGCAACCAGGAGGGTTTCTGCTACATGATGATGAAACATTTGTGTGGTGGTTGAAGAAGACCCTGTATGGTCTAAAGAAAGCTCCTAGAGCAAGGTATTCAAGATTAGATTAGTACCGGAGAGAGTAGGGATTAAAAAAGGGGAGTGCTGATAGCAATTTGTACATAAAGAAAGATGGGAACCGCATGATCATTGTGGTTGTGTATGTAGATGACATTATCTTTGGAGGCAACAAGGACACCCTCTACAAAGAATTTTCTGATCAGATGCAGTCAGAATTTGAGATGTCAATGTTTGGTGAATTGACATACTTCCTTGGTTTGCAGATATTACAACAAGATAAGGTAATCTTTATCTCACAAATCAAGTATGCAAAGGAAATGTTGAAGAAATTCCAACTGGAGGATTGTAAACTAGTAAGTACCCCCATGGTGACTGACAGTAAATTGAGCAAGAATGATGAATCATCGATGGTGGATCAAAATTTGTATAGATCAATGATAGGTAGTCTATTGTATCTAACTACTTCTAGACCAGATATAGTACAGGCAGTATGCATGGTGGCCAGATTCCTAGCTGCACCTAAGCAGTTACATATGAATGTTGTAAGAAGAATCTTTAGGTACCTACAAGGGACACTCAGTTATGGGTTGTGGTACCTTAAACAAGGGGAATTCATCTTGGAAGCATACACTGATGCTAATTGGGCAGGTTGCATTGATGATCAAAAGAGCACAAGGGGTGGTGCATTCTTCCTAGGTGACCTGTTGGTCTCATGGCATAGCAAGAAACAAGACTCAATCTCTCTATCAACTATTGAAGTTGAATACATTGTTGCTGCTACATGATGCTCTTAGGTTCTTTGTATGAAATAGACCCTCAGAGACATATAGGTGGACATCACTAATCCTATTCTCATCTAGTCTAATAATTTGAGTGCAATTAATATAGCAAAGAATCTTGTGATGCATTCCAGAACAAAGAACATTGCTATCAAGTATCATTTTCTTAGAGAGAAGGTTGAAGGATAGGAGGTGAACATGGATTATGTCCCTACCAAAGAACAAGTAGCAAACATTTTCACCAAACCATTACCGATAAGCACCTTTGAGTACCTCCAACACAAGTTGGGAGTTGCGTCATCTACCTAGGGGGAGTTTATAGTAGTCAAAGGGGGAGATCAGTATGTATCAAAGGGGGAGTGTACAATACCCTTTGTCATTGTGTCAAAGGGGGAGAAATACACCAGTACGAAGTGTCTTGTGATAAGATTGACATCAATGCCAAAGGGGGATATTATTGGCAATTTGGCATTTAGTTGTCATTGATGTCAACCGGTTTGAGAGGTTACTAGTAGAAGTGGTGACCAATATAATGGTGATACACATGAGACTGAGCAAATAGAAGAAAGGCTTCTGGTAAGCATGACTTGGGTCATCTACTGATAAAGAAGGCTTACTGGTAAGGCATAACCTAGGATGAAGGATATTTGTGTGTTATGAAGGCACAAAAATCAATGACCAGAACAAAAAGGATGTTTAATGGTCATACCAGTAACATAGACTAAACTAGTAGTCAACTGGGCTCAACAAAGTATGTCAAATTGACATAGGAATCCAAGCAAAGGAGGATGTCAACAAGCATGATAGCTGGATGCCAGGTGGAAGTATTTCACAGGTCGGTGGAGTGTGCATCGATGAAACAAATCTACATGCAGGTCATCTTTAATGAGTAGCCTACAAGTCACGAAGGATGCCAGAAGATTGCGGCTCGAGTAAGGCAAGCTGGAAAATCAATTGCACTGATCTTGCAAGAAGATTTGATCTTCATACCTATTAGGTGAAGGAAACAGAAAAGCCATTAATGGCGAGTGGCAGAGAAAAGCAGAAAAGTGTGGTGCGGAACTCCAAATTTAGAAAATGAATTGAACTTGAAAAGGAAAACCTAACACGACAATGTTTGATTGCATTCTTGGTAGGAAACTATGGTGATAAATATATGAGCTTGAAACAAAGCAAGTTGATGCTTGAAGAAAAGAAGAAGAGTAAAGAAAGCTTAAGTGCAGAGAAGGATCATTTTGCCTTAGAATTTATTCTAATAAATTTTTGGAGAGAGTAAGAAAGCAAACCAGTGAGAGGGTTTAACCGACAGTGATTGAGTACTGGTATAACTATAGCAGGCCCAATAGTTAAGCAAACCAGTGAGGTGTGATAGAGCAAGGTAGTATCCAAGTGTGACATAGTATGTTGTGAGATTGAGAGAGAGAGAGAGAGAGAGAGAGAGAGAGAGATAAGAGAGGCCAAGAATTAGAGAGAGTGATCTCAAAACTGGTAGTATGAGATCTAGTGGAGAAGAAAATACTGTCAACCAACAGTAAGATATTTGATCACGAGTTGCAGAAGACATTTGCAACAAGAAGTGTTAATTGTATCTAAATTGTATTTCAATATACATACATCACCAAGTTGGAGCTTGGTGTAGGGGTTGGTGCCCTAGAAAAAGGGGTTGGTTCTCCTTGGGTTGGTGCACTAAATCTTTGTAATTTAGTGTTTTACTTGTGAGGCTGGATTAGAGCAATAGTCTCCAATAGAATTTCTCATTGAGGTTTTTCCCATATTGAGTTCTCCTCATATATTTGGTGTTGTGAGTTGCATTTGTGTGATTGTTCTCCTTAAGTTTCCTTTTTCTTTACCATTTTGATAGTTTGGTGCTTGAGATTAACTGATATTATGAAGTTGCTTTAATATTCAAAAAGTTTAGGAACCACTAATTCACCCCCCTCTTAGCAGTACTATGTGTTCAACATACCTAAGAACCCTTAGAGATCAATACTCGAATCATGTAATCATAGAGTACAATAAACCTATAGGGGTTCTCACTATAGATCAGAACAAATAAAGGCAAGACAACACTGCTACTATAGATCTGATTGCTAGCACTTTATCTAATAATGAGTATGTTGAGGTTCAAGATCTAAAAAATAGCCTACCAGATGTGGAATAAGCTGAAGACTATTTATGGAGGAGATCCTCATGTTCAAAAGGCTAAAGTGGATAGCTTGAGAGGAAAATTTGATGAGATGAGGATGCAAGAAGGAGAAAATATAGAACAATATAGTAAAAGAATAAAGGATGTAGTAAATTCTGTCAGAAGTGCTGGAGGAAAGCTTGAAGAAGATGATGAGATTAGCAAAATCTTGAGAACCTTGATACCACAATATGCCATAAGGGTTTCTTCAATTCAGGAACTCAGATCCTTGGGAACAATTAGTGTTTCACTTGACTCACTGATTGGTAAGTTGACTACCTTTGAACTGAGCAACTATGATGACATTGTACCAAAGATTGATGTTTCCTTCAAATCTTCCATGATATCTAGACCAACAAGGAGAAGAAAAGAAACTTAAAACAATTCTACTATAGGAAATATTCATTCTCATGAATGTGACAACCCATTATCCGAAGAACAGGAACAAGATGAGATTGAAGCTCTATTGGCAAGAAGACTACAAAGAGGAAAAGGAAAGTATAAAGGTAAACTTCCCTTGAAGTGTTTCTCTTGTAATAGAATAGGTCATATTGCATCCAGATGTCCTCACAATTATAGGAAGGATAATTTTAGAAGCTACAAGGACAAGAGAAAGAAGGAGTTCTATCTTGCAGAAGAAGTTATTGATGAAGAATTAGAAGGATATAATGGAGATAGAATTTCATTTAGTGGCAAAGGAAGATAACACAGAGGAAAGTGATATGGCAGTAATCTCTAATTCAAACTAGTTTGGAGACTAGGTAATTGATAGTGGTTGCACTCACCACATGACTGGTGACAGAAACAAATTCCTCAGTATGGAGGACTACAATGGAGGAACAGTGAGATTCAGAAATGATGCTCCTTGTGCAGTAAAAGGTAAGGGATGTATAGCCCTAAATGATAAATTAAATTATGAAGATGTTTATTAGGTAGAAGGGCTAAAATATAGCCTGTTAAGTGTTACACAATTAAACAATAAGGGTTACCGATTAGAATTCAATGAAGGAATATGAAAAATAAATGACAAATTAGGAAGTCTGATTGCTACCAGTAAACAATCTAGAGGTAATCTGTTTCACCTAGACACCACCATAGCTAGTTGTCTAATGGCAAAGGTAGAAGACAGTTAGTTGTGGCACAAAAGAATTTGTCATATTAACTTTGATAGCATAGCAAAAGTCAATAAAATGAGGTCTGTCAGATGTATGCCTGATATTATGAAACCTGAAAAAATGCTATGCGTAAAGAATGCTAACTTGGAAATTTAACCAGGTCTAGTTTTAGCAACAAATCTTATTCATCTAAGAATGTGTTGGACTTAGTTCATACAAACTTCTGTGGTCCTATGAGGACCAAGAGTTTCTATGGAGACTAGTATTTCATGTTGTTTGTAGATGACTTCTCAAGAATGATGTGGGTTGTATTCTTGAAAGAAAAATATAAAGCCTTTCACATGTTTAAAGTATTCAAGCCTCAAGTAGAGAGAGGAACTGGTAATAATATGAAATGTTTGAGATCAGATAGAGGAGGAGAGTTCACCTCTCAAGAGTTGATGAATTACTGTGAAGAACAAGGGATTATGAGACAAATGTCTACACCTAGAACACCTCAACAGAATGGGGTTGTTGAAAAAAGGAATAGAACTTCGATTGATTGTGCGAGGACTTTGATGATACAGAAGGATATTCAACATATCTATTAGGCTCAATATGGAAAGATAATGTACTGAGAGGGGAGGGGTGAATCAGTACTCCAAAAATTTTCTTCAACAATAACTTTACAGTTATATATAAACCAAATATCGCAGTAACATAATATAAAGCTAAAACAAATAGATAACAATCATACATGATTCACTCCATAACACATATATTTTGGTTACGCAGAAACTCTTGGTTAGAGAGAAAAACTACGATGGGGATGGAACCCACAACTTCATTACTGCAATAATAAAGGTTGCTCGATTAGAGCTACATGTTTAGCTATTTCTGATAGCTTACCCTGTTAGTAGTATCAAGATCTGTTAGATCTACCTTGCTAAAGGATTTTACAACACTTAATCTAAATGTTGCACCTAGTTAGAAGCTTTACAATTTATAGACTTGATTAGATTCTTTTACCCTGTTAAAGGTTTCTCTTACAACTTCAAAATATTACAATAAAATCATTACAAATATCTACAACTTTACATCTAAAATGTTATAGCAGATTCTATGTGCTCAGAATAAGATTACCTTTCTTATAGCATACCTTGATAACCCATATAGTATCTCGGTAAATCCTTCTGTTTACTCTGTTCTTTGACTGTTCTCTAAAATCGTTCTCGGTGACCTCTGTGTCTCTGTAACACTCTTAACACTTAGTGCTTTCACATGTCTTGCTTCATATATTTCTATATCTTCCTTTCTATCATGCTACATGTATATATCTGATCTTAATCCATGTTGTATAAATAGATCTCTTATGTTGGTGATCCATTCATTGCTTCGATCTTACAAACATGTTTTATCGAATTAATAACCATGCAAAATATTTCATTGGTTAGATGACCTCAAAATCATACACAATCTTTAAGTGCAATTTCCAATGTGATAATGGTTAGATGTTCCTCGATCTTGTAACACGTTTCCATATGTATGTCCAGGTTCAATGAATCTGGTAACACATTTCACTCGATGAATATCAACTCAGTGTGTCATCTTTGCTACTTGATAGACATGGAATGATACTTGGTAGACAACTCAGTGTATATTACGCTCTGAGACTACTTTCTTCTATAACCAACTAGACTGTGCATACCAACTGAATATCTCGGTAGAGATAACTGACTAGAGTATATAGAATAACTTTGAACATAAAACTAATGGAAACTTGATAAGTAGTAACAATCTCCCCTTTTGACATTAGTTGAGATGTTTGACAAATACTATTTTCAAAGTTATAACTCAATAATCTATATACTTGTAAAATTTGACTATACTGACAGTATATACAATAGGCAATGAAATAGTAAAGCCAGATATACTCCCCTTATCGATATACTATACAAAACTCTGATTTTGCATGATCGGTGATCAATGTTCTATGTGTTGCACTTGTTCTTTGCTTACTATTTTGTTCGCTACTCTTGGGTACTCTGCTTACTCTGCTCGATATACTCCCCCTGTATACTATACTCCTTTTGTTTGATGCTATACTTTGATGCTTTGAATACTATATCACTCCCCCTTTTTGACAAACATCAAGACTTTATTACCATTTGGTGGTGGCAACTGGTCAAAAATGGATTTGTACTTGGTCTGTGCTTCGGTGAGAGCGACAGAGAGTGCATCCTTTACACTATCCATTAAAGAATTCTGCACTTGAATATTAGCCAATAATGATATTTAGCCATCTAAAGTGCTTCCCTCTTGTGTAGTAGATAGGTATGTGGCTCGGTTGACCTATTCTTGGACGGATGAAAGATGAGGAAGGAATAATGTCTGAAGTGTCATTATGTCCATCCTGATCTTCTGTTCTTCATTTCTTAGGTCCAATTGTTGAGCCATGAACTGTTGTAGCTTTGTATAGAAATTCTGAACTGAATTTGGCTGTGTGGTCAACTTATTTGAGAGATCGGTGATCTCTTTCTCAATTACTTCTATTTTATTTTTGATGTCTTTAATGAATAAAGAAAATGTGTAGAGTTTCTGAAATAAATAATGAATGTTCTTGAGTTGAGGAGTCAACTCAGCAATAAATTTGACAAGTTTAACTTTGCCAATAGCTATAGCTTTCTGTACCTCTTCTATCATTTTTACAGTGAACTCTTTGTCTTTTAGCTTGCTCAAATATTCTGATGCATGTACTCCAGATGTCTCTATCTTTGTTAGGAGTTCATCCAGTTGAATGTGGATGGCTGCATCTGTTGACAGTGTAGCTTCGGGTAGCATATTTATTAAGAGTGCTTTCACCTTCTGAAGTACTTTATTTTTCTTTTGAATCACCATTTGCTTCTCTTGTTCGGCCTTTGCTTTGCATAGTTCACTGAAATCAATGAGTGCTTGCCCCTTTAATTTTGACATGTCTACATTGGGTAACACTATTGGTTTTGACAAATCAACTTTAAAACTATGCTTTTTCATCTTCTTTTCTTTACCTTTCACTGATGGAACTAAGACAATGACTTGTGAGGCTTGATGACCCTCGATAGGTTGCTTGGTAGAGGCAACACTTTGGTCGGTTTCTTTAGCCTCTATAGAGTCCTTTGGTGTCTTGATACTCGGTGTCTCAGTTGCAACATTTTCAATGCTAGAAGGTGCTTGAGACGTTTGTTCTTGAGTAGTACCTTCTACTACAGTAGACTTGTGACCTTCAGTGCCTTGATCTGTACCCTAAGGGGTTTCGGTTGAGATAGGTTGATTGACTGGTGGATAAGGCTGAACTTGTTCCAAGACTGATTCATTGGATACAAGTTTTGCATATGAATTGCCTTCTATCATTTCCTATTTTGGTGCCTTTGTATCCATGATATCTTCATCTATTTGAATGGTGTCAGCAGGGTGACATCAACAATTTCAACTTCAGCTTGTTCAGCAGCATCCTTGATTTTAAAGATTTCATGCCACTTTGCTTTTGTCTCATTTTCTACTTCAATATATAGACCATTCATCAGTTTTAAGGCTCTTTGTTTGACGAGAAACTTTGAGTTGTAGGTTGTTAGATGTTCCTTTATTTCAGCTACTGACATGTCACGAAAGAGATGTACCAGACTTCTTTCTCTAATATGTTTCTCTGAGTCCATTTCATACTTCCACCTATTGTCAATATGTAAATATAATTCATTTGGAAGTGACTTAGATAGTTCCAATGGAGCCAATCAAAATTTTAGAAGTGTGCAGATGACAGCTTCTTCAATTTGTCTCTTTTCATCATTATTTCTGGTTTCATACTTAACATATCTAAATCCTCCAAATCCACCATATTCTTTCAGATTAGCACAAAAATTTTCAACACTATGTACATTTACCTTCTTGCTTTTGACAATCTGAAATTTGCTTGCATCCTCAGATTCGGTGTCACTAGACTCTTTTGCCAAAATGAGTCTTTGAGTAGTTTTCTTGTAAGTTTTTGTTACCTTAGGAACAATAACACTCTTTGCTTTCTTACTCGGTGAAGCTGCAGATGCTCTAGTGTTAGGTCGCTTTGCTGGTGGAGTCGGTGTGGCCTTTGATGAATCCAGTTTCTTTCTTTTCAACACTTTTCCCTTAGGTAATTCGGTGCTTAGTGTTATAGCTGCCTCTTGGGCTTCAGATTCCTCTTCAATAATGGTTATAGTGCCTTTAACAAGTGTGGAGGAAGAGTCTTCTCTGAATTTCTTTGATAATGCCTTGGTCATCTTTTTTGCCTTTCTTGTAGCTTTGGGTACTACAATGCTCATTTTTACCTTTTCCTTTACTTCTTCATAGGTTCCATACCTCAACTCGGTAGCATGCCTTGGCAATGTAAGAAATGCATCAATTTGCTATTGTGTGATGTCAAAATCGATCTTGTAACCCATAGGTGACAAAGATTGAGTTCTAGGTTCCACAACATTCACGTAATAGTAATCAGTGTCTACTTCAAAACATATGTCATTTTTGTATTTCTCCACTAGTTGGGGTGGAATCCGATACCTATTATGTATTTTCTCTTGGAATTTTCTGAAGTAATCATCCATAATATCATTAAAATTATCACCTAACTTCTTGATGAAGTCATTAATCTGATGGGTGATTGGTCGGTGTAGTTCCCAAACAACTTTATCGACTAATGGAAATAATTTTTCAAAATAGAAAAACATGCATACAAGTAGTGATCCAAACTTTAGTGTATTAGCCGAGTTGTTCTTCTTTAGCTTCCTAATGGTGTTCAAATTCTCAAACAGGTTTTTCAGCAACACCTCACAAAGATCAATTTTCATTCCCTTTTTCACAATTTTATATGCTAGGTCTACTGCTGCATAGGGTACACTATTTTCCCTTGCTGATTGGAAGAAACAGTAACCTATTACTCTAATGGCAAATTTTAGTTCTGCATCAGTGACATTGTTTAATTTCAATCCTCTGCAATCTAATTCCACTCCAGTTAAACTGATCAATTCCTTCTGTGATATCATCTTTTGAGCTTGGGAATGATCATAAATAGGGTAACCGGTAATCAGATGAATGATTTCCTTGGTAATCTTAAATGGTTGCTCCTCTAAACAAATGAAATCATCATGAACTCTTCTCAAAACAAACTTGACCCACTGGGGTTTGAACACATGGGGATAGGTTAGGGCTTCAATTAATCCCTTGATCTTAATGTGCTCATACTTTCTATTCAATTTACCATCTGTGCATAATTCATCATAGGTGTCTTTGATTTCAACATGACTGAGTTCTTCAACATGGCATTTGGTGAAGAATATCACATCCTCGACTAATAACACTCTATCCGGGATGAGTGAAAATGTGGTTTTGTCATCTGGTTCAGATGCAACTTTGGGAGTCAAAGAGTATTTTAGTGAGGGCTTCTCAACATTCTTGACAGCAATGGGATCTTGGATCTTAGGTGCCATTTGTAGATTTCAGATAAAAACTAACAAAAGATCCCTAGGGTTTCAAGATTTCAAACAGCAGACGCTTCACACTTAGCAGATAATGACAACTTGATAAGATCAGTAAACCAGCTTAACAATGCATTGAGATTGATGTAAGTACCTTGAATTTTCTTTGTAGGAGGTTTGATCACCTTGGATTCATTTTTCTCTGCTCTCTCGAAAACTTGGTAAGTAAAAATGATTGCGAAAAATGCTTTAAGTACATAATATGCCTTATCAGGCTCCATGTGGGTTAGGTCAAAAACATTAAATGCACTTGGTTCCACTAAAACTTTCTTTCCTTTTTGACTTTAACCGAGTAACCAAACTTCCTTCATTTACTGACTTGACAGGTTTCCTGTATTCACCGACTTGATAGGTTTCTTGTAAAGTGCTCCAAAAGACTTTGATAGAATTTCAAACTTACTACTACATCTTTAACTATGCAGATTTTGAATTAAGTACATAATAAAATAGGAACTGTTAAGATTTAACCTTGAGAGAATGCAGTCCCTTCATACCTTTACCGATTAATTTGGAATAGGTGCACCTAACTCGGTAGGTAAGGTGCTTTCTTCATTTGACACCATTTCCTTCTTTTTCCAAATCATCTTTAATTTTTCTTTTATTTCCTCAGTGTCTTTTCTAGGTTGATCTCTGCAATCTCCAGCCAAGTGTCCAACTTTGTGACAATGAAAATATGTCATACCAGGATTTCTCCATGATCTTCGGTTGTTCATCCCAAACCTTATAAAGCAGTTGGCACTTATATGTCCATATCTTCCACAACATTCACACCATATCTTTGTATTGTAATCCCATGGTACTGCAGAATACTGTTGGTAAGGATTTGTGTGAGTTCGGTAACCTCTAGCATTTGCTTGGTGTGCAGACCACATATAGTTCTTTTGCTTAAACCAACACTTCTCAGTACTATGTCCATATCTATTGCATTTTTTACAAAACCCTTTGAATTTTGCCTTTTGATAATTGTTAACAGACTTTGTCCTACATTGATTAGATGTGTGACCATATTTATTGCAGTTGTAACAATAACCTTTGGACTTAGTGACATTCGATTGCTTACCTTTTCTGATTTGGCACATGTTGGCAGTGTGACCTTGATTTCTATAGTAGTTGCAAATTGGCTTCTTTCTTTTGATGTTCTTCTTGATTCCAGCTTGCTTTGATGATTCTCCTCTCTCGGTAGTATGGATTCCCTTCTCGGTAGTGTCTTTTCCTTTGTAACTGAGTCCTGCATCTTTGTTGGGTCGTCTTGTGTTTAGTTGCTCATCCAACATATTTGATGCTTCCTAACTCTTCTTTAGTGTTTCTTTGAATTTCTTCTCTATTTCAAGTTCATTGGTCAACCTTGATACTTTGAGTTTCAATGCTTGATTCTCATCATCTTTCAAATTTGCTTCATGATGTGCATAACCTAGTTGATTTGATAGGTTTTGTTGAATTCCAATCATCCTTGTGATTTCATCATTCTTATCAAATACTAAGACTTCAAGTTGTTGTTTCTCTATTTCTAGATCTCTTACCTTATCCTCGGTAGTCCTCAATGCATCAAGATTTTTCAGTCATCTATGTGCTGAAATGTTCATGTTCTCTTTTCATTCCTTTTAGTTGATCAGCTAGTGCTTTGTTCTTTTATTTCAATACTCCAATCAATTCTTTAGTCTCTTTAGACATACTGTTCTTAGATGATGTCTCAATTTTTTTCTCTAACTCTTGAGAGTCCTGCAAATCATAAGATAATCTTCTTCTCACTTTCAGAGATTTTTGCATTTGTCTTTCCATGTCTGCAATCACTTGATTAGCATGATCCAGCTCTTCTTGCAGATACACAATCCTCCAAGATTGTTTATAGCCTTCCATTGATAAGATCTTTCTCTTTAGGTAGTTAAACCCTTTTCCAAGATTGAAGCTCTGATACCAATTGTCAGGTCCAATATGGAAAGCTAATGTACTAAGAGGGGAGGGGTGAATCAGTACTCCAAAACTTTTCTTCAACGATAACTTTACTGTTATATATAAACCGAATAGTGTAGTAACATAATATAAAGCTAAAACAAATAGATAAGAATCATACATGATTCACTTGATAACACATATATTTTGGTTACGCAGAAACTCTTGGTTAGAGAGAAAAACTGCGGTGGGGATGGTACCCACAACTTCACTACTGCAATAATAAAGGTTGCTCGATTAGAGCTACATGTTTAGCTATTTCTAATAGCTTACCCTGTTAGGAGTATCAAGATCTGTTAGATCTACCTTGCTAAAGGATTTTACAACACTTAATCTAAATGTTGCACCTAGTTAGAGGCTTTACAATTTATAGACTTGATTAGAGTCTTTTACCCCCCTGTTAAAGGTTTCTCTTATAATTCCAAAATATTACAATAAAATCATTACAAATATCTGCAACTTTACATCTGAAATGTTATAGCAGTTTCTATGTGCTTATAGCATACTTCGATAACCCATATAGTAACTTGGTAAACCCTTCTATTTACTCTGTTCTTTGACTATTCTCTAAAATCATTCTCAGTGACCTCTATGTCTCTGTAACAGTCTTAACACTTAGTGCTTTCACATGTCTTGCTTCATATATTTCTATATCTTCCTTTCTGTCATGCTACATGTATATATCTGATCTTAATCCATGTTGTATAAATAGATCTCTTATGTTGGTGATCCATTCATTGCTTTGATCTTACAAACATGTTTTATCGGATGAATAACCATGCAAAATATTTCATTAGTTAGATGACCTCAAAATCATACATAATCTTTAAGTGCAATTTCCAATGTGATAATGGTTAGACGTTCCTCGATCTTGTAACATGTTTCCATATGTATGTCTAGGTTCAATGAATCTGGTAACACATTTCACTTAGTGTATATCAACTCGGTGTGTCATCTTTTCTACTCGGTAGACAACTCAGTGTATATTATGCTCTGAGACTACTTTCTTCTATAACTGACTAGATTGTGCATACTGACTGAATATCTCAGTAGAGATAACCGACTAGAGTATATAGAATAACTTTGAACATAAAACTAATGGCAACTTGATAAGTAGTAACACATATCTTCTAGAGAGAAGTAGTAAGTACTAATGTGTATACCTTGAACCAGATACAGGTGAAGAAAGGGGCAAATAAAACTCCCTATGAATTATGGTGTGGATACTCACCCAATGTGAGCTATTTCAAAGAATTTGGAAGTAGGTGCTATATCAAGAGGGATGAGTACTCTAGAAAGTTTAATTCCAAGAGTGATGAAGTTTAATTCCAAGAGTGATGAAATAAAATTTTTAGGTTACTCTACAAAGAGTAATGCATATCAGTGTTTGAACAAAAGGACCAGTAAGATTGTGGAGAGTGCCAATGTTAGAGTAGATGAGATCTCTGAGAAAAATGAACAGGATAAAAAGAGTGAACCAGAGGATTGTCAAGGATTTGAGTACACTATACCGATCAAACCTACTGAAGAGAATCCTATTGTAGCGGCAAATGAGGAAGCATGTGAACTAGAACCTGCACAACCAGTAGAAGAAGCTCCAAAAAAGGAACCGATACTAGTAAGTTATGTCAAAAACAATCACTCCGCTTAAAATATCATTGGTGACAAAGATGAAGGAGTATTGACTAGGAGAAGAGAAAGAGAGAATGAATGTCTGCTCTCCAAAATTGAGCCAAAAATAGAAAAGGAGGCTATAAGAGATGAAGACTAGATCAAAGCCATGGAGGAAAAACTGGAGTAGATTGAGAAAAATAAAACTTGGACTCTAGTGCCCAGACTGGAGAACAAAAATGTGATAAGCACCAAATGGGTGTTTAGAAACAAATGGGATGAAACCGGTCAAGTAGTAAGAAACAAAGAAAGGTTTTTTGCAAAGGCTATGCTTAGGAAGAAGGTTTGGATTATGGAGAAACCTTTGCACCGGTGGCTAGGCTGGAAGAAGTTAGAATCTTGCTTGCCTATATTTCTTACAAGAAGTTCAAAGTTTACCAAATGGATGTCAAATCGGCTTTCCTGAACGGTGTTTTAGAGGAAGAAGTGTACACAGAGCAACCATAAGGGTTTGTATCAGAAGATGGAAGAGATATGGTATGTAGGATGAAGAAGGCTCTATATGGGCTAAAACAAGCACCAAGAGCTTGGTATGAGAGGTTGCACTCATATCTGTCAAGCATAGGGTTCATAAGAACCAGTGATAACAGTAACTTGTATCTGAAGACCAGAGAAAAAGGAAAGCATCTGATTGCAGAAATTTTTGTTGATGACATTATCTTTGGAGGAGATGATGAGATGAGTAGAGGTTTTGCAGAACAAATGAAGCAAGAGTTTGAAATGTCCATGATCGGTGAAATAAAATTCTTCATTGGCCTGAAAGTATCACAACTAAAGAATGGTATATTCATTAGCCAGACCAAGTACATAAGGGAGATTTTGAAGACTTTTGGAATGGAAGATTGCAAACCTGTTGGAACTCCAATGGTTACAGGTTGCAAGCTCTCCAAAAATGATGAGGCTCATGAGGTGAGTGAGAAAATTTACCAATCCATGATCAGTAAGTTGTAGTATGCAGTACATAGTAGACCGGATGTAGCACAAGTTGTTGGCTTAGATTCTAGATTTGCTACAAATCCAAAAGAGACTCATATGGTGGCGATTAAGAGAATATTTAGATACCTCAAGGGGATTGATGACTATGGTCTCTGGTATCCACATAAGTGAGATTTCAATTTAAGTGTCTTTACCGATATAGATTGCGCAGGGGACATTGATGACATAAAGAGAACTAGTGGAGGTGCATTATTTATTGGAGATAGGGTTCTGTCATGGGCAAGCAAGAAACAAAATTGCATCTCTCAATCCATAGCTAAGGCTGAGTATGTGGTTGCTGCAATCAATTGTACATACATAGTATGGATCAAGAAATTATTGGAAGGTATCCAAGAAAAGGTGACTGTGTTGGCTTGATGATGATTGTAATGAATTAATCATATGCTGTCATTGATGAAACAAAGACACACACATATGTTTATATTGTCTACCGGTGTAACTTCAAATTTGTTTACACTACAGCTAGTATACTAAAGGTTTATTTCTAACTAGTGCTTGGAAACAACCGATGTATGCATGAAGATAACCACTCAGTTATATGTGTCTCAACATCAACATGAAGATCCAGCAGAGACTATCTCAAAAGCGTCAAAGTCAAGCGATTTAACTCTAACCAGTATTAAGTGTTCCAATCGGTAATCATAAATTGTGTGATGAGTTATCACCACAGACAATTTTTGGCAGTAGTTTTGTGATGAGTTATGATCACTTGACTAGATACACTATACCTAGGTAATTGTGTTATGATTTCTTGAGGACGACATGAAATCTAAATGTCTATATATTGACTTCATAATGAATTATGTTATATGAGTAAAAGTGATATGTTGTGTGCGAGAGACAAAAGTCTTAAGTTGTAGAGTATGCAAAAAAGAAGTGTTGATTATGCTTAGAAGGATCTAATCAAGCAAGTATCATTCTACACAGACAGATCAAACAAATCATGTTGTCTTCTAACAATTACAACAAAATTAAACTCCCCTAATCGGGTAGGCTCTAACAAGATTCATTGTTCAAATCCTCTAACAGGGTGATCCATTAATTTGGATTCATAAATCCTGCACTGAGGTTACTCCTAACAGGGTACTACCTTTTATAGGGTATAATATTCTAATCAAGATTTGGGTTCTCTAAAAAGATTCACTCCTAGCAGAGCACTTTGTAGACCTTAACCGATCAGTTATCTATTACTGCAGATAGTTAACTTGTGAGTTCCATCTCACCGTGGTTTTTACCTATTTGGGTTTTCCACGTACAAACACTTGTGTTATGGTGGATGTTTTACTTATTGTGGATGTTGTTATATCATTTTGGATAACATGCATTGTGTTTAAAGGATTTGTTAAGTTCATCTACTGGTTAGTGTTTGAAGTAGTTTTATTTTTGGTGTCACTGATTCACCCCCCCCTCTAAAGATTTTTCAAGTCCATCAATTGGTATCAGAGCCAAACTTCTTTAAAGCCTAATCTCTTAGAAGGGAGCGTTGAAACCACCATGGGGGACATGAGCTACTTTGAGATGGCTAGAGAGCTTGAAGCTAGTAGAAATGATCTTCAAAACCTTAGGGTCAAACTGAAAGCTTCACAAGTCAAATGGAGAGATCTAACTGAACAATTGTTGGAAATATCTGATAATAGTTCTTCAAATGAGGCCAATATTGATGCTTTAGCCGAGGAGGTTGAAAATTTAAATGGCAAGAAACTAAATCTAAGGAGAGACCTAAAAGTTATCACTATCCACATTAGTCAGAAAATGGAAGCTAGAAGAACAACTAAAGATCTTATCAAGGAAAGAGATCAAGAGATTGCCAAGATGAAGCAAGAAAATGTCACTATGCATGAGTATTTGGTTGCAGATAAAAGGGGAACTTACAAATAGATCTTGAACTAGCATCATCTCTGAAGGAGAACCTATCAAAACATAATGAAGATTTCACCAGGAAACTCACCCAAGCTAATGAGAAACTGGAAAAGTTCAACAAGTGTTCTACCTTGCTTGAAGAACAAATTCAATTGCAAACGATGAAAGGTGATACCTCTAGAATTAGTTTTAACACACCTGAGAAAGGAGAATCATTTGGTACAAAGAGAAACACTCTTAAGAACAAATCTGCTCCTAAGATCAAGAAACCTACCGGTAAGTTGGTCTTTAAACCTGTTTGCTTTGTTTGCCATAAACCTGGTCACACTGCAAATATTTGTAAAGACAAACCCAATAGAAATGCAAGATACAATACTAATGCTAGGTATGTGTCTAAAAAATTTGAAGGTCATTGCTTCACATGTAGAATGTATGGACATAGATCAGTTGAGTGCAAATATGGAACAAATAATCCTATACCGCATATGCATCGAAGACCAAATGGTAACTGGATGAGGAATTTCGACAACCGGGTCAACATGAACTGGCCCTACGACAACCGGTTTAGTCCATTTGAGATGGAAAATGTAACAAACATCATTTGCACCATCTGTAATAACTTTGGTCATGTGGCTATGAACTAAAGAAGAAGAACCGAGAGAGGAAATGCAGAACCTTGGAAATCATTTGGTATGGCTTGCTATCACTATAACAAACTGGGGCACTTGGCAAAATTCTACAAATATAAGAAGAACCAACCGGTCAACCCTCCTAAAGATGAAAAAGGAAAGAAGAAAGTTAATGTTGAAGAAATAAGAGAAGAAATGAATTGAACTTGGAATAAGAAAAGTGATGAGTCACCTTGAGAACAAATTATTCGTTCACCCAGTGAAGAGAATCCTACACTTGTGAATTAAGCCTTTTCATATGGCTAAGGGGAGTTTAACAGTAAATCCACCTCCGGACCCCTTGAAGTGAATATGTTGTAAGAGAATTTGAAAGCATGAAATTTTGATAACTTTTTGTCATTTAGTTATCAATCGGTTTTTCCTTGAGCAATGTAATTAGGGTTTGTAACCCTAATGGGCGAGCATTTAATGTGATTGGTAATGTTATCGCTGTTTTAAAATTGGATTCTTTCCCCATATTTGGCTATGGTTTTTGAAAAAATTTGTATAAGATGTGGCCCCAAATGCTTCAGCCTTTTTCTAAACCTAGAGGGTTTAAGGTTTTTCTAAGTTTTAGGCTTTATCTTTTGTGTTAGGTTCCCTGGTTTCTATTCCGACGTTACTTTATTTCACTTAAGTCATGGGTCGCGGGGTCGTAAGAAGTGTCCCCCCTTGCTATTTACCTAGGCGGTCATGTTTATTATTTGAAAATTTTCGCCTTTTATTATTTCCTTCTAAAGTGCCGGGCCCAGTAAACACTGATCAACTTCAGAAAAGATCCGACGGTTGGCGCTATTTCGCAAAGGTTAAGTGCTTGCCCTTTAAGGCTGCGAAATAGCGAGGATTAATATCGGCCATCCATGTGTCATGTGGAGGAAGTGAAGGTCGCGGCTGTCAAGAAGGTGGGGCCCCCTCTACGTGGTTTTCTCTGGCATATTGGAGTGCAGCACGTGGCACAGGCCGCCACAGTCAACATTTTAAGATTAAGGATCAAAGTGGGCCCCAAGGATGAGTCAGCTCACAAGTGGAGGTGACCTGGCAAGGATAGCTCTTACAATTCATTGAGACCCCGTGGCTCCTTCCAGCGAATGAAAAGTCGACAGGTCAGCTTCGAAGATGACAGGGTGCCAGGTGTCCATGATGTGTCCGTGGGCCCACCTCTTCTGAAAGCTCCTAGCAGGGTTTAAATGCTGAGCAAATTCAGAAAGGATCTGACGGTCAGCGCTATTTCGCAAAGGTTAAGTGCTTGCCCTTTAAGGCTGCGAAATAGCGAGGATTAATATCGGCCGTCCATCTGTCACGACAGGGTAAGTGGAAGGCATAGTTGTCAGTGATAGCTTGAGCCCCGTGGCTTTCTTTTGCCGTATTATAAGGTAACACGTGGCACGGGCCGCCACAGTCGAAGGTGACACGAAAGCCAGGTGTCCATGATGTGTCCGTGGGCCCACCTCTTCTAAAAGCTCCTAGCAGGGTTTAAATGTCGCGCAAGTCGAGATAAGATCTAACGGCTCGCGCTATTTCGCAAGGGTAAGATGCTCACATTTTAAGGCTGCGAAATAGCGAAAGTTAACCTAGACCGTCCACGTGTCTTGATGCCACGCGGTCTAAAAGGCAGCTGTGGGTCCCTATAGTGTATGTTCAACAAATGAAAAGTTGACAGGTCAGCTTCGAAGGTGCCACGAAAGCCAGGTGTCTATGGCGTTTCTGTGGGCCCACCTTTCCTGAGGTAGACCTGTCGAGACTGAAGTGGGGCCCCCCATGGTTCTTCTTCCGGCAAATGACAGAGTGACAAATCAGCACAGTGGATGACTAGATGCCAGATGTCACTGATGACTCAGCGGGCCCACCATTCCTGAGGACCTGTTCGAAGGATTAAAAAGCGATTAACTTGAAAGATAATCCAACGGCCCGCGCTATTTTGCAAGGGTTAAGTGCTCACATTTTAAGGCTGCGAAATAGCGAGAATGAATATCAGCCATCCACGTGTCATGATGATGACATGGCAAAAGAGAAAAGCACGGGCCCGCTACGGTATAAAGGGCGACATTCAGCCAGTATCAAAATAGAATGTGAGGGGATTTTCTAAGCCAATGGTCGGATGCCGCGTGGTATTATGTGGCCAATAAAAAGACAGGACTTAGACTAAGGACAAAGCCGTCAAAATGAAATTCACAGAGAGACACTTGCAGAAAGACTGCGACCCGTTGGAGCTAAAATATGAATTCTCGTATGAATTCGATTTTGAAGGGACGGCCGAAGCATGCGGAATCAATGTTACAGTTAAGGCCCAGAGTACAAGCATTTGATTTCCTAACAACCAAGTAAGGATACCTCTTAAAAGGATTTTACAGAGGAGGCAAACGCAGAGTTATCTTTTGCAAATACAGAGAAGGCGAATTGGTTGCAGAGCGAATTTCTTCGAGCAAGCATCAAGTTTTTCTTATTTTGCAGCCGTTCTTGTGTTGTGATACGTGAAATTGTTCTCATATAGCATAAATAGTTTCAGAAGTAATATTTATCCGGTTGTATTGCAAATGGCTCCTAAAAGGGAATTTTCTGGTAAAATTGATTATCTTGAAAGAAGTGTGTGTGATGACTTCTTAGAGCAGTTGACGCTGTCAACCAACCAGGCATCTAAGGCCAAAGAATTAGTACCCAGGGCTCCCCGACTGAAGATTGGAGAAGGATTGTATGATAAGGGTAATTGGTTAAGAGACCCACAGGTTGGGCTATCTAGGTTGGGGTTATTTAAAATCGGTTTTGGAATGAGGAATTCTCCTGCTCCTCAAAATAGCATTTGGGAACTAGATGTTGGGAAATTGGTAGTCCCAGGGGTGTTCATGGATACAGATTTGTTAACCCAGATGGCTTTAAATTATGATTCAGTTACCAGGTGTATCCGGGATGTGAATGGAAAAACCCTTGTAGAGATAAATGCAGAAGAGCTGAGAAAAGCGTTTGGGCTTAGTGAGTTTACCAATTTCTTGGAGCATATAAACTTCACACAATTAACTCAGGTATACAAGGCACAGAGGACTCATCTCAGGAATGGGCCTCTCAAAGAACTTTTTCTGAAAGTGGGAGGGTTAGCAGTTGTAGGGCCCAATACACAAGAACCCTTTTCACTAAGTATGTTTACCTTAAGGGCAAAAGGGATGTACTGGGCACTTTGCCAAGTTCTAGGAGAGGATGCTGAATCTAATATACCAAATCATTATCTGTTAATGATTGTTCAAATTTTGAATCCTTCTCTTGCTATTACATTTGATTATGCCTCCTATATTGCTGATGCTATCCATGGAGGACTGATGGGGATAAAGAATGGGAAGGTGGATAGGCCATTTGGGTGGTATTCACTATTGATGCACCTCTTCCTCTTCAAAGGTGGAGATTATTTTGCCAGTGGAATGGATCTGGTAAAAGAAAAGGAGGGAGAGAAGATGTCAGTACAATTATGGAGTACCGTATTGTCATGGGATAGAGAGGATGCAAGTTTTCTAAAGTTTGATAAATACTTTGCATCCAAAATAAGGACTCTTCTTTGCTCTGACAATCCACGAGTCCCCAAGGTTCTTCTGGAATTCTTAAGACCAAAAGAATTTGCAGAGAATGTCAAGATTGTTCATAACTGGGGTGATATGTATTTATATCCAGTGTCCACAGTGTTTAGGGTCTTTGGTTTCAGAGGCACCCCATTTTTGTTACCATACCAGGTCCCCCTCAAAGTGGGAATAGCTGAGATTCTCAGACAAATTGGTGACTTGCAAGAGGCAGAGTTAACAGGCCGAGGTAAAGGGACTATTTTCCCTACAGCTACAGTAGCCCACCAATTTGTAATCACCAAGGGCGGATGGAAATGTTTGGAGGATTTCCTCAAACCCTACCATTTGTCCACTGCAGTGTCAAGATGTGCTAACCCAGAGGACTTCTTCAATGGTGTATTCCGGAAGAAAGTAGCATGCAGAGGTAAGCCCCATCAATTCCACTTTCCTGAAGACCTCATCAGGATTGAATTTGATTTGGATGAACAGGAGTTGAGGAAAGAAAAATGGGTAGCTTACAGGAAGGCCCTGGATTTTGTGCATCAATTTGATGCTAGCTATGACCCATTGTCTAGCTTCTTCCCATTGGAAGAAAAGATAAAATTTTTGATTATTTGTTTTGAGGATGTGATGCAGACAATAAAGGAGAAAAGGGAAGTTGTAATTAAAAACAACCCTGAGAAAGCAAGAATGATTTTGGGAAAATCAGCTCCTACTAAAGCCATCCCTCCTGGTGATTATACCCTGCATAAGAAAGCAGGTTACAGTGTGTTGGTGTCTGCAACAAGGGAACCCTCTTCATCTAAAGGGAAGAGGAAAGCACATGAAGTCATTGATATCCAAGACAGCCCAAAGAAGCAGAGGGTGGGGAAGGAAGTGCAATCAGATACACCCCTATATTCCCCATCCCAATCCCCTCTCCACATTGGAGATGAACAAGCAGCAACTGAATACCTCTCTCAGTTGGGCAGTTTGGGGGAAATTGCGTATACATATGATGAAGTGGAAGAAGGGATGCCAGAAGAACCCACTGAAGCACAAATGGACATCACCTCGACTGAACTCAAAGGCCAGGAATGGGATCCTGAGATAAAGAAGGCCACTAGTGCTTTTCTAGCAGATGATAGTTTTGTAACATCTGAAGCATTCATGCAGTTTATATGGAAACAACATATAGATAAGTATAATGCTAGATGTGAAACAAGAAAGGCAAAACAATTAAATAAAGATCCAGCATTGGTGGAGGAAGAAATAAAACAGGAGATGATGGAAGAATTCAAAACCATCACTCCTGAACAGGGGAGAGATTTAGTAGCACAAGCTGGAGTGCTCATTTTGCCAGAATGGAATATTGCTGATGCTCTGGTGCTGGATGCAGTGAGGAAAGAAACCAAACCCATGGAAGGGGTTACATTCAGTAAAGACAATGCTGCTCTAGTCATGTGGTCCCTTAAGAGAAATGAGGACAAGAAGGGTAAAGACACCACAGGGACAAGTCACATTGGTGGATTGATGGTCAGGAGAGTAGAAAGTACAGGGGTAGTAGAGGCTGCTAGCACGGTGTTGGAGACTGCCAAATTTAGTGTTGCAGTAGCTGAGAAGGATGCTAAAGAAAAAGAGGCTCTCCAGCTCAAATTGGAAACAATCTTGAAGGCTTATGACAGTGCCAAGGAGGAAATAAGAGGCAAGGAGAGTATTATTGCCAGATTGCAGAGCCAATTAGCAGGACAACGTCAACAAGGTGAATCTTCAACATTAATGATCACCTCTTCTCCTGCAAGACCTCCACCTACTAGCCCCATTATTGAGTTCCCACCATCTCCTGCACCTTCCAGCTCTCAGATGATAGAGATAACTCCCCAAGAATTGGAGAGTCTTAAGCAAGCTCAGGCCTATTATGCAGGGAAGTATGAAGAAAAGATCAAGGCCACAGTCTCCAGTTTTGCAGACACTATAAATGCTTCACTCCTTCACAATAGTGTAGGAAAAGTCATGGAGATATGGACTGAATTGATAAGAGATAAAGTCATATTGACACCCATTTTTGACAGATGGAGGCCTAGGGAGCAGGATTTAGAGTTCATGTGTGTTTCCTGTGATGAAGCAAGAGCTAACCCTATTATCAAATCCACTTCTGATATTACTAAGAGTTTATTGCAATTGGCGACAGAGGTGGATAATGTGGATAGAAGGGTTAAATTACTTAAAAAGGAATACACTGATCAGGTGTGTGAATTACTCCTAGGAATTTTTGCTAATCCAGATCAACTGAAAGACAAACAGATATGGCTCAATGAGATAAATGTTAAATTGTCAGCAAGGGTCAAGGGAATTATTGATCTGGATGACACCTCATTTTTTGTTATAACCATACAGGAAATAGAGAGAATTAAATCACATTACAGTTTTCTTAACTCAGAAGTCAACAAACTAAGGAATTCTTGGAAAAGGTTGACTAAGGTTAAAAGTGATGTGATTAATTTTGTATGGCCGACCGAGGAGACGTATGGTGAGTGGGGAATTAAATATTCCACTCGAGATCCGGAGCAGTTAGAGAACGTCCCTGAAAAGCCAGAGGAGGTTGCAACTGAATAACCTGTCCAACAGACTGCTGAAGAAGCTGAAAAGAGCGCATAACCGAAATTGTAACTTCTTCAATTTTTGAAGTAATTGTAACAAACTTTCCTCAAAGAAGTCCGAAGCTTTGTGCATCCATATTGTTATAAATGGATACCAGGACTAGAGAGAGGGGGATCACAAATTTTTGTAAGAAAACGCTGCAGAAAAATTCTCTGCGCTTTTCCAAAGATTAATGGAGAATCAGACTTTTGTAGAAATTTTTCAAATGAATATTAATATACAGACCATCAATTTTGAGTAAAGCTGTGTGTCGTCTTCAAACTTGTCCTTAAGTTTATTTACTTTGTTTCATTCAGAATAGTCTAGGATTTTTTCTGTTCGAATGGAATTGTAAGGCAATCTCAGTATGAGTGTTTCTAGCTTTTCTCTTTAGGAGGGAAATTAAATATGCACGACCACTCTACCGGTAAATACTTTAGGAGAAACTTTGGATTGGAGGACCATAGTTCATTTTGAAGTGATTAGATCCTCGTCGATGTTAGGCATTTACAGGGATAAATGGAAGCTGAGTTGATGGGAAGTATAGAGGTACCTCATTTCAGGAGTTTTATTTGAGTTTGAGTGACTCTGTAACCTTGGATAAAGCACTGGTATTAATCTGAGGCCTTTATTGCATTTGTTGTCGATCAAATATGTTGAAATTGAGTATTGTTTCCCTCTTTGTTTTCAATTGTTTTTAAGGTGAACAAATCCACTGGTTTTCTGGACTGGTTTGCTGTGGATTTGTTGCTTAAGAGTGTGGATTTAATTCACAGAAGGTATACCCACCTGGGCTTAAGGAAGAGCCCAAAGTGTAGAAGGTCTAACCAAACCTTGTCATATGTTGTCTCCGAAATTCTTTCATCCTTGATGCCTTCTTGGCACCCATTTTAGATTATATTATTAAAGGCATTGAAGGGGAATCAGATTTTGAGAACAACAGGTAAAAAGGATAAAAGCGAGTTTCTACTTTCTTATTTTTACCCTAATGCATTCGAGAAAATAATTTTGAGCGCTTGCAGAGCCTAGAAGAATTTGTTAGCTGATTCTAGTTGAAGTTGCATTAAGAGTTGTGTGTTTGAGCTGATTTAAAGGTTGTAGAAGATTGAACTAGTATGCACTTGGGGCATTCAACTGGTAAATGAGGCAGCGTGTGTGAAATAAGGTATTTCTTGAAATTCTTGCTGCGAAATCTAGTTTATCTAAAATGGCATCGTCTTCAAAGTCAGTAGGGAAATTAATGATCACGTCTGAACCTATGGAAGTTGTAAAAGCATATAAGATTGTGTCTTATAATGCATTATCACAAGTTCCTAGTGGTGTCATCATCAAGGGAGATTTGTCTAGTTATATTAAGTGCAAAATTGAGGATTTAGGGTCACTGTCAATATATACTCAATTGAAATCACTTTGTGATGAGAATGAGAAAATTCAAACAAAGTATATTGGGGTTTTCGAGAAAGTTTTTCACAATGCCGCTTACTTCTTTGAATATTTTGAAGAAGAGCATATTATAATTATCTTGAGTCGAGTTCATGGTGAGAACATGTACTTAGAGAGAACTTGTACAATAACCAAGGAATCCATTCAGACTATAGTTGTTGTTTACTCAACCAGTGAAGTACCTTTGTTGAGGCATATTTCAAAAGAGACAGTATACTCTCTAACCGGATCGACATCCAATAAACGATATTTTTCTGTCAACAATATCATGGACCCAGCAGTGAAATTGGTAGCTATGGTTATAGGCTACTGTGTATTTTATTCTAGTAGACTGAATAGTGCTCCATCAACAGCAGTGCATACTGCTTACAGGATGATAGCTGAAAATACTAATTATGACCTATGTGAGGCCATAACAAGCTAATTAATGTTAAATATACAATCTATCAAGAAGGACAATACTCTAAAGTTTAAGTATGGACATCTATTGATTAGTCTATTCTTTTATTTCCAAAATTTTCTACCAGGAATCGGAGATCTTGAATGGTCTAAGGATCTACCAGTATCCGCTCAGATCAAGAAAAACATTAAGGCTGTGAAGATTACATTTTCTGCCACTATGAACAAATATTTCATTGAGTTTCAGAAAAAGATGAGCATGAGAATGAGATTGCCTGAGGATGTGGTAAAACAATTTTTCAAGGACATTGTTTTCATAGTTACCACTGGTTACTGTTTAATGGAGGCAATTTTGCCAAGAGAAGAAGGAAATGGAAGATATGAGTTATGAGGTGAACTATGACTTTCTGATTGGTTATGCTAATAACCTATTAACATCTCCAAAAGATAATAAGAAGGCAAAACTGGATATTGTTGTACTTTAGGATACTCAAGCTGAAACCAATATTGCTCCTACCACAAGTGGGAAAGGTAAGAAAAAGAAAGTTGAGGATGCACCTTTGGTGATGAGAAGTACTAGAATGACACGGAGTGTGCAAAACAAAAAGGAACCAGAACCTAAGGTGCACATGAAAAAGGAGACAAAGAAAAGAGGTTGAAAGTTAATTCTTCAAAAAGAATCTGAAGGAACTGACACTGAAGAGGATTCTAAGAAGATAAAATCTACTGGTAGAGTAGCAAAGTCGGTGAAAAATGTGACAAAGGAAAAACTACCTATTGATATCTCAACTTTCAAGCCCGAAACCCACTTTGAAAGAACAATGAAGACATTAGGGAGGAACAAATTTGACAATGTCAAAGAACATTTTGATTCCTTCACTAAAAATGAGAAGGAGCAAATCATTCAACATGTAATCACTCATTTGCGTTATTACATTATATTTCCACATGATCTTGAAAAGGATATCTCAAATTCTTTGTACACTATTCTTTTGAATAAATGGGAGAAAGCTATAAAATTGGAAAAAGAAATTATTGATGAGATATTTGTACAATATTTCCCAATTTGTCTAAGGATGAAATAAATGCTTTAGTTGATCAGTACAAAATTCAATTTTCTTTAAAAACAAGGAGATTTAAGCTACTTAGTGGAAAGAGGGAAATTATTGAGGCTGAGACTCATCAAATAGCCTGTGAAATCAAATAGATGGAAGATCACCTACAATCGTTTAAAGATGAGGAAGATATTGCTAATCAACCTAAACTGGATGAAGAAGAGATTGTACAAGCTGATGAGGTATATCCTATCAAGAAGAAGGATGAAACCATTTATCATGTTGTTGATGATGTTCAAGATATAGTTGATCTATTTGGAGACATCACTGCACCAGATATGGAGCCACCTGAAATCACTATCTTATAGGTTACTACAGTTGAGGAACTGATAACTCAACAAGGAGTGGATACTCTACCAGCAAAAGATCAACCCGAGAAACCCCAATCCCCATTGGTCTTACAAGACTCAGAAGGAATCTAATGAGAATGTTGACACACAGACTTCTGAATAGGAAACAAAGAAAAACCAAGAAAAACCAATTGTTAATGTAACATCTTCTGAACTAATAAAAACATTAGTCACTCAGCAGATTGATGAAGATGATGATGACTCATTAAGCATCTCAAGGCCTATCAATGTTGACAACATGAGTGCATTTGAAATGATGAAGATTGTAAATGTTATGCAATCTAGAGCACACAAAAACAAACTTAAGTAGCAAAGGATTGAAGCAGAAACTATTCAAAAAATAGTAGACATTTTGACAAATCTTCTACTAGAAACTTCTACCAGACATCTGTCTTCGCCTATTAGCAAGATTGGTCAATTAGTCACTGATGCATCTAACCAACTCACATCACTTGAAGAGTCAACCCATGCTTATGCAGAAAAGAGTTATAGGAAAAAGTGTGGAGAGCAGATCATGAAGGAAATTGATACCGACAAACTGGCTCTATCACATAATAAAGCTTTATTGGGAAAAGCTATTGAAATAGGAGGAAAATATCTTTCTTCTACCTCTAATGTTTCATTCTTTTATTTTGATATCACAAAAAGGCAAATATAAACAGAGCAAGAGCTAGAAAAGATATGCAATGCATATGTCCCACTTCAGGACTCTATATTTTCTTTTAGCAAATCTATAGATGATTTGCACAATAGGTTGGATACTTATGATCATGAGAAAGCAAAGAGACTCTGGTCACTAAAGGAATTGAAGGGTCAACTTACAACACAAGTGAACATCCTAGAGAGAGCCTACTCTAATATTGAACCTATTTTAGCTACCCTAGAAACCTGTTCACTGGATTCCATGGAAGAATTCAATTCATAGATTATGTCTACATTTGAGTACACTAGGAATGTGCTCAAGACATGGACAAATTCCATATCACAGTTGAAGAAGAACTTTAATGTTATTTTCCTGAGACTAGCTTATGCATGAATCTTGATTCAGTTTTTCAAGTTGTTGTTGTATATGCTGAACACTTTGATACATATTTTCTCTCTGTCTCTCTCCCTCTCTCTCTCTCTCTCTCTATATATATATATATATATACATATTTACTTTTCAATTTGGCATTGTTGTCAAAGGGGGATTAGAAATATTTATGTGTGTTTTTGAAAATTTTGTATAATGTATGCATTAAGGGGGAGCATGTGTATATGTGTAAATTTGTTTTGTATGCACACTTAGCGGTATTGTTGTAAAATTTTATAAGTGTTGCCATCAATGCCAAAGGGGGAAATTGTTGTCTTGATGATAAACACATACACACACATATGTTTATATTGTCTACTGGTGTAACTTCAAATTTGTTTACACTACAATTGGTATACTAAAGGTTTATTTCTAACTGGTGCTTGGCGACAACCGGTGTATGCATGAAGATAACCACTCATTTATATGTGTCTCAACATCAACATGAAGATCCAGCGAAGACTATCTCAGAAGTGTCAAAGTCAAGCAGTTTAACTCTAACTGGTATTAAGTGTTCCGACCGATAATTGTAGATTGTGTGATGAGTTATCACCACCAACAATTTTTGGTGGTATTTTTGTGATGAGTTATGATCACTTGACCAGATACACTACACCTAGGTAATTGTGTTATGATTTCTTGAGGATGATATGAAATCTAAATGTCTATATATTGACATCACAATGAATTATGTTATATGAGTAAAAGTGATATGTTGTGTACGAGAGACAAAAGTGTTAATTTGCAGAGTATGCAGAAAAGAAGTGTTGATTATGCTTAGAAGGATATGATCAATAAAGTATTGTGCTACACAGATAGATCAAACAAATCCTCTTGTCTTCTAACAATTATAGCAGAATTAAAATCCCCTAACCGGTTAAGATCTAACAAGCTTCATTGTTCAAATCCTCTAACAGGGTGATCCATTATTTTAGATTTAGAAATCCTCCACTGAGGTTACTCTTAACAGGGTACTACCTTTCATAGGGTATAAGCTTTTAATCAAGCTTTGGGATCTCTAACAAGATTTGCTCCTAGTAGAGCACTTTGTAGACCTTAACCAGTCAATTATCTATTACTGTAGATAGTTAACTTGTGAGTTCCATCTCACCACGGTTTTTACCTATTTGGGTTTTCCACGTACAAACACTTATGTTATGGTGGATGTTTTCCTTATTATGGATGTTGTTATATCATTTTGGATTACATGCATTGTGTTTAAAAGTTTTGTTAAGTTCATCTACCGATTAGTGTTTGAAGTAGTTTTATTTTTGGTGTCACTGATTCATCCCCCTGCCTCTCAGTACTTTTCAAGTCCATTAGACTGAACCAGTGGTGATTCACTGTGAAAAAACCAGTGCTATGCACATAGCCAAGAATCTGGTGATGCATTCGAAGACAAAGCATATAGCTATCAAATACCATTACCTTAGGGAATAGGTTCAAAAAAAGGAAGTGAGGTTGGAGTATATACCAACAAAAGAACAAGTGGTTGATATCTTCACCAAGCCACTACAGAAGGACACCTTTCAATACCTCAGAGGTAAGATAAGGGTGATACCCCTACCTGCATTAAATTAAGTAAAAAGGGCTATACATCAATCTGGTATGATTTCTTTATGAAAAATCTCTAAGACTAGACTGGTAAGTGTGGACTACTCCGATTAGGGGGAGCAGTTTTGTAAGTGTACTGAAATAAATCTTTGGTATTGTTGTCAAAGGGGGAGATATGATTATAATGTTTGAGTATTGGTAAGTAGTGTTGAGATGAAGTTGATGAAGTAGAGGGTTACCAGAAGTGGAAGTGGTTAGTGTGGTTTGTTGGAAATATACTATTGCCATTGTTAGAGGAAGATATTCATTACCTAGAGAAAAAGTAATGACTAGTATAGAAATAAAGAAAGAAATGAAAAAAATTACATGTAGGAGAAACTAATAAGACAGATTCTAAAGTGTTGCCATCAATGCCAAAGGGGAGATTGTTGGCATTGACAAAACCAGTTAATCTAGAGAACCGATATATTAGCTGAGATTTGTCATTGATGTCTAACACTGACCGGTGGAGTGGTATCGGTGGAGTGGTATATCTCAGTAGCAAAGGTGATGACTTGTAAACAACATGGAAGCAACATAAGAGATAGATGATCAAGGTTCAATTAGCTCAAGGGAAGACAGACTAAGCTAACTGGTCTGTCACACAAGAAGATCAGTGTTGAGGTCAGATCTCAGGTTGGTCATTATGATAATGATGAAGTCACAGAAGGTGACTTAGGAAAGAAGGCTTGAGGTTGTATGCAAACTAGAACCTCATTGGAAAATAAGAGAAGAGGCTTGATGGAAGCACTACAAACTGACATTAAAGAGTGAACTAGTAATGAAGAGCGCAGTGGTATATTGGTAGACCAGTGAAGCAAAAGGAAGATAGGTAGTCACCATAAATCATGAAGTGGTGATCGGTTATACAATTGTGATAGAAAAAGGTGAGTTGGTGAGTTTGTGTCAATGACAAACTAAAGGCTGGTGAAGTCAACTTCAGTTATCATGTAGTTAAGCCATGTTTACTTGCTGATTTTTTCATTTGCATTTAAAAGACTGAACTCGACCCAGAAGTCACTATTTTTGGGGGACGCAGTGGCAGATTTGGTTGAGTAGTTGGTGGAATTGTTGCACGGTGAGCAGAGAAAGAGCGGGAAGATTTGAATTCAAAATCTACTGAGATATTTGATTGTATTGATTAAGGAAACACCTGAAGGTGATGAAAAAGAGTGTATAAAGTATTTTGAGTTCATACAAAACCTTTTTTGATCAAAAAATTTGCAAACTGCAAATCCTGTGAGAGTCGATCCGAAGTGTAGAGTGAAGAGTGAGGAAGTGCTAAATGATTTAGTTGAGCAGAGTGTGAAGTAGACCGGGAAAGTGTAGAGCCAAGGGTATGAGAAGAGGATTGGTCTAGCATAGAGAAAACACAATCGGTGGAGACAGAGTATGATTTTCATTGTGATATGATCAAGCTATCAGTAGCTATTCTAGCAGATCAACTTCTTGTTTCTTTCTAACCATTGCAAAAAAAAATCCCTTAACCGGGTGACATCTTAATTGATGATCATAAGACCTTTAAAAGGGTTGCCTCTAACAAGGTAAAGGCACTAACAGGCCTTAAATAAAATCTCTTAATCAAGTTGTACCTAACAGTGTCTTTGTAATCTCCTAATAGGGATGGCTCCTCACTAGGCGTACTCCAAAAGAGTGCAAATTTTGTCAGTTTCTACTCACACCATGGTTTTCTCCCATTTGGGTTTCCACAAGATAAATCTTGGTGTTACTATATATCTTTTCATGCATGCATGTTCTTCTGCAATAACTGTTTATATTGTTGAATATTAAGTTAGTGCATTCTTGAGTTAAAAGCTTTTAATTTTATAAAACTGGTAAAGTGTTGATTCACCCCTCTCCTCTCAGCACCGGTTGGGACTAAAAGAAGAGCCCACACACTCCAGCAAGCTCCAGCAACAAAATCAACAAATCCAAAATGTCAAAACCAATTTTTTGCAGAGAAAGCCAAAAAGAGCAACCCATGAACAATCACAGGCTTGAAAATAGAAAGTCGTGAAAAACCAAAAGCCCTAGCCACAAAACTAGCCAATCAAAATAATCCATAAAGCAATATATCCTACCTACCCATCATATATTATATTTTATTTCCCCAATACACATACAGCCAATAGCTTTTATCGGTAGGTAGGAAATAATAATAAACTTATTTACCCTTGTAATAAGAGAAATAGCTAAAATAATATAAAATATCACTCACCAAGTAACAAGAGGAATATAATAAAATAACATAAAGTATTATATACCAATGCACAAATAATAATATCCTTGCCCTATTAAATATTATGGGCTAATAATTAAAATAAGGCCAAATAAAACAATTGAACAATTAAATACAAATAGCCAAGGCTAATAAAATAAAATCCAAATAAATAAATATAAAATAATCAAAGGCTATTAAATAAAGCCAATAAATAGTCAAATCCAATTAAATAAAATATCCAAAAGGTAATAAATAATAAATAAAATAAATAAATACTAAATAAACAATAAATCAACAATAGATAAATAAACATTAATTCTTAAATAAATAAATAGAAGTCAATAATAAAATATAAATCAACTTTAAAATATAAAAGCACTATTAAACAATAAATAAATAAATAAATAAATAAATAAATAAATAAATAAATAATAAATATCAAATAAACAACAAACCAATAAATATCAATTAAACAATAAATCGATCAAATAATAATAATCAAATTAAACTATAATAATAATCCATCAATTAATTTAACTGTTAATAAACTATATGAGTCAAACATTAAATAATTAAATAAATAATCACATACTCACAAACCACCAAAAGACCACAACTCAACTTACTAGCATGGCAAATCACGGCAAGACAACTGACAACCAAGGTAGACAACTTAAGCCTGGAGTATATTAAGGGAACTCATGCCATCTTTGACAACTTCCCATTCGGACTTAAAGACATGTTCAGACCTGTGAATCCAGGTGGAGTTGATGTCTAGTACGTGCAAGTGGTAGAGAATCGCGACGGCATATCATGCTCACAATGAGTGATATGACATCGTCTCTACTCATGAAATAGTCACACAATAACCAAACACATCATATCATGAACTCATTAGATATAATCAGGAAGTAGGGTTAGCATAATCATAATGCTATCAAATTCATAATCCATACAATCCATCTAACATAGCAAGTGCCTATAGAGACCATTAATATAATTTCATGATATCATGAGCATCAATAATAAGTATCATCATAAGCATCTGAGATATAAATAGGGTCAACACATAGTATAATATCATCGAATAATATCACAATGTAATCTAAGCTATGCGAATAGAGTCTATAATTATACAAGGAGAAGGATGAGTTGCGCTGGAGCACTACAACATGCAGGATGTTGAAGATGCACTGAATAAGCTTGTTCTAGTAGATAGATGGGGAGTAGAAATGCATGTCTACCTTTTCAACAAGATGATAACCATTTTGGAGAGTTTAAAGAAGGCATGGGATAATCATGTTTTGTCCCTTAGAACAATTTTGGCAGACATATTCAAGTTTTTATGAGCAGTTGTATACATCCTTGTATATCAATTTTGGTAGATTATTTGTCTTTGGCATTGTTGTCAAAGGGGGAGAGAGTAGAGTGAAAAATGGTGTGAATTCTTAGGGGGAGCTTGTATATTCAGTTCATTTTTCATAGTGTTGCCATCAATGTCAAAGGGGGATATTGTTGGCAAGAGACACTATTATGGTGATTATTAGTGCATGATAGATGTTTAGGGGTTTTCATTGATGGAAACTCATTTTGCAGATCTTATCTGGTGTACATAGAATTGGTTTACCAGAAGTCATATTATTCTTAAGGCATAAGTTTGGAAGGTGGAACATAGTAACTAGTAGAGCATGAGATCTTGGTGTATATCCTAATTTTGGTGATGTATTTTTGGTTGCCGTGATCAAGGAAATTGGTTCGAGGCTCGAGGTATATTACTTCATGATTCTGATATCTGATGATGAATTGTGTGCAAGTTTAGAGCTCCAGTATCTAGTCATTCAGGTAGGGTAGAGCTATTTTGGAGTAAAGAGTGTTGCAGATTCATTATGATAATTTTAGTGATTGGTGTTGTGTTCAAGGAGTTTGTGCCATTGCATGTGAAACTTGTGATCATATGTTTTAGTTATAGCATTTGGATTTGTGATCGGATTGAGCCGACTTGATGAAACATATTTCATGTTGCATGTTATGAGGTTTTTATGAAGCCAACCTGTTGGAGATCTATTTTGGTGGTGTAGATATATAATATAGTTTTGGGTGATCATTTTGGTGTGATTATATGTGTGGGGAGTTGTTTTGGGAGGGATTGAGTGCAGTTCCATGTGCGCATCTTGAGTTTTGATGATCTGGTATTTGATAGCAGAGAAGAATAGAGAATATTTTTAGATCAATGACAATGGATCTTTTCTAGCATTTGTAGATGCTATATACCAGTTCAAACAATGTAATTCCCTTTATATCTCATTTGTAGGATAGTGATTCCTTCGAGGTTGTAGCCTTATTTTGTATTTGAGCAAGGAGCTCTAGGCAATGTGCCTGAATGCAAGTGCATTCCTCTTTTGTAATATTGTTCTACTACTGGCCATAGTATAATAATATTGTGGGTTCAAATCCCATCATGTTTTTTCCCTTTCTTGGTTTCCACATAAAAATCTTGGTGTTATGATTGTGTGGTTGCTTATTTTATGTTTTTTCACTTTGATTACTTTCTCATGCATCTAATGGCTTAAGAATTGGCTTGATATGTTTGCAAATTATAAAATATTGATTCATCCCCCCTCCCCTAGTGTTCATTGATTCCAACAATTACCTCATAAATTTCTCTAAAAGGGTTGCATGTTATGATATGCCTAATTATATAGTTCATATGACTTATTTTTTTATTGTTTCCTCTTTCTAGCTAACAACTCATTGCTAAAGATATGTATAGTGTTGAATAAATTGTATACCCTTAATTAGGTTGTCCAATTCCATGATTAATTAGCACTCACCTTAGTTTGTCTCATTTTCTTATCCATCATAGGACTTCCTTAGGAATTTAATTAATAATTTAATTAAACCTAAGTCCTCTCTCATCTATTCACATTTCATAAAATTGGGACCTAGATCATAGGTGTGCCCCTATTTGTTATTTCATCTTGATTTAATTCTAATCTTACCATAATTTTAACCTTCAAATAATATCATGCATACCTATGAATTATAGTTTGATCCACCAAGTTCAATTTGATATTAGAACCCCATTAGCTCTCACTCCCCAAAAGTTAGAAAAATATTGCAGGGACTAGGAGAACCTACCACCACAGGCATGCTCCTTTTTCCTCAAAATTTGGGAGGATTATTTGGTGGTCTTATCTAATTAAAATCTTGCTCTGTGTGAAAAAATATCACTTCTAGGTCATCTTTTGATCACATTCAAATACAGGGTTTCATATATAAGGCAAGTGTTTTCCTCATTTAGGGATCTAATCTAGGATTCAATTTGGAGATTCTTATGAAGTGAATGTGCTATTTTATGTGAAGTCTTAGACCTACGAATTCATCAATTATAAAGTCTTCATCAACATCATTTTACACATGGAATATTCAAGAGAGATTGGAGGATTATAAAGGACTCACTGAATGACAATTGGTTTGTACCTCTTCCTAAAGGATTTGGTATGATTTCATGTTGTTCTTGTGTTTCTACATTGAGATTCATATCTACATTATATTAGTTTTTAGATTTGCATTATTGCTTTAGATTTGCATCCTAATTGTTATTTAAAGAGTTTTCTTTGCAATCATTTAGGGTTTACTCTAACACATTTTAATGGGATTATAGTTTGCATAATAGACACTTTAGCTCATAACAATATTAGAAACACTTAATATTCAAGAACACACACTTTTCCAATTACAATATAGGATATTTATGGAGGTGGAAATCACCAAAACAAGGGGGTTGATCGAGGAAAATCCTTATATAGATACAACCTTACCATTTTCTATTTTGTAGGTGTAGATATAGGTATCTGACAGGGCCTCATTCTTGCCTCAAAAAACCCTCATTCTTTCTTTTCTCCAAAAAAAAAAACAACCTCAATTTTATACATTTTATTATTTATATAACTTAAAAGATAACTACCCATAAAAACATAACTAATTTCTAGCATCCTTCATGCAATGTGATTTAATGAATTCATGTCCTTCTTGTAGCCACTAACTTCCTAAGGCCACAAATTGCACTATGAAATTTTTGAATCTTGATTAGTCACCAACATATCAATAATATCCCACTTATAGACTGATCAGGCTCCACACCAAAATAATCTCATTATTGGAGAATTATCCAAGACCAAAACCATAGCACCTATAACTCCCACTCGACTTGGCTAGTTCTCATTCCACCATTATTAGTCTTGAAGACAAAGGGAGAGTGATGAGGAATTAAACTTCTCCTATGTTACTACCTTTATAAACATATCAGTAGGATTTTCACTTGTATGAATGTTTTACCACTTCTATTTACCATCCTCTAATACTATCTAGATGAAGTGATACCTAAGATATATGTGTTTTTTTTTTTAATGAAGTACAAAATTCTTAGCAAGATGAATGTGTTGAATATCCCAGACAATTGAAAGGGGGGTTGAATCAATTGTACCAATTAAAATCTTTCATTTATTCCATAGAAAAAATTCCGATAAACAAACTTTTGACTACTTAACTATAAAAAGATATAAGCATGAAAGAGAACACACATGAACACCAAATTTTATGTGGAAAGCCAAAGGAGGGAAAAACCACAAAGGATCCTAATTCTCAACTATGAAACACCTATTAGGGTGACACTCATTAAGGTGATTTTTACAAGGGGTGGATCACTACAAGAATGCTCACTGTAGATGGGCTCACTTCTCGGCTACAACCACCAAAAAAAGAAGGGCTCACTATCTAGAAGAATAAGAAAGAAATATAAATAACCCACCATTGAAGCACAACTACCACAATGCTACAAAGCTGAAAGAAACCTTTGGCTCATTGCGTCCAGTACCAAGCAACAACAACACACTACCACACTTCTCAACCACAAAATCACACACATTCATAGAAAATAGATCTTTCTTTTAAATCCACTTACTTCTATATGTTCTTAATTATCATATTTATTTATACCAATCTCTAAAATAAGAATTTCCTAAGTCTGCCCAAAAACAATTCACCTGAACACAATTTTAAATAGGTCTACACTAAATGTTCCCATGATGGAAAGTAATGAGAAGTGGACCACACCACAATGTGATGAATACTAAGAGGGGGGGGGGGGGGTGAATTAGTATGCCAAAAATCAATGTACTTAAACACTTTGCTAGACTAACAGTAAACCGGTAAAACAGTTTAGTAGACAAACCGGTTAGCACACATGCAAACCAAATAGCAAATAATGCATTCACCCGTAGAAGCACAAACACCATAACATAAGAGATTTTGATGTGGAAACACAAATGAGAAAAACCATGGTGAGATGGAACTCACAAGTAACTATCTACAGAATAGGAACCAGACCGGTTAACGTCATACAATGTTCTTTACCGGAACAGATCCTGTTAGGAATCTCAATCTCTGTTAGGAGATAAGTCCGATTAAAGACTACCTTGCTAGAGGATTTTAGATCCACAAATGTGAACCACCTTGTTAGAGGATTTACAAAAGGCTTTTGGGCCTACCCAGTTAAGGGCTTCAGACTTGTCAAAGATATGAGTAATCAACAAGTGAGTGATCTAGCTAATAGTATAGATTGCTTGGTTAGATCCTTGATAGCTCATTCCTAATGCATTCCAGCATTACTTCAGTCTTGTTCACATTCACACTCTCTCTAACTCATCAACTGCCTTGAACCCTAGCAAAAACTTAAAACCCTACACATGATGTCCTTATAAAGGAATCTAATTTCATGTCAGTCCAATAGGATTACAATACAATTTCCTAGGTTCAATGAATTTAGACATATTCTGTAACATGACACAAAAAGCACCGTTAAAGTGTCAGCACCATCAAACAATTGGTGGATGGTAACTCATCACATAGTATTACCGGTTCACACAAAATACTGGTTTAAGTAAAATACCGGTTGCCAGTTTGACAAAATGAAGACTAGGAAATATGTGTTCTACTACTTTGATCCTTCGTACCACTCGAGATCCTCGAACCGCTTGGGATCAACATACCACTTCAAATTGGTAAACACTTTCTACAAAACACCAATAGTCTAAGGACTATAATGCATCATACTGGTCGGGAACAAACACCAATTGAGCTTTAAGTTATACATACAAAAGTGATCTCAATGCAAGTGTGTGTCCATCAGTGACAATCACGACATAATCATCAAAAATGCCAACAATCTCCCCCTTTGGCATTGATGGCAACACTTAGAAAATTTTGACACCTAAGTGTTTTACAACTAAAATATGCCATAATCAAAATTACTCGCCCTAAGCATATACATTATCTCTTCTGTAGAAAATAAAATGTATACTACTTCTTAAGAGAAATAACATGAAAGTATACATCAAAACATTCAAAATTTATACTTCTCCCCCTTTTCCATAAATGACAACAAAATATTACAGACTAACCCTTGTTTCATTAGTATTAAAAGAATAAGAGTTTATGACAATAAGGAATAAAACTTGTCAAAAATTGATTTGAAGTCTTGCAAAAAATGTTTCATAGATAAGGACTAGGACTCAAGTAGGGAGGTAGCCACTTCTTTCTCTGTCTGCATCTGGGAGACCTATTCTTCCATGGCATCAATTGTGCTCATCTCTTGAGTCACCGTTAAGGCATCCAGATTGAGATAACATTTCTGAAGTATCTATAGGTGTGGGAGTAGAACCAGTTGGAGGTCCTACAAATCTCGAGTCTGGTTGCTGATTTCCAACTCTATTTTGGCAGACTGGATATGAAACCGGTGAACGACTTGCCCATAAGCTGTAAAAGAGTCATACGGTAGCTTGAAGGTGCGCATATATAACTGCAAGTCAGTTTGTAGATTTTTCTTCTCTACAAGAACATCATCACAGAAGAGATGGGGTTGGCAAATCTTACTCAGTAGTAGATTCCCCTCATTTAGAGAATTCCTTATGTCTTTTTGAGCTTTTTGCAGTTCGGACCAGAGCTCATTAAGCTTCTTCACCAAGGCAATGTTGAGAGTCGTTTGATGCTCTTTCTTGGCATTTGCCTCTGCTACCTCTTCTAGGATCTGCACCTGATCATCCACTACGGTGCATAGGAGCTTCAATTGTGCCAATGATCAATGAGTACTGGGGAGGTTTGTGTTGGGTAACAAACCGGTAAGAGTGTCCACCGCAGCTTGGATCACATCTTGCTCCTTCTTCCTCCTTAACACTTCAAGGCATTCTTGAGCAACCTTAATGCTCTGTAGTAGCTCCATTTTGTTTGCAGACTAGAGGTCAATTGGACTGGTGAGGTCAGTCGGTTTGGCTTGACTACTGGTTGCCTTTGAGTCTCCATCTAAGTGTTTTTTACTGCTTCTTCTTTCTCTATAGCTCTTAACTTTTCCTCTTCTGTCTTTTTCTTTTCCTCTTCTTCTATTTTCCTTTTCTCTTCTTTCCTTTGCTTCTCTTCTTCTTCGTCCTTTTTCTTCTGCTCCTCTTCCCGCTGCTTCTTATCCTCTTCCCTTTTCTTTTCTTCATCTTTCCGCTTCTTTTCTTCTTCATTCTTCTTCTTCTCCTCTTCCTTCTTCCTCTTCTTCTCTTCATCCTTCTTCTTTACCTCTTCTTTCTTTCTCTTCTCCTCTTCATCCTTCTTCTTCTTCTCCTCTTCCTTTTTCTTCTTCTCCTCTTCATCCTTCTTCTTCTTCTCCTCTTCCTTTTTCCTCTTCTCCTCTTCATCCTTCTTTTTCTCCTTCTCCACTCCCTTTCTCTTCTCCTCTTCTTTATCCTCCTCTGCTTTCTTCTTCTCCGCTTGCTTCTTTGCTTCCTCCTTTTTGTCCTCTACTTCCTTTTGCTTTTCTACCTGTTTTGTCTGCTTCTCCTGTCCTATTGCTTCTAATGGTGTACCCTGAGCAACATCCTCTATATCCAAAGCATCAAAATCAATAATGTCTGTAGGTTCAGTAACTGGGTTTCCTTCATTATCAAATACTTCATCCATTTTTGTTATTGCCAGTTTTTTCTCAGCCTTCCTGTTGGCTTCAGCCACTTGATGCATCTTAAGAGCTTCTTGAGCAAGAGTGTGTGTATTCTTGATCACTTGTTGACTCTTTCCTTCCAGTAACATGAGTCTTCTTCTTCTCATGAAGAAGAGGCCTTTGTATTTATTCATAACTTTGAAAAGTTCTGAATTTGATACATCAGGAAAATGTTGAGCAAAAAATTTCTCTCTCATTTCCTGTTCCTTTTCTATGGCAATGCGCCATTTATTGTCTAAAGAATTATACAAAGAATCTGGTGTCTCAGATCTAATTTATGAAGGTGACCGGTCATTAGCACATAAATACTTAATGATTTCTTGTTCAACTGCTTCCTTTTCATCATCATTGAAATCATCAAAACAATCAATCAAATCATTCAACACCTTTCTCCTAAAATTTTTGATGGTTCTTTGACAATGTGTCAAAGGTTTGTAGGAAGAAATGTCAATATTTACCAGTGCCGATGATGTCGGTTCATTCTTTGTCTTTTTCTTTGCTTGTCCTATCTTCTTGGTTTTTTCCTCAGACACAGTTTCTTCTGTGTCCAGTGAGTTATTCCTTGTCTTCCTCTTCCTCTCGAAGACTTTGGCAAGTGCCGCTTATAGTTTCTTCTTTGCAAGTGATCGCTTGGTCACTTTGGGACTGGCTGTAGTAACTGGTGCCGATGCCAAAGGCACTGCCTTTCCTTTCTTTTTAGGAGGTTCTACAACCGGTACAACCCTTTCCAAATAGGTGTCGGTTCTCTTTGCCTTGGGATCAAGGGGTGAGGTGATTAGGGTAGAAGCATACCCATCCAACATATCATACATCACCTCATATCCCATAGGCTCTACTTCTTCCTGTCTGGGCTCAACGACCTCCATTATGCATTCATCCTAATTGATGATAAAGCAGATATCATCTTCATATTTCTTGACAATGTCACCAGATATCCTTATCCTTTGGCTCATCTTGCGAATGAACTCATCAAAGTACTTGTTCAACACTTCAAGGTAACTAGTTCCAACTACTTGTAGGCTCTCTTTGATCTGCTTGGTAACCAGTTGATTGGCAGATCATTGAATATCTCCAACTCCTAGGAAATAACCTTGGAAGTAGAAGAATAACCCTACCAGTAGTTGTCTAAACTTGAATCTTAGTGCATTATCCTGTTTGATTGACTTAAGATTCAACATAAGTTGTCTTTGCATAACAGGTGCACAGATAAAATGATGCATCTTCTTTGATCATCCGATAAGAGGCATTTACCACTGCAGCAGATATAGAGTTAATTCTGCTACCAGAGAATGTCCGGTAGCCTATCACCATGCAGGCATACTTGACTAGATCATCCTTGATTGAGTTGACGATCATGCCATGTGAGTCACTTGCTAAACTAGTGAGCTTGGACATTTCAGTCTTGTTGACCTTCCTTAGGGCTGACACTTCCCCTGTATTGCAAAAACTGGTGATGGCATGAATCGCTTGTAGTGTGATATCATGCGTCTGCTCTAGGTACATCTTGTCACCATGAACTCTTCTTAGAATGACTCTAATAGGGTCATCTGTGAAATCCTCTAGGAAGTAAACCACATTGTGTTGTTTCTTCTTCTCCAAAATGCTATACTTTGGTTTGATCTTTTTATCCTTCCCACAGAATAGACCTAGCTGAGAATGGATCAAAAGAGACCCTAGGTCTTCGATTTTGGAGTCTATATAATTAGAAATACCTTCTTCCACTATCACACTAGTCGGTACTTGAGACAAGGCATTATATTTTGACTTTTGTTGTATGAAATCCATAGAATCGATAGTTGCACTAGAACTATCATGAGATGCAGAAGCCATGATAAAACAGAAAACTTGAGAAATACCTTTCAAAAATCATGAATTTAGGGCTTGTAAATTCCACTTAGCCTTCCACTTCGTTGGTTGCTGAATCACCGCTTTGAGTTCTTCTCTTGACCATTTGATATTTGCTTCTGAATCTTCTTTAGGGTTTTGATATTTCTTTGAATCGCAACACAAATCACTTTTTCGTCGCTCTGCACTTGAAAAACTTCTTCGCTTGAAAAAATGATAGTGAGAAATGATTTGAAAATTCCTTTTAAACATATTCCTCACCTACCATAATAAATGCTCCACCATTAGGGTGTAAACCCTAATTTGCCAATTACCGTTTCTAGTCTTCTGCTAAATGACAAGTATCACATACTGGTTAAGGTCTTTTACTGATGTAAACTAGGGGTTTGTAGTGTTTCACCATTTTCTCCCCCTAAGATTTTTTGATGCTTAGTTTGTCGGTTCCGTTATTTCCACACTTGGTGCAAAAACTGGTTCTTCTTGCAACACCACTGGTTTCTTCTTCAAGGTTTTGTTCATATCTGCTTGAATAGTGTCAATATCAATCTTTCCTTCCAGAGTGACTGGTATAACATCCAATATACTCTTTCTACTTCTACAAAATCTCGCAATGTGACCCGATTTGTTGCAATGATAGCAAACCATTCCAAGTGCTCTCCAAGGTCCATTATTCATGTTATCGTTCTTCCTCCTGCATGTTGCAGTAGTGTGACCATGACCATGACAGATCATATAGTCTGTGTTGGTATTTTGGTATGGTTTTGTCATTGATGTCAACACCTACTAAAACACTAGCACCTTGGTGATCCAGTAGCATTCATCGGCAAGCAAGTAACTATTGCACAGTTATTGGTATATGGTTCACCGACAGGATATAATGTTCATCGACACTTGGAATGATATGGAAAACACTTGGTAATGTCAAAGACATCATGTGGACACTTTGTTTTGAAGAATTAATCATTGGTATATTCATATTTGCATATTTTCCTTTACCGGCAAATAGGTCCTGGGTTACCTAGGGTTACACCGGTAGGTTTATCTTTTCCAGACCAGCATGACACGCTATGGAGATGATTTAATATTAGTGTAAATGCATTAAGCTGACATGTTTAATCAGTTATTGCATCAGATATTATATTGTTTCTAAAATGTTTTATTGTAATATCTTGTAGAGCCGACCTACTAAAATTGGTCTTAGGTTATGGTATAAATGTAAGATCTTATTTGTAAGATCGAATGTGGAATTCGAAAAAGAATTGTGTGAAGGTATATGAAAGATTAAGAAGAGGTATACACGAAGACATCATTTGAAGGTAAAGCTAGGTTTTTATGAAAGCATATCAGCATTACATCGATACTGAATCCATCATATGAAGATGCTATTCTGTGTAGTACATTCTTATTAGATTTAACCATCCAACTGTAGTCAGTGTGACTCCCATTTTTGTGATTGAGCAGTGAGCTCTAGGTTGTTGGCCTTTCTGCATGTGCAGACCCCATTTATGTACACTTACTATCTACAGTAGTATCATTTGATTGTGGGTAGGGTTTCCCACTATGGTTTTTCCCCTTACAAGGTTTCCACGTACAAATATTGGTGTTATGTGTTGTGGATGACTTTATGTTTATGTTTCATGCATTAATCTTTACTGGTATAGCAATTTACTGTTAACAGTATCTATCGACACACTTAACTGGTTTACCGGTATTAAGCATTAAGTTGGTTAAGTGGTTTTTGGTTTGAATTTATTAGACAACTAATTCACTCCCCCCTCTGAGTTGTCTCCAGGACCTAACAATTGGTATCAGAGCTTAGTCCTCTTTTGCAGAAGTTTAACAACTTGAGGAGATCCAATGTCTACTAATTATTTCAGGAAGGACAGTCCTAAACTTGATGGAACCAACTATGGGATATGGAAGATCAGGATGGAGACACATCTGAATTGCATTGGTAAAGACATCTAGGAAGTTACAAAGAATGGTTATACTATTGTTGTAGCTGGTCAGACTGCTCCAACTACCTTAGCTAAAGATGAGGAGAATGGTTGCAAAGCAAGAGAAGCACATTTGAGTGCATTATCAGATCAACAAATCATGGGATTATTAGATAGGCCTACTACTAAAGCTATTTGGGATCATTTGGAAACGCTGAATGAAGGAGATTCCACAGTCAAGATTGCAAAACTTGAAAGCTTCTGATTTAGGTATGAACATCTGAAAATGGAAGAAGATGAAAGGATTTCTGCTTTTATGGAAAGAGTAAATGAAATTGTTTTGGGTATTAAATGTTGTGGAGGAACTTTAAGTGAGGATGAAATTCTTTCAAAAATCCTAAGAGGATTGCCACCAGCATATAAAATGAAGGTTACTACTATAAATGAGTTGAGAACAATGCCTAATACATAAGTAACTAGGGATACATTGATTGGAAAACTTTCAGCCTTTGAAATTGAGGAATTTGGTCCTGTTGCTACTATAAAGACAAATTTGGCCTTTAAAGCATCAACATCATGTACTCCATCATTTGACAAATCATATTGGAAAGCCTTCTATGCAAGAGAACTTGAAGAAACTAGGAAGGAAAATGAAGAGCTTGAAGAACTTGAAGCTATTTGCAAGGAAAATGCCAAAAGGTCCAGTTGGAAGTAAGTATGAAGGTAAAGCACCCTTTAAATGTTTCAACTGCAATAAGATTGGTCATATGGCTTCAAGATGCCCTGATAGACATGCTAGACTAAGAGAAGAAGCTAGAAGAACATACAAGCCTAATCCTGAATATCAGAAATACAGATTTAAGAAGAACAAAGACAAATATTGTTACATTGCTGATGAAGGAGTGACTGATGATTTTGATGAGGATCTAGCAGACAATGGATGGGTTTCTATTGCTATAACAGAAGATCAAATGACACCTACTACTCAACTGGTAGAACAAGCCCTATCAGCTAAAGTTGAAGTAAAGGATGAATGGATCATTGACTCGGGATGTTCACATCATATGACAGGAGACAAAGGTAAATTCTTGAACTTTCAAGAATACAATGGAGGTTTAGTAAGATTTGGAGATGACAAAGCCTATTCAATCAAAGGTAAGGGTACAATATCTATTGATGGTAAGAATAACACTAACAATGTCTACTATGTTGAAGGATTAAAGCATAATCTTTTAAGTGTTGGTCAATTGGTTGAGAAGGGATTTTAGTTACAATTTAAAAATGGAAAATGCAAAATCATGAATAGAACTGGTTTGGAAATTGCAACCAGTAATCAAACTAGAGGTAATATCTTTCATTTGAATAATAGTGAAAAGGCATGCTTGATTGCTCATATAGATGAAAGTTGGTTATGGGATAAGAGACTCTGTCATGTAAAATTTGATTGCATGGTGAAGATCAATACTTCTAAGGCAGTTAGAGATCTACCTAAAATTGTAAAACCTCATAATACAATTTGTAAGGAATGTCAATTTGGAAAACAAGTTAGAGCTAGTTTCAAAAGTATTCCAGAAAAATCCAATAATGCTCTTGATTTGATTCAAACTGATTTATGTGGTCCAGCTAGAACTAAAAGCTTACAAGGTGATAGATATTTCATGCTAATTATTGATGATTATTCTAGAATTTGTTGGGTCACTTTTCTCAGAGAAAAATCAGAAGCACTTAGAAAGTTCAAACTATTCAAAGAAATGGTTGAATATGAAACCGGTAAGAAAATTAAATGTTTAAGATCAGAGCAAGGAGGTTAATTCACATCTAAGGACTTTAATACATTTTGTGAAGTGAATGGAATTAGAAGACAGTTATCAGCACCTTAGACACCACAACAGAATGGAGTTGTTGAAAGGAAAAACATAACTATCTTGGATGCAACAAGAAGTATGTTATCTGAAGTAAATTTACCACATATATATTGGAGAGAAGCAGTTAGCACAGTCGTCTATACATTCAACAAAGTTCACATCAAAGCTGAAACCGGTAAGACCCCTCATGAACTATGGTTTGGTAATACTCCTACTCTTAAGTATTTCAGAATTTTTGGAAGTAAATATTATATGAGAAGAGATGAGTATATTGGAAAATTTGATCCTAGAAGTGATGAAGGAATATTTCTTGGTTATTCATCTAAGAGCAAGGCATATAGATGTTTTAATAAGAGATTGCAAAAAATTGTTGAGAGTACAAATGTAAAGATTGATGAAGAATTCAGAGGAACTTCAAGGTATATAGACTCTAAACCGGCAACAAAAATTGTGACAAATGAACCTACACTGAATCCACCGGTACAGAATGAAGATCCAGTTACCTCGGTATCATCAGAGGATTCCACAGTAATTGAAGAACAACAACAAACTAAGACACCTGGGTATGTAAGATTGAATCATTCTGAAGATCAGATAATTGGAAACAAATTTAAGGGAGTTATGACAAGAGGAAGATTGGCAAATGAAGAGGTATGTCTTATTTCTCAAATTGAACCATCATCTTTCAATGAGGCATGTGAAGATAAATTTTGGATTAAAGCTATGGAAGAAGAATTAGGACAAATTGAGAAAAATAATACTTGGACATTAGTTCCCCGGTCTAAAGATAAAAATGTAATTGGAACCAAATGGGTATTTAGAAACAAACTTAATGAAGATGGTAAGGTTGTTAGAAATAAAGCAAGACTAGTGTGTAAGGGATATTCACAAAAAGAAGGAGTTGATTAGAATGAAACCTTTGCACTGGTAGCTACAATTGAGGCAGTCAGATTATTCTTGGCTTTTGCAGCTCAAAAGAACTACAAAGTTTATCAAATGGATATTAAATGTGCATTCTTGAATGGAGATCTTGAAGAGGAAGTCTATATTGAACAACCTGATGGATTTTCTTTGACAGATGACAATGATATGGTTTGCAGGTTAAGAAAAGCTCTGTATGGATTGAAACAAGCCCCAAGAGCTTGGTATGCAAGGTTGGATAAGTATCTTTTAAAGATTGGTTTTACTAAAGGAAATGTAGACAACAATTTATATTACAAAATAACTAATGATGATATCTTGATTATAGAAGTATTCGTTGATGATATAATCTTTGGAGGAGAAGATGGATTATGTAAGGAATACTCTATTAAAATGTAGCAAGAATTTGAAATGTCTATGATTGGAGAAATAAAATTCTTTTTAGGATTGCAGATTTCACAAACTGATAAAGGTATATTTTTGAGTCAATCCAAGTACCTAAAAGAGTTGCTAAAGAAGTTTGGGATGGATAACTCTAAACCGGTAAGCACACCTATGACTACAAATGACAAATTATCTCAAAGAGATGAATCTACACCTGTTAATCCAACTAGCTACAAATCTATGATAGGAGGTTTACTGTATTTGACACAAACTAGGCCTAATATTATGAATGTAGTATGTATTGTTTGTAGATTTCAAAGTAATCCTAAGGAAAATCATGAATCAACAGTAAAAAGGATTTTCTGGTACTAACAACGCACTGCAAATCTTGGATTATGGTATCCTAGAGATGCAAATTTTGATCTATGTGCATACATAGATGCAAATTGGGTAGGAGATGTGGATGATAGAAAAATCACCACCGATGGAGCATTCTTTCTTGGAAAGAGATTAGTTTCTTGGTTGAGTAAGAAACAGAGTTGTACATCTTTATCAATAGCAAAATCAGAATATGTTGCAGCAATAACTAACTGTATACAAGTACTATGGCTTAAACAAATGTTGAAAGACATAAAGGTAAAATGCAAGAAACCTATTACTATATATTGTGATAACACTGTAGCAATTGATATATCTAAGAATCCGGTATTACATTCTAAAACAAAACATGTTTCTATCAAACTGAAATTTTCTAAGGGAAAATGTTGAAGAAAAAGAGATAAAACTGGTTTATGTGAATACTAAAGAACAACTTGGAGATATTTTCACAAAACCTTTGCCTAAGGAGACTTTTGAATATCTCAGAGATCAGCTTGGAGTCATACCACCACCAGTAGAGACTTAGATAGTTGAAGATTGTCATCAACCGACAGAATTGAAAGACAAATCTTTTACTCTGGTCTTTAATGAGGAAGCTACTTCTCATGGGGAGTAGTTGGTCTATTGAATTGATTGGTATTTTGTATATGAACTTTGGTATTTGATGTCAAAGGGGGAGAGATATCTATGGAAAAACACATTATCTTTTAAGGAGAGATTGGTAGAGAAATTGATATTGAAAATCCTTTGATAAACACATGTTGCTCCCAAGGGGAGAGATTGTTGTTTAAGGGAGATTGCTGGTTTTTGGTATTTTGCATTTCTGTTTTGCACTTTGATGGTTTTTCCATCTTGTGTTGCCATCAATGGCAAAGGGGGAGATTGTTGGTATTTTGGTATGGTTTTGTCATTGATGTCAACACCTACTAAAACACTAGCACCTTGGTGATCTAGTAACATTCACTGGCAAGCAAGTAACTATTGCACAATTACTAGTATATGGTTCACTGGTAGGATATAATGTTCACCGACACTTGGAATGATATGGAAAACACTTGGTAATGTCAAAGACATCGTGTGGACACTTTGTTTTGAAGATCTAATCATTGGTATATTCATATTTGCATATTTGCCTTTACAGGCAAATAGGTCCAGGGTTACCTAGGCTTACATCGATAGGTTTATCTTTTCCAGATCAGCATGGCATGCTATAGAGATGATTTAATATTGGTGTAAATTCATTAAGCCAACATGTTTAATCGGTTATTGCATCATATATTATATTGTTTGTAAAATGTTTTATTGTAATATCTTGTAGAGCCGACCTACTAAAATTGGTCTTAGGTTATGGTATAAATGTAAGATCTTATTTGTAAGATCGAATGTGGAATGCAAAAAAGAATTGTGTGAAGGTATATGCAAGATTAAGTAGAGGTATATATGAAGACATCATTTGAAGGTAAAGCTAGGTTTTTATGAAAGCATATCAGCATTACACCGGTACTGAATCCAACATATGAAGATGCTATTTTGTGCAGTACATTCTTATTAGATTTAACCATCCAACTGTAGTCAATGTGACTCCAATTTTTGTGATTGAGTAGTGAGCTCTAGGTTGTTGGCCTTTCTGCATGTGCAGACCCCATTTATGTACACTTACTATTTGTAGTAGTATCATTTGATTGTGGGTAAGGTTTCCCACCATGGTTTTTCCCCTTACAGGGTTTCCACATACAAATATTGGTGTTATGTGTTGTGGATGACTTTATGTTTATGTTTCATGCATTAATCTTTACCGGTATAGCAATTTACTATTAACGCTATCTACCGGCACACTTAACTAGTTTACTGGTATTATGCATTAAGTTGGTTAAGTGGTTTTTGGTTTGAATTTATTAGACAATTGATTCATCCCCCCCCCTCTCAGTTGTCTCTGGGACCTAATAGTTTTCTCTCCATCCAGTTGCCACTTGATAGCCATTGCTTCTTGACTGATGATTAATGGTATTAAACTGGTTGTGATTCCAGTTCACAAAAGGTTCCGGACCAACTTGTTAAGTCCTCTGAGGATATCTTCCAGCATTGTTCATAACAAACCTGCATTTAGATGCTCTATGCCCAAACTTGTTGCATGCATAACAGTTACCATTGAATCTATAGGATCTAGGCTTATCATTTAGAAAATAAGGAAAATTATTATAAGCCTTACTCCTACACACATTGGTAGTATGTCCTTCTTTAAGATAGTTAAAGAAAACAGGTTTAAACTTTTTCTTACCTTTATCCTTTGATGTCAGTTGTTTCTTTGATGCTCCAGCATTTATACCAGAGGTCTCACCTTCCTCATGACTGGAATAACTAAGTCCATCAGTATTCTTGATAGGTTTGGCAGATTCAAGTTTTTGCTCTAGCTTAACAGTACTCTTGTTGAACTTAGCAAGTATTTCCTCTGACTCAGAGAGTTCTTTTGAAATAGCAACATTTGTTTCCATCAGGTTTTCATTCTCAGAGATGGCAATGTTCAGTTCTCCTTGCATGTCTTCCTTTTCCACTTTGCTCACATGGAGTTGAGCAGTTAGGGCACTGATCTCTTGCTTCAACTTGGAGATTTCATGATCTTTATCTTTTACCAGATCTTCAGCTTTCCTCCAGTTCTCAAGCTCTTGGCACATTCAGATAGTCAGTCCTTCCAACTCCTTTCTCAGGTTGGAATTGGATTCATTTAGCTTTTCTACTTCTTGGATTAGGGCTTCCATGTCTACTTCATCAAAAGAACTATTTTTAGATAACCCCATTAGCTTTTCAACATATTCTCTCCTTTTTGCTTGAGATGCCTTATATTTGACCATAAGATCATCATAGGCTTGCTCAGGCTGAGTGAGCCGATGAGTAAGTTCCCTCAATGTGTATTCCCCCATATCTCTTTCCAGGTGGTTAAACTTATAGAAAGGTAGGCTCTGATACCAATTGATGAATACTAAGAGGGGGGGGTGAATTAGTATGCCAAAAATCAACATACTTAAACACTTTGCTAGACTAACAGTAAACCGGTAAAACAATTTAGCAGACAAACTGGTTAGCACACACTCAAACCAAATAGCAAATAATGCATTCACCCACAGAAGCACAAACACCATAACACAAGAGATTTTAATGTGGAAACCCAAATGGGAAAAACCATGGTGAGATGGAGCTCACAAGTAACTATCTGTAGAATAGGAACTAGACTGGTTAAGGTCAGATCAGTTAAGGTCATACAATGTTCTTCACATTCACACTCTCTCTAACTCATCAACTGCTTTGAACCCTAGCAACAACCTAAAACCCTAGACATGATGTCCTTATAAAGGAATCTGATTTCATGTCAGTCGAATAGGATTACAATACAATTTCTTAGGTTCAATGCATCTAGACATATTCTGTAACACGACACAAAAAGCACCGTTAAAGTGTCAGCACTGTCAAACAATCGGTGGATGGTAACTCATCATAGAGTATTACCAGTTCATACAAAATACCAGTTTAAGAAAAATACCGGTTGTCGGTTTGACAAAATGAAGACTGGGAAATATGTGTTCTTCTGCTTTGATCCTTCATACCACTTGAGATCCTCGAACCACTTGGGGTCAACATACCGCTTCAGATTGGTAAACACTTATTGTAAAACACCAGTAGTCTAAGGACTATAATGCATCATACTAGTTGGGAACAAATACCGGTTGAGCTTTAACTTATACATACAAAAGTGAATTCAATGCAAGTGTGTGTCCATCAATTTTCAATCACAACATAATCATAAAAAATGCCAACACAATGCACTACATCGATCAAAACAACATGATATCCATATGCCATAATGACTGGAGCAAAGATAGAAACATTCAAGGTCAAACGGATCTGAAATGAACATATCAACAACCATGACTCTAGTGTACATCATCACATGCCAAATCAAAATATCAAAGATTAAGATATGAACAACATAAATGCAAAATATCACCATCAGAAATAGAAATGTGGAGCCACTGAGAACACTTCTGGAGAATTTTTTTTGGAGCACCAAATCATAAGAATGACATCCCAAAGAAACTTCCAACAACAAACCAAAACCTAATGATTACAACTACAACATATTAAAAATGCAGAGCACAAAGCAATCACTGAAACACAAAACCAATATGTTGGCATTCAATGACAACCATACTGACACACCATCAACTTCACATTTGTAACAGAATGACACTATGGATATCTGTGTATACAAAATTATTAGCTTGTTGTGTGCCCAACTCTTCTGGAAAATATTGTAGTCAAATCATTTCTTTTCTAGCTTGAACAGAAGCAACATATTCTGCCTTTGTGGCTGATAATGCAACAACCTTTTGCAACTTTGAAATCAAACTAACAGTTGTCCCCCCAAACACATAACTTGCAGTATTATTCCTAGTATCTATTGGAATGTATTGATACCGGTAGTAAAATGAGAGTGGGGGTGAATAAGTTTACTAACAATAACAACAATCAATTTAATTATAAACCTTAAATTGGAGCACAACCCAATAGAAAATATAACATGAAAGCACAACACACATAACACCAATATTTGACGTGGAAAACCCGGGAATGGAAAAACCATGGTGGGAAATCCTACCCACAATTAGATCAATACTCTGTAGTATTATTCTAAATAATTACACTGGGGTCTACACATGCAGAAAGGCCAACAATCTAGAGTGCACTGCTTATCAAAAAAGGAAGTCTCACTAACTTACAAAATCATTGGAGTACAATCCGAAATACAGTGAACTGTGAAAGTAGCATCTACTAATGCCATATACAATTTCGGTTAAGCACTCATGTCTTCTCTGCAATACAAAACCTTTCCAACCTTCACCTGAATGATATGAATTTATTCGTACTTAATCCTTCTTTGATAATGAAGACTTAACCAACCATCAATATCCCATCTATCACCTCTAAATTACATGAACAAGTCACCTATAAATACAAATCATCAAACTTATTGACAAGGTCGGCTAAACCCTAAACCCATAAACTCATAATTATAAAATTACATCATATGATACCACAAGACCAATGTTATGATTTACATTACATAGCATGGACCTAAATCAAGTAACAAAACAATTATATCTGTCGGGGGTTCCACTAAGACTAAAATCCAACACACTTCACTTGCCAGTAGAAACCCTCAGTGAAACTTTAACCGGATCCAAATAGGACCACCATAATAGCACACCATCCAAAGCAAAGTTGTCAAATACTTAGGATATGATCAAGAAGCACCAACAACATGAAATAAAATGATTCTATAAGCTGAACCCAAAATCCACTGACCAAGTCACCAAAACAACATACTCATAAAGCTAACTGGGAATGCCAAAAGATGATAAAGCCAAAAGCTAGCCAGTAAAGCCAAGAACAATTTGGTAACTGGAACCAAAATAGATAACCAAACCATGAAACCACCATAATATATAAAGCATATAATCATCATAATAAGCATCCAAAACCAATTCTAGTGGCATGATCATACCGGATTAGAATCACAGCCAAAACAAAAATGATCACCAAGACTAACTGGGATAGTCTCCAACCGAGATACAATGTTGACATCAATGACAACACTTAACCAAATTCAGCATATTAACAATAATATCAATATCTCCCACTAAATCAAAGTCAACATAGCCTTGAAGAATAATGTTTGATCCCCAAAAACATAAACACTTCATAGTTGTACCTCTCAAATATATAAAAAACCATTTGATAACATTCCAATGTTCTATTTGAGGATTGCTGATAAATATACTCACAACTCCAACAACATGTTCAATATCAGATCTTATGAATACCATAGCATACATTAAATTATTTATAGCTAAAACAATGGAATTTTAGACCTTTTTCAGCCTCCTCATGTGTATTTGGACACATCTCCTTAGTCAACTTAAAATGATTATGCAAAGGTGTACTCTGTTACGTCCCGGAGACAACTGAGAGGGGGGGGGGGGTGAATCAGTTGTCAAATAAATTCAAAACAAAACAACTTAACCAACTTACTGCTTAATATCAGTGAACTAGGCTTTTATACCGGTGAACAGTTTTATCAGATAATTGCAATACCGGTTAAGATTAATGCATGAAACAAAAGGACAAAGTCATCCACAACACATAACACCAATATTTGTACATGGAAACCCTATAAGGGGAAAAACCACGGTAGGAAACCTTACCCACAATTAGATGATACTACTATAGATAGTAAGTGTATACAAATGGGATCTGCACATGCAAAAAGGCCAAGCGCCTGGAGCTCACTGCTCAAACACAAAATAGGAGTCACACTGACTACAATTGGATGGTTAGATCCAATAAGGATGTACTGCTCAAAATAGCATCTTCATATGTTGGATTCAGTACCGGTGTAGTTCTGATATGCTTTCACAAAAACCTTGCTTCACCTTCAAATGATGTCTACGTGTATAGCTCTACTTAATCTCGCATATACCTTCACACAATTCTTCTTCGCATTCTACCACTGATCTTACAAATAAGATCTTACATTTATATCATAACCTAGGACCAATTTTAGTAGGTTGGCTCTATAAGATATTACAATAAAATCAATTTACAAATAAATTAATGCCCAATGCAATAACCGATTCAACATGTTGGCTTAATGCATTTACAAAAACAATAAGTCATCTCCATAGCGTGCCATGCTGATTTGGAAAAGATAAACCTGCCGGTGTATAACTTGGACCTATTTGTCGGTAACAACAAATATGCAAATACAAATATACCAATAAAAAAATCTCCAAGACAAGGTGTCCACACGATGTCTTCGACATAACCAAGTGTTTTCCATGCCGTTCCAAGTGTCGGTGATCATTATATCGTGTCGGTGTACCAGATACCGGTGACTGTGCATAAGTCATTTGCTTGCTGGTGAATGTTGTTGATTCTCTAAAGTGCTAGAGTTGATAAGGTTTAGTAGGTGTTGACATCAATGACAAAACCATACTAAAATACCAACAATCTCCCCCTTTGGCATTGATGGCAATACAAGATGTAAAAACCATCAAAGTGCCAAAATAGAAATGCCAAATAACAAAATACCAATAATTATTAATCTCTCCCCCTAAGAGTAACATGTGTTTCCTTTTGTTTTTCCATACCAATCTCTCCCCCTTTGACATCAAATGCCAAAGTTACTACCAAGCCAAGTTCATATACAAAATACCAATCAATACAGTATACCAACTACTCCCCCCCGAGAAGTAGCTTCCTCATCAAAGACTGGAGTAAAAGTTTTTTCTGTTAATTCTGTTGGTTGATGATATATATCAACTTCCTAAGTATCAACCAGTGGGGGAATGACCCCAAGCTGATCTCTAAGATATTCAAAAGTCTCCTTAGGCAGAGGTTTGGTGAAAATATCTGCAATCTGCTCTTTAGTATTTACATAATCTAGTTTAATTTCTTTTGCTTCAACATTCTTCTTTAGAAAATTAAGTTTGATAGAAACATGTTTGGTTTTAGAATGTAGTACTCAATTCTTAGATATATCAATTGCTGCAATGTTGTCACAATAGATAGTAATAGGTTCCTTCCATTTTACCTTTATGTCTTTCAATATTTGTTTAAGCCATAGTACCTGTGTACAATTAGTTGTTGTTGCAACATTTTCTGATTCTGCTATTGATAAGGGTGTACAACTTTGTTTCTTACTTAACCAAGAAACTAGTCTATTTTCAAGAAAAAATGCTCCTCCGGTGGTGCTTTTTCTATCATCCACATCTCCTACCCAATTTGCATCCATGTATGCACATAATTCAAAGTTTTCATCTCTACGATACCATAATCCAAGATTTTTTGTGCCTTGTAAGTACCGAAAAATCCATTTTACTATTGATTCATGATTTTCTCTAGGATTACTCTAAAATCTTGAAACAATACATGTTGCATTCATGATATCAGGTCTGGTTTGTGTCAAATACAGTAAACCTCCTATCATAGATTTGTACCTAGTTAGAATAACAGGTGTAGATTCATCCCTTAGTGATAGTTTGTCATTTGTAATCCTATTTATCCTCACCCACTTGAAACCTTTAATGGTTTCCCTTAAAGTATTCAAACTTGATGGCTTTAAAGTCTTCAAACTTGATGGCTTCCTTCTATAGTCTTCTTAAGACTTTAATGGTTTTCCTTAAAGTCTTCAAGCCTTTAATGGTTCCCCTCAAAGTCTTCAAGCATTTTAATGCTTTATCTTCCTTTTTCTCATTTAAATAAATTAATATTTATTTGAATATTTATCCAAATACAACTTGCACACATTTATTGAAATAAATGAATTTTTATTTTAATAAAATCCTATTTTCCCTCACCCACCAAATCCACTTGCAAAATCTAATCCCCTTCTAGATTCTTCTAACCCCTTCCTAATTAACTTAATCCATCCCCTAATTATTGTCACATTCCTAAGAAAAATGGAGTCACTTCTCAAAGCCTAAAAGTCTTTGATAACCATTAAAGGCTTTCAACCTTCAACCACTAAATGTCTCAAAGTCTTGGATAACCTTTGAAAGCTTCCAACCTTCAACCACTAAATGGCTCAAAGTCTTTGATAACCATTGAAGGCTTTCAACCTTCAACCACTTAATCCCCAAAGTCTCCAATAACCATTAATGGTTACCTCAAACCCTCCCACATGGTTAAAACATTTGTTTTGACTCAACCTCTACCCAACCCAAGGGTCTCATCAGGCCATTAATGCTTTGACCATGATTATCTCTTAAACATTTGCACAAAGGTTTATCCTTGCATTAACTCCTAATCCAGTGGGTAATCCTAATTTAGGCTTGACCCTTACCTTCTAGATAACCATGAGGTCTCCTCAGGCATTTAATGCCTCCAACCTCTTCTCTCAACCCAATCTTATGTTGACACTTGTCACCATTTCATTGGTGCAAATTGTGCACATGGATCCCCAACTTTCAAGCTTGACCCTTGATTAAACCTTTCAATCCTGGCCATCCATTGCTCCATTTTTCCTATAAATAGAGCCCATTCCTTCATAATCCAGATCTTGAAAACTTGTATGCATTTAGGCTATAGACATTTTTAGAGAGCATTTAGCATAGCATAACTAAAATCTTGTCTTTTTGGTAAAATCAATCATTTTAGCATCAATAGCATAGTATTTAGCTTTTCATTTCATATTTGAAGCTTAATATTAAATCTCAATCCTCCATAAGCATCCATAGTGCAAAAAGCTACTGAGAGCTACACTCATTTGGGACTTGGAGAGGAGAGGAACAAGGGAGGAGCAACTATGAGCATCTTGATTAGCTATTTCATTCTATGTTTATATGCTTTCTATTTCATGCTTAATATCTCTCTTGATATGCCTGTTTAGGATAATCTTTTGTTGCTAACACTAACGTTTGTTTCTTGTGCTCTTGTGTGTGTTGCCATCAAACAGATTTTCTAATCCTTTTTGCAGAGCATCATTTGGTGAACCCGACGTGAATCCAAACACCAAAAAGATCAACTTTTTTTTTTTTTAACCAATAACATGTTTGAATGTTGAAAATGTCACACAGGTTGCGCTTTTGACACTATTTTGGTGCGTTTGACATTATTTTGGCGCTATTCACCCTGTTTCAGTGCTTTTTCTTTCTCTGTCTTTCCCTTTCTTTCGGTGCGTTTGTGTTAAATAGTGCCTCTGTTCAAATGCAGACTAGCACTATTGTAACAAAACGTTGTACAAATCACCTTGTAACCAAAAAAAAATAAAAATTAGGCTTGTAGAAGCCCACCAAATAGGCGGATTTTACTAACTATTTTTCTCTTTTGTGCAGATTTAAATTAGATTAAAAAGTAGATTTATATTTTTTTACTAACTTGTTTTTTTGAAGTTGGTTTTAAAAATGAATTCACTTTTTATTTTGGTTTAAAATTAACTTCACATTTCAACTTTGGGCTTTTAAAAAAAGAATCACACATTTGTTTGGGGCTCTTAAAAAGAATTTCATTGTTCCAAGGTAAAAAGAACCACAAACTTATACAAAAACAACTTTATTTTTTTTTGCAAGTTAGGAAACAAACTTCGTGTTGGTGCTTAAAATAAACAAGGCAAATTTTATTTCTTGCATCAAGATAAAACTCACAATCCACACTTCCATTTTTGGTGCAAACAAAATTCACAATCAACTTGTCTCATTTTTAAAGCAATTTTACTTCATGCAAACGTATTTTTCATTAAGTTGACCAGGATTTTCAAATTCTAGTTTACTCAAACAATTGCCTTTGAAAATTAAAAAGAACACCATGATTGTTGGAGCAACATCTCCAAATAGTTAGATCACATTGCAATGATAGATTAAAAAGAACAAGTGTTTTTCGTGCTTGGCACACTTGTGCAAAGAGTTGGTCGAGTGGTCCTGCTTCTAACACACACTATCCTCTCCCTTGGCTTTCGTGGTCCTAGGTGCAAGAGAAAAGTGTTAGTAACACTCAAAATTTTATCTTTTTAAGAGAGGCCTGCCAAGAGACACATCACTCTTGGGAACGACCTTGAGCGGTAAATCCTTTGAGCCGCTATAGAAATCAAGTGAGAGCAAAAGCTATAGCCTTGGGTATAGCTATTCCTATAGTGTAACTGGCCGAAAGGACAAATGGGCCCCACCACCAGTTACAAGGCTCTTAAGTGAGTCACTGCAGAATGAACTTATGTCCAAAAACATCGAACATGACTAAACACCTTTAAGTAGTAGCCCACCTATTCTATTGATTGAGGATATTTGAGATATAATTTAGTGCAAGAGCATAGATGGTTTTGCTCCCAAGATACTCACCATACATATTTCCTTGAGTAGAAACATAGCTTTTTGAAAAGTCACTTGTGGCTTGATAAAAGTGGTGACTCCCCCATCATAGGGATCATCTATTTGTTATGCTCGTGCAAGACTTAGTATATCACATCCTTACCTGCCACGGCGGGATTCATAAGGTATGTAGTACCAAAGTCGAAGAAATATCAAGATGTGGGCTAAATTTATCACAACTGGCCATTTGACCTTAGGGATAAAAAGTGTTTGAAGTGTGTTCGTTTTACAGACCTAGTGCAAATTGAGCCAACTTCAGGCTTTGGAAATACACCTTAAAATAAATCTAAAGGAAGGGTCAAAAACAAGTCCAAGGATTGGGTTGATCTAGACCCATACTCATTTGTGCCTTTGAGGCTACAATTTTGTGTTTGGGTGCTTGCTTTGTTTTCTTGTCAAAGAAAAATCAGAAAATCAATCCCAAAAACAAAGTATTCATCCAACATCTGTCAACACAACCAAAAATACCAAAAACAAAGTGCAAACAACACAGAGTCACAACTTTTATGACCATTCTTCACATCTTGCGAAAGAAGAAGTGTCATCAGAATATCAACTTGAAAAGGAGACCATTGAGCTCAAAGGCTTTGATCAAAAGGAGGAACTTCTTCTATCTCAATAAACAAATCTTTGTCTCACATAGAGTCTTTCTACATCGCATGCGTCTATACCTTCAAAGTAAAACAAATGAGTTTGATTCAAAATCATTGAACTGCAGAGCTTTTATGCAATATAGAGCTCTGAGTTATCACAAAAATCAAGGAGGAAAGATTAATCCCCACTTTTTCCCCAACATCTGCATCACCTACAACACAGCTCGAGAAATACCTACAACACCTGAAAGGGAAGAGGTAGAGTTTGTCCCATTTATAACCCAAAGTTTTTATTGAAGTTGAAAAACAAAAACATCCATCATCTCACTCATACATCATCACTTCATCATCAATCCATCCCAACTCTCAAAACATTAAGAGGTTCTTGTCCCAAGTTCTCTTTTAGATATTGCTTGAAATCAAACACATCACATTACTTTTTAGATTGTTTCTACATCTAGGATAAGCTCATCCTAAGAGACACATCTACGCAAGTTAAAACTAGTTCATGAGTGAATCTTCTCATTGCTAGGTAGTCAAAATCTGTAACACATCTCAGATTTCTCTACACCTTATCACATCCAAACTTATCAAACAAACAAGCAATTCAAAGAAGGAATTTCGGTTACATCTACCTTAAAGTGCTAGAGATCCCCATACAACACAAATCACCAACCATCAATCTTTCATTTCATCGACAACTCATCATCATCTTCAATCAACTTCACACAAAACTTGCAAACAAAATGGCTCAAACCCGATCACGGTCAAGGCAACGAGAAATAGAAATTGAAGAAGAAGAAGAGGAAAATCTCAATGAATTTCAAGAAGCACTTGGAGGAAATGCAGATGATGAAAACCCAAGTACTCCCACTCCTACAACAATAGAAAGGGCTCAGCATAACCCTCTCTTTAACAGACTTTTTGATGAAATACTCAGGAGCAATGCGGATGCTCACTTCTTAAGACTTGCTCAAGAAGGAGCCAAACTCCCCTCAGACTTTGATCTTGCCCAATTAAGACAAGCATCAGAAAGACAAAGTCACCATGAGGAGGAAGGGCGTAGAGATCCCATCAAATATAAGATCCCTCGAGGTAACCCACCACCTCCTCCTCCAAATGAAATGGAGATGTTGCGGCAACAAGTCGAGAATCTCGCCCAACAGCTTCATAATGTTGTCAAGACTAACCAGTTCTCACTCAATGACATCTGTCCCTATCCTTTTGATAGGAATCTTTACATGCCACCATTTCCTCGAGGATTCGAAACACCCAAGTTTGAAAAATATAGAGGAAAGGGGGATCCCCGCGATCATGTCCGAGAATTTCATTCTGCTTGTCTTGAAGTGGCATATGAAGACACCTACCTAATGCGCCTTTTTCCCCAAAGCTTGGGAGGCACAACCACATCATGGTTTTCCCGACTACCAGGTGGCATTAGAACATTTGAGGAACTCATCCAGAAATTCCTCACTCATTACTCTCATAACATTGAACGCGACATTACCATGGCTGATCTATGCAATACCAAACAAAAACTAGGTGAACTATTCTTAGTATTCCTGCAACGATGGCGCCAAATGTCTAGCAGATGTTCGCTTCAGTTACCTGAACGAGAACTAGTGGAAATATTCATTTCCAACTTAAACGAAGAAATGGAATTTCACCTGGATGTCAAAGACACAGACTCTTTTAATGATATGATCACCAAGGGTTTAAAGTGTGAACGGGCACTCATCAAGAAAGGACTCATCAAAATCTTTAATGAACCAAAAGATGGTCCTCGCCTGCGCTTCAATAGCGATAAACCGAACTTCTGGAACAAGAACAAAAATATCGTCAACGATGGAGTTGTGGATGCTCGGACTATCCAAAATGCACAACCTGTGGTTCGATTTGCAGGACAAAATCCTCCACCTCAGAATAACACAAATGTTCCTTCCAATCAAGGTCGCATCACATCTCATGATGAACCAGGACCTCATCCACAAAAACAAAAACGCGCATATACTCCCTTAGGGGAACCCATTGAAACAGTGTTGCGACAACTCATTTCTCAGAATTTGATCACTCTACCTAAGCTATCAAACTATGAGCCTCAGGTCAAACTGGCATGGTGGAGAGATACTGAACACTGTGAATTCCATCAAGGAAGAGGACACAAGACAAGTAATTGTCACCGATTGAAAGATCTCATTCAGGATCTTATTGATCGAGGAGAAATTGAAATTGAAGGACATAACCCAAAAACAACCAATAATGATCATCTGATGTTCAAAAATCCACTTCCATCATAAGATCAAAGGGATCCTTCCACTTCCAGACGAGGCACTGATACCACTGATTATATGCAGGCTGCGTATAACTACACTGTAAATCACCTGTATGATGCCAGTGAACAAATTGCAACCATAACCTTCAAAAATCCCACCTCAAATTGCAATGTTGTTACACGTCGTGGCAAGGTCACCATCAAGGCAGCTCCATAAGGCACCACCTCCGTCCCAAAGCAGTACAATCTTGTGGAACAATTAGACAAAATGCCTGCGCTTATATCCATTTTAGAGCTATTGCGCCTATCGCCATCTCATAAAACAATCTTGGATCAAGCACTCCAAGAGGCGTCAGTCCCTGCAAACCTGAATACGGACCAGTTTCAAGCCATGGTTGGAAATCTAAAGTCATCACCTTGTCTCACTTTTTCTGAAAGTGACAACTCTTCTTTCCAACAACCTCATAATGCTTCGCTACACATTGAAGGCTTTATCAACCAACACAGGATCAAGCGAGTCTTGATAGATAATGGAGCAGGCCTAAACATTTGTACACTACAGTTGGTCATAGCATTGGGATATGCAATAGAATTAGTGGATCCTCGCAAGAAGATCACCATCAAGGCCTATGATGATGCAGAGCGTTCATCCAAAGGAGCTGTGGTACTACCAATCTGAGTGGGCCCTGTGATAAAGCACATCATCTGTCAGGTTCTGGACCTTCCTCTGCCATATAATCTATTATTAGGGAGACCTTGGATACATGCCATGCAAGCTGTTCCATCTACCTACCATCAATGTATCAAGTTCCCACATAATGGTAGAGAGATCACAATCCTGGGCGATGCAAATCCCTTTGCATTTTGCCATAATATCAGCCATCAACCAGAAATTACTGTTCCTAATAATAGGGAAGCCATTTCCTCCACATCATATGTAAGTCCCGCCTCTCTTGCCAGTTTGAACACCCCTATACCCAAGAAAGAAAAGCTTAAGATGAAAGTAGCAGAGGAAGGTCCTGGAGAATACAACTTGAGTCAGCTCTTTTGTGTGGGACAAATGCCCACTTCTCCTAGAACACATGGTAAGCCACAACAGTTACTCCAGCAACCACTAATCATACTAGCATGTGCCTTGACGCCATTCGTCCTTAGAAAGAGTCAAGAGGAAGAGACACAAGATGAGGACCTAGCGGACTGGATCTATAAATATCCCATCACCACTGATAAACCGCGAGTTACACTTCCTACAGAATAGTATGGCAAAGGCCTCCTCATTATGCAAAGAATGGGATATGATGGTCAGAGTGCTTTGGGATACTGCAAACAAGGACGACATGAACCTCTGCTACCAGAATTCAAGCCCAAAGGTAATACAGGCCTAGGCTTTGAAAAAGAGATCCTTCCTAAACTCAAATTCAAAGGAAAACCCAGCAAACCATTTTGCCCACCTACTGCAAAGAGGACACCTTTCATAATCAAAGCACCATCAAGCACTATCCCCACTGCCCCATCGAGGCTCACAATCCCACCGCAACCGTCATCAATATCATTCATCCCACCAAACAAACCAGTAATCCCATCAGCAACACCATTTGTAGCAACAACTGTATGGAAACCTACAGCAACATCTATGGCACTAGCCATTCCAACAAAAGCCACTAATTCAACACTGCCGATACTTCCAGTAACAAATCCTTTAATCCCCATCACAGTTCCTGCAGCACCGATCACTACAAAGATACATAAACCAATCACGCCTGCCGTGTTTAACTCCAAAGACATCCCAGTATGGTATAGCAATCGGATGCTGGAGAGTGATTCAGAGACCGACTCACATGAGTGGGAATTTGATTCTGTACAACTTAACACTTCAGATGAGGAAGACACATCACCACCTCCGCCACGCAAATACATCCCTGTTTACGGAGAAGCACAGATAAAGACCACTTGGGTACCTGAGCTGGAAACATCTTCCATAGACCCTATGTCTCATCCTACGCCTGATTCTGACAAGGAGAGTACCATTAATGACCTTCACCATAACGTCTTAACCCTCACTGATACATCTCCCGCACTTAACCTAATCGATGAAGTAATGCCCATTATCCACCCTGAACTCATCAAATGGAACCAATCAAATCCTCCATGTCTTGACCTCTTCCAAAACGATGAGGCTATCATTGACTTTTTGGAATTACGGGATAATCTACCAAGCGGGGATCACAAAGCTGGATTCACCATTGAACTTAATAGCGCAGCATACTTCGGGGCAGATGCCAAACCTTTCAGCTACAAAAATATAACAATGAAACATGGATCTTCCAGTGAAAACCACACTGTGGCACTGTTTGATCCCACAAAAGTAAAAAGAAAGAGCGTATCCAACGGTGAAAACCTCTTTGAGGCACCTGAGGATGAAGGGTTTGACATTCTCCCTGCTAATGCACAACAGGAACGATCAACGATTCTCATCGAGGAAACCAAAGAATACAATGTGGGGACTCCTGAAAATCCTCATATCATACATCTGGCATCTCTTCTCACTCCAGAGGAACAACCTAAATTTATAGAGTTCTTCCAGAAGCGTCAGATCAACTTTGCATGGTCATATGCAGACATGCCTGGGCTTGATCCTAATTTAGTCATGCATCACCTCACCGTAGTAGAAGGAGCCAAACCTATCAAGCAGAAGCTTCGTAAGATGCATCCCCAGATTGCAGTGCTAGTCAAAACAGAACTCAAGAAACTCCTAGATGTTGGTTTCATTAGGCCAATTGATTATGCAGAATGGATCTCCAACATTGTGCCTGTCGGCAAACCAAAAGGGGACATCTGCATTTGTACTGACTTCAGAGATCTGAATAAGGCATGTCCTAAGGATGACTTTCCCCTACCAAATATCGACATCATAGTGGATCTAACAGTAGGACATGCGATGCTTTCACTCATGGATGGCTTTTCCGGCTACAATCAGATAAAGATCGCACCCGAAGATCAACATAAGACAGCCTTCACATGTCCATGGGGCACATACTACTGGAATGTAATGCCTTTTGGTCTAAAGAATGCAGGAGCGACCTATCAAAGAGCAATGACCACCATCTTCCATGACATGATGCATACTATGATGGAAGATTATGTGGATGACTTACTAGCAAAATCACTTACTAGAGAAGGACATCTCCACATCTTAGAACAAATCTTTGATAGACTGGAACAATATCATGTTCGACTCAACCCAAAGAAATGTGTCTTTGGAGTGACCTCCAGGAAGCTTCTAGGATACATTGTCTCAAGCAAAGGCATTGAGGTCGATCCAGCAAAGGTTAAGGCAATCATGGACATGCCACCTCCAAAGAATATCAGTCAGCTAAGGACATTACAAGGGTGGCTTCAATCCATCCGAAGATTCATTGCACAATTGGCTGATAAGTGTCACCCATTTACACATCTGCTACACAAGAACATCCTCTTTCAGTGGGATGCCCGATGCCAGCAAGCATTTCAGACGCTTAAAGACTATCTCATGAATCCACCATTGTTGATGCCACCAGATCCAAGTAGACCGTTGTTACTCTATATCTCAACAACAAGTATAGCATTGGGTGTATTACTGGTACAACATAGTGCAGAAGGCAAAGAGTGTGCTGTATACTACATCTCTCGCACACTGGTTGGCTATGAACTCAATTACACACCTATTGAGCGAGCTTGCCTAGCAGTGATCTTAGCAGCCACAAAATTGAGGCACTATCTATTGACACACAAGGTACAACTCATTGCAAAGATTGATCCACTCAAGTATTTACTCAGCAAAGCAGCATTGACAGGTCGCTTGGCCAAATGGGTAATGATTCAAAGTGAATTTGACATAGAGTATGTGGACCGTAAAGCTATCAAAGGGCAGGTCATTGTAGATCAGTTGGCCGATGCACCACTCATAGGCGATCATCCCCTCATTTCCAATTTTCCAGATGAAGAGATATTCATGATCACAGAAGTACAACCATGGAAACTATATTTTGATGGTTCATACACTAGGCATGGCTCGGGGGCAGGTATTCTGTTTATCACACCTCAAGGTGATAGCATCCCGAAGTCTTACAGGCTCACATTTCCATGCACAAACAACATAGCAGAGTATGAGGCCTTGATCACAGGACTCAGGCTAGCCGTACAATGGAAATTACAAAAACTGCAAGTATATGGCGACTCACAACTAGTCATTCGACAAGCAACAGATGAATATCAGACCAAAGATGATAAACTCATGCCATATAAGCAAATGGTGGACACTCTAAAGACATCATTTACTACTATCACTTTTGAGCAGATACCAAGAGATCAAAATCGAGCTGCTGACGCCATGGCTACCATCGCATCTCTACTAGATCTTCCACAGAATTCAACACGCTACGAGTTCTTGGTAGAATAGCTTTGGATCCCCGCTTATGATATCCCCGAATCTGAAATGATATGTCGCCTTGTTGGTTCTGAATCCCCATGGTACGGTGAGTTCTACACCTATCTCTGCGATCATACCCTTCCTCCCAACCAATCAAATAACCAACGAAAAACCTTCATTCGCCAAACTGCTCGATATACCATTATTGCCGAAACCCTATACCGACGTAGTCTTGATGGTACTCTCCTTCGATGTCTAGAACAGGATGAGATAACAAAGGTTTTGGAAGAGGTACATGAAGGAATTTGCGGGACTCACTCAAGTGGTCCATCACTAGCCAAGAAGATCATGCGAGCTGGATACTATTGGCCATCTATGGAAAAGGATTCCTACTACTTTGTCAGGAAATGCAAGAAATGTCAAGTTCACGGTGACCTGATACATGCACCAGCACAGGAACTGCAACCAATCACAACACCATGGCCTTTTTGTCAATGGGGCCTTGACCTTGTGGGTAAGATTCATCCATCTTCATCTAATGGCCATAAATTCATTATTACCGCCACCGAATATTTCACAAAGTGGATCGAAGCTGTTCCACTTACCCAAGTCACTGGCAAGAAGATCGCCTCATTCATCCTCAACTACATCATCTGCCGGTATGGTGTACCCATGTCCATCATCATAGATAACGGTCTTCCTTTCAAAAATTAGGATGTCCGTGAGCTTTGTGAGAAATTTCATATCCAACATCGCTTTTCCACCCCCTATTACCCACAAGGCAATGTTCAGGCCGAAGCATCCAATAAAAACATATTGAGGATCCTCAAGAAAACAGTCAATGATGTTGGTCGTGATTGGCATGTTCAATTGAATCCAGCGCTATGGGCATATCGAACTAGCATTCGAACCCCTACAGGTGCAACTCCTTATTCATTGGTCTATGGTGCTGAAGCTATCTTACCTATTGAGGTTGAGATACCATCATTACGAGTTTCCTTGCATAATCTCATCGATGATGAAGCATACAGAGTATCACATCTTCAGGACTTAGAGTTACTTGATGAGAAGCGACAAGCTGCATACAATCACCTCAAAGCCTATCAGCAGCGCATGAGTAGAAGCTACAATCACCGAGTTAGATCTCGTACATTTGAGGTAGGTGATCTTGTTCTTCGAGAGAATCCTCGCAACCAACCAAATAGAGAACATCAAGGCAAGTTTGAATCAAATTGGCTCGGCCCATATGTTGTCACTGCTGTATTCGGGTCCGGGGCATATCAGTTGGCTACATCAGACGGAGAACCGCTCGCAGATCCAATCAATAGCATGCACCTCAAACGGTTTTATACCTAAGGTGTACAAGGCATCAAGCTCCCCTACATATCAGAAAATACCAAAAACATTCAGAAAAATGTCCTAAAAAAAATACCAAAAACATTCAGAAAAATGTCCTGAAGAAAATACAAAAACATTCAAAAAAGTAAAGAAAAATCATGCATCCAAACGGTGAACAACCACTCCAGTGGCACCTTGGGTAAGTACGATGGCGAAAACCTGGCAAACAGGCGCCACTCGTAAAGGCAATAGCTCCAGTATCTTTTAGGCTCGTTGCGATCACATTCATACATACACACATCCATCCATCTAACCATGGCTTGTTATTTGATCTGTAATCCAAGAAAGTACTTCATGCGTCTTGCATCTTGCTTTTTCATAAATCATGTCCAAATTGGGGGCAATGCCCTTACAATCTAGATGATGGAAGTGGATTCTACATTACTGGTGATTCATTGGCAAAAACATTCAAAAATGTCTCGCAAAATACAAAAACATTCAAAACTGTCTCGCAAAATACAAAAACATTCAAAAATGTCTCGCAAAATCCAAAAACATTCAAAAATGACTCACAAAATCCAAAAACATTCAAAAACTATTACACAAAATCCAAAAACATCGAAAAACCCATCGAAAATCACACAAAAACATGGCAACACCTTGTACATATTCATTCAAGTAGATGCAAAACCAACATTAACACAGTACTCACACAATGACCATTTATCAATCAACCACACAATCAACATCAACAATCCAAAACTGTCTTTAAAACAAGGATGCATCCTTCCTTACCAAAACAAAGACAAGATGACGTTTTCTTTGACAAGAAAATTCTGTTAAGCTATCAAATACTTGGTTGATTTGTGAATACAATCGTTCTTTTATCTGTATCAGGATCTTGCAGCATTGTTTTGTATCGTTTGCGCATTATTTCCGATGAAGTTCTGGGGCATGTACTAATGGTGTCTACGTGGGAAGTTCACTAAGTTACATGATCATAGGCAAAAATACAGTCATAGATCATTACGACTTACTGACTATAGCGTATACCTTGACCATATGAGCATGAACCATTACCAAGGATCCATATTCTTTTATTCTTTATGTATATACTATTTGTTTATAGGTACAATTCTCATTCTTTGGTTCCTCCTCATCCAATTTGGATAAAGGTTTTTATTTCTTAGTACGTTATGCACTTGTCTCAGGATATGATCAGCCTAAGATCAAGGAGGACGATCCAAGTCATGCATGAATGGAGATAATCCTTGTCTGTTCCGCAAGCAATACTCAGGTCAACTTGATCCATTATATCAAGTTGCTTGTATTAACTTGCTATATCAAAATCCATGTAAGAAATACTCTGGTCATCTTGAATCTTTATGTCAAGTTGCTTGTATTTTCTTACAACATTTTAAAGCTCAATGATGAAAAATAAAGCACCATGGATCGTCATTCCATCTCATCAGTATATATTGCATTTCGTTGCATTCCACCCATCCATACATTCATAATAGCTGCATGTCATGCATACATAGTCATAATAATGCATACTCTATTTTCCTCTTCTTCCATAGGAATGAGTCATAAGTCCTCCATATCTTCTATCTAACATCAAATCCCCCCTCACCCTCCCTATCTTGATCACCAACATCATCCTAATCCCTTCATCGCTTCCCATCCTCACTCATCCACAAAATTAAGCCAGTTACTCTGTCTACACAGATACATCGACTCCCACACACCTAGACTATCAACAGATACTCTTATCAAGTATCTTCGGGTCTCAACAGGTAATCGATTATGGTAATCCCAGACTACAACAGGCATTTATCATAATGACCTAGTCTCAACGGGGTTGCCATGATTCCCCACAACCATCCATCACACGCACATACTATCAATTGATCAACCAATCAAACACAATCCAACGGACAATTACATCCATTGTCTACGTCTCAACGAGTATTTTGCTTCATATACCTTGACTTCATCGGGCAATTACATCAACTGTCTAAGTCACATCAGGTCACTTTGATTCACTTACTCAGACTTTATCATGTCCAAGCGACCAACTGACATCAACTGTCATGCTTTGACTTGACTGGGGCAATTAAACCGATTGCACCAAATTGTCCAAGCAATTTTGATCAATTGTATAGCATCAATCCAAACCCCACACTACATCTGCTATGTATCTCTTGCATGACCTCAGGGTACCCACTGGCTTGTTGTTTCTTCATATTCACTCCATTTTCTCCCATTCTTTCATCATTAGTTCTAATTTCTTCTATTCTACCTCCCCTCCACTTTTAATTCAGTACTACCTTCACATAGGAGTCACACTGACTACAATTGGATGGTTAGATCCAATAAGGATGTACTGCTCAAAATAGCATCTTCATATGTTGGATTCAGTACCGGTGTAGTTCTGATATGCTTTCACAAAAACCTTGCTTCACCTTCAAATGATGTCTACGTGTATAGCTCTACTTAATCTCGCATATACCTTCACACAATTCTTCTTCGCATTCTACCACTGATCTTACAAATAAGATCTTACATTTATATCATAACCTAGGACCAATTTTAGTAGGTTGGCTCTATAAGATATTACAATAAAATCAATTTACAAATAAATTAATGCCCGATGCAATAACCGATTCAACATGTTGGCTTAATGCATTTACAAAAACAATAAGTCATCTCCATAGCGTGCCATGCTGATTTGGAAAAGATAAACCTGCCGGTGTATAACTTGGACCTATTTGTCGGTAACAACAAATATGCAAATACAAATATACCAATAAAAAAATCTCCAAGACAAGGTGTCCACACGATGTCTTCGACATAACCAAGTGTTTTCCATGCCGTTCCAAGTGTCGGTGATCATTATATCGTGTCGGTGTACCAGATACCGGTGACTGTGCATAAGTCATTTGCTTGCTGGTGAATGTTGTTGATTCTCTAAAGTGCTAGAGTTGATAAGGTTTAGTAGGTGTTGACATCAATGACAAAACCATACTAAAATACCAACAATCTCCCCCTTTGGCATTGATGGCAATACAAGATGTAAAAACCATCAAAGTGCCAAAATAGAAATGCCAAATAACAAAATACCAATAATTATTAATCTCTCCCCCTAAGAGTAACATGTGTTTCCTTTTGTTTTTCCATACCAATCTCTCCCCCTTTGACATCAAATGCCAAAGTTACTACCAAGCCAAGTTCATATACAAAATACCAATCAATACAGTATACCAACTACTCCCCCCCGAGAAGTAGCTTCCTCATCAAAGACTGGAGTAAAATTTTTTTCTGTTAATTCTGTTGGTTGATGATATATATCAACTTCCTAAGTATCTACCAGTGGGGGAATGACCCCAAGCTGATCTCTAAGATATTCAAAAGTCTCCTTAGGCAGAGGTTTGGTGAAAATATCTGCAATCTGCTCTTTAGTATTTACATAATCTAGTTTAATTTCGTTTGCTTCAACATTCTTCTTTAGAAAATTAAGTTTGATAGAAACATGTTTGGTTTTAGAATGTAGTACTCGATTCTTAGATATATCAATTGCTGCAATGTTGTCACAATAGATAGTAATAGGTTCCTTCCATTTTACCTTTATGTCTTTCAATATTTGTTTAAGCCATAGTACCTGTGTACAATTAGTTGTTGTTGCAACATTTTCTGATTCTGCTATTGATAAGGGTGTACAACTTTGTTTCTTACTTAACCAAGAAACTAGTCTATTTTCAAGAAAAAATGCTCCTCCGGTGGTGCTTTTTCTATCATCCACATCTCCTACCCAATTTGCATCCATGTATGCACATAATTCAAAGTTTTCATCTCTACGATACCATAATCCAAGATTTGTTGTGCCTTGTAAGTACCGAAAAATCTGTTTTACTATTGATTCATGATTTTCTCTAGGATTACTCTAAAATCTTGAAACAATACATGTTGCATTCATGATATCAGGTCTGGTTTGTGTCAAATACAGTAAACCTCCTATCATAGATTTGTACCTAGTTAGAATAATAGGTGTAGATTCATCCCTTAGTGATAGTTTGTCATTTGTAATCCTATTTATCCTCACCCACTTGAAACCTTTAATGGTTTCCCTTAAAGTATTCAAACTTGATGGCTTTAAAGTCTTCAAACTTGATGGCTTCCTTCTATAGTCTTCTTAAGACTTTAATGGTTTTCCTTAAAGTCTTCAAGCCTTTAATGGTTCCCCTCAAAGTCTTCAAGCATTTTAATGCTTTATCTTCCTTTTTCTCATTTAAATAAATTAATATTTATTTGAATATTTATCCAAATACAACTTGCACACATTTATTGAAATAAATGAATTTTTATTTTAATAAAATCCTATTTTCCCTCACCCACCAAATCCACTTGCAAAATCTAATCCCCTTCTAGATTCTTCTAACCCCTTCCTAATTAACTTAATCCATCCCCTAATTATTGTCACATTCCTAAGCAAAATGGAGTCACTTCTCAAAGCCTAAAAGTCTTTGATAACCATTAAAGGCTTTCAACCTTCAACCACTAAATGTCTCAAAGTCTTGGATAACCTTTGAAAGCTTCCAACCTTCAACCACTAAATGGCTCAAAGTCTTTGATAACCATTGAAGGCTTTCAACCTTCAACCACTTAATCCCCAAAGTCTCCAATAACCATTAATGGTTACCTCAAACCCTCCCACATGGTTAAAACATTTGTTTTGACTCAACCTCTACCTAACCCAAGGGTCTCATCAGGCCATTAATGCTCTGACCATGATTATCTCTTAAACATTTGCACAAAGGTTTATCCTTGCATTAACTCCTAATCCAGTGGGTAATCCTAATTTAGGCTTGACCCTTACCTTCTAGATAACCATGAGGTCTCCTCAGGCATTTAATGCCTCCAACCTCTTCTCTCAACCCAATCTTATGTTGACACTTGTCACCATTTCATTGGTGCAAATTGTGCACATGGATCCCCAACTTTCAAGCTTGACCCTTGATTAAACCTTTCAATCCTGGCCATTCATTGCTCCATTTTTCCTATAAATAGAGCCCATTCCTTCATAATCCAGATCCTGATAACTTGTATGCATTTAGGCTATAGACATTTTTAGAGAGCATTTAGCATAGCATAACTAAAATCTTGTCTTTTTGGTAAAATCAATCATTTTAGCATCAATAGCATAGTATTTAGCTTTTCATTTCATATTTGAAGCTTAATATTAAATCTCAATCCTCCATAGGCATCCATAGTGCAAAAAGCTGCTGAGAGCTACACTATTTTGGAACTTGGAGAGGAGAGGAACAAGGGAGAAGGAACTAAGAGTATGTTAGGAGGTATTTGGAGATGCCTCATCATGTTTGCTTTGATAGTTAAATATGCTTGCATGCTTGTAGTCTCTCTTTTGGTATGCCTTTTTAGATTAGTTTTCGATTGACTAACACTAATGTTTTGTGTGTTTTTGTGTTATTTGATCATAGACTAATCTTGTGCCATTTAGGAGGGCATCAATTTCTAATAACCTTACCATCTTCATTAAGTTTGTTTCTGAATACCCATTTGGTTCCAATTACATTTTTATCTTTAGGTCGGGGAACTAATGTCCAAGCGTTATTCTTCTCAATTTGTTCTAATTCTTCTTCCATAGCTTTAATCCAATATTTATCTTCACATGCCTCATTAACTGATGATGGTTCAATTTGAGAAATAAGACATACGTCTTCAATTTCCAATCTTCCTCTTGTCATAACTCCTTTATGCTTGCTTCCAATTATTTGATCTTCAGAATGATTTAGTCTTACATACTGGGGTGTCTTTGTTTGTTGTTGTTCCTTAGTCACAGTGGAATTTTTAGATGGTACCGGTGTAACTAGATCTTCATTCTGTATCAGTGGGTTCAGTGTAGGTTCATTTGTTAGAATTTTTGTTGCCGGTTCAGAATCTATATACCTTGATGTTCCTCTGAATTGTTCATCAATCTTCACATTTGTACTCTCAATAATTTTTTGCAAGTTTTTGTTAAAACATGTATATGCTTTACTTTTAGATGAATAACCAAGAAATATTCCTTCATCACTTCTAGGATCAAATTTTCCAATATACTCATCCCTTCTAATATAGAATTTACTTCCAAATATTTTGAAATATTTAAGAGTATGAGTAATACCAAACCATAGTTCATGATGGGTCTTACCGGTTTCACCTTTGATGTGAACTATGTTGAATGTATAGACCATTGTACTTACTGCTTCTCTCCAGTATACATATAGTAGATTTTCTTCTGATAACACACTTCTAGTTGCATCCAAGATGGTTCTGTTTTTCCTTTCAACAACTCCATTTTGCTGTGGTGTCTGAGGTGCTGATAGCTGTCTTCTGATTCCATTCACTTCACAGAATGCATTAAATTCCTTAGATGTAAATTCTCCTCCTTGATGTGATCTTAGAAATTTGATTTTCTTACTAGTTTCATTTTCTACCATTGCTTTGAACAGTTTGAACTTCCCAAGTGCTTCTGATTTTTCTCTTAGAAAACTAACCCAACACATTCTAGAATAGTCATCAATTATTAGCATGAAATATCTATCACCTTGCAAGCTTTTGGTTCTAGCTAGACCACATAAGTCAGTATGAATTAAGTCAATAGCACTATTGGATTTTTCTGGAATACTTTTAAAGGTAGTTCTAACTTGTTTTCCAAATTGACATTCGTTACATACTGTATTGTGAGGTTTGACAATTTTAGGTAAATCTCTAACTGCCTTAGTAGTACTGGTTTTCACCATGCAATCAAAGTTTACATGACAAAGTCTCTTATGCCATAGCCAACTTTCATCAATATGTGCAATCAATCATGTCTTTTCACTATTATTCAAATGAAAGATATTTCCTCTAGTTTGATTACCGATTGCAATTTCTAAACTAGTTCTATTCATGATTTTTCATTTTCCATTCTTGAATTGTAACTGAAATCCTTTCTCAACTAATTGACCAACACTCAAAAGATTATGCTTTAAACCTTCAACATAGTAAACATTGTAAGTATTATGCTTACCATCAAGAGATATTGTACCTTTACCTTTGATTAGACAAGCTTTATCATCTCCAAATCTCACTAGACCTCCATTATATTCTTGAAAGTTCAAGAATTTACCTTTATCTCTTGCTTTGCAGTCATTTTCTTCATCTTTAGTCAAGTTAGGTGGATTAGGCTGGCTTTGAGTAGGAGCAGTATAGCCATTCTTTGTAACATCCAAGATGTCCTTTCCAATGCAATTTAAATGTGTCTCCATTCTAATCTTCCATATGCCATAGTTGGTTCCATCAAGTTTAGGACTGTCCTTCTTGAAATAGTTAGTAGACATTGGATCTCCTCAAGCTGTTAAACTTCTGCAAAAGAGGACTAGGCTTTGATACCAATTGTTAGGTCCCGTAGATAATTGAGAGGGGGGGGGTGAATCATTTGTCAAATAAATTCAAAACAAAACAAATTAACCAACTTATTGCTTAATACTGGTGAACCAGTCTTTTATATCGGTGAATAGTTTTATCAGATAATTGCAATACCAGTAAAGATTAATGCATGAAATAAAAGGACAAAGTCATCCACAACACATAACACCAACATTTGTACGTGGAAACCCTGTAAGGGGAAAAACCATGGTGGCAAACCTTACCCATAATCAAATGATACTACTGAAGATAGTAAGTGTATACAAATGGGGTCTGCACATGCAGAAAGGCCAAGTTCCTAGAGCTCACTACTCAAACAAAAAATAGGAGTCACACTGACTACAATTGGATTGTTAAATCCAATAAGGATGTACTGCTCAAAAAAAATCTTCATATGCTGGATTCAGTACCAGTGTAGTTCTGATATGCTTTCACAAAAACCTTGCTTCACCTTCAAATGATGTCTGCGTGTATAGCTCTGCTTAATCTCACATATACTTTCACACAATTCTTCTTCGCATTCCACCACTTATCTTACAAATAAGATCTTACATTTATATTATAACCTAGGACCAATTTTAGTAGGTCAGCTCTACAAGATATTACAATAAAATCAATTTACAAATAAATTAATGCCCGATGCAATAACCGATTCAACATGTCGGCTTAATGCATTTACAACAATAATAAGTCATCTCCATAGTGTGCCATGCTAATTTGGAAAAGATAAACTTGTCGGTGCATAACCTAGACCTATTTGCTGGTAACAACAAATATGCAAATACGAATATACCAATAAACAAATCTCCAAGACAAGGTGTCCACACGATGTCTTCGGCATAACCAAGTGTTTTCCATGCCCTTCCAAGTGTCGGTGATCATTATATCCTACCTGTGTACTAGATACCGGTGACTGTGCATAAGTCATTTGCTTGCTGGTGAATGTTGCTAATTCTACAAAGTGCTAGAGTTGATATGGTTTAGTAGGTGTTAACATCAATGAAAAAACCATACCAAAATACCAACATACTCATAGCTTTTGCATTATGCATATTAAATTGTTTCAACACCTTCTCTAAATATTCACTTTGAGACAAACGTAGCTTTCTATTTTTTCTCTCACTTTTAATCCTCATACCAAGTATTTATTTTGTTCCACCTAAATCCTTCATTGAAAATAACTTTGCTAACTCATTTTTTAATCCACTAATATGCTACATAGTAGAATTGAAAACAAGTATGTCATCAACATATAAATACAGAATAATATAGCTACTATAGATAGGGAAATAGGCAAAGGAATCATAACATAAATAAGCCAACCACAAAGCATAAAATGTCATGAATTATCACCCTAACACAATCAATTAAAGTATGAAAAGGAAATGCTTAAAAGAAACACAAACTAGTGCGGGTCCATTCCTTCCTTTGTTCTTCTTTCTCCTTCAAATGTGTGTGGATCTCACCTACAAAGCAAGTGTGTTTCAAGCAAGATAATGGACAAGTGAATTAAAATTGACAGTGTAAGGATACCCGAAATGTGGTTATTAAAATGATTGAAATTGTATCTAATTTATAGACATTAAACATGCAAAATTGAATGGTTGAGATTAATTCAAATGAATAGCTAAGACTTGATGTTTTGTAGAAAAAATCATACTAATTGTTTGAGAAATCAATGGAGTGAAAGTAGCCACTTCAAGTTTATGGAAGGGCAGGCCAAATTTATAGGGGAAAGACGAAGAACAATTAGTGGGGAAAGATGCCATATGTCATATATGACAAATATGATAAAATGAGTGAATTTTGGAGGGAAATTTTCCATTCAAAAATGAGGAAAGTGGAAGGCTAGAAAAGAGGAGTGAAGCTAAAAAAGAGGAATGCAAGCTAGAAAAGAGGAGGAGAATTGGGGGATAAATTAATATAAATTTATTTATTAATTTTTCTCACAAATCTCATAATTAGGCAACTAAATAAATAATATTTAATTACAAAATAGGTAAAAGAGAATTAGGATAATAAACTAATTCATAAATCCTAAAACAAATTAGTTAGGATAAAGAGAAATATTTGAAGAATTATTAAACTCTAGATAGGAAAAGGGATAAAGGAGATAAGTAATTAAATAATTATCAAACCCTAAGTAGAATGATAAATGAATTAGGTTAAACACTTTCATGATAGGATTGACATGATTAACAACAATGATGATGGACACGATCAACGAAATGATTGGTAAGGACCAAAAATTAACCAAATTGATAATGATAGGGACTGATGACAAATTGATCAAAAATGACAAGGATTGATGGAAATTGACAAAGACTGATAATTGATAGGGATCGATGATGAATCGATCAAGATTGATAGAAATTGATAATGATTGAAAATGATAAATGATGTCTGATTAACATTAAAAGTTGATCATGATCATGAAACAACATTTGAGATTGACATCGAGAAGACCTAATTAAAATTATAGAAAACAAGATTGAATAGGAAAAGAATGCAGAAGAATGACACAATGTTAACAGATGATAAAGATCAAATGTGTAATATAGAAGAAACGTAAGTGTGGAGCCCTAAAAGAAGGTAACACAAACATGTTAAAGTATGATACTGCAAGTGTTATCCAATTTTAGATGCCTATAGATACCATCATGCATCCTCTTAAAATAAACATAATAATTAGAATTACATCTGTTATAACCTTGGGCAACCATAAAACTATCAAATTTATTACACCATTTTTGGGGTGCTTACTTTAGGCCATATAGATTCTTCTTCAATTTGCACACTAAATCTTTCTTTACTCTAACCTCATATCCTTGTGGTTGTTGCATATATATTTATTCTTCCAAATCCCCATGAAGAAATCTTGTTTTAAATTATAGTTGTTCAAGATGTAGATTTTTTGTAGCTAAAATACTTAGAATATCCCTAATAGAAGTCTTTTTTACAACTAGAGAAAAAATCTCATCAAAATCAATACCCCATTTCTATGAAAATACTTTTACCACAACTCTAGCCTTATATCTTTTCTTACCTCCTTTGTTTATCCTATAAACCCATTTATTTGGTAAGTTTCTTTTTCTTATAGGCAACTTGACTAAGTCTCAAGTCCGATTCTATAGTAAGGAATCAATTTCTCATTTTATTCCATGCTCTCACAATTCTTTGCTATCCACCTATACAACTTCCTCATACCCTTCTAGTTCATGAGGATCAGATAATAAAATAAAATATAAAGGAGAAAATATATTTGATAATCCACTTAAACTTGTAGAAAATCTAAGAGTTGTAGGAGATTCTATTACTTCAAGTTGTTGTTGAGCATTAGGTACCAATAAAGTGTTACTCTCTATAATATCATCTAGCACCACATATTCTTTCTATTATTGGTCCTACACCTTTGTCTACTACTTTTTCTATTGTTGTTCACGTAGTTGATCCTTATACAAAACCTTCTCATTTAATATAGCATCTCAACTTCTAATAACTTTCTAATTTTCAAAATCCCATAATCTATAACCAAATTCATTTGTTCCATATTCAATAAAGCTACATTTTTTAGATTTTTCTTATAACTTGGTCCTATTTGAAATATCAACATGGACAAAAGAATCATGGCTAGATGTTCCTAGAAAAGAATAACTCACTAGTTTAACTATTCATGCCTCCATTGGAACACCACAACCCAAATGAACTGAAGGTCCTCTATTAATTAAATATATAGTAGAATGTATAGCCTCTTCCCCAAAATGTAAAGGCAACCCAACATGAAATCTCATGCTTCATTCACACTCTATATTGTCCTGTTCAATCTCTTAGCTACACCATTTTCCTAAGGAGTTTCTAGAACTATCTTTTTCCTATGAAATCCATCAAACAACTAGTAATCTTCAAATTCTTTGTTGCAATACACACCTCCATTATTAGACCTGAGACACTTTAACCTTTTCCCTATCTCATTTTCAACTAAGCTTTTCCAATTTTTAAAAGTTCCAAATACATATTTTTTTTAATTTAAGAAATACACTCATGTTTTCATAGTTGTATCATCTATAAAAATGGCATAATCCCATACATCTATACACACAACCTCTGATTTCTCACTCTTCTTATGTTGTCCATCTTTAAGAAATCTCACCCTCATTTCCTTCCCATAAATATAACTTTCACATAAATCCATGTTAACTTATTTTAAATATAATAACAACCTCTTAGAGTGAATTTTTTTTATACCTTTCTCACTCATATATCCAAGTCTATGGTGTTGTTGGGAGTGTCATTTTTTGTCATAATTTTTTTACCAATTTGTTTCTTGAAGTCCTCAAGTTTAGGGTTTTGAAGTCAGGACAAGAGGATTTGAATTCTGCCTTAGAAAATCCTTAGCTCTGTTATATTTTGATGGGAGGGTTTTATATCATCAATTTATCGGCCTTGTGCCCTAGTCTTGGTTGTTTTGGTCAATTTCCTTTTATACATGTTGGATGGTTTCATAAAGATGTCATATTATAATCTAAAGATATGAGTCCCCGCAGTATTTTGAATGTCCTATCACTCCTACAACTTGTGGCCCTGTTGTTCTCAAAATCTGATTACCCTTCAATGCCTTTAATAATATAATCTAAAATGAGTGCCAAGAAGACATCAAGGATAAAAGGATTTCAGAGACAACATATGACAAGGTTTGGTTAGACCTTCTACACTTCGGGCTCTTCCCTAAGCCCAGGCGGGTATACCCTTTGTGAATTAAATTCACATTCTTAAAGCAACAAACCCACAGCAAACCAGTCCAGAAAACCAGTGAGTTTGTTCACCTTGAAAAAACAACTGAAAGCAAAGAATGAAACAATATTCAACTTCAGTATATTTGATCAACAAAGCATGCAATAAACAGCTTCAATTAGTACCAGTGCTTTATCCAAGGCTGCAGAGTCACTCAAACTCGAATAAAACTCCTGAAATAAAACATCTCTATACTTCCCATCAACTTGGTCTCCATTTATCCCTGTAAATGCCTAACATCAACAAGAATTTAATCACTTCAAAATAAGCTAGGATCCTCAAAATTCAAAGTTCGTCCCGAAGTATTTACTGGTAGAGTGGTCATGCCTGTTTAATTTCCCTCCTAAAGAGAAATGCTAAAAACACCCATACTGAGATTGCTTTACAATTCCATTCAAACAAAAAAATCCTAGATTATTCTAAATGAAAGAGTAAATACGATTAAGGACAAATTTGAAGACGACACAGAGCTTTACTCAAAACTAATGGTCTGTATATTGATATTCATTTGAAAAAAGATTTTACAAGAGTCTGATTCTCCATTAAACTTTGGAAAAGCTCAGATAACATTTCTGCAGCGTTTTCTTACAAAAATTGTGTGATCCCCTTCTCTCTAGTCCTGGTATCCATATATAACAATATGGATGCACAAAGCTTCGGACTTCTTTGAGGAAAGTTTGTTACAATTACTTCAAAAATTGAAGAAGTTACAATTTCAGTTATGCGCTCTTTTCAGCTTCTTCAGCAGTCTGTTGGACAGATTATTCAGTTGCAACCTCCTCTGGCTTTTCAGGGACGTTCTCTAACTGCTCCGGATCTCGAGTGGAATATTTAATTCCCCACTCACCATACGTCTCCTCGGTCGGCCATACAAAATTAATCACATCACTTTTAACCTTAGTCAACCCTTTCCAAGAATTCCTTAGTTTGTTGACTTCTGAGTTAAGAAAACTGTAGTGTGATTTAATTCTCTCTATTTCCTGTATGGTTATAACAAAAAATGAGGTGTCATCCAGATCAATAATTCCCTTGACCCTTGCTGACAATTTAACATTTATCTCATTGAGCCATATCTGTTTGTCTTTCAGTTGATCTGGATTAGCAAAAATTCCTGGGAGTAATTCACACACCTGATCAGTGTATTCCTTTTTAAGCAATTTAACCCTTCTTTCCACATTATCCACCTCTGTCGCCAATTGCAATAAACTCTTAGTAATATCAGAAGTGGATTTGATAATAGGGTTAGCTCTTGCTTCATCACAGGAAACACACATGAACTCTAAATCCTGCTCCCTAGGCCTCCATCTGTCAAAAATGGGTGTCAATATGACTTTATCTCTTATCAACTCAGTCCATATCTCCATGACTTTTCCTACACTATTGTGAAGGAGTGAAGCATTTATAGTGTCTGCAAAACTGGAGACTGTGGCCTTGATCTTTTCTTCATACTTCCCTGCATAATAGGCCTGAGTTTGCTTAAGACTCTCCAATTCTTGGGGAGTTATCTCTATCATCTGAGAGCTGGAAGGTGCAGGAGATGGTGGGAGCTCAATAATGGGGCTAGTAGGTGGAGGTCTTGCAGGAGAAGAGGTGATCATTAATGTTGAAGATTCACCTTGTTGACGTTGTCCTGCTAATTGGCTCTGCAATCTGGCAATAATACTCTCCTTGCCTCTTATTTCCTCCTTGGCACTGTCATAAGCCTTCAAGACTGTTTCCAATTTGAGCTGGAGAGCCTCTTTTTCTTTAGCATCCTTCTCAGCTACTGCAACACTAAATTTGGCAGTCTCCAACACCGTGCTAGCAGCCTCTACTACCCCTGTGCTTTCTACTCTCCTGACCATCAATCCGCCAATGTGACTTGTCCCTGTGGTGTCTTTACCCTTCTTGTCCTCATTTCTCTTAAGGGACCACATGACTAGAGCAGCATTGTCTTTACTGAATGTAATCCCTTCCATGGGTTTGGTTTCTTTCCTCACTGCATCCAGCACCAGAGCATCAGCAATATTCCATTCTGGCAAAATGAGCACTCCAGCTTGTGCTACTAAATCTCTCCCCTGTTCAGGAGTGATGGTTTTGAATTCTTCCATCATCTCCTGTTTTATTTCTTCCTCCACCAATGCTGGATCTTTATTTAATTGTTCTGCCTTTCTTGTTTCACATCTAGCATTATATTTATCTATATGTTGTTTCCATATAAACTGCATAAATGCTTCAGATGTTACAAAACTATCATCGGCTAGAAAAGCACTAGTGGCCTTCTTTATCTCAGGATCCCACTCCTGGCCTTTGAGTTCAGTCGAGGTGATGTCCATTTGTGCTTCAGTGGGTTCTTCTGGCATCCCCTCTTCCACTTCATCATATGTATACGCAATCTCCCCCAAACTGCCCAACTGAGAGAGGTATTCAGTTGCTGCTTGTTCATCTCCAATGTGGAGAGGGGATTGGGATGGGGAATATAAGGGTGTATCTGATTGCACTTCCTTCCCCACCCTCTGCTTCTTTGGGCTGTCTTGGATGTCAATGACTTCATGTGCTTTCCTCTTCCCTTTAGATGAAGAGGGTTCCCCTCTTGCAGACACCAACACACTATAACCTGCTTTCTTATGCAGGGTGTAATCACCAGGAGGGATGGCTTTAATAGGAGCTGATTTCCCCAAAATCATTCTTGCTTTCTCAGGGTTGTTTTTAATTACAACTCCCCTTTTCTCCTTTATTGTCTGCATCACATCCTCAAAACAAATAATCAAAAATTTTATCTTTTCTTCCAATGGGAAGAAGCTAGACAATGGGTCATAGCTAGCATCAAATTGATGCACAAAATCCAGGGCCTTCCTGTAAGCTACCCATTTTTCCTTCCTCAACTCCTGTTCATCCAAATCAAATTCATTCCTGATGAGGTCTTCAGGAAAGTGGAATTGGTGGGGCCTACCTCTGCATGCTACCTTCTTCCGGAATACACCATTGTAGAAGTCCTCCGGATCAGCACATCTTGACACTGCAGTGGACAAATGGTAGGGTTTGAGGAAATCCTCAAAACATTTCCAGCCGCCCTTGGTGATTACAAATTGGTGGGCTACTGTAGCTGTAGGGAAAATAGTCCCTTTACCTCGGCCTGTTAACTCTGCCTCTTGCAAGTCACCAATTTGTCTGAGAATCTCAGCTATTCCCACTTTGAGGGGGACCTGGTATGGTAACAAAAATGGGGTGCCTCTGAAACCAAAGACCCTAAACACTGTGGACACTGGATACAAATACATATCACCCCAGTTATGAACAATCTTGACATTCTCTGCGAATTCTTTTGGTCTTAGGAATTCCAGAAGAATCTTGGGGACTCGTGGATTGTGAGAGCAAAGAAGAGTCCTTATTTTGGATGCAAAGTATTTATCAAACTTTAGAAAACTTGCATCCTCTCTATCCCATGACAATACGGTGCTCCATAATTGTACTGGCATCTTCTCTCCCTCCTTTTCTTTTACCAGATCCATTCCACTGGCAAAATAATCTCCACCTTTGAAGAGGAAGAGGTGCATCAATAGTGAATACCACCCAAATGGCCTATCCACCTTCCCATTCTTTATCCCCATCAGTCCTCCATGGATAGCATCAGCAATATAGGAGGCATAATCAAATGTAATAGCAAGAGAAGGATTCAAAATTTGAACAATCATTAACAGATAATGATTTGGTATATTAGATTCAGCATCCTCTCCTAGAACATGGCAAAGTGCCCAGTACATCCCTTTTGCCCTTAAGGTAAACATACTTAGTGAAAAGGGCTCTTGTGTATTGGGCCCTACAACTGCTAACCCTCCCACTTTCAGAAAAAGTTCTTTGAGAGGCCCATTCCTGAGATGAGTCCTCTGTGCCCTGTACACCTGAGTTAATTGTGTGAAGCTTATATGCTCCAAGAAATTGGTAAACTCACTAAGCCCAAACGCTTTTCTCAGCTCTTCTGCATTTATCTCCACGAGGGTTTTTCCATTCACATCCCGGATACACCTGGTAACTGAATCATAATTTAATGCCATCTGGGTTAACAAATCTGTATCCATGAACACCCCTGGGACTACCAATTTCCCAGCATCTAGTTCCCAAATGCTATTTTGAGGAGCAGGAGAATTCCTCATTCCAAAACCGATTTTAAATAACCCCAACCCAGACAGCCCAACCTGTGGGTCTCTTAACCAATTACCCTTATCATACAATCCTTCTCCAATTTTCAGTCGGGGAGCCCTGGGTACTAATTCTTTGGCCTTAGATGCCTGGTTGGTTGACAGCGTCAACTGCTCTAAGAAGTCATCACACACACTTCTTTCAAGATAATCAACTTTACCAGAAAATTCCCTTTTAGGAGCCATTTGCAATACAACCAGATAAATATTACTTCTGAAAATATTTCTGCTATACGGGAACAGTTTCACGTATCACAACACAAGAACGGCTGCAAAATAAAAAAAAAACCTGATGCTTGCTCGAAGAAATTCGCTCTGCAACCAATTCGCCTTCTCTGTATTTGTAGAAGATAACTCTGCGTTTGCCTCCTCTGCAAAAATCCTTTTAAGAGATATCCTTACTTGGTTGTTAGGAAATCAAATGCTTGTACTCTGGGTCTTAACTGTAACATTGATTCCGCATGCTTCGACCGTCCCTTCAAAATCGAATTCATACGAGAATTCATATTTTAGCTCCAACGGGCCGCAGTCTTTCTGCAAGTGTCTCTCTGTGAATTTCATTTTGATGGCTTTGTCCTTAGTCTAAGTCCTGTCTTTTTATTGGCCACATAATACCATGCGGCATCCGACCATTGGCTTAGAAAATCCCCTCACATTCTATTTTGATACTGGCTGAATGTCGCCCTTTATACCGTAGCGGGCCCGTGCTTTTCTCTTTTTGCCATGTCATCATCATGACACGTGGACGGCTGATATTCATTCTCGCTATTTCGCAGCCTTAAAGGGTGAGCACTTAACCCTTGCGAAATAGCGCGGGCCGTTGGATTATCTTTCAAGTTAATCGCCTTTTAATCCTTCGAACAGGTCCTCAGGAATGGTGGGCCCGCTGAGTCATCAGTGACATCTGGCATCTAGTCATCCACTGTGCTGATTTGTCATTCTGTCATTTGCCGGAAGAAGAACCATGGGGGGCCCCACTTCAGTCTCGACAGGTCTACCTCAGAAAAGGTGGGCCCACAGAAACGCCATAGACACCTGGCTTTCGTGTCACCTTCGAAGCTGACCTGTCAACTTTTCATTTGTCGAACATACACTATAGGGACCCACAGCTGCCTTTTAGACCGCGTGTCATCAAGACACGTGGACGGTCCAGGTTAACTTTCGCTATTTCGTAGCCTTAAAATGTGAGCATCTTACCCTTGCGAAATAGCGCGAGCCGTTAGATCTTATCTCGACTTGCGCGACATTTAAACCCTGCTAGGAGCTTTCAGAAGAGGTGGGCCCACGGACACATCATGGACACCTGGCTTTCGTGTCACCTTCGACTGTGGCGGCCCGTGCCACGTGTTACCTTATAATACGCCAAAAGAAAGCCACGGGGCTCCAGCTATCACTGACAACTATGCCTTCCACTTACCCTGTCGTGACAGATGGACGGCCGATATTAATCCTCGCTATTTCGCAGCCTTAAAGGGCAAGCACTTAACCTTTGCGAAATAGCGCTGACCGTCAGATCCTTTCAGAAGTTGCTCAGCATTTAAACCCTGCTAGGAGCTTTCAGAAGAGGTGGGCCCACGGACACATCATGGACACCTGGCGCCCTGTCATCTTCGAAGCTGACCTGTCGACTTTTCATTCGCTGGAAGGAGCCACGGGGTCTCAATGAATTGTAAGAGCTATCCTTGCCAAGTCACCTCCACCTGTAAGCTGACTCATCTTTGGGGCCCACTTAGATCCTTAATCTTAAAATGTTGACTGTGGCGGCCTGTACCACGTGCTACACTCCAATACGCCAGAGAAGACCACGTAGAGGGGGCCCCACCTTCTTGACAGCCGCAACCTTCACTTCCTCCGCATGACACATGGATGGCTGATATTAATCCTCGCTATTTCGCAGCCTTAAAATGTGAGCACTTAGCCTTTGCGAAATAGCGCCAACCGTCGGATCTTTTCTGAAGTTGATCAGTGTTTACTGGGCCCGGCACTTTAGAAGGAAATAATAAAAGGCGAAAATTTTCAAATAATAAACATGACCGCCTAGGTAAATAGCAAGGGGGGACACTTCTTACGACCCCGCGACCCATGACTTAAGTGAAATAAAGTAACGTCGGAATAGAAACCAGGGGACCTAACACAAAAGATAAAGCCTAAAACTTAGAAAAACCTTAAACCCTCCAGGTTTAGAACAAGGCTGAAGCATTTGGGGCCACATCTTATACAAATTTTTTCAAAAACCATAGCCAAATATGGGGAAAGAATCCAATTTTAAAACAGCGATAACAGCGGCTCTGACTGGGGATGGTTGATTGCGAGATCAACACAAGAAAACTCAGAAAATCTGGAGAAACAGACCAAAACACAGACCAAAACCAGGAAAATAGGAAAGAAACAAAATATATACAAACCAAGGACCTACTGTGCATGGATATTAAGAGAAATAGTACTTCAGGAATTGTCCATGCACTGGAAATTCCTGCATCTCATCATTCATATTCTTCAAGAAATATGAATCCTTACCATTCAAATCGCAAATTACAAAAGGGCCAATCCAGAGTGATTCAAATTTCTTATGCTTTCCTTTATCCTGCCCTTTTGCATTCCACTGAAGAACCATGTCATCAATTTGAAACTTCCTTAACGATGTTCTTTTATCAAAAAGATACTTTGACTGTAGCTGGAGCTTTTGATTTTTCTTATGAGCGGAGGTTCTAAGCTCTTCCACCTCTACAATTTGGATCATCCTGTTCTCCATTGGTTCAGATAGTTCCATGCTCTCCTCCTGCAAAAACTTATATACTGGAAGAAGGTTATTTACCGGTAATCTGGCTTGGGTACCATAAACCAACTCAAAAGGTGACATTCTAATGGATTTTTTAACTGTTATTCTATCTGCCCACAGAGCCAATTTCAACTTTTGATCCCAAGACCTTTTGTTTTCTTCTAAGATCTTCTTAATAATAGTTAGCAAGCTTTTGTTGCTAGATTCTGCTTGTCCATTCCCTTGAGGGTGATAAGGTGATGAGTATGACATAAGTATACCATGACTATTGCAAAAGCCTACAAATTCTTCTGATCTGAAACACATAGCATTATCCATTACCAATTTTGCAGGTGTTCCAAACCTAGTCACAATATTATCCATCAGGAAATCAATGACAATTTTACTAGTAGCTCTTCTTGTGGGAATAGCTTCTATCCATTTGGTAAAATAATCTGTAGCTATTATAATCCATCCATGGCCTCTTCCTGACTTTTCAACAATCTCTCCAATAAAATCAATACCCCATTGAACAAAAGGAGCTTCTACAGAAACTGGATTTAGTGGTAAGGCTCCTTCATACTTGAGCTTAGAAGAAAATCTCTGACATGAATCACATCTTCGAACATATGCATGGGTGTCTTTAAACAAAGTAGGCCAATAATACCCAGCCCGTATTATCTTACCAGCTGTAGTCTTAGCAGAGTAATAACCTCCACATACTCCATCATGCATTTCATTCAACATCTGTTTAGCTTGAAATTCATCCAAACACAATAGTAACTCCCCATCTCTTTTTCTCCAAAAAAGATCACCCTGAATGAGGACATACTTTTGGGATTTGAGCTTTAAAGTTCTCTTCTGGTTGTGAGTCATTCCTTCTCGCAGCATATTACCCCTCAATACTTGGACTATCTCTGTGTACCATGGTTGCCTCTCAATACTAGTGACCAAAATATCTTCAACTTCAACATTGTGTACTTCTACATTCATGAGATTTGACTCAGCCATGAGCTTGGCCAAACCTAACCCTCTCACCAATTTAGTGATCTTTACCTCCAAATTGAACTCTTGAATTCTATTGATCCATCTGCATCTCTTCCCAGTAACCTCAGATTGAGACAGAATATCTTTAACTGCAGCATGTGGAACATAGGCAATGACATTTGCATTCACCAAATATGGCCTAAAGGCTTTAACAGCTTTAACCAAGGCATAAGCTTGTTTCTCCATGGTTTCATATTTTAATTCTGCCGCTTGCAAAGATTTGCTATAGAAAGCTATGGGATGATCATATCCCTCATTATCCTTTTGCAATAATACTGCAGCCACTGTGTGATATGAAGCAAAAGAAAACAGAGAAAAAGGCTTACCATAATCCGGGGACTTCAACACTGGTGCTTCCTGGATTGCTTTCTTAATCTCATTAAAAGCTTTTGAGGCTTCCTGATCCCAGTGAAACTTGGTGTCTTTCTTGAGCAACTTGACAATAGGCTTTACTATCTCAGCAAAGTTGGCAATGAATCTCCTGACAAAATTCACTTTGCCTAGAAAGGACTGAATTCCTTTCACATTTTTTGGTTCAGACACCTTATTGATTGCTTCAATTCTTTCAGGGTCTATTCTTACTCCTTCCTTGGAAACTATATGTCCCAATAATTTTCCCTCAGTGACCCCAAAATGACATTTTTTGGGATTCAGTGATACACCAAATTCCAAGGCTTTATCAAACACCTTCTCTAAATGTCCACAGTGATCATCAGCTCTCTTTGAGAAACAAGTTAAATCATCTTGGTAAACCACCATAATAATGTTAATGAATTCCTTAAAAGCCACATCCATAGCTCTTTGAAAGGTAGCCCCTGCATTTTTCAATCCAAACGGCATTCTCACATACACATAAGTTCCCCATGGAGTAGTAAAAGCTGTTTTAAACTGTTCAGACTCCCTTACAAGCACTTGATTGTATCCTGAGAAACCATCCATCATGGACAAAAGATCACAACCTGTCACTCTTTGTAGCATTGCTTCCATGTTTGGAGATGAATAATTATCTTTTAGGGAAGCAACATTCAGATTCCTAAAATCCACACACAATCTGATATCTCCATTCTTTTTCCTCACTGGGACCAAATTAGAAACCCATGAAGAATGTCTGATTGGTTTGATAATCCCCCCTTCTCTCAATTTAGTCAACTCTTGTTGCATTTTTGTTTCTAACAAGGGGTTGATAGGTCTCTGTTTCTGTCTAAAAGGCTTAGCATCTGGAAGTAAGGGAATTTCATGCTGAAAAAGATCTTGTCTATACGCCTTTAGATCTTCATAAGACCAAGCAAAAACATGTTTATACCTTTTCAGTAAACTGATTAGGTTAGTCCTAACATGAGGAGGTAGCTTCTTTCCAATATATACCAACTTGGGGGATGATTCTGTCCCCAAGTTGACCTCCTCTAATTCTTCTAACTTAGTGGTAGATTGCTGGTGTAGATGACTGTCATTATAACTAAACATGCTTTCTAACTCCACCAGTCCTTTAGGTATTTCGTTGGTTTCCAATTGGACAATATCATTTCCAAACACTGTCTCTCTGCCATCGACTACTTCCACCAATGCATTACAATCAATTTTTTGTCCATCATAATCATCAACACATTGGATGAACCTAAGAATATCATCATCATCAGCAAAAACTTGCCAGTTATATACATTATCAGGGATAGCAGGCCTAGCTTTTATTTCCACAGTGGAGATACCAGTTAGTGTTGCATCGTCATTTTTTAAAGCAACATTAGCTAAGAAATCTGCCATAATATTTTTTGCTCGCTCTATCCAGTTGATAGAAAAGGCATCAAAATACTCAATAATATCCCAAACAGCATGCTTATATTGCTTCAATTTATCATTCTTAGACGCATACTTAGATCTTACCTGAGAGACGACCAGCTCTGAATCACCCATCACTTTCAATAATCGGATTCCATGCTTTTTTGCAACCTCAAGTCCTAATAACAAAGCTTCATACTCTGCAGTATTATTTGTGCATTGGAATGCCAATAAGAATGAATATTTGAAGGTTATACCTGATGGGGATACAAAAAGAACCCCTGCTCCTGACCCTTCTTTGGAACAAGCTCCATCAAAATACATTTGCCACAATCCATACTGTTGTGCTTGTAATTCAACTACAATTGGGTCGGTGTTCTTCAACTGAGGTGATACTGGCTGAATTCTGAAATTATCTAAATCCACATCAATCATACAGTTAAGCACACTAGGGTCCACATTTTCAACTACCTTAGGAGCTCGTGGCTCCCTGTATAGTTTGACCTTATTGCCACCAACAGGAATAGTAGCATAAGACAAATCCAATTGAACATTTCCCCCCACTGCTGCAGCCCACTGCCTAGAGAGTAACATGCCATAGTGGGGTTTAGTATCAGTGACAATAACATCCATTTTGTAAGTAGCTTCAGGAAATGCAGCTATTTTTACTTCTACATCTTTCATTGTACCTATCACAGGCACTTCTCTGTTATCCATGGCATAACATTTCCCATACACGGTGGTTATTGACAATCCTAATTCTTTCATGACACCATATGGCATCACATTAGCCGCTGCTCCTGAATCTATCATGCAGTTTTTAATTAACCGGTTATTGACTAGCAAAGTGACATAGAAAGGGTCCACCTGAGAAGGCTCCTGAGTGATAGTGGTTCCAACATATACCTCTGGAGTTTGGAACTCTTGATCCTTCCCAATTTTATCTGAACCAGTGTATGATACTGAACCACCATCAGCTATACTAGAGAATAGAGACAAAGCTGCATCCTTGTGTTCCTTAATCTTTAGTAACTCCACTAATGGGACAGTGACCTTCATTTGAGTTAAAGCTTGGGCCATATTAAATGTGGAATAATTACACTGTTCAGTATTAGCCTTAACCTTTTCTACTTTGAGTTGGTTACCCTTTTTTACTATTTCCACCTTTTGTACATCATTAGCATTTTTGGCATCTGTGGTTCTAGGGAAGTCTTTAACTTGTTCCTCTTTTTCTTGACTAGCTTTAACAGTAGCAGTAACACTGCTTGATGCCCCTTTCTTTGTGACCTCTTTTACAAACATGGAACCTGGCTCACCTTGATCAGTATCTCTCTTGGTGCTTCTCAGATTGTAGTTATGTTTAGCTTTGGCGATTGCGGCCTTAGTGAGATTTCTAACCTCTTCTTCACTAGGCCTCCTAAGATGAACTTCTTCATCTTCAATTGTTACCACATTCAATGTAGGGTGCCAGCCTAAGGCTAACTGCCCTTTTACTGATCTTTCATTATCTAACGCATCACTGCCCTCACTTGGCATAGATTCCTCATCACTTTCTATGATAGTTTCAAACATATTAATATCAAGCTCTGCTTCTGGTCTCATGGATTCCTCCAGAGCTTGAGCTACTGCACACTGGTGAGGAGAATGTGGTCCATCACAAGCAATACACCAGGGAGTATTTTCTATATTATTAACAGTCTTGCCTTTCAAAGGATCTGGTGTGTCTTGGCTTTGGGCAATTTTAGGCTTCTCAACTTGGGGCTTACCATCCTTCCAATTTGTATTGTATGGCATATCATGTAACCTAGGAGGTCTATCTTGCCAATTGTAATGAGGTTTATCATTTTTGTTAACCTTAGCAGTCAAATCTTTCATAGCAGTGACCAGTTTTTCTATTTTGTCCTCTTCCTTAGCAACTTTGTTGGGTTGCTGCTTGGTTTCATGCCATAATCTTCCATCTATCCTCCTTCCTAATTTGCCAGATGCCTTTCTATTACTTTCAACATTTATGGCAATTCTAAAGGCATCCCTCAAGTTATGAGGATTTTTATCTCTGAGAATGTAAGCCATTTTAGAATCAAATGCATTATAATAGGTGTTAAGGCACATATTGTCATCTAGCCTCATTACCTGATATAATCTATGCATAGCCTTCTGGAACCTAGCATTAAAATCAGTGACTATTTCATTTTCAGATTTTCTGATATTATTGAACTCATTCAGCATGAAACTCACATTAGTCTTATCACCATACTGTTCTTGAAAGCAATTTTTGAATTCCTCCCATGAACCTATGCTGGCTACTGGAAGACCTCTATACCAATCTCTTGCATCATCAACCAGGGATTGAACAAACAGTTTCATAATCACATCCTCATCAACTATCTCATAATCATTTATCAAATCCCCAAAAGATTTGAGATGTTCCTCAGCACTGACTGCATTGTTCCCGGCAAATTTATGGAGTTTGTCTCTTAACTCAATGGGAACATGATTTGGATATCCTGGGATCCCATCAAAAAACAATTGCTTATATTGTTCTAGATTAATCGGCCTTCTTTGAAAAGGGGAAACAGTATTATTATTCCCCATAATCATCTTAGCCTTTGAGATTGGGGATTGAGATGTTTGGGTATACTGCTTATTTGAAGGTATATGGCTTACTGAAGCAATGTTAGTGTGCACTGCTGGTCGGATATTGACCTGAGGGAGAGAAATTTGTTGGGGATTAGGCTTACTAAGATCTTCTGATGGGAATGTAATAGGGGGAGCTTTTAGGTAGTTGATCTTTCTCTTAACTTCCTGATTTGCAGCTTCTAACTCAGCCTTTTCCAACTCCATTTGGAGGTCTTCCTTTTCCTTTCTCATCCTTTCCATCTCTCTCTCATGTGCTAGGATCCTATGAGAAATCCCTTCTGCAATTTTAGACTCTACCCCATCATCTACCCATATCTGTTTCCCTTTGTCTAAATTAACCTTAGGGAGTTGGGAATCATTAGGGACTTCTTTACTTGGCTGGGCTACTGACTTAGGAACTGGTCTGATCTTAGGGGTTAAGATTTCCCTGATCACCGGGCCTTCTTGATCACTTTTTTCTTTATCCTTGGCAAGGACTTCAAGATCAGCTATCTGTCTAAGAAGCCTATCTCTCTCCATCATTTTGGCTTTAACTTCCTTTTCCTTATTTGCCTCCTTTTGGGCCCTCAAGGATATTAAATGATGAACTCTTTTATTTAATTCTTCAATTTCTTGGGACATTTTATCCTCATCAGGATAATTTTCTTCAGAATCCGATACATTAACTTGATCTATATCAATCAAACTAATGTTCCCATCTATTGTCCTAGGAACAGAGTGCCTAATAGCATTTGAGCTAGTTCTATCTTTTGCAGAAACACTAGCATGTGATAACTCTCGACTCACAATAGGCATATCATCAATATTTCCGAACAATCCTGAATGAAAACCTAAAATATCCTGATCCGAATCTCTTGAAGATGAATTTGACTTTGCATAAATAGGTCGGTTAGGCATCTTACCAGTATTGTTGTTTTTCTGCACCTATGCAGCATTCGACGGCTCATGCATCACAGATCTCTTCTGGCCTCTTCGTGATTGCTCGGGCAGACCTTCTTGCAGGGTTTCACGAGGATGTTTCTTCATGAATGATCTTGTATGCTTATTTCCTTGCATCTCGTTTGTCTTTATTTTAGAAAGTTTATATCTCACAAGGACTGGTTCAAAAATAACAGAGTCGCCACCCACAAAGCTGTGGGAAAAATAGACGCAAGCAGTCTTACTCACAAACACAACAATACTTTCCACAAGTCTTTGCACAGATTTTATGTGATAACTGTGTGATAACTGTCCCCAGCAGAGTCGCCATTTTTGTTGTTCACCAAAAGTGATAACCCAAGAACACCTGCAATTGATCTATGAAGTAGCCAATTCAATCTATGAAGAACTTCAGGGCTTGGACAACATGACAAGGATATGAATCCTTCTACTCTTCAGGCTCTGCAAAACCTAGGCGGGTATACCTTTGATGCTTAGAATTAAACCTATTACACACCTATGACAGCATCAACATAAACAGATAGATCTCACTAGGGCTCCAAAACAAGTAGTTTATTGCAGATGGGCTAGATCTACACATGAAACTCAACTATGCTTGAGCATGAGATAGATGAAACATTTCAAAACATAACATACTAAAGGTATTCTGATTAGATTTTAAATTGGTTTGAGAACCCCTTTAATTGCAAGATCAGTGCCTTATCCAAGGGCAACAGAGTCATACATCAAACTATAAATGAAAGCTTCGATTGCAAATCCATCTTCATTATTAAATATTCATGCATTAATGCCTTGCATAAATGCATTACTAAGATCATTCACAAAATCATCAGATCTTGAAACTATATTCCATTTTTTTATGACTTATTACAGAATTTAAATCCTTCCTTGAAGAATCCCTGCAAACAATCATAACTATCTCCTTGAGATAACAAATTTCATCCTCCTTGAGGATCTGATTTGATAAAATGGAAATACAAATCTAGAGACAATTCTATGTGAATTTATGTATGCCTTACATACACAAGAACCTGCAACTAAGAACACCTATACGAAGAATTGAACTCCATTACTAAAGGAAAAGCCCTGCCCTGTACAATCTTCAAGAATACTCAAAATTGGAAGCCATGAAAACTGGAGCCATTCTCCAAATTTCTGGAACCCTCACCACTGAGAAGAATTCGGAATTAAAAGAGAGAGGGAACCAAATCAAATCTGTAACTGAATTGCCAAGTGTCCCTTCTCTAACTGAATTGTGTTCCCGTGGAAACTGCTTCTAAAATACTTCACATTTGTCCAAATTAACTTCATAATCAGATTCCTCGCTCCGAGAGCTTTCCGGCGATATATAATACTTTATACTTTGGCCAAAAATTGGACCCTGGGCGAATTAATTCTCATCATGGATCCATCATTTAAATATTTCGAATTTCAATATAGTCTAAACTATATCATTTATTCATTTAAAATTTGATTTTTGCCTCCATTTGTGCTCTGACGCCTTGCCACGTGGCGGCCTCTGATTGGCTGATGGGGTTGACCGGACGCCACCTGGGATGACACCTCATCATCGCCACGTCATCTGCTTCGTCACTGCCACTTGGCCGCTTGCTTGTATGCCACGTCATCGCCACCTCATCGGGACCCGCGTGCTGGACTGTTGGCTGTACCCGCCACCTACGTGCCACGTGGACGGCTCACGTTCATCCTCGCTATTTCGCTGGTTTAACTCGCGTGCATCTTCCCTTTGCGAAATAGCGCGAGCCGTCGATCTCTCTCGAACTTGCTCGCTCTTTAACTCGGCCTTCGTCTGCAAAATTTTGCCTTTTGCCTCGGGAAGCGTGCCCGCGTGGGGTCCACTTAATCTTTGTCTAATCATCGCCTCCATTGCCTTGGGAAACGTGCTCGGGCGTGGGCCCGCCTTGGGCACCCATGGGCACCTTGTGTCAAAAGCCTTTATGGCTTAGACATTATACTACTGTGCGTTTTTGTATATAAAGATTAAAAAATACCACTTCCCAGCCAATGTGGGATTAAAACATTAAGCCTGGGACTGCATTTTGAAGGTTTTCTGAGTGCGCCTGGAAGTTTCTTGTTTAATACCTTGCCCCTTTTTCATTATGCATAGAGGATGGAGGACTGACAAAGGTCGTGGAGTTTGGCACTTTACAGCTGCCCAAATCCATTTAATTTGAAAGTTTGTTTTTTATTTTTGTTGTTGCTAACTTCAACGCCCAACAAGGAGGAACTAAACTAAATTGCATTTGGTTTGAAGGTTTCTATGCCTGCTCCAAACACCTGCCAATTTTTAATTTGTTTTAGAAGTTTATAAATGCCCTTTTCAGCCCATACGTGGAGGAAAGATTGCTGGCTGCTGGGCTTTATGCTTGCCACAAGCATTTGTTTGGAGTTTCTTAAATCTTTTCAGCAGCTACAGCAAAAGGGGGAAAAAGGTTGTGGCTGCCAATTGCACTTTGCTTCTAATATTTCATAAACCTGCTCAAACATGGAAGGGTTGGGCTTTTCCTATAGAAAACTCTGTGATTTCATGGCTCCCTTATTTCCTTTGTCAAGCACGGATGTCCTTCCAACTGCCATACCTATTCTTAACAATCATTAGACTTTCAAACTCATTTAATTTCTGAATTTGCTTGTGTGTTGTTGTGTAAATGATACCAGCAATTGAAAGTTGCTATCACATTTGCTTTGAAGCTTCTGCTGCCTTCTTTACCATTTTGTTGAAAGGTCTAATCCATCTAAATGGACTTGCTGAGAGTTTTCCATTGGAATCTCCCCAAATTTGGTAAAGAGGGAGCTGGCACATGCCAACTATATTAGCTGAAATTTATTTAATCCCCTTTTAAAACACCATGAATAACAAGGAGGAGATTAGCTTGCTTGCTAAATATGCCAATGACATTTGCTAAAATTTTATAAAGAGTGCCATTCCATTCATTACACCACACTCCAAATACATTTACTTTTTAAAATCTCTTCTTTGTCGCTGAAGGAGGATTTGGCATTAAAATCGCCAATCTGAAATTGCCTGGAGGTCTACAGTCTTTTCAACTCTTATGGCACGTTCCATGATTACAAACCACATTTCAACATTATGAAATTCTCTCAACGAACCAAGTTGCGAGTAAAATAATAAGGCACAGGCATGATCCAGGTCGGGCCCCAAAGTGGGTCCGACTAAAAAAAATTTCGTTTTCAAGCTACTGGCCTTTGGAATATCTTCACAGACCTCAAACATACCTCTGGGAACGATCGGCATCGTTTTCGGATCATTAATCCGCATTTTACAACCTTCAGGCAATTACGCCACAATTTTCGCATTTAATCGCGAAGACGTAATTTTCAAACCTGTCAAAACACCTTTCTGGAGCTCGCCATCTGACAGGCGTGTACTTTGATATACAAGGATGATATCTACCAAACGGTTTCTCAAGACGAGTCCCGAGCGAAGAGATATTAATTTTTGAAAACGGCCAACTGGCTTTGTCGACACTGCGGACCTGATGAAGTCAATGTTCTGGCAACACATGATGCCTTTCTTAAAAATACCAAACGAACTCTGTAGGCCCTCAAATTTGGAACATAGGTACCTTTAAGTACATATTAAATCTTTGAATTCTCAGTTTGATCACCCAACTGACAGGATGCAAACGGTGCGCTCACCAAAATGGCTACATTAATTGATCTAAACACTGGAAGTGCGGATAACTGAATTTGATGACAAAATGAGTCCTTTTGAAAACCGATCAAACGGATTGATAAAATCTTGAAATTTGAAATGTAGCTCACCATTTATACCAACATTAACCCGGAACAAACATTCTGACATGACGCTCACCAGAACATTTTTACACTTATGCAAACATCACAGACTACAAACGGTTTGAGCTTTGAAAACTGAGCAAACGGATTCATAAGGACTTGAAATTTGAAACGTAGCTCACCATTTATACTGACATCAACTTGGAAGAAACACTTTGGCATGATGCTTACTGAGGCAAGTTTTACAATTGTGCAAAATAGGGCTTCGACTAGCTGTCGAAACAGGGACTTGCCAAAACACACAAACTGCAAACGGATTCGGTTTTGAAAACTGAACAAATGGATTCATCAAGACTTGAAATTTTGCAGGGTGACTCACATTAATGCATAAAATTGAATCCATTTTGAATTTCTCCATGATGATCAACAGGGAAAAAGATATAATTGCTCAAAGTAGGCTACTCAATAAAATATGCATTTGTGCCTAAAATGCACTTCCAGCTCACCTCTCAAACTGGGTACCTCATAAACTTATCCAAATTTAATTCTGAAAGTTGCACATCACTAAATAGGCCAAATGAAAGGTGTGGGACATGAATCTCGAGCCTTACCCTTTGAAAATCAACTGGCTCCATTTTACCCCCTTGCTAACTAGGTCGTTCAAACTGACTTCATTTAGGTATGCAGAGCAAAAATTTGAAATGGGCCTATAAAATTGACTCAATTTTAATCAGTCCCAACAGGCCCCTTCACCATTCATTAGTGGCCACATGCTTAAAAATATCACTTAAGTATTTCCTTTGTGTGCTCTAGCTATGTAGGATAGCGAGGTCACAATTTGGATCCTCTAAGTTCTTACCCCACAGGATTCATCTTCCAGCTCCTCTGGTGTTGTAGGATGGTGGGGTGTCAAATTGCAAAGGGTATTTCTTGTCCCACACTTCTCTTTGGTTGCCAACTTTCAGGCTGTGGGATGGCAAGATGTAGTATACAATGAGGAAATCCTTACCCCATAGGCCATATAAGGATAAAAAAATAATGTTGTGGGCTAGTGGGATATTGTGAGTACCAAAGAAATACATGAGCCTCGTGGCTTGCTAGAATAATAAAAAATAGGGAGCTAGTGTTCTTTGTAGGATGTCAGGAGCCTTGGAAACACAATGGAGCCTTACCCCTCAAGGGTATATTATACCAAGAATATGACCGTGGGTTAGCGGGGGCTAAAGTAAATCATTTACCCCATGCTAAAAGAGTGACATGTAAGATATCACGAGGTAGTGGGTTTAAAGGAGAAATTATTTCCTGCTATCCTGTGTGGCTCAAACAAGGGGATTGTTCTACCGGATATGTCTAGCAAAGTAGATAAAGGGAGGAATCTTCTATGAGATAGTGGGAAGTAAGAGGAAAGTGAGGAAAAACTTATCTCGCATAATGGAAAGATCATTTAGAAGACAAAGAGAGATGGTGAGATAAATGCAGGATGATGACCCTACCACCCCATGGGATAATAGCAAGTGAAATATTTTTCTTGTGGGCTAGCAGGAGTAGGGACGAAAGTGGTCATCACCACCCCATAGGAGAAATGGTAAGAAAGAAGTAAAGAAGAGTGGCCCATTCTTAATGAATAGGCACAATAGGAAGATAAATCCCATGGGATAGCAGGGAATAGTTGAAGCATAAGGATGAAGTTACCCTACAGAGGTAGGAGTGGGTGGCAAAAAATAATGCAGGTTATCAGGGCAAGTGTGTGGCATCTTCCCTATTAGATTCAATGATAGTCCCAAATACACTGAGAGGGGGGGGTGAATCGGTGTCTAACCAGTTTGCAAAATATTTAAACTTATTAATAACTTTGCATCCCAAAATAATGTACTGGTAAATGAGAATTAATATAGTAAATAAGAATAACAGAGACAACATAGAAACACACCATAACACAAGATGTTTAATGAGGAAACCCAGTGTGGGAAAAACCTCAATGGGATTTGTGACCCACAATATTTACTCACTGGCCAATGAATAAATACTACTTACAATAAGGGGCTTGCACATGCAAGGAGGCCAAGAGCCTAGAGCTCACTGCTCAATCACAAAATAGGAGTCACATTGACTACAAAATGGATTATCAAAATCCAATACAATGTACTTCTCAAAACAACATCTCATATGCCAGGTTCAGTACCGGTTTAAGCTCAGACAATAACCAAAACCTTCATTGTCAACTATATCACCTTATACAAAACTGCCTTATACTTCTCATCCATATTCTTACCTCTCTATCATTAAAATGACCTATAAGATCTCATACATATATGAGTCTTTTACAATATATCATGTTGGCTTACAAAAGATAATTACATTACAAAACAATAAACAAAAGTTTATTCCATGTCGGCCTGAGTGTCGGTACGCATTGTTGCCGATGTTGGTGAAGTGCCTGCCGGTGTATGTAGAAATCTATTGCTGGTATTGGTTTCTATCGGTTAGTTGCCAGATGGTTGCCAGTTGGTTGCCATCATTGACAACATCAACTATTCTCATAAGAGTGTAGAATTCCAACATTCCCTGAAATCCCACGAGCAAAGTACAATGAGGGAAATCATCATGTGGTGTAACAAAGAAATAAAAGCGGTAGGGCCCCACTATCCTGTAGTTGGAGAAGCGATAGAAAAGGGACCCCACGGGGTAGCAACAACATAAGCGAATAGTGAATTCCTGCCATCTCGTAGCATTAAGACCTTGTATGATAGAAAATAACAAAGGAATGGGATGACCCTGCTATTAAGCAAGGGAGTTGACCATATGGAAAGATGACATAATGTCATCAAAATTGAAACTTTAGTGATCAAGGTAATATCAAATGTGGCAAAGAAATAAATTAGGAGGTGTCATGTCAATGATCAAAAATGTCAAAGCAAGATCTCAACTGTCCATTTCAAGACCAACGGTGGAAGTTTGAATTTTGGGCCATGAACCTGAAGAAGAATGCATGTATGGAGTAATGGTATCCCTTATATAAGCAATAAAGGTAGAATTTGAAGCATTATTGTTCACCCTACATTTAAGAATATTGGTATTATGGATGACTGCCATGTGCTGCATTGGTTTTGTCATTGATGTCAACACTTGTCTTCTTGGAGGTTAACATTATGTTCACCAGTATGGTTACTGGCTTATGCATAGTCACTGGTATGTGTTCACTAGCAGGTTATATTGTTCATCAGCAGTGATGATAACTTGGAGATCATTTATGTTGAAGACATGGATTGGAAGTTTGGTTTTGGTGTTTTTCTTATTGGTCTAATCGGGTTGACAGATTTGCCTTTACCGACAGATAGGTCTAGGTTATGAACCGGTACTCCAGATCAGCACAACACATTATGAAGATTGTTTATTGATTGGATATTGTGGTAAATGTATTGAGCCGACATGTTATATCGCATCAAGACTTATTTGTAATTGATTTAATTGTAATATCTTTAGTGAGCCGACCTATACATTTGGTCTTAGGTTTTGTATAATGATTGTAAGATCTTATTGAAGATCGGGGATATGGTTATGGTATGAGTGTATTCAAATATTGAAGAAGAAAAAAAAAGCATATTCTTGTGCGAATCACGCAAACATTATTTGAAGGTTGAAGGAAGGTTATGAGGGTGTTTTGACACTCATGTTCAGATCTTAACCAGTACTGAATCCAACATCGGAGATGCTATTTTGAGCAGTACATTATCATTGGATTTAACCATCCAATTGTGTAGTCAGTGTGACTCCTATTTTGTGATTGAGAAGTGAGCTCTAGGTAGTTGGCCTCTCTACATGTGCAGACCCCATTTGTATACATATACTATATGCAGTAGTATCATCTGATTGTGGGTAAGGCTTCCCACCATGGTTTTTCCCTTACTGGGTTTCCATGTCAAAATCTCTGTGTTATGGATGTTGTTTCTCTTTATGTTTCATACATTAAGTTATACTGGTATTACTATAACTATTACTGTGTTTTACTAGCACTTAAGTTTGGTTTACCGACATTTAAGTTTAAGTTGGAATAACTTGCATTTGGATTACAATTTATTGATAACTGGTTGACAAATTATTCACCCCCCCTCTTAGTTTTCCTTCCTGAGACCTAACAAAGAAGTGATCCTAGAGTAATTTTTGAGCATCCAAAGGCAATCTAAAGCATCTTCCAAGCCCGAATTGTGATCAAAGGCGTGTAGAAAACTAGTAAGTTAGCTTGAAATGATCTCTCTGTGTTTTTGATAGGAAATTTGCAAGTGTTTGTGGGGGGTCCATGAAAATATACATACTCTTTCCCTAGGTGTAGGGGAAGGGTTTATTTACTTGAGAATATATTAGTTTTAGCAATTTAAAGCAAGGAAATGGTCTCCCCCACTAGAAATGCTGCCATCCCTACCATTGAAAAGACTCCCAAAGCAGGAGCAAGCTCTGCTAAACCAAAAATAATCCATGTCCTACTTTCTGTTGTCCCACCCATCCATTCAATTTTGGACAAACCAGTTGTTGATTCAAGCCCATCTACCTTGATGAATACCCTGTATGCTTCTCTAAGCACTAAATCAAATATACCTCTTTAGAAAGAGCTTGCAAAAGCAAAAAAGGAAGAGGGCTCCAAAGAATGTCGTCGTATTTTTTTTTATTTGTGAGCTTTCGGATGAACCAAGCCTTGCTCCCAAAGCAAGGAATCCAACACTGAAAAGAAGGAAGGCTCAACCTAAAAAATCATCTACAGAGTCCTCTGCACATACCCCTCTTGCTGCTGAAAATCCATAGGGTGAAGCCTCAAACATATAGGAAGAAACCCCCAAGCCCAAGAGGAAAATAGATCCAGTTAAAACCTTTACTACCACAGTATCAAGCAACCCACCCCTGCTATTGAAAATTCACCTCCTACTCAACAAGAACACCTTGTAGAAGCCCCATCCTTATCAACCCCAGCCAAGAGTTTTGAAGAGATATCCAAGAAAGTAGAGGAAAGGTTGGAGGAGATGGAAAAGAGAAAGAAGAAAGAAACTAGAGGCCTACATCAAGACCTGCTTGAATTGTTCAAAGGCTCAAACATGCATGAGAAATTCAAAATAGCCTTCACTAATCACAACTCTAGTTGCAGAGATGCCCACACCATTGACAAGGGGTGGGATTTTTTTTTCTATTTTTACGGGAATAGGGATAAGGCCATCTCAATTTCAAATACTTGGAACTTGAACTTGGGGAAGTTGGTTGTGCCTAATGTTTTTGTGGAGCCTATCTTAATCAGAGAGCTTGCAAAGAAATATCATCCACTGAGCATGATCATCAAAATGGCCAATGATTATGTTCTACTTGATATCTCAAAGGATACTATAATTTAATGCTTTAACTTGCACAAGAGTGCTCTCGAGAGTATTGATAAGAGGAGATTGCAGGTATAGTATGCCTCAAATAAGAGAATCATCAAGGAGAAGATATTTCCTTATTTTTTTAAGAAGATGTACAAAGGGAGGTAGAGCTACCTCATGGTTTCAGAAAAGGAGCCCTTCAGTTTGACACTTCTTGAGGATTACTTTGTGAAAACCTATTATGCCCTATACTAGATTTTGGGTGAGTATTGTGATCTAACTTAGATGCTAGTGAGGTATATGATGATGGCAATTAAAATCCAACATTCTAAAACAATCAAATTATATGATTTTGCCACATTCCTCTAAGAAAAAGATGCATGAAATCTTAATAGAAGCCAAAAATGAAAAAGAAGATCTGAAGTTCAAGCATTATTCCTTGATTTTCCATATGATTCTTTTTCAAAATAGAGCATAATGGGATGAGGCCTTGCAAGTGAAGAAGTGTGATTTCAAAACATGAGAGAAATGGCCAGTCCAAAAATGGACTCAAATATGGATAAGGGATTGAGGTACCTAGACTACAAAGTTTTCTTTTACCATTTTGTTGTAAAGGTCTTAGGAATGTGTGGGGTAAAGTTTCCAAGGCTCCCAATGCACATAATAAAGGTTTTGATAATAAAGAGTGCTAGGGCTGAAAATGTTTAGTATCCTAAGGGAGATTTCTCCCATAATTTTGGTGATTTCATCTTCTATTCAAATTGTACAATAATTAGGGTATATGGATGCCCTCAACCAACCCATATTTTGCTAATCACAGACTCATCAAGGCTTTCCTTCATATAATTCATGTGGCAGGTGATGTGGATGGAAAAGGAGATAACCAAGATTGAAAAGAAGGGACAACACATCCCTAGAATGATTGTACATAAAGAGTTCAGTGTGGGGAGAAAGACTTTGGAGAAGGTGTAGAAATTTTTGGTGAGCAATTATCAGCTCAATGTGAGCCAAGCAAGAAATTTTGACCCTAATGGCTACATCAACCAACTAAGAACTCAAAAACTCAAGATAAGAGGTTATTCCCATCATTATGATGAGTGAGAGGACTTAATAAGGAATGCCAATCCTTCTAATGTTGTGCAAAGGAGAAAGAAGTGGGACTATCTCCAAAGGCTAGAAAGGAAGAGAAGGGAGGAGGATCCCAATTTTCAAGGATTTTTGCTCCAACATCCAAAATGATCTTGCAAGGATGTTGTGCATGATGAGTAATTTTGAAGACATTGTCATCTCTAAGAAAAAAAGGAAAAGAGATAGGGCAACCTAATGATATACTTGAAGAAAGATCTACATATGAGCCTTTCACTATCTCCAAATCAAAGGGAAAGGTAATTTTGACCAGGGTATCCTCACAAGATACCCCACATAGGCTCCTTTACAAGAAGAGTGTCTTGTCGTAGCCATAACAAGGAAAATTGTGAAAGGAAAAGTTAAGATCTCAGATTTTGCAAAGATAATTGATATTGAGATGGATTCAAGTGTGCAGCCTGTTGGCAATAATGCAAAAAATTGAGAGGGCAAGTGAATCTGTTTGCTCAAAAACTTTAGTTAATTTAAACATGATTTTAGATTTGATAATTAATAGCAAAATCATAAATTAACACCACATCGATAACATACATAACACCAATATTTTTGACATGGAAAACCTGGTTAAGGGAAAAACCATGGTGGGAACCTACCCACAATATGATGATACCCTGTTAGAAGTATATGAAATATTACAATGGGGAATGCACATGCATTTAGGTACACTTCCTAGAGCTCACTACTCAAAAACAATAACAAGGGCTACAACCCTAAGGAAGACTCACTGTCTTACAAAAGATTCAGATTACATCTTAAAGATCATGAACTAATAGAATAACATATCCTCATGCCTAGTTACAGTTCTGGTTAAGCTCATATACTGCTATGTTACATTTCTTCACACTTTCTTCTCTGCTACCAAAAGATTAAAGGATTATTCACACTGTAGACACCTAAAAATGGTCAACGCTTGCGGAGTCATACTTTAACATTTGCGCATTGCCTCATTTTAGGTTTTTGCATCGCATTAACATTTCTCCTATGTCACGCACTTGGTTTTTATCATTTGCGAGCATCGAGTCTTTCTTTTGCATTCTTCATTTGTCTCACTTTCAAATTTAGTCTTGTCAATAACAATTTTAATCATGATTTTGGTCGATCTTGTCAATCTCTTATCAACTTGTCAATCTCGTCGTTTTACGATCGATTTGACATCGATCGTCATCCTTTTCAATCATGTCAATTTGAATCAATTAGTCATTGTTCCTCATCAATTGGCACATTTATCAATCAAATCATTTATCAATCCAAAATCATGATCGAATCGATATCAATTATCCTTTGTCAAGACCTAATTGTCGTCCTTGCATTTCTAATTTAACCTTGTTTGTCATTTTCACTCCATTCTCCCTCTAGGTTAAAATAATTTATTTATTTATCCTAAGTCTTCTTGTCACAATTAAATGTTTAATTTAATTGGTTAACTAATTATTCCTCTTTTTGTGAATTAATTAATAAATGACAAATTATTAATTAATTTACCTAATTTTCTAATTTTCCATCTTTTCTAATTTTCCTATTTTCTAATTTTTCTAATTTTCTAAATTTCCTAATTCCTAATTTCCACCTATTTTCTAATTTCCTAATTTTAATTTCCACCTAATTAACTTGTCTCTAGTTCTCCCTAGTTTTTTGCTTCATGCATCATACTCTTGACATAGCAAGATGTCATAAGGTTCTAGTTCTCTAAGCTTTGCATTGGCAATATGTCATAATTCATGACATAGAAGGTGTCATAACCTTCTTCTTTCCACTCAATTGTGCCATTTTTGAAATTAATTGCTTCTAATATCCATTTCATGCTAAATTTGATCCTATCTCCAATTTATATATAAATTGGATGATCTTCATCAATCAAAGCTAATTGGTAATTACTTTTGTCGAAATAATCGCTTTGTCAAAACAATCACATTTTGAGTACTCTTGCGCCATAATCTTGTCTATTTGCTTTCATCTCATGTGTATGCACTTGAAGGTGAGATCCACAAAAAAAGGCTATTTGGAGAGGAAAGAAGAACAATGGAGCCGCATGAAGGAAGCATTCATATCTACGTTTGGTTTGCATAGTATTTAGTTTTGAATGTTTTGTCTTTATGTCTTTATTGAGTGTGTTTAGGATAGATCATTGCAATGAGCTTTCGTGATTGAGCTAATGATTAGTTTTTATATTGTTTGTGATGATTTCCTATTTCCTAACGTACATTAATTGGTGAACCCGATGTGAACACTAACCATCTAACCCCTTAACTGTGTTTTTGAGTGCTTTTGAGTTGATTTGCAGGCCAAAAACCCAAAAACAGGGCAGTGCAGGGTTTTCTGGGGACTTCTGCGCCTGTGTGAGACAACATGCGCCTATGTCAAGCAACTTGTGCCTGTGTTGAAGACATTCTGCACCTGTGTCATGACTTCTGCGCCTGTGTCATGACTTCTACGCCTGTGTAAAGTCTAGAACAGAGGTAAAAATGCTATGTTTTACTTGAAAATTGTCTTGATTTTGCATTCTGTTTTCTATGTTTTGGTTTTTGGTACTAATTATCTGTGCAGCATCTTGGCATATGCATGGCAAAGACAACAAATGAAACTACTAACATGTTTTATGCAGAATCGATAGTCAAAGAATAAACACCTCAAACTTCTAACTTGGGTTTTGTAGGTTGCCTTGGAGAAACAACTAAACTTGGAGTTTGTCATTAATGTTTTAGGCACCTAGTGATTTTTTAAATAGGTTGGAATGAACATGTTTCTACTTTGATTGTTGAGTTTGACATTGGAGTAGGAGAGTATGCTCTCATCCTTCTTAGGGTGATCGGAATTCTAGATCTTCGATACCATGCTCATGTTGTTGATTGTGTGTCTCCTTTAGAGGGCCTACCTTCTCGACCATTTGCTTTTGCAAGCAAGTGATAATCGTGAGAAGGGAACGAACCAAAGTGAGTATGGCTAGAATACCTTGGCATTCTAACTCACTATAAACAAATACCTGATGAGCGAAAGCTTTGAAGGAAGGGTTACGTGGGAATTGCAGTTACTTGGGAAGTGATGACCCTTGGACTCTTTCTCATATCAACATCTAAGTAGGACCTCATGGTCTAAATCGTGCTTGCGTGACTACATTTGTTTGGTATCTTGATGGGCTTAATGTCTCAATCACACTTGCGTGACATCAAGGAGTAATGCTTAATAGAAATCCTTACTACACACCTTGTTTTAGAGGCCAAAAACCCTTCTAGTTGCTTGAGAAGGACAAGTTCGGATACTTGGAAGAGATACTAAGTTTTCCATGGGGAGATTTCCATGGGGACTAATGCTTGATTTCCCTGAGAAGTGAGTGCCGTGGAGGGGAGCCCGTGGGGTCAAGCATCTATGTATTCTCCTTGAATCCCATAATGAGTCTACCTCTCAAGTACCTAATGTCCTTGCCTACCATAAGAAATTTGGGAATGAGCATGATTGTCTTGAGTCTAAGATGCAATATCTTGTATTCTTTGCTTGTCAAAAGTTGAATTGCATCTCATTTCAAAAAAAGACAAATTGATCCAACATAAGATTAAACACAAGAGACATTCATCCAACAAAAGTTCAACAAGATTCAAAACACTTTCAAACATGGTTGTCAAACATTTTTCAAAATCTTTTCTCAACAGTCATGTCACTTACATTTAGGTTCATCCTAGGTTGCATGTTGCAAAGTTCATTGTCAAGTACCAAGGTTAGGTTTCACCTAAGTCATACTCCTTTGCATATCAATAAGGGTCATCCATTTGCATATGTCCTCTTGCATTAAAGTCATACCATTGTCATACATTGCATACCCTAGGTCTCTTCATTAAGCTTGGGTCATTATCATATCATATTAGGGTCACTTGCATATTAATTGTCCCTTTGCATATGGTCTCAAAACTAGGTTTTGTCATACTTGAGTAATCCAAATCTTTGATAAACCTTAAGTCATTGTTTGGAAGTCTAGACCTTATGAAATCTTTTGTCCTTTTGTCATCAATATCATTTGGTCAAACCTAGCTTAGTATCCAAGCATATAGGGGAGACGTTGTCACCTTGTCCTTTGTCACTTAGTCCTTTTGTCCTTTGAGGTCTAGACATCATTCCAATTTCCCAAGGGTCCCTCTCTTAGATTTGCATTCATAAGTTTGTCAAAATCTTCAAAAACAACCAAAAACATAGATTGCATTTTCATCTATTCAAGTTTGCATTTAGTTGCATAGCATATATTGCCCTTGAAAAATTCCAAAAACATTGCACTTGCATAAGTGACATGCCTGTTGAGACAAGATCAAAATCTAAAAAGATGGGCGAACCAATGTATCAACCCATGGACAACATAGCAAATTCGCAGTTTCAAACTAGTCACACAATACAAATTGAAGGTTCATCAAACACATCTCTACCACCATATGGAATAGTTCAACTTGGACCACCTCCATTATATGAACCAGTGTTTGTACCTATGAAACCAGGACATGGGAGTGTTCCACCAACTCCAAGAGGAAGTACACCTTTCAATTGGAATCAACCACACCTGCAACATGACATTCAAACTCAAACATTATATGAAGAACAAACACTTTTGCAAGGATTTGGTTCAAATCAAGGTATTCAACAAGAAACGAATCCAAATGTCCAACCAGATTCTTCATCCGATTCCGATGCTTCTGATGATGTTGACATGTTCCTTCAAGATCCAAAGATAACAAAAAAGATGGATAAGTTCTTGAACAAGGTCTTTAAGATGTTTCCACAAAAGTATCTTAACATGATGAGTAATGTGACCTCTTCAAGTGACCAAATCAATGTGCAAGAACAACAAAGCGGTGAGTTGTTAAGTTTCTCTCCGCATCCAAAAGAAGAAAATGCACAACAAGCAACTCAAACTACATTGATGAGTAAACGTGCTTCAAAGGCATTGACAGTGAATATTCCTCAGAAGTCACCATTTGAGACAATAAATAATCCATTATTAAACACAACACCTGTAACACAAGATCAAATGAAGACCACACCAATATTGACAGCTGTCCCTCAACAAGAAGTGGTTCCTTACATGCATAAAATTGGATCAAAATCTAAGATGCAGGAAAGCTTCACAACTAGAATGCCTGATATCACCAATGTCTAGAACAATTCCATGATGCAACAAAGTTCTTATGTCCTGTTAAGTTCAATATCTTTGCCAAACACTATTGCAACAGATCCTTCAATAATGGTGACACAAAGAGCTATGGATAGTGTTTTGCACCAACAACAATTGTTGCAACAATTGAGTAATACACAAAAGGTACAATCGAATGTGCAAACTAGCAATGTGCAACAACAACAATTTCACATTCGACAACAAATTGCAGCGCCTTCGGCACCATTACAAGTTAATGCAAACTTGCAACCATCACAATGGATTGGACAAAAAACACAGCAAGTTAATGCAAGTGCTATACCCCATCTTAAGGAGAAGCAACGAAAACCACCTAAACAAAGTTTTTTACAAATGATGGGATATACACCACAACAACAATTGGCACAAATTCAACAAATTCCGATCCATCAGCCTCAACACCAACATGTGCCACAATATGTGCCAAGGCAAACAAGCTATCCTACTTCACAACCGCAATTGGCGTCTATGCAATCTCAACAACATACTCAATTGCAATATCAACCTAGGCTACAAGAAGCACAACAACAAGGTCAATATCAAGGCATAGCACAATCGCAACAACAAGAGATGTACCAAGAACTTTATATGGCGGAGACACCAAAAACGGCCATTTCAGAGTATCAACAACCGATCGGAAATGCAATGTATTGACAAAGAATACCAACCAGGATTAATGATGGACCACCAAAATCTAATACAATTGTGCAACAACTTGAGAAGTTGCAACGAAAAGTTGATGCATTAGAAACTAAAGGAACAAAGAAGTTGTATACAGATCAAGATTTATGTCCTAATCCATTTGACAAGAATGTATACATGCCTCCATTCCCTAAGCATTTTGAGGCACCTAATTTTGAGAAATATAAAGGGAATGGCAATCCAAAAGATCACATTCGAGCATTTTTCGCGGCATGTACGGAAGTAAGCTATGAGGAGACATATTTAATGTGATTATTTGCATGAAGTCTCATGGGACAAGCCATGGATTGGTATTCACATCTACCAGGAAATATAAAGACATGGTCGGAATTGGCTCAAAAGTTTTTATCTCATTTCGCATTCAACATCGACAGTGACGTGACCATGTCAGATTTATGCAACACCAAGAAAAAGCAAGGTGAACCATTAGTGACTTTCTTGCAACGATGGCAAAGCTTGTATAGTCATTCTTCTCTCGATATACCCGAAGAACAACAAGTGAATCTGTTTATCCAGAATTTGGTCCCAGAAATGATGTATGAGCTAAAATTGAAAAGTCCCAGTACTATAGAGAAACTCATTAAGAAAGGAATGAGAATTGAAATGGCTCTTGTAGCTAAAGGAATTATCAAGCTCAATAAAGATAGTGACAACACAAATTATTCAGGGGACAGAAATAGATTTTGGTATAAGAACAAGAATGTCACTAATGATGGAGTTGTTGATGCAAGAGCGGTGAATGCAAATCAACCCCCATTCACAATCAAGAAATTGAGTGTTCCTAATATGTCAACTATGGAACAAAATCAAGCACCTGTGAGCAATGTTACTCAATAGCTACAATACCAACAACATGCTCAACAACAACATACTCAACAATATAATCAACAACAAGGCCAACAACAAAACCAGCAGTGCAAACCTTGCCGATCAAGGGATGGGCCTCCTCGACAATTTACACCATTGGGAGAGCCTATTGAGTTAGTAATGAAGCAATTAATACAAGCAAAATTTATTAAGCTACCAGATATCAAGGTAGAACTAGTGGTAAAACCGCATTGGTGGAATGATAATGCATACTATGAGTATCATCGGTCTAAAGGACATAAAACCACGTCATGTTTTCAATTGAAACATATGATTCAAGATTTATTAGAGCAAGGAGTAATTGAGGTGGATCCACCTCATGCAACTTCTAACACAGATCATACTATTTTCAAAACTCCTTTGCTTGATCATGACAAGGGTAAAGCGTCTTCTTCCAATTCTGCCCAAATAGCAAATTATGCAAATACTGGTTATAACAATGTCATTAATTGTTTTCATGCATCAAATGAGTATGTTTCCACCCTGAGAATAAAGGGACAAGATCCTTCTTGTGCAGTCACCACTCGTCGATCCAAAATAGTCCTGAAAGGAGCTCCTGCAGCTCTTCCCAAGCCAACTCCTGCAAGTCAATATAATCTTTTGGATCATCTAGGAAAGACACCTGCACAAATATCAATCCTTGAGCTATTAAAAATGTCCCCCATGCATCGTGCAGTCCTGGATAAAGCTTTAATTAAGTCCACTGTCCTGACAGATATTGATGTTGACCAGTTTCAAGCCCGGATTGGACATCTAGCTGTTTCCCAAAATGTCATATTTTTTGACAATGATATCTCACCTGATAAGCTCCCTCACAATGATCCTTTACACCTTGAAGTCTTTGTTCATAATTGCAAAATCTGATGAGTCTTGATAGATGGCAGAGCGGGTCTTAATATTTGTACCTTGAGAGTGGTCATGGCCTTGGATATACAGAAAATGACATTGATGCTTCCAAACGAATAACAATCAAAGCATATGATGATGCTAAGCGCCCATCCAAAGGGATAATTACATTGCCTATCAGAGTTGGTCTAGTGACAGAAAATACTTTCCTACAGGTCCTAGACCTTGATCTCCCTTATAATATGATCCTTGGCCATCCATGGATCCATGCAATGAAAGCAGTTCCATCCACCTATCATCAATGTTTAAAATATCCTTATAATGGAACTGAGATAACAATTCCAGGAGATCCTAATCCATTCCAATTTTGTGCTACTCTAAAGGATACCCCTCAGCAACAAGTCCTAGTCAATAGAGAGGCCAAATCACATAGCTATGTGGATCCTAATCAATTGTTAGATGCTGTCAAAGGAAAATTGAAGATACAGGACCAAGGGTGTGGAGAATATTCAATGGATCAAACATTCCTCATTGGGAATTTACCAATATCTCCAAAATCATATGGCAAACCGCATTTATTGCAAAAGGAACCTAAGGTGATTATTCAATATCAGCCTCCCACTACATTTACAAGATGGGGTGAACTTGACAAAGAAACTATAGATGATGATGTAATAGATTGGCTTTATAAAGATCCAACTGAGACCCCACCTATCAGATTGCTAGTGGAACGATACAGCAAAGGATTTACTATGCTGCAAAAGAAAGGATATGATGGTTGCAATGGCTTAGGCCTGAACAACAATGGAAGGCTAGAACCTGTCATACCCAAGAGGCGACCTCCAACTTTAGGGTTAGGTTTTTTACCATTGCGAATTGGATCTACATCTACCAATGTGCCCACATGTAGAAAAGGGCGTGATTCTGACGATGAAATAACACCTGAGGATACCCGACCTGAAACTGATTCCAATGAATGGGAGTGGAGCTCTTTTTCTTCTAGCTCCTATGCCCTCGACAATATTTTCATTGACCCTGATAATTTGCCTATGGAAGACAAACATGAAATAACTCCTCTTCCTAAAACATGTCCCCATGCTTGGATAGAGTCATTCTGGGATCCAAGCTCCGAATCTGATACAAGCAGTTCAGATAGTGATACCACAAATGTTCATATCTTTACCATATCAGCCCTCTCTCTCCTTACAACCGATGATGACATGCCCCTCATCTATCCCCAACTTATCCAACATGACCAACAAGAACCGCTCACATTGGACTGTTTTCAAAATGACGAAGCAATTGTAGAATTCCTTGGACTATGGGAAGGCATACCACAAGGTGATCATAAGGCAGGATTTGCTATTGACTTGGATTCCATGGCATATTTTGGGGAGTCAACTCCCTCTTCCAGTCATCAAAATGAAAAAAGAAAAGAAAATGTAAAAAATCAAAAGAATAGATCTTTGAGTGAAAACCGTAAGGCACTCTCTGATCATACAAAAGTAAAAACAAAAGACGTACCCATGGGTGAAAACCTCTTTGAGGCACCCAAAGGTGGAAGAGTGGACATACCCCTATCAAGTCAGGACAAATCAACATTGCTTGTGGAAATGACCGAGGAAATCAATTTGGGTACACCTGACAACCCTAAGGTCATTCATTTTGCTGCTTCTCTATCACAATAGGAAAAAATAGATTTTGTCAATTTCTTTCTTGAGAAGAAGATCAGCTTTGCATGGTCCTATGCAGATATGCCTGGCCTCGATCCAGAATTGGTTCTTCATCATTTGCCACTAAAAGCCAATGCCAAGCCTATCAAATAGAAATTTAGAAAGATGCATCCCCAGGTGGCTCTTTTGGTCAAGGTGGAACTAAAAAAATTACTAGATGTGGGCTTCATTAGACCCATTGATTATGCGGACTGGATTTCAAATTTAGTACCAGTTAGCAAAGTAACTGGGGGCATTAGAATCTGCATAGATTTTAGGGATCTCAATAAAGCATGCCCTAAGGATGATTTTCCATTGCCAAACATAGACATCATAGTGGACATGACTGCTAGATATGAGATGCTCTCATTGATGGATGGTTTCTCTGGCTATAACCAAATTCGCATTGCTCCTGAAGATCAGCATAAGACAGCATTCACCTATGCTTGGGGTACCTACTGTTGGAATGTGATGCCCTTTGGTCTTAAAAATGTAGGTGCAACATATCAAAGTGCAATGACGACAATTTTTCATGATTTCATGCACACTTTGATGGAGGACTATGTTGATGACTTGTTATACAAATTTGTCACCAGAGATAGTCATCTAGCCATCCTGGGCCCGATTGTTGACCGAATGGAGACTTACAAGCTTAGACTCAATCCAAAGAAGTGTGTCTTTGGTGTCACAGCTGGCAAATTACTAGGGTACATTGTTTCTCACAGAGGCATTGAGGTCAACCCTGCCAAGGTTAAAGCAATAACGGATATGCCTCCACCTTCAAACCTCCGACAATTAAAAAGTCTGCAAGGAAAGCTCCAGTCAATCCACTGCTTCATAGCTTAGTTGGCCGACAAATGTCATCCATTCCAACATCTACTGCACAAAGGTGTCACTTTCAAATGGACTGAGCAATGTCAATCAGCCTTTCAAGCTCTCAAAGATTATTTGTTGTTGCCGCCTATTCTAATGCCTCCGATAGACGGAAAGCCATTCATATTGTATATTTCTACAACTGAAATGGCATTAGGAGTTCTCTTGGCCCAACAAGATGAGAATGACAAAGAGCGAGCTATTTACTATATCAGCCAGACACTGGTAGGCTATGAGCTAAATTATTCAACTATTGAAAGGGCATGCTTAGCAGTGGTATTTGCAACACAAAAGCTTCGACATTATATGTTAAGCCACCAAACATTGTTGGTTGCAAAAATTGATCCCCTAAAATACTTGCTTAGCCGAGCAACTTTGACGGGTCGCCTAGCAAAGTGGGTCATGATTCTTAGTGAATTTGACATTGAATATATGGAGCAAAAGGCAATACAAGGACAAGTCATAGCAGATCAACTTGCAGAGGGTCCTATTTCTGATGATCATCCCATGTTGACTGATTTTCCAGATGAATCAGTCTTTGCTTTCACATCCTCTACAGAATGGAAGTTATACTTTGATGGGTCCCATACCAAGTTCGGGTCCGGAGTAGGCATCTTGTTTGTCACCCCTCAAGGTGATGCTATTCCAAAGTCCTACAAAATAACTTTTCATTGTACCAATAATATTGCAGAGTATGAAGCACTGGTTATAGGACTCCGAGTAGCAGTCCACTGGAACATCACGCATTTGCAAGTCTATGGAGATTCTCAATTAGTCATCCGACAAGTGAATGATGACTACGAAACAAAAGATGAAAAGCTTATTCCCTATAAGCATATGGTAGATTTTTTCAAAACCAAATTCATGGCTATCCATTTTAGTCAAGTTCCAAGAATGCAAAACAAGTCGGCAGATGCGATGGCTATGATTGATTCCATGTTGAATATGCCCCACCATATGGACAAATGTAAATTTTTAGTTGAACAATTGTTGGTTCCTTCTTTTGACATTCCGACAGCAGATGTGATGTGCATTCTTGTTGGTCCCAACTCCTCATGGTACAATGACATCTATCAATATTTAAAATCCCAAATTTTACTACCTAACCTTTCCACTAACCAATGCCGAGCCTTTATCCGACAGACAGCCAAATATGTCATCATCGCCGACACCCTGTACCAATGTTCCTTTGACCATACCCTCCTCAGGTGTTTGGATTCTGACGAAGCACAAACGACTTTACATGAGGTTCATGATGGTATATGTGGCGGCCATTTCAATGGTCTGAGCTTAGCCAAAAAGTTGATTCATGCTGGGTATTATTGGCCCACTCTCGAAAAGGATGTTCATGATTTTGTTAAGAAGTGCTACAAATGCTAGATTCATGGAAATTACATTCATGCACCAGCCCAAGAACTTCATTCTGTCATATCTCCGTGGCCCTTTTCTTAATGGGGATTGGATCTTATTGGCAAGATTCACCCGACATCTACAAATGGACACAAGTTCATCATTACAGCCACAGAGTATTTAACAAAATGGATCGAGGCCATCCCCATGACTTATATCACTGGTGTCCAAATTTCAAAATTCTTGCTGAATTATATCATATGCTGGTATGGGGTTCCCCTTCCCATAGTCACAGATAATGGTCGTCCCTTCAAGAATAAAGATGTCAAGGAACTCTGTGAAAAGTTTCATATCCAACACCGTTTCTCCAGTCCATACTATCCACAGGGAAATGGTCAAGCCAAAGCATCAAATAAAACCATTATCAAAATCTTGAAGAAGGTTGTCAACGACGCTGATCGAGATTGGCATGTACAGTTGAATCCAGCACTATGGGCCTATCGCACTTCTATCCGCACACCTACTGGCGCAACACCTTATTCCTTGGTGTATGGTGCAAAATCTATTTTACCCTTGGAAGTGGAGATTCCTTCCTTGTGTGTTTCCTTGCAACATCTGATTGATGATGAGACACACAGAGTCTCTCGGTTGCATCAGCTTGAGATGTTAGATGAGAAACGTCAGACAGCTCTGACACATTTGCAAGCATATCAAAACTGTCTCCATCACTCTTATAATAAGAAGGTTAAAGGGCGACACTTCGAAGTGGGAGATTTGGTTTTAAAGGCAAACCCTAAGAATGCACAGTCTACTGACATCATCAAAGGCAAGTTTGAACCTAATTAGGTTGGGCCTTTCATAGTAACTGCAGCATATGGCTCGGGGGCATATCAACTTGCTACCCTAGAAGGTGAACCTCTGTCTGATCCTATAAACAACATGCATCTTCGCAAGTACTGGGCATAATTTTCTATTAGCACTTCTTCGAATATGATCCTAAAAAAAATACAAAAAAATGGAAAAATAAAAAAAATACAAAAAAATACAAAAAAATGGAAAAAGCAAAAAAATACAAAAAAATGGAAAAAGCAAAAAAATACAAAAAAATGGAAAAAGCAAAAAAATACAAAAAAAAATTGAAAAAGCAAAAAAGCAAAAAAGAGCAAAAAAAGTAAAGAAAAATGATTCGCCCTCTAGTGAAAACCTGGCAAACAGGTGCTTGGGGCAAGTACCTTGGTGAAAACCTCGCAAACAAGTGCCATGTGTAACATGAGATTGTTGCTCCATCATCTATCATGACCTCTAAGCTATGCTTTCACTCGGCCGGTTTCTCACGTCTATCTTTGTCTTGACCCAATGTTCTATTCCAGGCCTGTTATTGGTCAACATCATTGTCTTACATATTCTGGTTGCTTGTACATATGTTTTGATCCCAGTCTATGTATGTCTTTCAGCTGCGCATTGGGTGTGTTCCCCTTGTCATGATCGATCACTGGAACTTTTGCATTTAAAATGTCCTGAAAAAATCTCATAAAAATTGAAAAATGTCCTTAAAAAATCTCATAAAAATTGCAAAATGTCCTGAAAAAATCTCTAAAAATCAAATAATGTCCTGAAAAAATCCCTAAAAATCAAATAACGTCCTAAAAAAATGAACACAAAAAAATTGTAAAAACTCAAAAACAAAAACAAAAACAAGCATTTTGTCAATAAAGGATCTCTTTTTGTGTATAAGACAAATCATTGAGCATCCTTCCAACTACTCGCAATCCAACACTGTGCTTTAATGAAATCATGCTTTAACAGATGAACTTTTTACTCAAACCAGACATTCAAATTGATTGCACTTGTCATGTCAATCAACCGCAAATTTATTTGTCCTTGGCACACTATCATGGGTCTTATACAGGGTGTGGTATACTCGAAACCAGACTGTGTCCTATCTTAGACGGGGTACCGCATGTCCTGAAACCAAATAGCATGATTGTCCTATCAACGCTTTCAACTTTTGACAATGAAGATCAAGATGTTTGTTTGATTTGTTGGAATTTGTGCATCTTATCTTTCTATTGATTTATCTTCGATCATGCTCCTATGTTGCTTGATGATGTCACTGAGTGATTTAGAGTGATCGGGATGGATCATGGTCCCTTTCCTTTTTTGTGATTGTTGTTTGTCTGTGATGTGTCTGTCTTTTACAAAGAGGGTTGCATTTCAGCTCTGGCCTTCAATGCCATGATGCTATGCATCCATTTTGCTACATAAAAATAAAGGTTCTCACCTACAAAGTGCATTACTGAAAGCAAGTTTTTCTTCGTCTCTAACTGTCCTTTGTCTCATTTTCTTCTTACTAACATTTCTTCCATCCGTTCAGATAGTCAGTTCAGTCTAGTGCTCTGATCTCCAAACATACATGCTGCATCCTGCATCCATTTGGTTAGTACATTTGCATTACATCAAGCATCATATCAAGCATCTTATCCATTCCATATTATAAATGCATCAAAAACACATAAAAAAAATATACATTCATACATGTTCCACAATGGTACATCAACAATGCGTAAGTCATCCCTACATGGAAAATAACATAAGTCATAACATATTGCATCCCATCATATCGATGCATATCATATCATATGTCAACATAATATTGGAGTACAAAATTGGACTGTCTGTTCTAAGTATGGCCCGCAGGCTGACTACAAAATGTCAAACTACATTTGTCTGTCATACGGAGCACATGCCTCTGTCACTGGGTACTCCCTCTATCCTCCTCATCCCTGCCATGTCTCATGGATGATGTCCCTCCTAGTCCTGGCTGTGGTGGTCTCATATGTCCACTCACCCCCATGCTGCTCAATGACCTCCGAGAGCGTGCCCTGCTCTCTGTCCTCGATCGTGCCCGATATGAAGCTGCTCTCTACTCTAGTGGAACTGCACTCTCATATAGTGTCCTCCAATGGCATATTTCCTCTCCAGTCTCTACCAACATCTGTGCCATCTCCCATGCACTGGCATCCCGAATCGACCCAATATACTTAGTGACTCTCTGTTTCTCTCGCTGTGCCTGAGCAATTGCTGTATCTCGAGCTGCTATGAGTCTGGCTATCTCCGCTCTGAACTGATCATGATCTCTCTCTAAAGTCGCAATGTGATCCTGCTGACTCGCTATGGTAGCCCTACACATCTCCATCTCTTCTATCCTAGCTGTCTCCGGCTCTATGGGTATATCCTGCAATGCCTCCTACTCACCTGAATCTAGCTCATCCTCATCTCCGTCATCGTCATCCCCATCCTCATCTCCATCCTCATCATCCCCATCCTCATCTCCATCCTCGTCATCCCCCCATCCTCATCCCTGTCCTCATCCTCCTCATCCTCATCATCTCCCTCCTCCTCTCTAGCGAGTGGGAAGTCCTCCTGTCACCTAGGTACTGGAATATCTGGATCTGTCAAGGGCACTGGCCACCGTCGTGCAAACCATCTCTCATACTCCTCTGTCATCCCAGCATCCACCACATTTGATCCCCAATCCCACTGTCTCTACTGCAGCTGTGAGAAGTCAGCATATGCTATGTGTGGCTAGATCATACTCCCCCACTGACTCATCTCTTTATGAGATCGGGCAAAGTGTGCAGTCCTCCTAGGTACATCCTGCCTCTCTCCAAACTGTCGTCTCACCCTCTCTAGCAAGTACAACTCAATCACTCTCTAGTGATTCACTGGTCGCCCAATTAGGTACCTCTCCTGTCTACAATATGGTAGCTCATCACTGTCATCTGACCATCCCGAACAATCACGATATGGCCTCCATGTGAACTCTCTCAGTCTGTCTAGCTCATGTCGCCAGTACAATATGTATCCAAAAGGACCCTGTCTCAGTGGTCCACCATAGCAGTACACATATGGTCGATGTGGTACTACCTATCTATCTGTGATCGGTCGATATATGGCTATGTGCTCAAATGCCCATACTTGTAGCAATGTGACTCCACAGCTCAAAGTCTGCACTCCCTGATATGCTATCTGATGCAATTGAAAATACAGCATCGCCAGTACACATGGTCCCCATGTGTACATTGTCCCTTCCGTCACCATCTGCTCTAGCACTCTTCCCCATCCAATAGGGAATCCATGTCCTCATCTGTCTCCTACTAGTAGACATGCTATCACCACTGCTATCACCACGTATCACCGATCATACTCTGATGCCATGGTCTCCCAGCCAATCTCCCTCTCGACGATATCCAGATCATCTGCGTTGCACTCAAACAATCTGCACAACATGTCTCTCCCTGTCACTGGGTCATACTTTATCATCTCTCCATGAATCAGAATGCGGAGGATACGCCATACATCCTCCAGTGTCACCGTCGCCTCTCCAGTTGCCAAATGGAAGGAGGAGGTCTCCAAATGCCATCGCTCTGCCAATGCGGTAAGCAGTCCTGTGTTTGCCCTAATCTCGAGCATGAATGTAACATAGTATATCCCCAGTCCTGCTAAGGTATCTCTGTCTATGCTCCTGAGCCTATGTCGTAGCATGAAGCAGTCAGGTCAGTTCTCCCGTGTGATCAACGGATACTGTCGACTCTACATCACAAATTGGGGCACATTTTGTTAGTATTAGGGTTTGCTCCTATGGGTTGCATTTCCTCATTTTCATGTCCAAATCAGGGTGTTTTTCATCTATTCTGACTTATCCTACCCTTATCCCCCCTTTTCGGATCATTTGCATGCAGTTTCGAACCAAAATTGAGTTTCCAATGCACAATTGCACCTGTGTCAAGGAACCTATGCCTGTGTCATGTAACTTGCGCCTGTGTCTCCCTACACAAGCGCAGGATTCACCCTACACAAGCGCAGGAGTCCTTTTCTGCATCCCCTATGGGCCCCGCAATGTCCCGCAAGCACTCAAAATTCATGAAATTGAAAACATGGGTTTTTGAGATCCATACCTTTGCTCCCACGTCGACCGGTCATCTGAATGTGCGTACATGTTCTCCGAGGTGATCTGCCATTGGAATGTTCGCCATCTCTCTGCAAGTGTCCTTTTCCAGAGCAACAAATTCTCCTCTTGGGCTAGTGCAAATGAGCAATTTTCCCTCTCTTGGTCTCATTTATAGATCTTGGTCAGTGCATAGATGGACGTGCACCCTCTCCATCTTATGTTGGTCGTGGTCTTTTGTGTCTTTGATTGCTTTTCCTTTGTGCATCCGATCTCTGACTCTCAGTCCATTCGATCCTATCATTTTTATCGATCAATTGGCCTCTTTTCTGCATGTTTCCGGCCAATTCCTTGAGGGGGCATGCATATGTCATTATTATTGTCTGGGGCATTTTCATTATTGTTCTTTGAAACAACGCTTAAAATCACATTGTCTCAAAGAGGGGCAAAATGTAGACACCTAAAAATGGTCAACGCTTGCGGAGTCATACTTTAACATTTGCCCATTGCCTCATTTTAGGTTTTTGCATTGCATTAAAATTTCTCCTATGTCACGCACTTGGTTTTTATCATTTGCGAGCATCGATTCTTTCTTCTGCATTCTTCATTTGTCTCACTTTCAAATTTAGTGTTGTCGATAACAATCTTTAATCATGATTTTGGTTGATCTTGTCAATCTCTTATCAACTTGTCAATCTCGTCGTTTTATGATTGATTTGACATCGATCGTCATCCTTTTCAATCATGTCAATTTGAATCAATTAGTCATTGTTCCTCATCAATTGGTGTATTTATCAATCAAATCATTTATCAATCCAAAATCATGATCGAATCGATATCAATTATCCTTTGTCAAGACCTAATTGTCATCCTTGCATTTCTAATTTAACCTTGTTTGTCATTTTCACTCCATTCTCCCTCTAGGTTAAATAATTTATTTATTTATCCTAAGTCTTCTTGTCACAATTAAATGTTTAATTTATTTGGTTAACTAATTATTCCTCTTTTTGTGAATTAATTAATAAATGACAAATTATTAATTAATTTACCTAATTTTCTAATTTTCCATCTTTTCTAATTTTCCTATTTTCTAATTTTTCTAATTTTCTAAATTTCCTAATTCCTAATTTCCACCTATTTTCTAATTTCCTAATTTTAATTTCCACCTAATTAACTTGTCTCTAGTTCTCCCTAGTTTTGTGCTTCATGCGTCATACTCTTGACATAGCAAGATGTCATAAGGTTCTAGTTCTCTGAGCTTTGCATTGGCAATATGTCATAATTCATGACATAGAAGGTGTCATAACCTTCTTCTTTCCACTCAATTGTGCCATTTTTGAAATTAATTGCTTCTAATATCCATTTCATGCTAAATTTTATCCTATCTCCAATTTATCTATAAATTGGATGATCCTCATCAATCAAAGCTAATTGGTAATTACTTTTGTCGAAATAATCACTTTGTCAAAACAATCACATTTCGAGTACTCTTGCGCCATAATCTTGTCTATTTGCTTTCATCTCATGTGTATGCACTTAAAGGTGAGATCCACAAATAGAGGCTATTTGGAGAGGAAAGAAGAACAATGGAGCTACATGAAGGAAGCATTCATATCTACGTTTGGTTTGCATAGTATTTAGTTTTGAATGTTTTGTCTTTATGTCTTTATTGAGTGTGTTTAGGATAGATCATTGCAATGAGCTTTCGTGATTGAGCTAATGATTAGTTTTTATATTGTTTGTGATGATTTCCTATTTCCTAACGTACACACACCTCACACATGTTCGCATTATACACTCAGATGAGAATGATAGATGTTGTCATTGATGGCAACTAGGTTCAACTAAGTGGCAACAAGGTTCAACATGGTTCATAGGTTCAACCAGAAATAGAATTCACCAACTGGCACCGATAGATACTAAAAGGTTTATTCACACCGGAATCCTGTTTACATTAGCAACATATCATACCAGCATCCAGAGTCGACTTGGCAATAATATTGTTTATGTAATGTAAATTGTAATTGTATAGCCGATATGATGTATTGTAAAGACTCATATATGTATGAGATCTTGTAGGTCATTTTGCGAGTAGTAGTATGCAAAGTAGGTAATGAAATGTATGTATGATACCAGATAATTGTATATGCACTTTGATGTATTTATTTTAAGAGTTAATAAGAAGAAGAGTAGAGTGAAGACTATTTACCAACAAGGTTTTTGATAGAGGTATCAAATAGAGCTTAAAGTGGAACTGAATCCAGCATTGCAGATTCTATTTTGAAGCAGTACATTGTTATTGGATTTAACCATCCAATTGTGTAGTCAGTGGGACTCCATTTTGTGTTGAGCAATGAGCTCTAGGAAGTTGGCCTTCCTGCATGTGCAAGTTGTTGGCAAATGCACACTCTAATGAGAAATTGTAGGTGATTGAAGGTTTTGTCATTGATGGAAACCTTGCAATCATATGACATCGGCAAGACAAAGATACTGGCACCAACACCAACAGACTCTACATCGGCATACAGAACACCAACAGTGAAAGGAAGGATACCGACACCTTGGCCAACTTCAATTTTGTTTAAAATGTATTTTGTAATTAATTATAAAATTATTGTAGGCCGACATGGAAAGTTGTAATATGACTCATATATGTATGATATCATTGTAGATCATTTTGTAATAGAGAAATAGGCGAAAAAGGAAGATAATAGTAGACCTAATATGTGAATTATTGGTTAAGGGTTTATGTATGTAGTAGAGGTTAAACTAGTACTGAACTTGCCATAGAAGATGCTGATCTGAAGCAATACAAGACATTGGATTAGTATAATCCATCTTTGTAAGTCAGTGTGACTTCATTTTGAGTAGTGAGCTCTAGGCACTTGGCCTTCCTGCATGTCCAGGCCCCTATTGTAAAAGTAATATTCCCTTATTGGCCAGTAAGTAAATATTGTAGGTTACAAATCCCACTGAGGTTTTTCCCACACCAGGTTTTCTCATTAAATCATTGTGTTATGGTGTTCTTCTCATGTGTTTGTTATTGCTCTTAGTTACTGCATTATTTTTGATTTACCAGTACATAGTTTTAATATGCTTTTCATGTTTTAAGTCAAGTAAATCTATATACCGGTTAGATATTGATTCACCCTCCCCTCTCAATATCTTTGGGAATCCTAACAATTGGTATCAGAGCTTGGTCCTCTATTTTCAAAAGACTAACAGCTTGAGGAAGATCTTGGCACTGGTAGAGATGGAAAACTTGAGAAAGCAATTGGAAATTGCTCTTATAGACTATGATGCAGAAAAAGTGAAGAATATCAAACTTGAAGATGATCTAAAGGCTGCTCAGGATGTTATTCAAGCACTTCAAGAGAATTTTACTATTACAAGAAACAAGAGGAGAGAACTTTGTGAAAAGAAGTAGAGTGAGGAAAATGAAAAGGAAACTCTTAATGATTTGGTAAACAAGCTAAGACAAGAAATCAGTACAACAAAGAATGAGATGTAGGATATGACTATGAGATTTTGTAAAGAAATTAAAAATAGAAAGAAGAATGAAGAAGACTTGGTTAGAAAACTAAATGATGCTGGAAATGAAAACACAAGACTCAGTCATGAAAATGATATGTTGAAGACAGATCTAATGCACACACAAAATGACAAAACTGAACTCATGAGACATAAAGGAATCTTGGAAAATGAACTGACTGCTACAAATCAACACAAGGAGAAATTTAAGAAAAGTTCAGAGGAACTTGATGACATGCTGAAGAATCAAAAACCTAATGGTGATACAAATGGCCTTGGATTTGAAGCTGGTGAAAGCTCTGGTACTGCAAATAATCATGATCATAGAAAACTGGTAAGACAACCCACTGCTTACAAATTTAATGGCAAATGCTTTAACTGTAACAAGTATGGTCATAAAGCAAATCAGTGTAGATCTAGAAATTATCAGAACACTAATACACCCATCGGTCAATGTTCAAAATGCAACAAAGTTGGTCATAATTCAGAATATTGTAGAATGAATGTAAGATGTTATGTTTGTGGAAGATTTGGACAGTTATCTAATCAATGCAGAACACATACAAGCATAAGATATGAAAAATATATTCAGAAAAACAATGTGACTTGTTATGTCTATAATAAAATTGGACATATTGCTAGATTATGTAGAAGTAAGACATCACCAGTAAACAATAAAGGTCTGAGTTTGAAAGGTAAAGAAAAAGTTGAAGAAGTAAAGCAAGAATTCTCAAAACAATGGATCAAAAAGTCAGATCAAAATGTTGATGGGAATACTTCTCCACCAGTAGAATAGAGTAACACTCCACCAACAGGAGAATCTTCATCTAACTGAACCAAATCTTTTGGGGGTTTAGCAACAAAATGAAAAACATGCTATTATTCCCTCGGTTGATGGTAAGAAGTTGAAATTACTTCTATATCGGCAGATGAGTTAAGTTGTGACTTAACCGGTGAGCATTAAATGTGGTAGTTGGAGAAAATAACATTATAAAGAAAGTGATTTGGCTCCTTTTTCATTCACTAAACATTGAAATCTTTGAGAGCACGAAAATTCTCGAGTGAAGGCATTCCAAGCGAAGAAGTGAAGCAATCCATCAAAGCATTCATCCTTAAGGTAGATTGAGGTATTTATAGCTATGGCATCTTCATCCACTCTTGAATTTATTGCAAACCCTACTATTGTTGACGTTATTAAGCGTCCTAGACCCATTTTCAAACTAGTTCTTGAAATTGCAAAGAAAGATGATAGCATAGGTGCATTTTCTCAAATCCCCAAGGGAGTAGTATATGTTGAAGACCCTAGGATGTGTATACACTATCATATTGAGGAACTAGGTGATGATGAGATAAAGAATATGTATAAGTTTGTGATTTGTGATGAGTCTAGAAATGTCAAGCCTGAACATAAGATAGTAGAAACCCTAGGTTTCATCGAAATCCTCAATGTCCCAGATTTTCCCAAGGATATCATAAGGATTGTGTTAAGAAGAGTACATGGTGAATTTTTTTGGTTGGACTCAATTCATAAAATCACAAAAGAAGCAGTAAAAGTTGTAACAGGGTTAGCCTCCACCGGTAACAGACCTGACAAAACAAAGAAGGTTTTCAAATGACATAGTGATAAACCTAACCGGTGCAACATTTGATAAAAGATCTCTAAGGGTAAACAATGTAAAAGATACAAATGTTAGATTTATCAGTATGATCTTAGGTTATAAGGCTACACATGCAAATAGGTTGAACTCAGTTTCTAGCCTATGTATCAACAGGCAAAGGCAATTAAGGAAGATGTGTTAAAACAAACCGGTATAACTGAAAGTGAGTTAGAAGAACTTCAACCGGAAACTCATCTTTCACCAGTTGGAACTTCTTCTGAGAGTGATATACCGACAATATTTAAAAGGGTTGAAAGGAAAAGAAAACCCACACTGGTACCCTCTCCTTTACCAAAAAGAACAAGACATAAGCAATAGGCAGTAAGGCCTCCGTCGAAGAAAATGACTCCTAAGAAGAAGGTGAAACAAACTATTGCTCCTCTTGACAAACTTCTTAGTGAAATAATAGAGGATGGTAAGTTGAAAAAAATCAACAAAATATACAACACACTATTAGCAGATGACAAGGAAAGTATAGAGAACAATGTAATTTTACACTTAGATATATACAAGAAATTCTTAATGGAAGTTGTTGATGAAATTCCAAATGATCTGTATAGGAGATTAGAAGCTAGAAGATTAGCCATTGTTGAGCTGGACAAGAAAATTAAGATTGAAAAATTACTTGCAGTGCATCCATTCAACTCAACTGATGAAATTGATAAACTTATCAGTGAAGCAAACCAGACAGTATTTTCCACTGCTCATCAACATGTAGCACTAATGGCAGGTAGAGTAAATGAAGTATCTTAGGAAACAACAAATGGATGGGATATATTCTTTGTGGAAAAAGAAAAAGAGGAAGAATTACTTAGGCCAAAAACTATTAAAGTATACCAAAAGGACAAAGATAAGGGGAAAGGTAAGGTAGGTGGACTACCAAGCCTAAAAATAATTGACAATGTGCCCCCACCTCTTTTAGATACTCCACTACTAGACACTACTGACAGACAACCAGCCACAGAGAGTATGGAGACTCTAGTAGAGGATACAAATCCTGAATCTGAAATTTTGTATACAGTAAATGTAGACACATAGGAAGTTAATGTCGTGGTCGACAGAGAAACAACTGAGGATAAGGAGAAAAATGTGACTACTGAGTCACCGGCTACAGAGGTTGAGATAAACATAGAAAATCCTACACAGGTAGAGCAACCGATAGAGGATACCACTGAGAAACTGGTAGATACAATAGAAAAACCATCTGAAGAACTAGAAAAAGAGAGTTACGAGGTACAAACTGAGACTACATCTGAGAAACCGGCAGCTGAAAGCTCAGAAAAACCCTCTGAGATACAAGTAGAGAAACCTTTCGAGACACAGACAAAGAAACCAAAATAGGTACAGGTTGACGCTCAAGTTCAGACAGAGACAGTGCCACCGACACAAACTAAAAAGCCCAAACCCCTACTTATAGAAATGCAAACATAGACTAACCTACCAGAGGTCGAATCATGCAAGGTAATTACCACAACCAGTAGCATGGCTATTGTAAAGACTATTGGAAAAACATCTAGTACATCTATGGCAGAATTCAGACCTACAAATGTAATGGAGGTCTTGTTAGATTCAATAAAGAAGATCACCGAATGCAATGCACAAGCCTATAAGGCTATTGATGATACAATTCCAATTCTTAAATTGATTGCACCAAAGTGCATAGTTGATAATAAGGATTCTTTAGGACAAATAGACACATTGTCTAAGTTCATCACTGGTAACTTATTGACTATTGATCAAATAAATGAGGATACATTTAAGGAAAGAATGATAAAGGAAAAAGAGAAATTCTTTGAGGATATTGTGAAGAAGAACAAGGATAAAATGGATACCCTATTACTAGAACCTGGACAAATAATTTTTGACTTCAAGAAACTGTATAGAGACAATTGTAAAACAAATATTTTGACAGAGGATCTTGACAAGGAGATCAGCAAAGCACAAGATAAGATAAACAATATTTTTGACAATCTGATAGGTGCATCAGATTCATTTTTGGAGTTAGAGAAGAAGATTGTAGAGAAAGAAGAGAAAATCAAGAAACTAGAAAATGACAAACAAGGAATAAAGGATAAAGCAAAGGACTTGAAATGCAGACTTAGTCCAAGACTAGAATAACTTATTTCTTTGAGAAAATAAATATCCGAGGCTCTGGTTCCCAGACTAAAGACACTGTTACAGTGCAAAGAACTCAAGAGGCAATAAAAGACAATAGAACATTTAGTAATGGTATAAATTTAATTTTGACAGATATTTTTCAGATTGTAACCACCGGTTACAAGATTACAGGTAGGACTCCACTGACACCAAATGACAACCTTTGTCATTGATGTCAAAGGGGGAGTAGTCGAATGAGAAAAATGGTCAGAAGAAAGGACATTATCTGCTCAGGGGGAGCATACATTTTTTTTGGCACACAGTTTTGGTAAGACAATTTTGGCAGACTATTTTTGGATATCATCTTGGACACTTTTGATTTTTCTCATGAGTGTTGCCATCAATGCCAAAGGGAGAGATTGTTGGGAAATGCACACTCCAATGAGAAATTATAGATGATTGAAGGTTTTGTCATTGATGGCAACCTTGCAATCATATGACACTGGTAAGACAAACATACCAGCACCGACACCAACAGACTCTACACCAGCATACAAAACACCAATAGTGAAAGGAAGGATACCGACACCTTGGCCGAATTCAATTTTGTTTAAAATCTATTTTGTAATTAATTGTAAAATCATTCTAGGCTAACATGGCGAGTTGTAATATGACTCATATATGTATGAGATCATTGTAGATCATTTTGTAATAGAGAAATAGGCAAAAAAGGAAGATAATAGCAGACCTAATATGTGAATTATTGGTTAAGGGTTTATGTATGTAGCAGAGCTTAAACTGGTACTAAACCTAGCATAGCAGATGCTGATCTGAAGCAGTACAAGACATTGGATTAGTATAATCCATCTTTGTAAGCCAGTGTGACTTCATTTTGAGTAGTGAGCTCTAGGCACTTGGCCTTCCTACATGTGTAGGTCCCTATTGTAAAAGTAGTATTCCCTTATTGGCTAGTCAGTGAATATTGTGGGTCACAAATCCCACTGAGGTTTTTCCCACACCGGGTTTCCTCATTAAATAATTGTGTTATGGTGTGCTTCTCATGTTTTTGTTATTGCTCTTAGTTACCGCATTATTTATGATTTACTGGTACATAGTTTTAATATGATTTTCATGTTTTAAGTCAAGTAAATTTATATACCAGTTAGATACTGATTCACCCCCCCCCACCTCTCAATATCTTTGGGAATCCTAACACAAGCCCCTATTGTACTGAGTAATATTTATTCATATTGGCTAGTGAGTAAATATTGTGGGTCACAAATCCCACCAAAGTTTTTTCCTTACTAGGTTTCCTCGCCAAAATATATGTGTTATGGTGTGCATTGATGCTGATTCTTTTATTTCTCTTTACTGCATTATTATTTGCTTACAAGTATATTAATTTCAGTTATAAAGTTGCAAATAAGTTTAAATCTTTCATCTACCGGCCATACACTAATTCATCCCCCCTCTCAGTATCTTTTGGATTAACCAAATATCTAACAATTGGTATCAGAGCCTAGTTCTCTATTTGCAGAAGCCTAACAACTTGAGGAAGATTTTGAAATCAGTACTAATGGAAAGCTTGAGACAATAGTTGGAAGGAGCTCTTGAAGATTTTGATGCAGAAAAACTAAAGAATATCAAACTGGAAGATGAACTCAGAATTGCTTGGGAATTTATCAAAGCACTTCAAGAAAACTTGGCCAGGGCACAAAACATGAGAAAATAATTACATGAGCAGCTGCAAAAACAAAATGATGAAGAAAAGGAAACTCTCAGAGATATTGCAGAGAAACTGAGACAAGAGAACAATAACATGAAGAATGAGATGCAATATTTAATCATGAGACTATGTAAGGATATTGAAGATAGAAAGAAGAATGAGGAAGATTTGGCTAGAAGACTTAATGAAAGATCAGAAGAATCTCTAAGGCTTAGTTATGAAAATGACATGCTTAAAATAGATTTGATTCACATGCAACATGACAAAGAGGAACTTATGAGACAAGTTACCACTCTAGAAAGTGAGTTGGTCACTGCAAATGAATACAAAGACAAATTCAAAAAGAGTTCAGACAAGCTTGATGATATGCTGAAAAGTCAAAAACCTGATGGAGAAACAATTAGACTTGGATTTGAATATGGAGAAACTTCTGGAGCTGCAAACAATCATGATCACAACAAACCAATAAGGCAACCTAATGCTTATAAATTCAATGGGAAATATTTTAATTGCAACAAATTTGGTCATAGAGCAAATTAGCGCAGAATTAGGAATAATCAGAATACAAACTCATCCACCGGTCAATGTTCCAAATGCAATAAACATGGTCAAAACTCAAACAATTGTAGAATGAATGTAAAATACTATGTTTGTGGTAGATTTGGACATCTATCTAATCAATGCAGAACTCAAACCGGGTAGGGTTATGGAAAATCTATTCAAAGAAACAATGTAACCTGGTAGGCATGCAACAAGATTGGGCATATTGCAAGATTTTGTAGAAGAAAAAATATATTGACAAACAACAAAGGATATAATGAAAAAGGCAAGGAAAAGGTAAATGAAATCAAGCAATAAATCACTAAACAATGGGTCAAGAAGAGAGATCAGAGAAATGATGAATCTGTCTTTGCGTTGGCAGAATAGAGCAATACTGCATCGGCAGGAGATTCTTCATCTAACTAAAGAATAATCCTTAGAGGTAAGACAACTAATTTAAGATCATGCATTTTACCCTCAGATGGTGGTAAGAAGTCACAATTCTTCTTTACCAACACATATGTTGAGTTACATGGAAATTCACTGAACCATCAAAGCATTTAATGGAGTTGTAAGTTAACTTTTTGGTTATAAAACACTGGAATTTCTCATTTTGACTTACCAAAGCATTCAAGTATTCGAAGAGAACAGATGTTGAGAACCATCATTGAAGAAGCAAAGCAGCAAGATTTTCAGGGCATCCAAGGTTTTTAGTTAAAAGGTATTTATCTTATGACATGGCTTCTTCATCTTCTGTTCCTGAATTCATTGTAAACCTTACTATTGTGGAAAATATCAAGCGACCTAGACCATTCTTTAAGATCATCCCTAAGATAGCTAAGTTGGATGAATCCATTGGTGCATTTTCAAAAATCCCGAAGGGAGTTGCATTTGTTGAAGATCCTAGGGCATACATTCACTATAACATCAAAGATTTAGGGTCTGAGGATATAAAGAACATGTTCATGAATGTTATCATTGACAACCAAGGTGTAGTCAAACCGGAACACAAAATTGTGGAAGATTTAGGGTTCATTGGCATCCTTCACATTCCTCAATTTTCAGATGAGATTGTCTATTATGTTCTTAGCATAGTTCATGGTAAATTTGTATGGCTAGACTCAGTTTTCAAAATCACTAAGGAAGCAGTTAAGGTTGTTATTGGTTTACCTTCTACTGACACTAGGCCTAAGAAGTAAAAGAAAATTCCAAACAAAGAGGTTAACTTAATCGACACAATATTAGATAACAGTTCACTTAGGGTTAGTGACATAACTGTTAACAATGTCAAATATGCTAGTATGGTTATTGGATATAAGTTGGCACATACTAACAAGCTAAATTATGTTTCAAGTCTATGCATTCATAGTGCCTATGAGATGATAATGAACAATTCTAAAATTGATCTATGTGAGTGGTTGAAAGATGAACTGATAGAAAATTTGGATAAGATCATAGGTGATAAGAAGTGAACTTTCAAATTTGGCAATTAACTTGTATGTCTGATGCTATACTTCTCAAAGGTGATTCCTAGTATAGGCCACAAAGACTTTCCTATGATATTTTTGTTCAAAAATAGATAAAGGAGGCAATTACCATCATAGGCTCTGATGGTGACAAGTAGGTAAAAGAGTATTTCAAGGACTTTCAAGCTAAAATGAGACAAAGGGAAAGAATCCCTCAAAGCATTGTTGATAAATATGACAAACAAATATGCTTTATAATTAAAAGAGATGAAGTATGGATGGAGGTAGTTAGACCCAAAACTGTCTGGATAACTAAGATGGGTTATGAAGTGGATTCAAACATTTTGGAATCTTATGCCAAGATACTCCTAGATGCTCCACCGGAACTAACAAAAAAGATCTTTGGCACTACAGAAACTATAGAGAGTGATGTTACTATTTAGAAGGAAAGGAAGAAAAGAGACAAAATAAAAGTTGTTAAAAAAGGATGGTTGAAACTTGATCCAATGAGTGGTGTTGTTGAACAAGAAAGAAAATCAGAATAGCAACCAGTAACACATATTTCTCCTATGGCTACCTCATCCGACTCTGACAATAACAAGGTTGCAAAATTCAAAAGGGTGGAAAGGAAGAAGAGAAAACCCTCACTGGCACCTAAGAAGACAAGGACACTAAGAAAGAAACAACAAGCTGTGAGAGAGCCCAGTAGTTTGAAGAAGAAGAAAGTTACATAGAAGAAACTGGAACAAAAGGTATCTGATACTCTTTCACCAACAGAACTTATCAATGAAATAACTAAGGATGGAAATCTTGGTAATGTTAGTAAGTTTTATCATTCTTTCAAAGATTTTGATAAGGATACCACTGAGGAGAGTACAATTTTGTATCTAGATATATATAAGAAGGTTCTTATTGAAGTTATAGATGTTCTTCCAAATGATTTATATCTAAGACTTGAAGCCAAGAGAATGTCTATTATGGAATTAGATAAGAAACTGAAGGTTGAGGCACTATTAGCAGTTCATCCTATTAAGTCTAAGAAAGAAATTGATGATTTGATATCTGAAGCTAACATAACTATTTTTGCAAGTGGCCACTGGCAAGTAAGCCTCATGGTTGGTAGAATAAAAGAAATAGCAGATAAAACACTGGATAAGTGGGACATATTCTTTGTAGAAAAAGAGAAAAGAGAAGAAAATGAAAGACAAAAAGTTGACAAATCCTTCACTAAGGTATATCAGAAAACAAATAAGGGTAAGAGCAAGGTTGGCAGTGTTCCTGAATAAAAGATAACTTACCTTCACCATCACAGGACACCCCACTAGAAGTAGTAGAGGCACGGACAGAAATGAAAAATCAGCCCAAAGAGAAGTCAGAGGAAGTGAAAGCAGATGATGTTGATCCCAAGTCAAACATTCTATTCACAATGAATGTTGACACTCAGGACATCAATATTGTATTGGATAAAGAAATTGCTGAGGAAAATAAATTTGAATCTGCAAATGTTGAGAAACCTGAATTACCAGTAAAGGTAGTTGACACTCAATAGAATGTTGAGATACCGGCAGAAAAAGAACAAGAAAAAATAGAATCTAAACCAGCAGAGAATAAGAATGAGAATAAGGATGAAAATAAGGAAGAGAAAGTGAATAAGGAAGTGGTTAAGGTGGCTGAATAGGTATTTGGATAAGAGAAGAAAATTATTGCAGAACCTAGCACTTCTCCCAGTACTTCAACTATGGATTCCAGATTGACAAACGTCATTGATGTACTATTGGATTCAATAAAGAAGATAACTGAATGCAATGCCTTAGCATTTAAGGGTATTGATGAATCTCTACCGATTTTGGAAATGATTGTACCGGCGTACAAGGTAGATCATATTGTCCAAATTCATTTCTTCTAACATTCAATCAGTAGATAAAATAAATGAGGAAAATATTCAGAAAAGAGTTAATAAGGAAAAGGAAGATTTCTTTGACAAAACAATAAAGGATTGTACAGAAAAAATTGATTCATTGCTACTAGCATTGAATTACACTATTTTGGAATACAAGGAATTGTATAGGGAAGCTTGCAAACCTCATCGCTTAACACAAGACATTGATGAACAGATAAAGAAAACTGAGAAGGAGATTGATGACATTGAAGATAACATGATTGGTTCTTTGGAACTAACATCTGTTTTGGATCAGGAAATGACTATTTATGAAGAGAAAATTGAAAAAAAGGAAAGAGAGAAAGCAAGGTTGAAGATGAATACCGAGGAGTTAAAGATTAAACTTGGTCCTAGATTGGATAATCTACTAACACATCAGAATGAACTATCTAAGGCAACAATTCAACGAGATAGATCACCAGAGCAATAGATGAATTATCTCACCGGGATGATCAGGCAGACAAAGATAATAATTTATGATAGTACAAAGTTTTTACAGTCTTAACTTGGTTTTGGCGGATATTTTTCAGATTGTACATAACCGGCTACAGGTATCTAAGTAATTTTTGAATTTTTTATAACTTTTGACATCCTTTGTCATTGATGTCAAAGGGGGAGTGGTATAATGAGAAAAATGTACAAAGTAAGGCATGGTGAAAAGTGAAAAAAAGGAAATCATTTTCTCAGGGGGAGCAATTTCAGGTTTGTATTTCACAGTTTTGGTTTTTCTCATGAGTGTTGCCATCAATGCAAAAGGGGGAAATTGTTAGCATTATACACTCATATGAGAATGGTAGATGTTGTCATTAATAGAAACTAGGTTCAACTAATTGGCAACAAGGTTCAACATGGTTCATAGGTTCAAATGGAAATAGACTTCACCTACTGGCACCAGTAGATACTACAAGGTTTATTCACACCGGCATCCAAAGTTGACTTGGCAATAATATTTTTATGTAATATAAATTGTAATTGTATAGCCGACATGATGTATTGTAAAGACTCATATATGTATCAGATCTTGTACATCATTTTGTGAGTAGTATTATGCAAAGTAGTAATGAAATTTATGTATGATACCAGATAATTGTATATTCACTTTGATGTATTTATTTTAAGAGCAAATAAGAAGCAGAGCAGAGCAAAGACTATTTACCAGCAAGGTTTCTGGCAGAGGTATTAGATAGAGCTTAAACCGATACTAAATCCAGCATTGCAGATGCTATTTTGAAGCACTACATTGTTATTGGATTTAACCATCCAATTGTGTAGTCAGTGGGACTCCATTTTGTGTTGAGCAGTGAGCTCTAGGTAGTTGGCCTTTCTGCATGTCCAGGCCCCTATTATACTGAGTAATATTTATTCATATTGGCCAGTGAGTAAATATTGTGGGTCACAAATCCTACCAAGGTTTTTCCCTTACCGGGTTTACTCACCAAAAACTCTATGTTATGGTGTGCATTGATGTTGATTCTTTTGTTTCTCTTTATTTCATTATTATTTGCTTACCGATATATTAATTTCAGTCATAAAGTTGCAAATAAGTTTAAATCTTTCATCTACCGATTAGACACTGATTCACCCCCCCCCCCAAATCTCTAAGTGTCTTTGGGATTAACCAAATATCTAACAACGCATTCATTGACACCATAGATACAACCAAAAAAAGATACTACATCAATTTATACACATCTATTATTGGCTTGATGATAATTGTAATGTATTCATCACTTGTTGTCATTGATGAAACACTCTCACACACATATATGTTTACTTTGACTACCGATGTAACTTCAATTGGTTTACACTACCAACCAGTATGTTTAAGGTCTATCTCTAATCGGTACTTTGTGTCAATCGGTATGTGCCTAAGAGATAACCTGTGGTAACACTAAGTCAGCATCAAAGTTAACATAAAATTGAAGGTGAAGATCAAGTGGAAGATTCCTGGACAACGATTCACTAGTTTTATTCCAACTAGTATTGACTGCTCTAACTGGTATCTAATTTTGTGATGCATTACCAACACCGTTTGTTTTCTAGTCATTTTTGTGATGAGTTATGTTTAAATGTCTAGATACACTACACCTAGGAAATTGTGTTCCTATGGTCGACATAACGTCTGAATGCCTATTTAAAAACATCTTAGTGAGGCATTTCAAAAGAGATGAAAAAGAGAGAACAAATATAGTAGAGGTGATCTATGTGAGTACTTTTGCTGAAGAGCGATAAGTGTTAAGATGAAGAGTAGTGTTGAATGTACTTAGAATGATCTAATCAAGCAAATTTGTGCTACTCAGAACAGATCAAATATTTCTTGTTGTTTTCTAATCATTACAACAAAACTAAATCCCCTAACCGGGTAAGCTCTAACAATCTTCATTGTACAAATCCTCTAACAAGGTGATCCATTATTTTGGATTCTAAAATCCTCCAACAAGGTTACTCTTAACAAGGTATAAGCTTCTAATCAAGCTTGGGATCTCTAACAAGATTCACTCCTAGTAGAGCTCTTTGTAAGACTTTAACCGGTCAGTTTTCTATTACTGTAGATAGTTAACTTGTGAGTTCCATCTCATCGTGGTTTTTACCTATTTGGGTTTTCCATGTATAAATACTTGTGTTATGGTAGATGTTCTACTTTATGTGGATGTTGTTATTTCATTTTGGATAACATGTATTCTGTTCAAATTCTTAGTTAAGTTCATCTATCGGTTAGTGTTTAAAGTTGTGTGTGTGTTTTGGTGTCACTAAATCACCCCCTCGCCCTCTGAGTACTTTTCAAGACCATCAATCTACAACCTATATTTCAAGGTCAGCTCAACCCACAACACAAATTATTAAATATAACCATACACGCTATAATATTATATGTAGACCAAAACAATGTCAACTAAGATATAGTGTAGATAAAAAACAACTCCTCGAATATGCAACACCTCTAATAATTATGCTATGAACATACACAACATGCTATAATCATCTAGTCAACAAGAAAGTCACATAAACGAACATACCAAAGAAATCACCAATAACAAGCACAACAATCTATTAATCTTAGAAGATCCGATTAATACTAAGAGGAGGAATGAATCAGTATTAACAATAATTTCAACCTTAAAACTTGAACTTACAAAGCTTTGCCAAATCGATCATAAACCAGTAATAAACTCTTTACCATTACCGGTTGTAGACGTATAAAAATGACCATATTCCTAAATGAATATTTAATGTTCATTTTATTCTCATTCCTCTATTTAGTTAAATCCAATTTAATTAAATCATCCACATTCTTCTATTTAATTAAATAAATTATTCAATTTATTTATTTAAATTCACTTAAGTCATTTATGTCATTTAATTGAATAAATCATTTTATTTAATTAAATCCCTTCTCTCTACTTTTTAATTAAATTTACATTTAATTAAATAGTTCACCCCAATTAAATAAATCTAATTTATCGAAATTCCCAACTTGCAACCAAATTGAAATAAAGCAATTTATTTTAATTAAATCCTAATATCCCTCATCCACTTGCATTTTCCTACATCTCCCACTTGCCTCCTAACCTTCTTCCTAAATTCTTCTAGAACCCATCTAATCCTAGTCAATTAGCCTAAACCCATCCATTATCCTCTTTTCCTAAATTTGAGGAGGTCACTTCTCAAATTTGGAGTAAAGTCTTCAAAAGGCATTAAAGCCTTTATGCCTTCAACAAGCTAACTTGTTGAATACCCCCAAATTTGGAAGGACTCTTACAAATTTGTCCCCAAAGTCTTCAAACCATTAGTGGCATGGTTAGAGACTTTTTGCCTAACTTAACCTTCTTCTAACCCAGGGGTCTCATCAAGCATTCATTGCTTTGCCCATGGTTATTCCTTTAACCTTTCCACAAGAGTTTACCCCTTGGGTAAAAGCTTTATCCATTGGATAACCCTAGCCTAACCTTAACCCTTATCTTCTAAGGTAACCATGAGGTCTTCTCAAGCATTTAATGCTTCTTACATCTCCTCTCAAGTAGTCTTATGTTGACAATTGTCACCATTTCATTGGTGAGAATTGTAAACATGGATTGATAACTTTCAATCCTGACCCTTGATTAACTCCTCCAATCTTGACCATCCATTTCCCTATTTTCCCTATAAATAGAACTCTCATTCCTCCATTTTAAGGGATCCAAGCTTTTAGTATCTCATTTATGCTCAATTTTATCAATACATCTAGCCTCTCTTTATAATAGGAATTAATCTAATAATCATTTTAGAGTATTTCTATTATCATTAGCTTAAATCATTGACTAGTATATCATGTTAGGATAGCATTGTTACTAACCTTGTCATCTTATCATCTAGTTTAACTCATTTATAGAATCATGCATAAATAGGATGCATTCATGTTAAAACCAATCTAAAGCATCCCTTGTTCCTACATTCATCATCCCTAAGTCACTTTGTTTAGTGATATGAGAGCAAAGGCATTGGCTTGAGGGACCTTGTGAGATAGAGAACCATGGAACCTACCTTGGGAAGTTGAGTCATTCTTCATGACTCCATAACTTGCACCAAGAAGTCCTATGGGTGTGTGGACAGGCCCTTTGAACATCATTTTTCACATTTTGAGTTTCATCGACTTGCTTTTCTCGCATACATTTTCGGTGCCCACCATGGGGCTTAACCCCATAAATCAAATCGGTTTTTGAATCTAACCACTTTTGTAGGTACGCGGGAAACAGGAATCAGCACGTGGGGAACATCCCTTAGCGCATCGAGTTAACATTATAGCACATCTGGTACACTGTTCGGCACATGGGACTCATTTCCTAGACCGTAAAAACCATTCCTTAGCGCATATAATTTTTAACATTTTCCTATAGGTCTCAGCGTGGGAACTTAACAGAGAAGCGCATTCAGAAAACATTACAATGCTTCTGGTCTATTTGATAGCATATCTCGGTTATCCTGTATCGTGTACAGTCTTTTCTATAGCACATCACAGATAGAAGAAAAAAATTAAATTGTAACCGAGATTAAATTTAGACTTGTAGAAGTCCTCAAAAGCCAAGGTTTTTCTAACTGTTTTGATTAATATTTTGCAAGATTTCTGACAGTTCTTGCATGTTGGAGCTTAGTTTTACTTTAAGAGTTACAATAGTTTAAATTTTTACTAACTTAGTTAAGTTAGTTAAAATTTAAAGTATTTTAATTCTTGTTTGGATAAAACTGAACTCATCTTTATTTTGGGGAAATAAAAAGAATAACAAAAACATTTTTCTTTCTTTTTTTAGAAGAAAAATTATCATTTTGGGCTCTAAAAAGAACAAGACAATCTTTCTATTTTGCAAACAAAGAGCTTTAAAAAGAACATCACCATCCTTTGGTGCATAAAAGGATCAACTTTTAAAGTTTGCAAAGTAAAAGAACCAGACTTGTTTAGATTTTTGTTTCAAGTTAAAGAGGGAAGATCTTCCCCTTTTACCGATTTTATTTTGTTGATGCCAAATCGGAGTTTTTCTTTGTTGACCAAGTTCCTTTACTAGATCAAAAAATCATTGCTTTGAAGGGATAAAATAAACACCATGTTTTTGTAGAGCAACATATCCATATAGATTTTACCAAATCATTGCAATAATAGTTAAAAAGAACACTTGTTTGCTTTGCTACAAAAGTGGAAGGAATATGCTCTCCCCTTAACTGGGTGATCAAAAAGCTAGACCACTCTTATGCTTTCAGTGTTTATTACATTAAATCCTTTAATAGGCCTACCTTCTCGAGGGGTTGGAAAACTCTTAAAGCCATTCTTTGGCCGGTGTGAAGGGAACGACCTAAGTGGGAAACAGCTTTGACGCCAAGTGTTCCAACCCACTCTAATCAAAGTGGAAAGTGATAAAAGTCCTTTTCAATGGTTGCACACAGCAATTAGCCTTCCCCCAGTATCCTTGAGATATGTAAAGCCTTTGTTCTAAAGGTTGGGAAGCCTCCTGAGGGAGTTTATCACTGACGGCTAAACGGGAAGCCTGATTATGAACTTTAGCATGGAAACTTTGAGCCGAGTTAGTATCCAAACATTTGTAATATCATAGTGCAAGGGTGGGGAAGAATCTGCCCCCAAGATCTCTCACCATATATCTCCCAAAATAACTACTCAATTGTGAAGCAATTCATTTTGGGTTAATTTCTGGCAAAAGGTAAAAAAATGGGCCCCCCCTAGGAGGTGACAAGGTTGTTTGAGATGACGAAGTATCGAGACTAGTGGGCTATGATATTACTTATGACCCTTGAATAAAAATTCTAACTAATTTGTATGTTGTTGTATCTAAACCTGTTAAAACATTGGGGATTTGAACACATCCTCGCAAAACATACACTCATTGTTTATACTAAAAAAAATGGTTGTCTCTTTTGTGTAGTGATTTCATTTATTACTTCAGAAAATCATCCAACATCATTAAAAACAAAATTCAAAAATTACTGGAAAAACCACCAAGTCAAACTATTCAGGAAGTCTAGTGCGTAAGAGCAACTTCTTAGCGCATAGAAACCATCCTTTAGCACACTAGAACTTCACTTTAGCACATTCAGTCTGAAATTTAGCACTTCATCAAAATCCAACACTAGTAGTTTAAACTTAGCACTTTCTGGAAACCTTCTGGCACATTGAAGCAACAACTTAGTGCATGGGGATCAAGAATTAGCACAGAGACTAGCAGTTAGCGTATTGGCAACCCATATTAGCGCATAACCTTTTAGACCAAAAAAAATTCAAAACAACCAGTTAGCGCATCACATAGGGCAACTTAGTGTGTGGAGTCTGTTCTCTAGCACGTTGAGGAAATTTAGTAGCGCATTATGTTTCTATCTTAGCACGTAGCAGAAACTAAGAAAACAAGGGGCAAAACAGAAGGTATTTTTGAAAAATCTGAAAATAGTTTAGGAAGCCTTTCTTCCTCAGCTTGAACTTCATCAAATAGAGAATCAAAATAGAATATCCAAAATTGTTCCCAAAGCAAGTTCTCTGTAAAACAAAGTTGTCAAAATCTAAAAACTAGTCGTAAGATAAAATGCATCTCTCCTATCAAAATCAGGAAACATCATCACAAGTATCAACAGGTCCTTCAATCAAACCGATTTGTATCCAAAAACACACTTGTTTTAAAACTCCAAGTTGTCAAATCGAGTTTCCATATTGGGAAAGCTCTTATTCCATATCATTTGGCACACTTTGTTGTGAGGGGGCATCTAAACCTTCATTTGATAAAGTAAAACTTGAGTTTCCAAACAAGATAACTAAATCCCAAAACAAATCAAAGGAAACCATTGAGCTCTTGTGCATGACTAATTCTCATATTTTGAGAAGAAAGAGTATTTATCATAACACTAAGTTGAGCAAACAACAACCCAGTTCTCTAAAACTTGCCAAAATGAATAAATTTGTATACATCAATCGCCAACTCTTCAAATCTCATCGAACATTCTTTCATCATATGTGCTTGTATCTTCAAGACAAAACCAACGAATTTGACAAGGAACCATTGAGGAGTAGAGCATTCTGCCAAAAATTAGCATTCAGTCAATGCCTAAATCAAGGAGGAAAGATCAATACGGCCTTATTCCCCGAAGTGTGCATCACTTATAATATACCGTGGTTTGAAGCACCAACCCCTGAGCAACACATCGAAGAGGAGTTCATTCCCTTTGTCACAGAAAATTTCTACTAGATGCCTATTATTACTCACTCTCAATGAAACAAACAAAGAAAAATGCAACCAGAGTCCAACATGGATCGAAGATTATCAAATCCTTTCGAGTGTCCAAATCTAGAAGACACCAAAATTTCTGAGGAACTCCTCTAAGAGTGTCAAGAAATTGCTTCATTTCAAAAACTTGTGGAAATACTCATGGAGAATGACAAAGAAAAATATCTACTCATGCTCACAAGAAAAGGAGTTAAACTCCCTGAAGACTTTGACACTGACATATTTAGAACAAGATCTCGACATTATGATTATCAAGAAAGATAAAGAAAGGAGGAAGCATGTGACCCTGAACAAAACATATCGGAGCAAAATCTACCAAACAGAATTTGCCTAAGCAAAACATACCCCACCACATGCCATTTCAGCTTAGAAATAATGCAAGGGAAGAACTCTTCCCTCGGCAAACAAATGCACCTTTGATTGCTCTCACTCAGCAAATGAAAATGTTGCAATGAAAAATGCAAGTCATGCAGCAAGGGACAACAGTACGGTACTCCTTGACTAAAATTTGTCCTTATCCTTTTGACAGATGGTTAAACATGGTACCTTTTCCCCCAAACTCAGATATTCCAAAATTTGACAAATATGATGGAAAAAGTGATCCTCGTGATCATGTTCAGGAATGTATTACCATGAGTCTTGAATTTGCCCATGATGATACCTATTTGATGAGGTTATTCCCAAGAAGCTTGGGAGGACAAACAATGAAATGGTTATCCAAAATCACACCTCATGTCAAATCATTTGATGAATTAGTCAACAAATTCATAACTCAATATTCCTATAACATTCAACATGCTATCACTATGCTAGATGTTTGTAATACCAAGAAGAAAAACAATGAAACATTCATGGTATTCCTTCAACATTGGCGACATATGGTTTCGAGATATCCTCGAGATGTGCTGAAAAGGAAAAGATGGAAATTTTCATTGACAACTTGAATAGTGAAATGAGTTACATCCTCAAACTTCAATGCATACCATCTTTTGCCAAATTGATTGAAGATGGCATCCAAGTAGAGGAGGCATGTGTCAAGAAAGGAACATTGAAATTCTTCAAAGAAGGAACAAATTCATCCAACTACAACAACCAAAACAGCAACAACTTAGACAAATCCAGATTCTGGACTAGAAACAAAAACACTAGAAATGAAGGAGGAAATGAATCAAATGATACAAAATCCAAACAACCAGTGCCAACATTATCAGGTAATCATCAAGCTACAAAGAATCCAAAAGGTGATAACAAAGGCACTAACACTTATGCACCAAATTCCAATCAAGATCATCTCAATGCAAACAACACCAACAATACCCAAAGCAATAACACTAATTGAGAACCAAATAAAAACTCACAAGGTAACACCAATAACTTTCCAAAACACATTTACACACCACTAGGGCAATCATTGGAGTCAGCATTCAAAGAACTCCTGGCAAAAAAAATTATCTCCTTACCAACAATCAACAACTTTGAACCACAAATCAAACCACCCTGGTGGAATGACTCACACTTTTGTGGTTTTTATTGCAACAAAGGTCATCAAACAAATGATTGCATGAGACTGAAAAAAATTGTTCAAGATATGATTGATAGAGGTGATTTAACAATCGATGGTCTCAAGACAAACGGTGACCATGGAGCCTTTAAGAATCCTCTTCCAAACTACAACAAGGATGAAGCTTCAACCTCAAACAATACATGTGGAGCTCATATAAATCACATATACAATAACAACATCAATCATATATCAACTGAGGACAATCAAGTAAACGTCATCACAATAAAAGACATGCATGAACATGATTCTGTCAATGTAGCAACCAGAGCTCAAAAATATGTCTTAAAGGGACATACGTCAACAACAAGCACCATACCCAAAATTCAATATGATCTGGTCAGTCAACTGTGCAAAACTTTTGCTCAAATATCTATACTTGAGTTGCTAAAACTTTCACCAAAATATAGAGACATCTTGGAACAAGCTCTATTGGAAACAAATGTACCTCAAGATCTGGATGCTAACAAATTTCAAGCCATGGTAGCTCACATGACAGGGCCTCATAACCTTACCTTTTATGAGCATGATAATATCTCATTGAGCCATCCACACAATACTCCACTCCATATTCAAGTCTTGGTCTACAAGTATCGATTCAAAAGAGTATTAATAGATGGAGGAGTTGGACTCAATATCTATACCTTGAAACTTATCCATGCATTAGGCTTCTCTAAGCAATCTATTGATCCCCACAAAAAGATCACTATCAAAGCATATGTTGATGAAGAAAGATCATCCAAAGGAATAGTAATGTTACCAATTCAAGTAGGACCAATACAAAAGGACACTATGATAACTCAATGATGAGCGAATAGTACCAAACCAGTACTAAGAGGGGGGGGTGAATTAGTATAGACAAAAAATACAGTCCTAAACCGGTTTGACAACAGACACTCCAAATGACTGGCAAATAGCAACACCGGTTTGAAATAGAGTGCAACAGGTAAAGGTAAGAATGTCTGAGACAAGCATTAACCGGTTACTCACTTAGCTTTCCACTCAACTCAAGAATATACTACCATTTCACCCTTCTGCATAAACAGGTAATCTATCATTAGATCATAATAACAGCTAGCTCAACATGTTTTATTAACAGGCATAAAACACAGAACCATCATATGCTTGACAGACAATAGCAAAGCATCACAAGATGAAAGAATCACACATGACACACATATTTTTCACATGGAAACCCAACTGGGAAAAACCATGGTGGGGATGAATACCCACAAGTTGTTTTTGAACTCTTTAGAAGTCCACTCTATTAGAAGCCTTGTCCTGTTAAAGACATTACAATAGGTTCTGCTAGGAACTGATTCTATTAGAGATCAACTGGTTAAGGGTTCAACCCTGTTAAAGGCTACCTTGTTAGAGGATTTCAAGAATTCAATAGCTAAAGGATTCCGAACTCAGTAGCTTTGAATTACCCTATTAAAAGATTTTCAGCAAGCTAGTTAAGGCTACCCTATTAAGGGATTTTCAGCAAGCCAATTAAGGCTACCCTATTAAGGGATTTTCCAACTGTTGAGGTGGTTAGAGATCAATAGGCATTACAATGATCTGGTAACAACACTCAATGCCAATGTAGATCTGCTTAAGCTCCTCTTCACCTTCTACACTTACACTCTGTAGGTATCACTTCTCTCCTTTTGGTCTGGCAAGAATCACGTATCCCTTTTCTTGGATACACACACACAACTTTTGCCAACAACCTCAGAAAGAGACACAACATTGACCTTATAGGAAAATACATAGGTCGGTAGCATAAACCCTAAACCCTAAACCTGTTCGGTTAAGGAATTCAAAAGGTTCAATCTTGACCATTGAGCACATTGCATTAAATGCAGCAGATCTTGATCCAAACTCAAGACATTCTCCATCGTCCATTTTCACCGATTTTATGGCGGCTCATAACCCATCACACGTTATCACCATTTTATAGACTTCACACATTCCCGAGGTAGATAGGAACAATCTCCCTCATGCAAGATCCTTCATGCACACATTCTTACATGGCAACATGATCTATTATTCTTTACAGTGCTAACTCATCACACAATGTCACCGGTTGAGCCACACAGGCTTGAAGCACATCAACCGAAAACCCTGAAGTTGAGACTACCAACCGGTAGTCATACATTCTTCCATATGTAGGTTCCCATAACTATATGTCAGTTCATCATGAACAAGCACACTGCTTCACTTTGGCACAAATGTCGATGCACAATGTTATACCGATTCTCACATATGCTGGTTCACACCTCTTCAACATATTGACATCAATGACAACATAAAATGTCATTATATCCACATATCGGTTCACATAATGCCAACAATCTCCCCCTTTGGCATTGATGGCAATATACAAAGACATCTCTCTGCTTCACATCTTCTCCCCCTTTGACAACAATGCCAAAGTGGAGGCACAAGTTTCCCTATTCCATTATGCTGCTCCCCTTGAGGAGTAGCATCCTTCACACATCAATCCTAAAGAAAGATTTTACTATGCAATACATGATTGATGTGGAGCATATACATTTAGTTCACCTCCAGAAGGGGTAGTATCCCTAATTCACCTCTCAAGTATATGAATGTAGTCTTTGGGAGAAGCTTGGTGAATATGCCTGCTATCTGCTCCTTACTGGAAACACACTCTACTACAATCTCTTTGTTCTGAACCTTTTCCCTCAAGAAATGATACTTAAGCTCAAAGTGCTTGGTTCTAGAATGTAAATCTGGATTCTTGGAGATATTAATTGCACTAGGATTGTCACAAAATATACTTATCGGTTCAGATACAGGAACTTTAAAGCCATTCAATACATGCTTCATCCAAATTGTCTGAGTATAGTTCATGAAAGATGCAACATACTCTACTTCCACTGTAGACTGAAAGATACAACTCTTCTTTTTACTCATCCATGAGACCAATCTACCACCAAGGAAGAAAGCACCACCGGTTGTGCTCTTCTGGTCATCTACATTACTAGCCCAATCAACATCTATGAACACTTCTAGGTTAAAATCATTATTGTATGGATACCATAACCCATAGTCAATAGTTCCTTTCAGATACCTAAGAATCCACTTGACTGCAACCAAGTGGGATTCTGTTGGAATTTTCTGGAACCTTGCAGTAATGCCAATTGCATGTGCAATATCTAGTGCACTACATAATGCAATTTGCCAGTCATTGATCTATATTCCTTCTCATCAACCAATGCAGAGTCATCCTCTTTGGATAGTTTACAACCGGTCACCATCGGTGTACCAACCAGTTTGTTATCTTCCATGCCAAAGGTCTTCAACACCTCTTTGACATACTTGGACTGAGTGATAAAGATTCCATCTTTCATCTGTTGGATCTAGAGTCCAATGAAGAACTTAATCTCCCCTATGAGTGAGATCTCAAACTCTTTCTTCATCTCATCTGCAAATTCATGACTCATCTTGTCATCTCCACCAAAGATAATGTCATCAACAAATACCTCACATATCAGGATCTGATCTCCTTTAGACTTCAAGTAGATATTGCTATCTTCACTTGTTCTCTCAAATCCAATCTTCACAAGATGGGAATGCAGGTGCTCATACCATGCTCTAGGTGCCTGCTTTAGCCCATATAAGGCTTTATGTAGCCTACATACCATGTCACTGTCTTTAGATAGGGAAAACCCATCTGGTTGCTTAATATACACCTCTTCTTCAAGTACACCATTTAGGAATGCAGATTTTACATCCATTTGATATACTTTGAAGCCTTTAAAAGCTACATATGCAAGAAGCATATGAACTCCTTCCAATCTAGCTATAGGAGCAAAGGTTTCTCCATAGTCTTCTCCTTCTTCTTGGGCATATCCTTTGCACACCAATTTGGCTTTGTTTCTAATCACTATTCCATCCTCGTTCAGCTTATTTCTAAAGACCCATTTGGTACCAATAATATTTTTGTGCTCCGGTCTGGGTACCAAGGACCATGTAGCATTTTTCTCTATCTGGTAAAGTTCCTCTTTCACTGCCTTGATCTAGTCTTCATCCTTATGTGCCTCTTTGATTGTTTTAGGCTCGAATTCAGAGATCATACATGAGTTTTCTCTAACTTTTCTTCTTGTAAGGATTCCTACATCCTTATCTCCTATGATCTGCATAGGATCATGATTTAGCTTGACATACCGAGGAATGGTCTTGATAGATTCCTCTTGCTTTTCTTCTTCATCCTCATCACCATCAGTATCAGCATCTACATCTACCAGTGTAGGAACACTGTTACTGGTACTCGGTTGACTGACAACCAGTTCCCAGAAGGTTGCAATTGGTTCACTTACCGCTTGCTCACTACCGATTTCCTTAGTTTTCTCAAGGTTTCATCAACTCTTACATTGATGCTTTCCATAATTCTCTAAGTCCTATTGTTAAAACACTTGAGAGCTTTGCTCTTGGTGGAATATCCTAGGAATATTCCCTCATCACATTTCGCATCAAATTTGCTCTAGTGTTCACTCCTCTTGATGTAACATTTGCTACCAAACACTCTAAAGTAGCTAACCATAGGTGTCTTACGAGTCCAATACTCATAAGGAGTTTTATCCTTACCTTTCTTGATGAGTACCCAGTTCATTGTGTAAACTATAGTGCTCACTGCTTCTCTCCAAAATGTGTGAGCTACCTTTCCTTGAATCAACATGGTTCTAGCTACTTCAACCATAGTTTGGTTATTCCTCTCTACTAGGCTATTCTGCTATGGAGTCCAGGGGGTAGAAAATTTCCTCTTGATGCCATGTTCTTCACAGTACTTGTTGAATTCACTAGAAGTGAATTCCCCTCCTTGATCAGTTCTTAGGCACTTGATCCTTTTACCACTTTCCTTCTCCACTAATGCTCTGAAAGATTTTAACTTTACAAAGGCTTCAGACTTGTCCTTCAAGAATGTGACCCACATCATTCTTGAGAAGTCATCAGTGAGAATCATAAAGTACCTATTAGCCTGCACACTTCTAGTTTTCATAGGACCACACAAATCAGTATGCACAAGATCAAGCAAGTTGTCAGCAGTGAAAGATTTACCTTTAAAGGTTGAGGAAGACATTTTCCCTAATTGAAACTCTCTGCACAAGGTATTATCTAGTTTTCTTAGCACTGGCAACCCTCTAACTGCCTTGATCTTACTAGCCTTCACAATGTTATCAAAGTTTACATGGCAGAGTCTCCTATGCCATATCCAGCTATCATCAAATTTAGCCATAAGACATGTACTTATATTTGCATTCAGATGAAATAGGTTACCTTTGGTCTGCATGCCAGTGGCCACCATTCACCATTCTTTCCTTTGATTCTGCAAACTCCATTCTTGAATTCCAGAGTGAGGCCACTGTCATTCAACTGGGCAACACTCAGAAGGTTGTGTCTGAGACCATCAACCCAATACACATTTTCAGCACTACTCTTTCCATTCAGAGAGATGGACCCTTTGCCTTTGACCATGCATGGTGCATCATTTCCAAAGCGAACCACACCACCATCATACTCCTCCAAGGATAGAAACTTGCTCTAGTCACCAGTCATATGGTGAGAACAACCGCTGTCAATGATCCACTCATTGGAATTATCAAACTGGGAGACAAGGGCCTTCTTGTCTGACACATCTTCTTTGAAAACAACAAACACAATATCTTCATTTTATTCATCCTCTGATTCTTCATTTGTGACACCTTCATCAACTGCCACAAAATAGTTTCTTCAGTTTCCTCCTTTGAATTTCTTGAACCTTTCTGGTTTGTCCTTGTTGTAGCCATTAGGACAGTTTAAAGCAATATGTCCTATCCAGTTACAAGAAAAGCATTTCAAAGGTAGCTTACCTTTGTATTTGTCGATTCCTTTAGGAAGCTTCTTGGCAAGGAGAGCTTCAAATGCCATCAAAATCTCCTCATCATCCATTTCTCTGCTTTGTCTTGGTTCACCACTAGTGCTTGCTTCTTTTCCTTTTCTAGATAGTACAACAACAACTTTAAAAGTTGATTCAGTCTTTTAAATACTACCATCAAAACTATTTAGCTCATAGGCTATCAATTTTTCTATGATGGAGTACAGGGATACCTTAGTCTTGTCTATTGATCTCAACTCCTGAATAGCAGCAACCCTTATTGCATAGACTGACAATAGGGATCTCAAGACTTTTCTTACCACAGTGGAATCTTCTATTTTACCACCTGCACTCTTGATATCTCCAACAACGGTTTTGATTCTTATTCCATACTGTTGAATGGTCTCACCTTCAACCATCCACATATCTTCAAACTTCCCTCTCAGGTTTTCTTCCTTAGCCTGTTTTACATGCTCATCACTGCCATAGATATTTTCAAGAGTATCCCATAGCTCTTTGGGATTTACCTTATCCTGAATATCAATAAACTCAATGTTAGATAAACCACTAATTAGGGCTTCCATGACTTGCCCATTCTCCTGCATCTCTCTCTTTTGATCACCGCTAAGGGTACCAGTAGGAGCAACATAGGCAGTCTCAACATAGCTCCAGTGTTTTTGATTAATTAAAAACAGGTTTTAAGGGACCCAAAACCCAGTTACATACAAAAGATATTCAGGAAAGAAACAAAACACAATGGCTGCAAAAGACCAACAAAAAAACTAGCAATAGAGAAAAGGATAGCAAGAGGCCAGCAAGAAATTGGCCCCAAGTCCAGCATAAAAATAAATTTAGAAATTCTTCAAGGTTTCTTCTGCATTCTGCACCAAGAGCATCATTGCCTTGGCCGCTTCCCTCAAGTCGGTATTTTCCTGAGAAATTTGGCTTTCTTTCATCTTCATTTCCTTCTCCCCCATAGTCTACCTGGTTCTGCACCTAGGGGTCTGGTGGCTTAGACTGGAAGTAGGAGCATCTTCAATAAGTACTAGGTTCTTCTCCTAGTTTTTCTTTTCTAGATGATTCACCAGTGCATTCATATTCTTGTTGGAGACTTTAAGAACCTGGAGGCTATGGCTCATAAGGATTTTCAAGGCTTTCTTGTTTCAGGCCATCCGGGCATTAACATTGTCCTTATCCTCCCCCACCTATTCCTTCATTAGTTTAATGATGTCCTCCAAATGTTTCAGGTCGCCTTTTATCAAATCTTTCTCCAACCATTCTTCCATTTCCATTTCCTCCTCCGCTTCACTATTCTCCGTCTCCTCGTGCTGTTTCCCAGAGTCAGACATGTTGATCAACTTGTTGATCTTAACTTCCATCTCCCTTTGTTTACCCTGCATGTTGGTAATGTTTTCAACCACCCACTTCTGAAAATTGAACAATTCAAGGGTGCAATTATGGGTGGTATCTAGAATGGTACCCACAGAATCCTTGCTCTGTTCCATCTCCTCCACATTAGGATTTTCACCTTCCTTAGGCTTCAGATCCTCTTTCCCAGTTTCCAAGCCTTCAAGGTTGGGTTGACGATTCTTAGAATTGCCCCCTTCCTCTCCTTCCCCATAATTCTCCTCCTTGTTAATCTCCATTTTAGAAATAGTTTCCTTATTCTTTCCCTCTTCTTCATCAGCAAGCACATCCTTTTCTTCCTGGATGATTTCAACCTTCCTTTTTTTATGGGTAGGGGTGCTGGGCTCCCCAGTTGAATCAGAGTCTATGCATTTCTAAGAAATCTGAGCATTGATGATTAAAGGGTCATCCTTGGTAGCCCTAGTCTTATCCTTAATATATTCATAAATCAGCAGAATGAGTCCTTGGTGTGCTAGAGAGTAGGAGCTGGCCTTTTTAACATGGTCGGTCAGGCTCTCGTATAGAGAAGAGGCTAAATAGAAGGGCAAAGATATTTTAGCCCCATGGCGGAAGTGGTTCAGGATTGCGAAATGATAGTTGTAAATTTTCATAAACCTGCTATCCACAGTTTAATATTCCATTAAAGCCCTAAGAACTTTTTGCCAGAAAGGTTTTACCTGTTGGGGTGTGTAGTATGATATGTTGTCCTTCTTTGCCAGGTTGCCCTTCTCATCCTCTGTCTTTGGGAAATTTTTGAAGGCCTCAGCAGCATACTTTCTATCCCTATAGAATTTTGTCCCCTCCATCTTGAGTCCTGTGACCTCTGATATCAAATTTTCATCGATTTGCCAGATTTCCCCAAATAGGGTAGCCCTGTTATTGCTCCAGCTTTTAGCGAACCCGTGAGACACAGGGTTTCTACTACCATGGAGCTTCTCCATATAATCAGTGAAACTGTGTTTGTGGAGACTTCTCCACACCTTTCTTTCACTCTTCCAATGTTCACAACCTAAAGGTTCATTCCTGTTAAGGTTTCCTCCCATTCTGCTTTCCAAGTAATGATATCCTCTGTTACAAATCTCAGCCCGTGGGTAAAGCTCTGAATTTCTGGTTTCCCCTTGTAAAGAGTCTTTCACAATTTTGAGATTGCTACTCATGTTCATACAAACCCGGCTATTATTACAATTACCTTTTTGCACACATATGATCTTGGTTATGATGCCAAGAAACACTCATCATCTGGCAGTTCATCCGCCCCCAAAATCTGTCATTGGTACTCATTCCCCAGAAATCAATCATGATATTAGCTTGATCCATTAAGGCGATCAAAGTATAATTGCTCCTTAATTTCCAACTTGATATGATTTTCCCCTATATATTTGATGCCCTTGTCCAATTTAACCCCTTCATTGGCAAGGATATCCACTACCTTGTTGCCCTCTCTAAATGTGTGGGTTATAATAATGCTAACATAGTTATTTAGGATAGCTTTAGCATTTTTAATAATATTGGCAATATTCCAGGAAACTGAACTAATACCTTTAAGGGATTGTATAATATTTAAAGAGTCCCCTTCAAGCCAGATTCTTTTAAATTTGAATTCCTGAGCTAACTAGAGGCTCTTTAGCATGGCCATAGCCTCAACCACATGGTTATTTTGGGTTCCAAAAGGGGAAGCAAAAGTAGCAATACAAATTGCTTGAGCATTTCTGATAACTCCACCTCCACCAGCCTTTCCAGGGTTCCTTTTAGCAGCCCCATCAAAATTAACCTTTATCCAGTCATAATTAGGAAACCTCCAAACAATGTTATCTCTCTTCTTCTTGTTGTCCGATCTGTAGACCTTATGAATTAGGTTCCATTTAGTAAGAATGTCTTTTTCCATATCATTCATATCAATAATAGCCCATTGCTGATTATTCTTGTGAGGGATGTTGATGTTCTCCTTTATAGCCCTGCATATTTTTTCAAAGACTACTTGAGTATTACACTTATCTTCCCTAAATATCCTGTTATTCCTTTCTTTCCAAATGACCCAGCATATCATGGGGAGGATCAAAGACCATAGGTTCTTAATGATTTGACATTTGGTAGGAAAATTCCATTGCCATATGATATCCTTAATGCTTTTGTTCATGACCTAGTTAATTTTCCATTTTTCCCACATTTTGCACCAGATTTCCCTTGTGAAGGAATAATGAAAAAATAGGTGATCAACTGATTCCCCCTCCTTCTAATAGAGCTCACATCTATTAGGTAAATTGAAGCCCCTTTGGATTAAATTATCAAGAGTAAGGGTACTACTATGAGAAGCAAGCCAAAAGAAAATGTTGACTTTAGGGATCAAGATGTTGTTCTAGACTTTGCTCCAAATGGGATTGCTAGTTTGAGAGAAAGTGTTTTTATAGGTAGAAGCAATTGTGAATTCACCTTTAGGATCACTTTTCCAGAGGAAAACATCATCATAGTTTTTGTTAGGGGAAAAGGACAACAACTCTTTCTCGAGACAGGAAAAACCAGGATGTATGTCCTCAAGTTTAACCCACTTATTCTCCTTCCAATAGTCACATACCATAAGCCCAAACCTCCTTTTACATTCTTCAATAATTTGACTATTTTTTTGATCAAATAGGGCTTCATTCTTCATCCAGGGGTCTTCCCAAGACCTTATTCTATCACCTTTTCCAAGGACCCATCCAACTCCAGCTTTTGCAACTTTTATGGATTTGGTAACACTATTCCAGATGAAGGATCCAGCCGGGAAAACTTTAGAATTAAGGATTCCTTGGATAGTCTAATTCTTAATGTATTCGTCAAACCAGATTTGGTTCCAGTCTTTCTTAGTGTCATAAGCTCTCCATAACTTCTTGGCAAGAAGAGCTTTTTTAAAAGTTTTTATAATTTTAATCCCCAACCCTCCTTTGTTCTTTGGTCTACACACCTTGTCACAGGAAATCAGAGGTATTCCCTTCTTTTCTTCCACTCTTGACCATAAGAATCTCTTCTAAATTCTTTCCATAGCTTCAACAATTTTAGTTGGAATACCAAACAGACTAAGGGCATAAACAAGGAGATTTTGAAGGGTAGCTTAGAGGAGCTGCATTTTCCCAGCTTGAGATAACATTGAGCCTTTCCATCCTGCAAGTCTCTTATTAATTTTATCAATGATCATATTCCAAAAGGAATTTGGGGGTGCCAACCCTGAAGGAAGACCCAGGTAGGTGGAAGGCAGCAATTCCACTTTGCATCCAATAATATTGGCAATTTTTTGTTGTCTTATGACTAGAGTATTGAGAAAGTACATAGCTGATTTGTCCCAATTAATTTGCTACCCAGTTGCCAAAGCATAGGAGTTGAGAGCTGTTTTGAAGGCATTAGCCTCCTTGACTGAAGAATATCCCATGATGATAGTGTCATCAACAAACTGTTGATGACTGCAAAAAACATTGGCAGAGGAAGGTTGAAGACCTTTGATAGTTTTGCTTTGTTTCAACTTATGAATCATTCTACTCATACTTTCAGCCAGAATGGTAAAAAGGATAGGAGATATGGGGTCACCTTGTCTTATCCCTCTAGAAGTTTAAAAAAAATTTGTTCGAGATCCATTAACCAAAATAGAGAACATAGGAGTAGTGATTAGTTCTCTGATTATTTTGATAATCTTATCATCAAAACCAAAAGCTCCCATGATTTTAAATAGAACATCCCATTCAACTCTATCATAAGCTTTTGAATCAATTTGTCTTGGTTTTGAAATGAGACACAACTCAACTTTTGACAAATAAAGAAGACAAGATATTTCAACTTAGACTCAAGACAATCATGCTCATTCACACATTTCTTATGGTAGGCAAGGACAGTAGGTACTTGAGAGGTAAACTCGTTATGAGATTCAAGGAGAATACATAGATGCTTGACCCCACGGGCTCCCCTCCATGGCACTCACTTCTCAGGGCAGCCAAGCATCAATCCCCATGGAAATCTCCCCATAGCGAACTTAGTATCTCTTCCAAGTATCCGAACTTGTCCTTCTCAAGCAACTAGAAGGATTTTTGGCCTCTAAATACAAGGTGTTTAGTAAGGATTTTTGTTAAGCGTTACTCCTTGGTGGCATGCAAGCATGATTGAGACATTAAGCCCACCAAGATACCAAACAAATGTAGTCGCACAAGCATGATTTAGACCTTGAGGCCCTACTTAGATGTTGATATGAGAAAGAGTCCAAGGGTCATCACTTCCCAAGTAACTACAATTCCCACGTAACCCTTCCTTCAAAGCTTTCGCCCATCAGGTATTTATTTATAGTGAGTTAGAATGCCAAGGTATTCTAGCTGTACTCACTTTGGGTCATTCCCTTCTCATGATTGTCACTTGCTTGCAAAAGAAAGCAAATGGTCGGGAAGGCAGGCCCTCTAAAGGTAACAAACAATCTGAACCAAGAGAATGGTATCGAAGATCTGGATTTATGATCACCCTAAGAAGGATGAGAGAATACTCTCCTACTCCAATGTCAAACTCAACAATCAAAGCAAACACACATTCATTCCATCCTATTTAGCAATCATACTAGGTGCCTAATTATGAAATACAAACACAAAGTTTAGTTGGAGTCCAAGGCAACCTGCAAAACCACCAAGTCAAAAGTTTAATTTGCTTGATCTTTGACTAGCAAACCTACATAAAATTTGTTAGTAGTTTCATCTTTGTCTTTGCCATGCGTAATGCCAAGGTGCTGCACAAAGAATCAGTACCAAAAAACCAAAATGCAAAAACAGAATGCAAAACAAAACAATTTGCAAGTAAAAAAGAAAACATTGCTTTTTACCTCTGTTTCTGGCCCTACACAAGCGCAGAATGCCTCACACAAGTGCAGAATGCAGTAACATAGGGATAGAATTTAGTAACACAAGGGCAAAAGTCCTTGACACAGGTGTAGAATTCTTGACACAGGCGCAAATTGCTTCACATAGGCGCATAAGTTCTCAGAAAACCCTGCATTACCCTATTTCTTGGGGTTTTCACCTGCAAATCAACTCAAAAGCACTCAAAAGCATGATTAGGGGGTTAGTTCACATCGGGTTCACCAATTAATGTAGATAGGAAATTGTGGAAATCATCAAAGCAATGTAAACAATAGCCTAGTTCAATCACGAAAAACTAAAATGCAATGATAACAATCCTAATTACACGCAATAAAGACATGAAAACAAGACATCAATTCAAACACAAACCATTGCAAACTTGAATGTCTCCTTCATGTGGCTCCATTTTCCTTCTTTCTCCTTCAAATAGGTTTTATTTTGGATCTCACCTACTAGTGCATAAGCATAATGTGAAAGCAAGTAGAAAAGATGATAGCGCAAGAATACTCGTAGCGTGATTGATTCGACCAGGGATCAGGGACCTTGATTGAAGAAATTCATCCAATTTATAGACAAATTGGAGAAAAGACAAGATTAGCATGAATGTGATTCGAATGGAAATTGCCAATCAAGAATGACAAACATGACAAATTATGACAAATTTGCACTTTCTATGCAAAATTGATTGATTGATAATTTTGGCAAAATTATGACAAATTTCTATGTCAAAATTGATTGATTGTCAATTATGACAAATTATGACAACTTGAAATGTCATTCCCATGAAATTAAGAGAAATAGGAGAAATTAAAAAATTAGATGAATTTAGAAATTAGGAAATTAGAAAATTGATGAAATTAGGAATTAAGTGAAAATTAGAAAATGAGGAAATTAGGAATTAAGTGAATTAATTAACAATTTTTCATTTATTAATTAATTCATAAAGAGGGAGGAATTAGTTAGCCAATTAAATAAACATTTAATTGTGATAAGAAGACTTAGGATAAATAAATAAATTATTTAACCTAGAGGAAGAAATGACAAACAAGGTTAAATGAATAAATCATGAAACCCTAGAAAATGAATTAGAAATGCAAGAATGACAATTGGGTCTTGACAAAGGATAATTGATATCGATTTGATCATGATTTTGAATTGATAAATGATTTGATTGATAAATGTGTCGGTTAACGAGGAACAATGACAAATTGATCCAAATTGACATGATTGAGAAAGACGACAATTGATGACAAATTGATCGCAAGATGACAAGATTGAAAATAACAACGATCGATGACAAATCGATCACAAGAGGACAAGATTGAAAATGACAACAACTGATGACAAATCGATCACAAAATGACAAGATTGAAAATGACAATGATCAATGACAAATCGATCACAAAACGACAAGATTGATAAGAGGACAATGATCGATGACAAATCGATCGCAAAATGACAAGATTGATAAGAGGACAACGATCGATGACAAATTGATCACAAAATGACAAGATTGATAAGAGGACAAAACCCTAATTAGGATTGACGATCTCCAAAATGATGACAAATGAACACTTACATTGATGCGACAGGATAAGATTGACCAAAATCATGACAAATATTGTTATCAACAAGGCCAAATGAAGAATGTAGAAGAAGGACTCGATGCTCACAAATGATAAAGACCAAGTGTGAATCATAGGAGAAATGTTAATGCGATGCAAAAACCCTAAATTAAGGCAATGCGTCAATGTTAAAGTATGATTCCGCAAGCATTGACCATTTTTAGACGTCTACATTTTGCCCCTCTTTGAGACGATGTGATTTCAAGCGTTGTTTCAAAGAACAATAATGAAAATTCCCTAGACACTGACAATGACATATGCATGCCCCCTCGAGGAATTGGCTGGACACATCTAGAAAAGAGGCCAATTGATCGATAAGAGTGACAAAAGATGATAGGAGCAAACAGACTGACAATCGGAGATCAAATGCATGAAGGACAAGCAATTGAAAGCATAAAAGACCATGACCAACATGAGATGGAGAGAGTGCATGTCCATCTATGCACTAACAAAGATCTATAAATGAGACAAAGAGAGAGAAAATTGCTCATTTGCACTAGCCAAAGAAGAGAATTTGTTGCTCCGGAAAAGGATGCTTGTAGAGAGATGGTGAACATTCCAATGGCATATCACCTTGGAGAACATGTACGCACTTACAAACGATCGGATGATGTGGGAGTAGCGGTATGTATCTCAAAAACCCATATTGTCAATTTCATGAATTTGACTTGCTTGCGGGACATTGCGGGGCCCACAGAAAATGCAAAAAGTGACTTTTGTGCCTATGTGAGCGCATCCTGCACTTGTGTAGGGTATCCTACACTTGTGTAGGGTACACAGGCGCAGTTGTTCACTGGGAACTCAATTTTAGTCAAAAACAGCATGCGAATGATTCGAAAAGGGGGGATAAGAATAGGATAGGTCAAAATAGAGTAGAAACACTCTGATTTGGACATGAAACAAGGAAATGCAGCCCGTAGGAGCAAACCCTAAAACAGACAAAATGTACCCCAATTGTGATGTAGAGTCGACAGTATCCATTGATCATGCGGGACAACCGACCTGATTGCTTCATGTTATGACATGAGCTAGACAGATTGAGAGAGTTCACATGGAGGCCATATATTGATTGCCCTGGATGGTTAGATGATAGTGATGAGCTATCATATTGCAGATAGGAGAGATACCTGATTAGACGACTAGTGAATTGCCAGAGAGTGATTGAGATGTACCTACCAAAGAGAGGCGACTAGTGAATTGCCAGAGAGTGATTGAGATGTACACTTTGCCCGATCTCACAGAGAGACGAGTCAGTGGGGGAGGATGATTCAGCCACACATAGCATATGCCAACTTCACACAACTACAACAGAGACAGTGGGATTAGAGATTAGATGTGGTGGACGCCGAGATGACAGAGGAGTATGAGCGATGGTTTGCACGACGACGACCGGTGCCATTGACAGATCCTGATATTCCGGTATCGAGGAGACAGGAGGACTTCCCACTCGCTGGAGAGGATGGAGATGATGAGGATAGAGATGAGGATGAGGAGGATGAGGGTGGTGATGAGGATGAGGGGGATGACGATTATGAGCCAAATTCAGCCGATTAGGAGTCATTGTAGGATATACCCATAGAGCGAGAGACAGCTAGGATAGAGGAGATGGAGATGTGCAGGGCTACCATAGCGAGTCAGCAGGATCACATTGCGACATTAGAGAGACAAAATTCCATCTTGAGGATAGAGCATGATCAGTTTAGAACAGAGACAGCTAGATTGATAGCGGCTCAAGATATCGTGATAGCCCAGGCACAACAAGAAGGGCAGAGGGTCACTAAGTATATTGGGTTGATTAGGGATGCCAGTGCACGTGAGATGGCATAGATGTTGGTAGAGACTGGAGAGGAGATATGCCATTGGAGGACACTATATGAGAGTGCAGTTCCACCATAGCAGAGAGCATTGTCATATCGGGCATGATCGAGGACAGAGAGCAGGGCATGCTCTTGGAGATCAGTGAGCAACATGGGGGTGAGTGGACCTATGAGACCACAACAGCCAGGACCTGGGATAGGAGGGACATCATCCTTGAGACATGGTAGGGATGAGGAGGATAGAGGGAGCACCCAGTGATAGAGGCACGTACTCCTTAGGATAGAGATAGATGTAGTGTGACATTATGTAGTCAGCCTACGGGCCATACTGAGGACAGACAGTCCAATTTTGTACTCCAATATTATTTTGATATATGATATGACATGCATCGATATGATGGGATGCAATGTGTTATGACGTATGTTTATTTTCCATGTATGGATGGCATATGCACTGTTTATGTACCATTGTGGAACATGTATGGATATAGTTTTTTATGTGTTTTGGATGCATTTATAATATGAAATGGATAAAATGCTTGATATGATGCTCGATGTGATGTTTGATATAATGCAAATGTACTAACCAATGAATGAAAGATGCAGCATATGTGTTTGGGGAAATCAAAGCACTAGACCAAACTGACTATCCGAACTAATGGAAGAAATGTTAGTAAGAAGAAATGAGATAGAGGATAGTTAGAGACAAAGAAAAACTTGCTTTCACTAATGCACTTTGTAGGTGAGAACCTTTATTTAATGTAGCAAAACGAATGCATAGCATCATGGCATTGAAGGCCAGAGCTGAAACGCAACCCTTTTTTGCAAAAGACAGACACATCACTCACAAGGAATGAGTAAAGCATCCTAGGGTGCATACATCAAGGGTCGAGGTATGTGCGGCATTCACAAAGTGAACGTACTTATCACATACACCCAATGATATATTTGCCCCAATTTGTGACAAACATTCCACAAACAGCAAACACAACAAAAAAAAAGGAAATGGACCATGAACCATCCTAGTCACTCTAAATCACTCAATGACATCATCGAGCAACATAGGAACATGATCGAAAGATAAATCAATAAATGATAAGACTCGCTAGTTCCAACAAGTCAAATAAACGTCTTGATCTTCATTGTCAAAAGTTGAAAGTGTTGATAGGACGATCATGCTATCTGGTTTCAGGACATGCGGTACCTCATCTAAGACAGGACATAGTCTGGTTTTGAGTATACCACACCCTGTATAAGACCCATGATATTAGTGACAAGGTCAAATGATATTGATGTTAACATTCGATTGATATGACAATTGTGATCAGTTTGAATGTCTGGTTTGATTGAAAAAGTTTATCTGTTTATGCATGATTTCATTAAAGCACAATGTGTGATTGCGTGTCGTTGGAGGTATGCTCAGAAATATGACTATGCACAAAGGTGATATTGGTGTTTTTCTTGTCGAGTTTTTACAAATTTTTTTTTCGTTTGTTATTTCAGGACATTATTTGATTTTTTTTTTTGGATTATTTCAGGACATTTTTCAATTTTTTTGGATTTTTTTCAGGACATTTTTCAATTTTTTTAGGGATTTTGCCTCTAGTGTCTAGCAAGGCAAGGAATATGATAGGTGAATAAATAGGCTTTCTGAAATGATGGTGGATAGAGGGAAGACAAAGGCCTTTTATCATGGAGACAATGCAGATGCAATTTTCAAGGGCTATGGCATGATGGGACAAGAGACTAGATATGACAATGTAAAGCAGTGACATAGCATGAGGGACATGTCAAGAGGTTTTTGAAACTATGTGTTTTGCATTTCACATCCTCATTACAGACCAAGATCAAGGACAGAAAGAGTGTATGGATAGTGATAAGATATGGATAGGATAAGAAAGACCAAGAATGGATAAGGGACATGGACTGAAGGTCGGGATAGGATATGGGATAGTGGCAGAAAGTTGCAATAAGCTAGGGAATATGGATGAAAGGTTGCAATAAGCAAATGGATAAAGACCAAAAGCTATGATAGACTAAAAGCCACAAACAAGTTGCATGATGCTCATGAAGATCATCAACCTTGTCAAGATCAAAGGTGGAAAGGGAAACTGGACATGAGGGACAATAGGATATGAAGGGTAATGACAGGGGTTCGATAGGATAATGGAACAATCAAGGACAAAAGGATATGATAGGATAAAACTTGCCCCCAAGTGTGGTGTGCAAGAAGTTCATAAATTACGCATGATGCCTATTTGCCAAGTTTTCATCACGGCACTTGCCCAAGGCGCCTGTTTGCCAGGTTTTCACTAGTGGACGGATTATTTTTCTTTATTTTTTTTCTTTTGTCTTTTTTTTTTTTTTTCACTTTTTTTTGTATTTTGACTTTTTCAAGAGAAGATGGACACATGATAGGGGATGGAAGAAGGACTCAAACATCTTTTTTTTTTTTTGGATAGTAGCCTTGAAAAAAATGGACCATGACCTTTAAAAGTATGCTCAAAGACGTTGGTAGGATAAGGACATGGAAAATAAGATGAAACTAAGGAAAGGATTTATGCAAAGGATTGGACCAGAGGGATGGAGGGATGGAAAATATGCATTGGATAATGGATAGGGTATTGGAAAAATTGGGCTTCACTAGATGGAAATGAAGGCAAGATCAACATTGGCACACACCTTGAGGGGTGATGGACTGATGGAGGAAAAATGGATCTCAGATTGTGAGATTTGGATGGAGGAATAGCTTGGGATTTTGGGACATAAGGGCCCAAAATGGATGAAGAAGGTGATGGAGGAACAAATTTGAGAGGTTTGGATGGAGGAATAGCAATTTTAGATGCCAATTTTGATGTTTCTTTAGGCTTTTGTGCTTCAACGAGCCGCTTAGGGATCCACATGGTTTTTGATTTTTCATGCTTTTGTGGTTCTTTGGAGTGCATTGCTTGCACAAGGGATTTAGGAACCCATATATATTTTGACTTTGCTTTATTTTGCTCAGTGGGCCTTTGTGGCCTTTTGGATATTTCTTTTTCTTTATAGATCATATTGTTCTTTGTTTTGACATGTCGATTATATTGGACATGTTTATCCTTGAATACATGTGGATTGCTAGACTTATGACGTTTACCCTTGGCATCCAAATTGCTTGGAGGGGGAAAGGAATGCATGGATGGATATGAATGAAATGGAGTTATTTTGGATGGATGAAATTTACTCAAGGATGTGTGCCTTTGCTAACCTTGCATAGAGGATGAAGGGATATAAGGACCTAAGATGGATGGAAGGGATGATGGCGAAGGTGTATGTTTTAATTTTGATGGAGGGATGTTGGATTTAGCAGGGGTACCCATGTCTTGAGGAATTTCACTAAGGCCATGACCCTTAATATTTTCTTTAACATGAAGGGATTCTTGCTTATGAAGATCTACTCCTTTGCCTTTATGAATATCTTGACTTGTAGGATACTCTTTTCTTTGGGAAGAAGACGCGATTCCATTATGAGGTGGATATGATATGAGAGAAATAATGAGATCTTGAAGTGGATCGGATTTCACCAAAGTGGAAGAACCCATTGTGCATGTCGAGGGTTCATGAACATCTTGCACTGACATGTTAGAATCATGAGGGAGATTAGGATCATGAGGGGGACTAGGATTGTGTAGTGGACATGGTTCAATGACAGGCTCTTCAAGAGATGGAATGGGAAAAATAATGGGATCATCAAAAGAAATGCGATCTTGGAGTGTATATGGAGCATTAGGACAAGGAGATGGAGGAACAAGTGGATCTTGTGGAGGATCTAAAGGAATAATTTGATCTTGACAAGGAGGAAGATCATTGGAATCCTCTTTAAAGGTGCTTTGCTCTTGACTTTTAATGGGATAATCGGAAAGGATAGAAAGGATATCTTGATCTTTCTCAGGAAGTGGAATGTCAATGGGATTTGAAAGGACATTGTGGTCATGAAATGGAAGGGGATCATTTGGGATTGGATGAACTGGGATATCTTGATCTTGCTCGGGGAATGGAGTGTCAATAGGACTTTGGATAGGATGGACAAGAATAGGGGAATCATCATGAGTTTCTGGGAAGATGAGATCTTGGTCAACAATTGGATGGGATGATAAGGTTTTAGGATCTTGATCTTGATCTGTTTTAACACGCGTTTCTTTATGCTCTAAATTATCCTCTTGACATGAGGTTGGACTGTGGATATGCATGGGGGATTCTGACAAGGGATCAATGGTTTGGCATGAAGGAAATGCACTTTGAACATTTGTGATGGATTCTGGCAAGGAATCAATGCTTGAACATGAGGAAGAGGGACTTCGAATGGGGTCCTCTAAAACAGGTAATGGCAATAAAGTGCATGGTGGCATTGGGTCTTGTATTTCTGAAACATGAGAAGGATGTGCATCATGAATTGGATTATCTTGGCAATCAATTATGGATAGCTCTTGGATAATTGCATCCTTGGGTGTATTGTTTGATGAGGACAATATGGAAGGTTCCTATGAAACTTCTAAAGGTGTAGGGATAGATGCCACTGGAGAGTCAATTTGTTTGTGGGGGGATGAGGTATTGCTAGACATAATTGTATTATCTTGATCTTCCTCAAAGAACTCACTTGGTAGTTTCCTTAAGATCATTGCAATAAAGCCAGCTTTCTTTCAAGGTTTTGACATAGTTGTATCTGGAATTTGAACTTGTTTGGCAAGGAGTTGGTTCTGATCTGATGTCATGTTTTGATATTGGACTTGGTTCAATTGTTCTGACATGTTTGAAACTTGGGTTGGTGTGTGTTGCAACCTTTGTTTTTGAATGTTTGGTTGTGGTTGTTGACATTGATATTCCACCATTGGTTGAACCATTTGTTGACATTGTATAGTTGGCTGGACATATTGTTGAAATTGGACCATTGGTTGTATATGTTGGACCATTGGTTGTGTCTGTTGGAAATGTTTGAACTATTGAACAATTGGTTATGATGGTTGAAAATCTGATTGATAGTAAACACCTTCTTGTTCTTGTTGTGGAGGCACATAATGTTGAAATTGATGTTGTCTCTTTTCTTGAAATTGTTTCATCATCTCTATTTGTGAGAGGAGAGCTGTTATGTCTGATCCTTCAAGAAGAGATCTTCCATCAATTGGCTCAATATTTGGATTTTGACCTGGAAATTTTTTAAATATTTTGGACATTTGTGATCTATTCTTCGCAATGTTTTTCACTTTTTGTTCCAAAATCTCCTTTTCTTGAGCTAGTTTCTCCTCTAGTTTTTGTATTTGGACATTTACATCATCATGATAAGTTTGATCCAAGTCCTGAGACATGTATAGATTGGATTGACATGATTAATTTCTCAATTGTGATGACATGGCTTCGTAAGAAGGTTGAGACCTCATTTCAACAAACATGTCACTATGCAAAGCAACTAATGGGATTGACAAATGCAACCTAAAAGATGACAATGCAACTTAATGTTTTTGTTGTTTTTCAAGATTTTGACAAACTCATGAATGCAATTCTAAAAATGAGACCCCTAGGAAATTGAAATGATGTCTAGACCTCAAAGGACAAAAGGACCAAGTGACAAATGGACAAAATGACAATGTCTCCCCTATATGCTTGGATACTAAGCTAGGTTTGACCAAATGACATTAATGACAAAAGGAGAAAAGTTTTGATAAGGTCTAGACTTCTTAACAATTACTTAGGGTTTATCAAAGATTTGGATTACTCAAGTATAACAAAACCTAGTTTTGACACTATATGCAAAGGGGCAATTACTATGCAAATGACCCTAATATGATATGATAATGACTTAAGCTTAATGAAGAGACCTAGGGTATGCAAAGGTGACCTAATGTTATGAGGACAAAGATGCAAATGCAAATGTATAACAATGTCAATCTAAGACAAAACCTAAGGTTGAATTATGAAATGGTATTACTCTAATGCAAGAGGACACATGCAAATGGATGACCCTTATTGATATGCAAAGGAGTATGACCTAGGTGAAACCTAACCTTGGTACTTGACAATGAAGTTTGCAAAATGCAAACCTAAGATGAACCTAGACCTAAGTGACATGAATATTGAGACAAGATTTTGAAAATTGTTTGACAACCATGTTTGAAGATGTTTTGAAGTTTGTTGGATGAAATACTCTTGTGTTTAACCTTGTTTTGAATCAATTTGTCTTGTTTTTGAAATGAGACACAACTCCACTTTTGACAAACAAAGAAGACAAGATATTTCAACTTAGACTCAAGACAATCATGCTCATTCACACATTTATTATGGTAGGCAAGGACAATAGGTACTTGAGAGGTAGACTCATTATGAGATTCAAGGAAAATACATAGATGCTTGACCCCATGAGCTCCCCTCCATGGCACTCACTTCTCAGGGCAGCCAAGCATTAGTCCCCATGGAAATCTCCCCATGGCAAACTTAGTATCTCTTCCAAGTATCTGAACTTGTCCTTCTCAAATACAATTTCATATGATCCTAATATGATATGATAATGACCTAAACTTAATGAAGAGACCTAGGGTATGCAAATACAAATGTATGACAATGTCAACCTAAGTTTGAATTATGAAATTGTATTGCTCTAATGCAAGAGGACATATGCAAATGGATGACCCTTATTGATATGCAAAGGAGTATGACGTAGGTGAAACTTAACCTTGGTAACTGACAATGAATTTCCAAAATGCAAACCTAGGATGAACCTAAATCTAAGTGACATGAATGTTGAGACAAGATTTTGAAAAATGTTTGACAACCATGTTTGAAGGTGTTTTGAACTTTGTTGAATGAAATACTCTTGTGTTTAACCTTGTTTTGAATCAATTTGTCTTGGTTTTGAAATGAGACACAACTCAACTTTTGACAAATAAAGAAGACAAGATATTTCAACTTAGACTCAAGACAATCATGCTCATTCACACATTTCTTATGGTAGGCAAGGATAGTAGGTACTTGAGAGGTAGACTCATTATGAGATTCAAGGAGAATACATAGATGCTTGACCCCATGGGCTCCCCTCCATGACACTCACTTCTCAGGGCAGCCAAGCATCAGCCCCCATGGAAATCTCCCCATGGCGAACTTAGTATCTCTTCCAAGTATCTGAACTTGTCCTTCTCAAGCAACTAGAAGGATTTTTGGCCTCTAAATACAAGGTGTTTAGTAAGGATTTCTGTTAAGCGTTACTCCTTGGTGTCATGCAAGCGTGATTGGGACATTAAGCCCACCAAGATACCAGACAAATGTAGTCGCACAAGCATGATTTAGACCTTGAGGCCCTACTTAGATGTTGATATGAGAAAGAGTCCAAGGGTCATCACTTCCCAAGTAACTACAATTCCCACATAACCCTTCCTTCAAAGCTTTTTCCCATCAGGTATTTATTTATTGTGAGTTAGAATGCCAAGGTATTCTAGCTGTACTCACTTTGGGTCGTTCCCTTCTCACGATTGTCACTTGCTTGCAAAAGAAAGCAAATGGTCGGGAAGGCAGGCCCTCTAAAGGTAACAAACAATCTGAACCAAGAGAATGGTATCAAAGATCTGGATTTCTGATCACCCTAAGAAGGATGAGAGCATACTCTCCTACTCCAATGTCAAACTCAATAATCAAAGCAAACACATGTTCATTCTGTCCTATTTAGCAATCATACTAGGTGCCTAATTATGAAATACAAACACAAAGTTTAGTTGGAGTCCAAGGCAACCTGCAAAACCACCAAGCCAGAAGTTTAATTTGCTTGATCTTTGACTAGCGAACCTACATAAAATTCATTAGTAGTTTCATCTTTGTCTTTGCCATGTGTAATGTCAAGGTGCTGCACAAATAATCAGTACCAAAAAACCAAAATGCAGAAACAGAATGCAAAACAAAACAATTTGCAAGTAAAAAACAACATTGCTTTTTACCTCTGTTTCTGGCCCTACATAGGCGCATAATGTCTCACACAAGCGTAAAATGTATTAACATAGACATAGAATTCAGTAACATAGGTGCAGAAGTCCTTGACATAGGCGCAGAATGCTTGACACAGGTGCAGATTGCTTGACACAGGCGCAGAAGTTCTCAGAAAACCCTGCATTACCTTGTTTCTTGGGTTTTTCATTTGCAAATCAACTCAAAAGCACTCAAAAGCATGATTAGGGGGTTAGTTCACATCGGGTTCACCAATTAATGTAGATAGGAAATTGTGGAAATCATCAAAGCAATGTAAACAATAGCCTAGTTCAATCACAAAAACTAAAATGCAATGATAACAATCCTAATTACACTCAATAAAGACATCAAAACAAGACATCAATTCAAATGCAAACCATTGCAAACTTGAATGTCTCCTTCATGTGGCTCCATTGTCCTTCTTTCTCCTTCAAATAGCTTTTGTTGTGGATCTCACCTACTAGTGCATAAGCATAATGTGAAAGCAAGTAGACAAGATGGTTGCTCAAGAATACTCGAAGCGTGATTGATTCGACCAGGGATCAGGGATCAGGGCTCAGGGACCTTGATTGAAGAAATTCATCCAATTTATAGACAAATTGGAGAAAAGACAAGATTAGCATGAATGTGATTTGAATGGAAATTGCCAATCAAGAATGACAAACATGACAAATTATGACAAATTTGCACTTTCTATGCAAAATTGATTGATTGATAATTTTGGCAAAATTATGACAAATTTCTATGTCAAAATTGATTGATTATCAATTATGACAAATTATGACAACTTGAAATGTCATTCCCATGAAATTAAGAGAAATAGGAGAAATTAGAAAATTAGATGAATTTAGAAATTAGGAAATTAGAAAATTGATGAAATTAGGAATTAAGTGAAAATTAGAAAATGAGGAAATTAGGAATTAAGTGAATTAATTAACAATTTTTCATTTATTAATTAATTCACAAAGAGGGAGGAATTAGTTAGCCAATTAAATAAACATTTAATTGTGACAAGAAGACTTAGGATAAATAAATAAATTATTTAACCTAGAGGAAGAAATGACAAACAAGGTTAAATGAATAAATCATGAAACCCTAGAAAATGAATTAGAAATGCAAGAATGACAATTAGGTCTTAACAAAGGATAATTGATATCGATTCGATCATGATTTTGAATTGATAAATTGTTTGATTGATAAATGTGCCGATTAACGAGGAACAATGACAAATTGATCCAAATTGACATGATTGAGAAAGACGACGATTGATGACAAATTGATCGCAAGACGACAAGATTGAAAATAACAATGATTGATGACAAATCGATCGCAAGAGGACAAGATTGAAAATGACAATGATCGATGACAAATCGATCGCAAAATGACAAGATTGAAAATGACAATGATCAATGACAAATCAATCACAAAATGACAAGATTGATAAGAGGACAACGATCGATGACAAATCGATCACAAAATGACAAGATTGATAAGAGGACAATGATTGATGACAAATCGATCGCAAAACGACAAGATTGATAAGAGGACAAAACCATAATTAGGATTGACGATGTCCAAAATGATGACAAATGAACATGCACATTGATGCGATAGGATAAGATCGACCAAAATCATGACAAATATTGTTATCGACAAGACCAAATTCGAAAGTGAGACAAATGAAGAATGCAAAAGAAGGAATCGATGCTCGCAAATGATAAAGACCAAGTGTGAATCATAGGAGAAATGTTAATGTGACACAAAAACCCTAAAATAAGGCAATGCGTCAATGTTAAAGTATGATTCCGCAAGCATTGACCATTTTTAGATAGAAGCTGCTTGAAGAATCTAATAGCTTCATCCCTGATTTCATCCTTATTAAGCAGAGTGTTATTCTCAACAGTTAGTTTTGTGATTCTATTTGCTGCCTTATGTTTTAGGGAGGTCATGTGGAAAAACTTAGTGTTTTTGTCCCCTGCCTTCAGCCATATAGCACTGGATCTCTGTCTCCAATATATTTCTTCCCTAGAAATGATGATGTGGATGTTGTCAAGGACCTTATCTTCCATGGCTTTGGAATAATTTTTGTAGCCTTCTTTCTGAATGGAATTTTGTATCTAGTCCAATTCCTCCTTTAATTTTTTCTTTGAATAAAAAATATCACCAAAGACCTTCTTGTTCCAAGTCTTAATATTGGTTTTGACATATTTAAGTTTTTTGGCAACTTTATACATGGCTATTCCATTAACATCAAGATTCCACCATTCAGCAATGGAATTTTCAAGATTAGGGTGGGATATCCACATCTTTTCGAAACGAAAAGGGAATCTCTGATTATTATTAGAGTTCTCAGCAACAAAGGAAATGGGATAATGATCTGACCCAATTCTATTAATAACAGAAAGGGAACAACTATGAGAAAACATCCAATCATTAGAGAGAAGGGCTCTATCAAGTCTTACCTAGATAAGATCATCACCATCTCTTTGGTTGGACCAAGTATAGGAGGCCCCATTGAGATCCAAGTCAATGAGAGCATTGTCATTAATAAAGTCCATCAGGTCAAATCTGCTATCTAGTTGAGCTTGACTACCTCCACATTTTTCTCTGTCTTGCAGAGGAGTATTGAAATCTCTCATAACAACCCAGCTATGCATAGAGAATTTTTTCCTTTTATGCTAAACTTTTTTCTAGAATTTACTTCTAGCAGATTTGGAATTAGGGGCATAGATATTAGTGATAACAAATTCCTTTTCATCAAAAATATTTCTATCTTTTAGGGATAAAATATTGCCATCCACATCTATCATATCTCCAAAGGTTGTGCTTTTATTTTAGAATATGGCAACCCCTCCAAAGGCTCCATTCGAGCTACTACCACAGACCCCTCCATTTTTAAAAAACTTTAGTTTCTCCACTTTCTCTTTACTCATTTTAGTTTCCTGAACCAGGATAATATCTGGATTTTGATCTCAAATAAGATTCCTTAATATATCCTGTTTATTGAGACCATTTAGGCCTTTGATATTCCATGATATTACTTTCATTTGGAAGCCTGGGGGTAGGACTCATTGATAGTTCTCTACCTTCCATCAGCTATGTTTTGTTTACTCTCTTGGTCCCTATGCCATTTCATAGTTTTGCATCCTACTGGGGATCTTGAGGCCCCAAAATCTGCCTTAGATCTGGTTCTGGTTTTTACTCCTTTAGGACCTCCTGTCTTCTTGGTCTTAATTTTCTTTCCATTTCCTGTTGTGTATTCTTCTTGTTGTTCTGCCCTAGATTCATCTTGTATGTTGCTCCATAGCTTTTCTCTTTTCTAGGATGAAGTGGTCATATTCACTTCTATGTTATAGAATAAAGCATTAAGGTTTTCTTGTGGCAATCCAAACTTATTACTCCTTCCCATATCTATTTCCTATTCTTGAAACTCTTTCCCTAAACAGGGTTCTTCTTTCTCTGATATGGGTTCATATAGCTCCTCATGATGAAAGTCGGTGATATCCTCAATCTCACCATTCTCAAGTGTCTTTGTATTGATTTCATTCTCCTTCTCCTGCGACTAAAGGGTTTCAAAGGTGTTGCCTATTTTGATCTCAAATTCCTTGGTTTCATTCTTCTTGTTCCCCTTCAGGGCAAGGTCTTTAATAAGGTCAGTGGAGTCATTTTCCTGATTTTCTGGTATATTTACCAGATTTCCACTTTTTTCTTCTAACTTGTTGCAGTCTTTGTTGTTATTTTTTTCTTTCCAAACCGGTTTATTAATATTTTTTTCTTTAATCATAGGTCTTTTAGGGTTGCTGGGGCAAGCCCTATCCTAGTGACCTGCTTTTTTGCAAGAAAAACACACAAAAGGAAGAGATTCAAATTCAATGGATTCCTATAACCCAAGTTTGGAATTTATATCAATAGTACCTAGGAGATCCATATTCTGTGATATGTTGACACAGATATGGGCATACACCAATCTCTTGCGAGTTGCAGTCATTGGGTCTATCGCAATAAGCTCCCCAAAGGAATTAGCAATTCCTAAGAAAACATCCTCCACCCCGTATTCCAATGGTAGCCCAGGCAACCTAACCCACATTGGAGCGGATTCAAAAAAGGAGTCATTTAGTTCCATATTAGGGATCCATTTTCTAATAGAAAGAGATGATTTAGCAAACATCCAGGGGCCTCCACTTAGAACTACTTCCAGATCTTCCTCGCATGAAAAGGAGAACACGAAAAAACCTCGAGGCAGGGTAGAAACTTCAACCTGTCCTTTCATTCTCCATTTTCTTTTAACAAAGGATCTAACATCCTCGATATTAGGTCAGGGTCCAACAAATTTCCCCACCAGAGAAAGAGTCATTAAAGAGATGCTATGGTCAATAACCAAATTAGGAATCTCAATCACAAGTTTACATGTTCTATTGTCTGATATATCCTTCACAAAGGGGAGAGAAGATTTACTAGTCAGTTTACCAGATGCATGTCTAGCGAAGAGACTATTACATGGTTTAGGTATTCGCCCCTCCTTGGTATTTTTTGTATCGATCTTCACCGCCTTAGGGCATGAATCTTGCATATTTTTTTATTTTTCAGGATCAGGAGGAGGGTCCCGTGTTCGTGAGTCCCCATCCTATCTTCCATCCTCATCATCAGAAGTTTGTCCTCGAGCTGTAGTGGATTTAGACCTAGAGGAACCAACATTGTTGTTCCCTCCATTTCTCGAATTCAAATTTCCCCCTGCAAACATTGTTCCCTCCACTGTTCCCTCCATAATTTTTACACAAATAACCCTCTTTCTTTGTTGCTAATACCTTCTATAACATAGCTCTAGTGTTGAGCACCCTTGCTTCTAATGAATATCTTCATTTTGTCTTTCCATATACTAAAATTTTCCCTATTAAACTTTGGGCCTTCCCTCTTCATCATTTGACTGGGATCTTTACCTCAAGTGGTTAAGCTTAAAGCACAAAGGACTTGGAGGATGCTCTGATACCAATTGATAACTCAATGATGAGCAAGTAGTACCAAACTGGTACTGAGAGGGGGTGGGTGAATCAGTATAGACAAAAAATACAGTCCTAAACCAGTTTGACAACAGACACTCCAAATGACTGGCAAACAATGACAGCGGTTTGAAACAGAGTGTAACTGGTAAAGCTAAGAACATCTGAGACAAGCATTAACAGGTTGCTCACTTAGCTTTCCACTCAACTCAAGACTATACTAACATTTCACCCTTATGCATAAATAGGTAATCTATCATCAAATCATAATAACAACTAGTTCAACATGTTTTATTGATAGGCATAAAACACGGAACCATCATATGCTTGACAGACAATAGAAAAGTGTCACAAGATAAAAGCATCACACATGACACACATATTTTTCATGTGGAAACCCAACTGGGAAAAACCACGGTGGGGATGAATACCCACAAGCTATTTTTAAACTCTTTAGAAGTCCGCTCTGTTAGAAGCCTTGTCCTGTTAGAGACATTACAATAGGTTCTGCTAGGAACTGATCCTATTAGAGATCACCTGGTTAAGGGATGGCTACAATACCTGGTTAAGGGTTAAACCCTGTTAAAGGTTACCTTGTTAGAGGATTTCAAGAATTCAATAGCTAAAGGATTTCGAACTCAGTAGCTTTTAATTACCCTATTAATGGATTTTCAACAAGCCGGTTAAGGCTACCCTGTAAAGGGATTTTCAGCAAGCCAGTTAAGGCTACCCTGTTAAGGGATTTTCCAACTGTTGAGGTAGTTAGAGATCAATAGGTATTACAATGATCTGGTAACAACACTCAATGCTAATGTAGATCCGCTTAAGCTCCTCTTCACCTTCTGCACTTACACTTTGCAGGTATCACTTCTCTCCTTTTGGTCTGGAAAGAATCGCATATCCCTTCTCTTGGATACACACACACAATTTTTGCCAACAACCTCAGAAAGAGACACAACATCAACCTTATAGGAAAATAGATAGGTCAGTAGCATAAACCCTAAACCCTAAACCTGTTCGGTTAAGGAATTCAAATAGTTCAATCCTGACCATTGAGCACACTGCATTAAATGCAACAGATCTTGATCCAAACTCAAGACACTCTCCATCGTCCATTTTCACCAATTTTATGGTGGCTGATAACCCATCACACGCTATCACCATTTTACAGACTTTGCACATTCTTGAGGTAGATAGGAACAATCTCCCTCATGCAAGATCCTTCACACACACAAGCTTACATGGCAACATGATCTGTTCTTCTTTACAATGCTAACTCATCACACAATGTCACCGGTTGAGCCACATAGGCTTGAAGCACATCAACCAGAAACCCTAAAGTTGAGACTACCAACCGGTAGTCATACAATACTTCCATATGCCGATTCCCATAACTATATGCCGGTTCATCATGAATAAGCACACCGCTTCACTTTGGCACAAATGTCAGTTCATAGTGTTATACCGGTTCTCACATATGCCAGTTCACACCTCTTCAACATATTGACATCAATGACAACATACAATCTCATTATGTCCACATATTGGTTCACATAATGCCAACACACTATATGCCAAGTCTTAGACATAGATCTCACATATAATATCTTATTGGGTCGACCTTGGATACATGAAATGCAAGCAGTACCTTCTACTTATCACCAATGTGTTGAGTTCCCCTACAATGGACAAGAAATTTCTATATCAATAGATCATAACCCATTTCAACATTGTAATGCTATGGGGGTAGCCCAAGACAACTTGGTTCTAGATAATAGAGAAAAACAAAGTTCCTTAGCACCAACTATTCAGCAGGAAAAGTCTAAATCACTATCTATGGATTTCAAACAAAAAATGAAAATCAAAGAGCAAGGCATGGGAGAATACTCTTTAGAACCTTTGTGTTTAGCCAACTTACAAGCATTGCCTAAATCTCATGGATTACCTACAACATCAACACATTAAGCAACATGGCCCATCACCAAGTTTGATGGCAAATTTATCCAACTAGGCACTCTAGCACATGAATAAGAGGAGAAAGACACCCTTAGTTGAGGAAGAAGCCAGAGAGGCTACTATAGATGTAGCTATACTAACACACCTGTATGGAAATGGCTACTTAATCATGCAACAAATAGGATACAATGGAAAAGGACCTATCGGCAAGCATTAGGAAGGTGTCACAAAACCATTAGATCCTCCTTCACAATTCAGTAAAAACAAAACAAGATTGAGTAATGAACACACTCTACCACCCAAGAAGACACCAAGGAAATACCAAAAACCTTAGTGGAAGGCAAAGAAGAAATACAAGGAGGACTCATGGCAGGAAGTACTATTTGAATCAGCAGAGACAATACGTAAAGAATGAGAATATCAAGAAAGAAAGCAACATCAAGGGAAGCCCATCAATCAAAAGAAGGAAGCATCTATTGCTGAAGTACATCATGTTCAAGAACCAGTGTCCAACAAAGAGGAATCACCTTCTGATAACATCATTCCTCCCCGAGGAGAGATAGTATATGAACAAATGCAAAGAGTGGAATTAGGATCTGACACAAAATCATAGAAAACTATCAGACTTGTATCAATCATCAAAGACCTGTTTTCACCCTACAACATACCCATCCACAGCACTACCCGAATCTGGGATAATACCTCTGAGACTAATTCAAATGACTATGAATGGGGCAGCTATTCTAATGTTACTAAATATAGTGCAGAAATAACAATTATACACCCATCCCTCAAGAAGAACACGACACAGAACCTAGACTACTTGAATTTGGTCCACAGAATATCTATGACACCACGAAAAATGAGCAGCGACATTACAAGCAAGTCTACATAGAAGATGATACCATCGAAGACCTCAACAAAATCCTTAACTTATTTAATATTGCAGCCAACCATGATGATACCTCCATCTTGACACTTATAGCAACTGAACTTGATCCACCTAATGACTCTTTACCACTTATCTTTCCTAACCTCATAGATTGGGATGAACCTGAAAATCATGACATACCCATTTTCCTAAATGATGAATCCATTATCCATTACTTGTGTACCGTTAACCAAGAAACAAACTCTACCAATGAACAAAGTAATGACATATGCAATCAGGGGAGTGCCAAGTCTCTTAGTCACAAAAATGAATAAAACAAAGGATCTATTGCTGAAAACCAAACAATATCAGCAATAGATCACAAAAAAGTAAAAATAAAGGATGCATCTGAGGGTGAAAACCTTTTTAAGGAACCTAAAGATGAGAGACTTGACACTCTTCCTAAACATTATCAGGAGTGATCACCCATATTGATTGAGCCCACTCAATCAATCAACATTGGTAGAACAGAAGCAGCCAAAAACATACACCTTACAGAATCTTTGACAAAGGAAGAAAAATCAGAGTTTATCCAATTTTTCAAAGAAAAGCAAAGCAACTTTTCTTGGTCATATGCAGATATGCCCGGGATGGATCCATAGTTAATCATGCATCACTTATCCATTACTCCAGGAGGTAAACCAGTCAAACAAAAATTGAGAAAGATAAATCCACATGTAGCACTCATGGTCAAAGTTGAGCTGAAGAAACTATTAGACATCATATTTATTTGACCTATCGACTATGCTGAATGGATTTCCAACATTGTACCAATATCTAAACCAGATGGCAGCATTAGGATTTGCACCAATTTTAGAGATGTCAACAAAGCCTGTCCAAAGGATGACTTTCCTTTGCCCAACATCGACATAATTGTAGACCTCACAGTAGGCCATCCAATGCTATCACTAATGGATGGTTTTTCGGGCTATAATCAAATAAAGATAGTCCCAGAGGATCAAGAAAGAACATCATTTACCTGTCCTTGGGGAACGTATTGTTGGAATATCATGCCATTTGGCTTAAAGAATGCTGGGGCAACTTAACAATGAGCAATGACAACAATCTTTCATGTTATGATGCATACCTTCATGGAGGACTATGTAGATGATTTACTAGCTAAATCATTTACCTGGGCAGAACATCTATGCATCTTAGAAAAGATTTTTGTCAAATTGGAGAAATTTCAAGTCAGGCTCAACCCTAAGAAGTGTGTCTTTGGGGTAACATCAAGAAAATTACTAGGCTACATAGTTTCAACAAAGGACATTGAAGTGGATCCATCAAAGGTACAAGCCCTAATGGAGATGCCACCACCAAAGAACATTAGCAAGCTCAGATCTCTACAAGGATGGCTCCAGTCAATCAAGTGATTCATCGCTCAACTAGCAGATAAAAGTCTACCATTGAATCATTAGCTACATAAAAATGTACCATTTAGATGGGAAGCCAAATGTGCAGAATCATTCTATCAAATCAAGAAATATCTAATGAGCCCACCAGTTCTAGTACCACCAATAGTAGGGAAGCCACTCATTCTCTACATTTCAATAATAGATATATCACTGGGAGCATTATTAGCACAAGAAGATCAACAAGGCAAGGAATGAGCTATCTATTACATCAGTAGGACATTAAATGGATATGAACTCAACTATACATTCATTGAGAAGGCTTGTCTAATAGTGGTATTTGCCTCCTAAAAGTTCCAGCATTACATGCTAGCCCACATAATTAAGCTAGTCACAAAAATTGATCCTCTCAAATATTTGCTTAGCAAAGCAGCTCTTATAGGTAGATTGGCTAAATGGGTCATGATTCTCAGTGAATTTGATATCCACTACAAATAGCAACGAGCTATCAATGGACAAGCAATTGCAGATCAACTGGCTGAAGCACTGCTACCGAGAAAACAACCAATGGAGATTGAATTTCTGGATGAGGATGTTCTTGCTATTTCCACCAAACAATGGACCCTATACTTTGATGGATCCTATACTCAACATGGCTCAGGTGCTGGCATTTTGTTCATAACTCCTGATGGGCACACCATACCAAGATCTTATAGGCTCATGTTTCCATGTACAAATAAGATTACTGAATATGAGGCACTGGTTATAGGCATCAAAATGGTTGTAGAATGGAGAATCACATAATTAAAAGTCTACGAAGATTCACATCTAGTCATCAATCAAATCAACAATGACTATCAGATGAAGGACGACAAGCTACTACCATACAAATGAATGGTGGATGATTTCAAAAAATATTTTGTACACATCACCTTCGAGCAAATATGAAGGTTGGACAATAGAGTAGTCGATGCAATGGCTACTATCGATTTACTACTACAAATTCTAGAGCAACAGAGTCATTATGAGTTTTTGGTAGAGCAATTGTTCTCCCCAACCTATGACCATTCCGATTCCCATGTTATCTATGCCTTGACTGGTTTTGACTCTCTGTTATATGGACCGATATACGACCCGATATACGACTATCTTAAAATCAATATCCTGCCCATTGACCTATCCCGAAACAAAAAATGCAACTTTATTTGACAAGCTGCCTGTTACAATCTCACTGTTGATACTTTGTACTATCGAGGTTTAGATGGTACTCTTCTTCGTTGCCTTGATCATAATGAATCTAAATCTTCTTTACAAGAGCTTCACAAAGGTATCTGTGGCACACATTCAAGTGGTCCTACTCTTACTAAAAAACTTCTGATAATGGGATATTATTGGCCAATGATGGAAAAAGACTCTTATCATTTTGCAAAGAAGTGTCCTAAATGCCAAATCCATGGCAATCTTATACATGCACCAACACAGGAACTACAACCATTCACAACATCCTGGCCCTTTTGCCAGTGGGGACTGGACTTAGTCGGAAAAATACATCCTTCATCTTCAAATGGACACAAGTTCATTATCACTACAATAGAATATTTTACCAAATGGATTGAAGCAGTCCCCATGACCACAGTAACTAGGAAACAAATCGCCTCTTTTATCCTTAATTATCTAGTCTATAGATATGGCATCCCAAGTTCCATCATCACAGATAATGGATGACCTTTCAAAAACCAAGATGTGTGAGAAATATGTGATAGATTCAAGATCCAACATCATTTCTCTACGCCTTACTACCCACAGGGGAATGGTCAGGCAGAAGCATCCAACAAAACAATATTGAAAATCCTAAAGAAAATAGTAAATGATGCAAGCAAAGATTGGCATGTACAGCTCAATTCAGCACTTTGGGTATATAGAACTAGCATCTGCACACCTACATGAGCTACACCATATTCATTGGTATATGGATCAAAAGCAATTTTACCCCTGGAGGTAGAAATTCCATCTCTCAGAGTCTCTTTGAAAGGCCTAATTCCAGATGAAGAGTATCGGGTCAACCGACTACAAAAGATAGAACTTCTAGATGAAAGATGCCAACATGCCTACACTCACCTCAAAGCATATCAGCAATGCATGTGCAGAAGCTACAACCACAAGTTCATTCCCAGAATTTTAAAAATTGGTGATCTAGTACTCAAGAAAAATCCTAGAAATCAGCAAGATCGGGAAAAGAAAGGGAAATTTGAACTTGACTGGTTAGGTCCCTATTTCATCATATCAACCTATGGATCAGGAGCTTATTAGTTAACAACTCCAAAAGGAGATGTGCTCGACGAACCAACTAACAACATCCATCTAAAGAAATTATACACTTGAGCAGTCTAATGCACGGAAAAGTCAAAAATATCAAAATATCAAAAAATTAAAAAATATCAAAAATCAAGAAAAAGCAAATAAAAGGTACAATAAAAGAAACTGGTGAAAACCTGGAAATAGGCGCTACTGTGAAGGGATAGCTCCCCTATCTATCTTTACTAACAAGCTGATATATCCATAGTCTAGCACTATCAGTCATTGCCTGACATTTTATCACATTATCCAGGACATACTTAGCGTAGTCACTATCCTGGTTTATCCACATATCCTTTCATCGTATCCTACCATGGCTTGGTAATCACTATACATATCCACATTAAGAGGAAAACTCAGCTAGGGGAGCCTTGATCAAAACTTGAAGCAAACTCAGAACATCATATCCAACAAACAAATCAACAAATCATAAAAATAAACATTAATCACTTAAAAAGATTCACAATGCATGATGGATGATTTTCTGAAGTATCAAATGTTTGCATCCTACATGAAATTTTGCCTATTTTTGTACTTGAACTTTTTGAACTATTGGATCCTCTAAATTTTCTCAATGATGCATCAAGCTAGAGAAAGTCATGGGGACTTCAGTATTTTTTTAGTTTTCTATCTATGAGATGATCACTTGTACTATGCAAATGCTTGTCTTGAGATGTGATTCAAAGCATATCACTAAAGACATGATTCCACTTTGCGCATACAAATGGTTTAATCTTGTCTATTTATACGCACCCTGCACTCAGGTCATCCTGGTTCTATTATACCTTGACGCTTGTGCTATCTTGCAAAATTAAAAATCATGTAAATTTTTCTCAGGTCATTATGGTTCAATTATACCATTATGCTTGTATAAATTTTCAACATATCCCAAAAAATCAATGCTCAATGATGATACCTAAAAAGAAAGCAAAAACATATGACTATACAGAGATGACAAAACAAAAGAATGAGGATGCTCAGATTAGTTGCATATCATTTTAAAACTAGTTGCATATCATTTACAATAAGTTACACCTCATTTTTAATCTTGTATTTAGTTGCACATCATATCATATCATACATCTCATTTTCAAAATATATCTCACAACATATCATATCATACATCTCATTTTCAAGATACATCTCATTTCCAAGATACGTCTCATAGCATATCATATCATACATCTCATTTTCAAGATACATCTCACAACATATCATATCATACATCTCATTTTCAAGATACATCTCACAACATATCATTATCATACATCTCATTTCCAAGATACATCTCATTTTCAAGATACATCTCATAACATCATGAATTACCACATCATATTCATCACATATCGAATTACATACATCTAAGCATTGCATCATCATCATAGAAACATCAAAATCATATAGAAAGCATCATCCATAACACATCACATGAGGATCAAGGAAAATGGTGTCATATATATATATATATATCAAAAGTGATCAATGTACAAAATATGTCATGTCTACACCAATACAACAAAATGATCAAAATACAATAGAGACAATGTCTCTTAGGTATGACTATCTCCTGAGGGTGATGGTCTTGCAGCACATGTCCCAGCACCTGGATCTCCAAGTGGATCTTGTCTAGTAGGCCCTATCACACCTCTACTCTCTGTCCTTGACCCAGTCTCTCTGGATTGACTGGATCTCGAAGCTATAAAACTCAGAACTTGGAGCTCCCTGGGCACCACATCCTCATAATCCTTTGGTAGTACTCTGCCTCCTTGGATCTCAAAGCCACCTCTCTCAGGGTATCTCTCATTGAGCCACCCACTGCTGCTCTCTCCAAAGCCTCTACTCGAGCCTCAGCTCAACCCAACCACTCCAAAACTATATCCCACTCAGTGGTTAGCTATGTAATCTGTTGCCGATGCGCTAGTAGCTGTGTATGCAGGTGTTGCACTAATAACTATAGCGACCTAATCTACATGTCCCCCTGGTGTGTTGGAATCTGCATCTAGATGGGTACCTGTGAAGTGGTACCCCCTATCCCTCCCCTTGTCCTTGGTACTAGTGGGGGTAACACATCAGACCTCCTCCTCTAAGCTGGTCATCTAAACTTGTAAGTCCCTCCCACCACTGCTATCACCTCTCCCACCCACTCCTCACCCCCGACTCCAAGAGCTAAACCTCCCCTCCCTCTATCCACCACAACTCACCGCACTGCTCTCTCCACCTGAATCCCTCTATCACCCCCACCATCACTACCCCTCTCTCCTCTCCTCCCCCGATCTCCACCCCTATCTCCTCTCCTCCCCCAATCTCCTCTCCCTCTATCCCCTCACCGACCTCGGCCACCTCCTCTACCATCTCCACCATCATCACCTCCACCATCCCCTCCTCCCTCATCTAGCTCGTCTCCATCCTCTCCCTGTCTCCTTAGCCTCTTGAGCTGCTCATCCTCATCATCATCAAAAGAGAGAATCATCTTCATTGGATCTGATATCCTAGCAACTACATGTGCTGCCAATAGTATGGTGAATTCCTCTATCATCCCTGCATCCACTACCCCATAGGTGTAGTCCTATATCTAGCCAGCTAAGTAAAGTAACTCCTCAACTGCCACCGCATTATCAATAGTGGGTCCCCACTTTGGTATATCCTGTCTCCATCAAGCATACAAGCATGCTCCCTATGGAACCCCTTGTTGTCATCCATACTACTGCAACACTCGGTTGTGCAGGAATCTCTCAATCACAAAGGGTATCCACCCTATCAAAAATTGGGACTTGTAGACATAGGGCATCTCCATCCCATCCTCTACCTATACCTCACACTCCATGTATGGTCTCCAAATGACCGTATCAATATCATCTAGCACTTGCCTCCAATGCTCTAGTTTACTCAGCTTACGTTGGACAAATATCCCTTGATATCCGTATGCATAAGCACACCCAGTAGTTCTATCTCCTATGCTCCACTTGAACTCTTTTCTATCCCCTCTCATTGTTTCAGTTAGAGGTGCACAGAAGATTCTAATGAACTTTCTATAAAATCTAGCCAAACCATGGAAAGACCTCAACTCAGTAGCAGCCCTTGGGGTAGGCCATTCCAAACTAGCCTTCACCTTCTCCGAGTCCATTTTAAGACCTTCTGTTGAGACAACAAACCATAAGTACAATAATTTCTTCTTTACAAAACTACACTTCTTCAAATTAATCAACAATTTCTCCTCTTAGCTTCTCAAAGACTCTAAGAATATGCATTAAATGTTCATCCATTGTCTTACTAAAAATTAAAATATCATCTAGATACATAATAACAAACTTGCCCAAAAATTATTTCACGAACCGCATGAATGTTCCCAGTTCATTAGTTAGCCCAAAAGGCATGACTAACCATTTGTATAAGCCTTCTTTGGTGTTGAATGTGGTCTTCCACTCATCTCCTTCCCTAATCTGGATTTGGTGATATCCACTCTTCATATTGATCTCAGTGAAGTACTAAGTTCCACTCAAATAGTCCATAAGGTCAACCATCCTTGGCAAGGGAAATTTGTACTTGATTGTTATCTTGTTTATGGCCCTAGATTCCATACACATCCTCCACTCCCCATCCTTGTTTAATTATAATACTGTAGGTACTGCACATGGACTTAGGCTCTCTTGGATCAATCCTTTCCTCAATAATTCTTGAACTTGTCTATTTAACTCTTCATTTTCTGTTGGAGTCATTCTATAAGATGCCTTATGTGGCAAACTAGCTCCAGGGATCAAGTCAATTTGATTACTAATCTTTCTAACTGGTGGTAAACCCTCAAGTACATTATTAGACACAATGTCCTGAAACTCATTCAACAAACCTGGAATATCTATATGCACTTGTTTACTATCTTCTCTATCTACTCTAGGAATTAAATCATAACACATAGGTTAGTGTTTCATGCCTTCCAAAAAATTTATTGCATCAACAAAACATATTCTATCACTACTACATACATTTTCTTCCACCTCCTTCGAGGGCTTCAGCTTATGGAAAACTCCATCCTTTGTTAGGGTATCTAGGTGTTAGCATGACCATCATGTACAACATGCCTATCAAACTATCATGGACTCCCTTATAGAATAAGACATGTATCCATGGGTATGATATCACATATTACCTCATCATGGTAGCTACCAATCTTGAATTTTATCAGACATTTCTTATTGACCAAAACTTTGTGGTCCTTCTGCAACTAGGCTATCTGATATGGATGTGGATGTCTTTCCCTCTTCAACTTAAAATTTGTGACCATCTCTTCAGATACCAGATTATCAGTGCTTCCACTATCAACAATCACATCACAACACTTATCCTCACATTTACATTTAGTGAGAAATAGACTCTTCCTCTATTCTAATTCTTTCTACTCATTTAATAAGGTTTTCCTAACAATTAGGACATCTCCCCTTTAAACATCATCAAAGTACTCAAATTGAGCTTCTTCATCTGCATGTGCAACTCATTCATTGTCTTCATTCCTTCTTTATATCCTCCCTTGGTGTTGTGGACATTCGTAGGCTCAATGTCCTTCTTCACCATATTGGAAGCAAGTTCCTCTTAAACCACCTCTCCCAGATCCTTTTCTAGGTCTTCATCTTCCTCTTCCTCTCTATTCACCATTTTTTTGATAACAGGGGTGATAGGAATTATCACTCTTCTGATTTTGACCAGTGCCCACATCTTCATTTTTCTTCAGATCCTCATTTTGATTCCCAAAGGATCTTCCACCACCCCTTCCACCTTGACCTTTCCCTCTTTTCTTTCCTTCAAATCTCTTATTCAACTTCTCTTCCACCTTCAAAGCAAATTGGTCTGCATCTTCAATATTGGTCATTATGATCAAGCTTGACTCCTCTTGAATACTTGGCCTTAACCCATTAAGGTAACATGCAACTTCCTCCTTGTTGGCCTCTACATGGCCTGTTCTGATTATTATTTTGTAAAATTACTCTATGTACTCCTTAACAGACTTTCTACCTTGTTTTAATGCTTGCAATTTCTTCAACAGATCCAACTCATAGTCCATTGGAATGAATTGTTCCTTCAACTTCTCAACTGGTCGATCCCATCTAGTGATCTTTCCCTTTCCTCTCTAATTTCTTTCTAGCTAGACCTCATTCCACCAAATATTGGCATGACACTTCAAATTTGTTTTTGTAAACTTGATTTGGTATGGCTCCTCTATGTCCTCATACTTAAAATATTCCTCCATTTCATTAATCCAATCAATCATCTCTTTCGAGTTCAAATTTTTGAAATAATTAGAAACTTCAATTTTGGGTCTATTCCTGATCTGGGAAATGGCCTTAATAGTCAAACTTAATTTTGATGTACTTCTTCTTATACTTCCTCCTTAGATGTATCTTTAATCTCTTATTCACCTTTACTTTCTCCTCTTCTCAAATTAAATCCTCTTCTCAGCTCCGCTTACAATGCATCGATTTGTCTCTAGAGGGCCCTAAAACCCTCATCTACTAAAGCATTTCCTCCACCAATATTTTTGCCATGAGCATTTATACCACCATGCATCACTCATTGGAGGCATCTTGAACTTGAGCCCACAACCACAAGTCCTAGTGTGAAGTGCCTCATGATCGATGACCTATCCACATACTCAAGAACAACCTACTATAATAACACTTGATGAGAGAAGAACCTAAGACTTAGAAAAACAAAACAAATGATTCCAAAAAAGGTCATTTATTATTTGTTGGTTTTTATCTTCAATACATGTAAATATAATGAAGAGGCATAAATCCTCACAGGTTGCAACACTTTACAACTTACACAATTTTTTTGGAAAATATCCTTTCCCACAATCCAACTTTTCAAACCCTAAAAACTATTACAAGTTTCTCCAAAATGGGTCCGAAGGAGCCTCCCCACAATTTGGAGCCAAAATTACAATTTGAAATTTGAAATTTGGCAGTTTGGTGCCAAAGCTTGAAATTGGAAATTTTGAATTTGAGCCAAATTCAAAGATTGGGAATTTTCTAAAAATTTGTCCAACTTTCGTCAACCATAACTTTTGAGTGGTCAAATTAACACGTTGTTTGAACCGTTGGAAAGCTCTCAGAGTAAAGAATATGCTAAGAATTGTTTTTATTGATTCTTGCCATTTTTGGGGGCCCTCAAATCTAACTCAAAAGAATTTTCAAGCAAATTTTTAGGAAATTGAAACTTGAATAACTTTCAAACTGTAAATGATTTTGACCTAATTCTTTTACCAAAGTGCTTATTTTTCTATCTTGAATTTTCCCACAAATTTGTAACTCCATCCACCTTCAAATTGAAACTTTCTAGAAATAGTAGGTTGGCTAGAAAAGGTAGCAAAACAATTCTAAAAGTTGGAATCTCTTATTCACTCAAGTGAGTATTGAAAAATGAAAAAAAATTAAAAGAAAACTAACAAAAAAAGGAATTTATTTTTTGTGTGATGTAGGATTGCCCTCACGCCATCGGATGCTCCTGCATTAGACACCCAAGGTATTTTCAGAAGTGACCCCATCACATCTCAACTGGTCGAGGAAAACCCAAATGGTCAACCTATGCCTTGAACAACCATGATGAATCTTAAATATTTATTCCCTTCCATTTCACCATATATTCCTTGTACTGCCTATTTCTAGTACTCCTTCCCACATAGCTATCTAGGATTTCTTTGATCTCCTCCTTCTCTGAAGTAGGTGCAAGGATTTTATACTATTCTATTTTTTTCCCCTCCTTTGTGTCACCTTCATGATATTCTATTAAATCTATAATGTTGAACACAAGGGAAATATTGATTCTATCTAGCAGCTCTACCTCATATGTGTTTCCTGAATCACACTTCTTCAAAATCTTATAGGGACTGTACTTCTTCATCTTCAACTTATTGTAGGTTCACACTAGAAACCTTTCTTTCCTCAAGTGGACCATCACCTCATCACCAATCTAGAACTTCTTATAGTTCCCATTAATTGTAACTCACAAGGCCTTTAATGGGAAAAGGAGACCAAAAGGTAGGATGAGATACATGAAAAATAACTTGAATAAAAAATGAAATCAACAATAATCTTGCATATTTTGAGGAATAAATATATTTATGATAAATAAGCATATGATAAGATTATAATGATCACTGGTGTTAGTATGAAGATGATTAACAATTGGATGAAACAACATAAGAAGTATCATAACAAGCTTGTTAGAGAGCTCAATGTGTTAGACAGTTCAAATAATCAGAAGACAATTGTGAGGGGCGGGGGGTGAATCAATTGTCATAGATTACTAGAACCATTAGAAATTTAAACTTTAATACCGGAACCCAAAACATTAATATTGGAATAGAAGTTAAACCAATTAAGCATAAACAATAATCACAAAATAAAATCCATACACATAACACCAAGATTTGTACGTGGAAAACCTGATAAAGGGAAAAAACATGGTGGGAAGCCTACCCATAGTCGGATAATACTTTTGCAGTAAGTATGTGAATTACAATTGAGGGGCCTACACTTGCAGGAAGTCCAACAACCTAGAGCACACTACTCATCACAAAAGGAGCCTCACTAACTACATATAAATCCAAACTATAATCTAGTGAAGTGTTTAATTGCAAAAGATAGTATCTCCTATGCTTGAGTATAGTTTCAGTTAAGCTCAATACTAGAGGACTAAATCCTCTTACATAAACCCAATTCGATCTCCAATGATTGACCAACTCCTCTTCCTGAATGATATTACATTATTTGCATGTTACATTCCTTTGTTGGCATTATGTGAACCAGTATGAGGATATGAAGAGAGAACCGACATATGTGAGAACTAGTATGTATGCCAAAGTAAAGTGGTATATTTGTTCAAGGTGAACCAGCATGTCAAGGTGAACCGACATGTAGTCATGGGAACTGACACATGGAAGTATTGTATGACTACCGATTGGTAGGTAGTTTCCACTTCAAGATTTTCGATTGGAGTATCTTAAGCCTATGTGACTCAATTGGTGATCTTTATGTGAGGAAGTTAGCATGATAACGAAGAACAGATAGTGTTGCCATGTAAGCCTTGTGTGCATGAAGGATCTTGCATAAAGAAGAGTGTTCCTATCTACCTCGGGAATGTGCGAAGTCTGTAAATAGTGATAACGTGTGATGGGTTATCAGCTGCCATGAAATCAGTGGAAAATGAATGATGGAGAATGTGTTCAGATTGGATCAAGACTATTGCATTCAATACAGTATGATCAACGGTTAGGATTGAACCATTTGAATTCCTTAACCTAATAGGTCTAGGGTTTAGGGTTTATGCTACCGACCTGTCTATTGTCCTATAAGGTCGATGTTGTGATTCTTTCAGAGTTTGTTGGCAAATGTTGTGTGTGTGTATCTAAGAGAAGAGATACATGATTCTTGCTAGACCAAAGGAGAGAAATCATATCTGTAGACTGTAAGTGCAAAAGGTGAAGAGGAGCTTAAGCAGTTCTGCATTGGCATTGAGTGCTATTATCAGGTCATTGATATACCTGTTGATCTTTAACTACTTCAACAATTGTGAAATCCCCTAACAGGGTAGCCTTAACCGGCTTGTTGAAAATCCTTGGGTAACTCGAAGCTATTGAGTCATTGATATCCTTTAGCTATTGAGTTCTTGAAATCCTCTAACAAGGTACCCTTAACAGGGTTTAACCCTTAACCGGGTATTATAGCCATCTCTTAACCGGGTGATCCCTAACAAGATCGGTTCCTAACAGAACCTATTGTATCTATCTTTAACCAGACAAGGCTCCTGACAGAGTAGACTTCCAAAGAGTTCAAAAACAAGCTTGTGGGTATTCATCCCGACTGTGGTTTTTCCCAATTAGGTTTCCATGTGAAAAATATGTGTGTCATGTGTGATGCTATGATTGTTTTCTGATTAAGTGGTGATGCATGTTGATTTTACTATAATATGTACATCTTTGATGGTAGATTTCTTGTTCATGCATTAGAGTGAAATGGGAATGAAGAGTTAGATTATATGAGAAGATAAGTGTCAACCGATCTTTGCTTGTCTTAGTTACACTAGGTTTTGTCGGTTGAACTCTGTTGAAGGACCGGTGCTACTGTTTGTCTGTCAGTGTATAAGTGTTAGTTGACAAACCGGTTTAAGGTTGAGTTTTTGCCTATACTGATTCACCCCCCATCTCAGTACCGGTTTGGTACTATTCATTCATCATTAAGTTATCATCCTTGACCATGACCTCTAACGATAACCATGATGATCTACAATGAGATCTTACATCTATATATACAAACCCTCGACCATAAACAATTATGTTGGCCACCAAATAATAAACTAATTACATAATTACAAACCATGTCAGCCTTAGACCAAACAAATAATATTCAACACATAAGATATCTAAGAAATACATCAATAGGTCCAATCCACATGTTATATTAAAGTCGGTCCATAACCTAGATCAACAGGGACCCAATATAGGTCCACAGGCTACAACAATTATCTCCAGTCACCAAGTCTCAAACATGATTACCAACAACATCCTAGAACTCCACCAACAACGACACCAACACCACTTATGTAATTCATCAAAGATCTTCATCAAAATCTCTACCGGTGAAACCCTCACTAAAACTAGAAACTAAGATTTTAAGAAAACATAATAGCATCCGATCACCAGACCAAAACCAACTAACTGTAATGCCTCGCCAGGAAACCCCTAAGGGTTTAAGTTAAAAACACTCAAATAGAGTGTAAATTTTTTTTTTTTATTAATAATTAAGAGCATTAATGAAAAGTTACAACATTAAGATAGTTTGAATTTAACTCAGTTCCAAAATTAGACACAACATTAAAATACATTGGAGTTATCTGACAACTTAGATATCACAGCGGAAGGCTAAATGATCCTAAGAGGTTTCCCAACGCGATTACATAACCTTACACCTAACTCAACTTGCATCATTAGATCCATTAAACTGAATATCTTAATTACGAGATAATGCATAGATCTTGATTGTATATGTGTTCAATGGTTTGACATCTTATAACTTTAGGAAGCATTCAATTACTTGGGTGGTTAGGAGGCCATCAAGAGGTTATTTATTCATTGCACTTTAATTCATAATTACATTAAGAGGCCTCCAAAAGGTTCATGCGTTTTAAATATAACAAAGTTCATTCATTAGGGTTTTAAGATAACCATCCACAATTGACATCATCCTTTAATGCTATAAATATGCTTAACGAGATTCATTCATTTAGGGTTAAACTACGATTAGTAAAACGAGGATTCCGTCATTTGATCTTTAAGGTATTCACCCACATTTGATATATATATATTTTTTAAATATTAAAAGGTATGGTTAATAGGAAGAATTCGTTCCTTAAGGATTAACTTCAATTAATAGAGTGAGGTCCCTTTATTTGATTTCATGCATAGCCAACTGATGAGTTGAAGTTCTTTTATGAAAGGTATAATGTGAGTAGCCATAGAATTCATTTGAAGTTTTAATAATACGAATAAATGGACTAACTTCATTAAGATGGATATGCATTAGGACAAACGAGAGCATCCTTTAAATTAAAGTATCGTTAACTAGATGACATTCATCATTTCAAGATTAGAGTGATAAGATCAAAATTACGTTCTTCTATTAGGATTAAAATACAATTATCTTATTGCATATTAACCTTTTTGGTTATATGAAGTTAATATGAGAGAGTTACCTTTACTAAGATTTAATGTATAATCAACGAATCAATTATTTTTCCATTTTAGTTCAATTTTAACAATCATAAGGGATTCTTTTTATAAGGATTAAAATATGGATATCTAATTGAGTCCACCCAATTATAAAACAAATCTGGTGAGGATCATCAATTATAATTACAACATAATTTACTAAGTATATTCATCCAATATACAACATGAATACCTAGTTGAGTCCACACGATTATCAAATTACTCTGGTGAGGATTATTGGTTATGATTTAAGCATGAATTAACTTAACAAATTCGTCCAATGTAATGAAACATAATTAACATGGCGTGATTCATTTGCTAAGGTAAAAAGTAGATATTTATATGATGTGCATCCTTTAGATTTCAATCTAGGAATTGTGACATAAATTTTAACTTTGTTTCCCTCTTACGTTCATTCCATTAACATGCTTATTAACAAATTAATTCATTGATGTAACCTAGCAAGATTCTTTCCACTATTACTACGTTTTAATTAACCTTATCAAAATACTTCTTTCCGCAACTTTAATTACATTATTTTAAATACTTTACCATAATCATAATTCACAATGGTTTATGAACTTAAATGACTACATTTGTCCAGATGAATAATGTTATGCACTCAAATTTGAATTCATTAAATTTCCACCATACGCTTATGCAAGAATACAACCATTCATGATAATTTAAAACATAAAACAAAGTATGCTATAAACATCGCATAACACAGATATGATCTCGGAGTTCACCCCTAATGGGCTACATCTCTGGGTCTGCTCAACTGCAAGACCCCTTTGGTATTATATCGTTAGGAATACATGATTTATAAGTCTTTTACATCTTGCCACTTAGGCGAATATAATCAATATACAAAAGACACTTCGATCGGGATATACATAATTGGTCCCTTCTAAAGCGGATCCAACTGACAATTCAAAGCAAGTACAGGTTCTAATGACTGACGATACTTGACTAGGGGCGAAATCGGTTATGACCAACACAATTAACCCAATGACCGGGTTCAAAACAAACCTAGCAAGACGTGCTACTATAACAGATGCATTGATTACTAAAATAATAATGGGTCGTCCTCTAGCGTTAACAGGTAATTACAACATCTTCCCAAGTTGTCTTAAGCATCTAGACAAACAATTTATACCTTAGATAAACGCTAATGACATGCTAGTTTTACAACAATAATCTAACCCGTGTTTAATGATACAAAAACAACCCCCTTCTACAAGAGCAAAATATATTAAGAGTGAATAGAGAAACATAAAAAAAATCCTTTTCCGAGCTAAATAAAGCCTCTATTGCATACATTTAAAAATTAAAGACCATTACCTCCAATCCATTTACTCATTATCATATAACCAAATATTTTTCGATTTAAAAATCACAGTGAAGGTCATTGCTATATTAATGCCCAAAATACATATATGTAATTAATGGTATTGGTTAAATAGATGCTATGTATTTTGGCGTGTACTATATTATGAGCATTCATTCCCTGTTTTTTTTGTTTTTTAAAAAAGAACATTATATTTCTAAACAAAATCTCAACTCCCCTTTTTTTTATAACACAAATATTACTAAGCATATTTCTTTGCATTTTATTATTTTTTTAAATACTAAAACAATTTTAAAAAACTAACATAAAATAATACATAAAAAAAAAACTTAAAATGTCAAATAAGAAAAAGGGGCGCTACCTACGGTAGGCGCAGGGTTTCCCTGCGAGCCACCGTGGATGCAGGGTATTCCCTGTGGACACCGTGGTCGCAGGTTTTACCCTGCGGCCCACGGTGGACGCAGGGAATTCCCTGCGGCCCACTGTGGTCATAGGGAACTCCTGCGAGGCCACGCGGCACGGGTTAAGAGAAGGTAATGGGGAAGGGGGCGGCGGCGGCGGCGGGAGCCGAGCTTCAGCTCCTCCGCCCGCCAAACCCTAGCCCGAAAATGAACAGCTCTCTCTCCTTTTTTTTTTTGTGTTCTCCTCTTTTTTAATATTCTTTTTTTTTTTTATTGTGTTTCCTTTTTAATAGATTTTTTGAAATCACAGTTGAAACTAAAACGTTTTTTTTTGAATGAATACTGAAGAAAATACACACACAGTCACAGCCATTTCTTGTTTTTCTATTTTTTTTTATATATTTCCAGAATGTATAAGCAAAGATTGGGGAAGATTTTCTCCCTTCTAAATGTCCAAGTAGCCATGTCAAAACTTGAATCCAAGAACAACAAGCTTCCAAAACTGAATCTGAAACTAAATGACATTCGTGGACATGACCATTTCTTTTGGTTTCAAATGAAATAATAGGTAACAAGAGTCCTACCTCCATTAGCATTCCTGGCATGAATTTGGAGGAGAGCTCCACCTGCAACTCCTAGCAAGAGATCTCCATTCTTTTTTTCCCAAAAACCATGTTTTTCCCAAAAACAAATGACCAAAAAGCCAAGAACCCCCAAAATGTTTTCAAAACTAGGTTAAAAAGTGAAACCCTAATTTTACCCTAATTTTAAATTTTGAAATTAGGCATTTATTTTTAAAATAAAATGGATGAAAAATGGAAACCTCTTATTCAATCCCTCTTATTCATTTTTCCTTTAAAATTAAAAAGCTTCCATTTCTTACTGCGGTTTTTTTTTTTTTTTAATTTTAATTTCTCACTACAAATTTTAGGCCTACTTCTTATTTCGAAACTATTGACCGGGTAAGGCATTTGATTAATTTAATCTTCTAAAAATCAAACTTTTATACTATATCGACTTTACAAGTAAAAAGGAAATAGTTTCGTTTAAAAATAATAATTTACCCCTTTTTCTTCCAAAATGCGGAAATGAGTAATTTATTTCTATCTCCCAAATGACTTTAAAATTTTTCCTTTCTAAAACGCATAACTCAATAAATTCGTTATTTTAAAATTAGCTATTAACTTAACTCGCTATAACATAATAAAGCGACATTTTTAAATAAATGACTAATCTAATGCAAGAGTCTTATTTATTCTAATTTCTCAACTACAAATGCGTAAATGTTGCAAATGTGTAAATGAGCACACTAACCCTAGTTAAATACCTTAAGCTTGCTACAATAATAATTTAAAGCAAATCTCTTAAATTAATGATTAATCATATAAAAGAAACTACCTATTTAAATTTCTATATCTCAAATGTGTACGTTTAATCATAATTTTGAATTTAATACTTAGAACAACAAACTCCACTTACCTCGTGCAAGGCATGCAAATCGAGGAAGTTCTCCAAATCTCTCGACATGCATCCCAATGAAAAGCAAGCCCCACGAATCCACACACGATGCTCACCTAACCATGGCTAAGGCAAGACGAGAGTTATATGACCACTAAATCCGAATTCTAAAGATGAAGGAGCATACTCAACCTTGCAAATCCAAAGGAGATGAACCTTGCCCTAAGCGGTGTTGTACCTGCAATCTCCTGCACTCATGAATTCATACAAGCATGCATATACAAATACATATTCAATGAAGGCGTTAGCTCAAGATTTATCACAAGGGTTAGGAACAATTACATTTACACGAGAATCGATGCAAAAGCACAATAATAAGTATGCACAGTTATTTATATTATCTAAACTACACATTTCACCATGGTTAACCTACCATTCAAGAATGCCACATAGGAAGTCAATCATGGTCAAACGGGTTTTACAAGTCTAACTAGGGTATGGGCATTACATTCTCCCCCCTAGGCTCCGACTTACTCCTGGAAGTCGCAAAGCTAAACGGAAGTCCTGCAACACTTATTAGTCCTTAAACTCAATTAACAATTATCAATTTGCACAAACAACTATTTTGTCAACAATTTAAAACATTATTCACCAATAAAAATGCATCTAACACCATTCACACCTTCAAACATTCTATAATTTACACTCAATCATAGCAAGGATACGAGACTTTTCCCTTTTTATTTCACCAAATTTAAAGCAATTAAAATATATAAGCACAGTTATCATACTCATTTATCAACATGACAAGAAAATATGCTCTCAAGGTCAATTTCTCTCACCAATTCATCTCTTTCACAAAACTTTATCGCATAGAACTAGCTTCACATATCAATTTTTTTACAACCAAGTTAACTTTCGTCAAATAAGAGCAATGTAAGAACTCAATTGTTTACACTTTTTAGACATATAAGAACCTTTCCAATGACTATGCCCCATAACATAGTGACAAGTTAATACCATTTAATCCATGATTACACATAATATCCATCCACAAGACTGGTTTGCACAACACAATAGGCCACATGTGAGCATGTCTAATGCTCGATCAAAGGTAACATATATGATCCACATCTCTATGCCTGCTCTCAGAATAAATACATGATCAACAATTATCCCACATCTCACTCAAGGGATTGATGGTGCTAGGGTACACCATAGCGGTGCTACCTTCCATACAAGTCCCTCGTGAATATCCCTTGTTGTGTAAGGTGTTTAGCCTCCAAGAGATAGTCACCACTCATAGGTAGGTAGTGGATCCTAGCTGTTTTCACAGCCTCACATACCTCCATCCTCAAGGTTCCCTGCGTCTAGTTCCTCGTATACACTCATCCAAGCCCATCTCCTACGTTCTTGGAGAGGAATTCACATTGTAACACAAGACCAGCATATGAAAACAACAAGGATAAACCGGTTTAGCCACCAAAGTACCAAAGATTAAGGATAATAATTGTCAATTTCAACAATAAAACAAGAAAATAATTTCCGGATTTGCAACATCAAATCAAGTAAGATCAAGATTGCAAGATCGTGGCTAAACTGTCAAGGTCAAAGTAAAATAAATTGCTGGCCCACAAAGAAATAAATAAATAATTAAAAGAAAATCATAATTGCACATTACATCACTACGTGACTAGTAGCTAGCCACCAACGAGGAAGGAAGGAACAATCGTCTAGCTATCCTAGTAGCTCATCATGTGGTGTGGCCAAGTCACACACCCGCATGGCATGGCAGTGTGCACCTCGACATCACCCCGCATCACGTCGTCACGTGGCATGGCTCTACCCTATACCTATTGGTAGGCTGCATGGGAATGTCTACTACATCCCGCATCGTGTCTTAGCACGGCATGGCAATACTCTAAGCGGACAAAGCACGCAATGGACGTATCCCGCATGGCAGTGTACCCCGCGGATAAGGCACGCGCCGGTCACACTCCGCATAGCGATGTTCCTCTCAGGATACTCGCCGTAAGCCAGAGGTATACATGGCTAAGGTCTACCCACAAGTCTACCAACACTAATCAGTTGGCAACTTATGCAAGAAAATAACACGCCTCTCATGAAGACAAGGCAACAGATGCTCCAATAGAATCCAACAATATGCTCAAAAACTATCATCTATATGCTCAAAATAAAGGATAGGAATAAGGCTGGCACACATGAACCTCATAAATCGGTTCATCACAAGGGGAAGTATTGAGTACACCTATGTTATAGCTTCATTACAAAACTATATTTTTCCTCAAAATAGGGAAGCTAAAGTCGCTTCGCGTCGACATTACTCTTACGCTATTCATACTATTCAAGGAATGGTGACTTCTACTACTACCCCTTCACATACTGACTTATCAACAACCCATGGGTTGGCACTCAGTAAGGAAACAAATAAGCAACATCACATAGATAGGTATGGTTTCCCATACTCATAAGCAAACATATTCCCCATGGTTGATTACTTCACCACCCCATGGGCACACAAAACAAGTACGGGTTTTCTCACAACACACACAAAATAGCACCATTACTAGTTTAGTCACATTTACGGGGAGTACTTTACATTATGCTAACATATACTTAAGGGAAGTTTTAATTATGCTTTACACATGAATCACCAAACAAAGTTTACTCTAGATCCACGTACTGAAATTTTCAACAATTCAAATTTACACAAAGAAATAACATCATTCTGATATCTTTCTCAATCTTCCCTAAGCATTTTCATTCACATTACTAACTATGCAATTTCCCTTTTCAAGATGAAAAAATTTCCTCTTTCAATTAGAAGCCAAGGCTAACATACAATTTCATATGCATTGTAACAAAATTTCCTTCAAATCACTGCATTCTAAATGGTTTTTCAAAAACAACAATTCCTATATTTTAAACAAGAGGAGGACGAGAGTTGGAAAATCAACTATTTCCTACGAATACACAAGAATTTTCAAGATCACACCATATGCTCGGACATAAGTTTATCATTTGAGTTGCACGGTTTTCATTTTGCTATCTTTTAGGAAGGTGCCAAAACATCCTAACATGACATTTCTAATCATTATTGTTGTACTATACTGTTCTAGTTTTCCGATCAAGAATTCAAAACAATCAAATTTTCTTTTGTAATACAAGCCTTCATGAGAACAATCACCATTCGTGATACGATACAATACAATAATACATCAAATCTAACATTGAAACTTCATAATATGATAAGGAGGTAAATGAAGAGCTATCTACTAGACATTACACATTTAATGCATACAAATTCAACAAGTCTTTCATTTACTCTTTCTTAAACACAATAAGGCAATTATCTAAATCCAAAGCAAGTTAAATGGCGTGTCACTTAATAGGTCCTAAATCACACTAGTTTAATTAAACACATAAAACCATCTTTCGAGGAGCACATTAATACGCCCTGAAGCTACTACAACATGTCCTCTTTAGGTATTCCTTTCACATTAAGTAATTTTCACAAAATCACTATGCGCATATTAATGCACCTTATTTAAAATGGAATTTAATTATACTACTCCTACCAAACACATGGAGAACCCTTTAATGCAAACATACCATTTTCTATCATTAACCAAAAATTTAACTCCCAAGTCATTCCCTTACACAATCTAAAGCGCAAAAATGTTATGAGGCTCACACAAGGGCTCAAGAAATATCATCCTTTTTCTTGCAATAAGAAAACTTAAATAAGAGATAATTACCCATATCAAATCCTTTTTATTTACTAGAGAGAGAAGAGGAAGAGTCATAATCTCTAAATTTCTACATAATAAGCATTAATATTTGCCATACTAGTTTTTAAAGTGGACAATCATTAAGATAGATCAAAACCATAAACAAGCACATTTCATACCTTTGGATCCCAGACATTAACAACCAACCCAGATGGATTAGTCAAAAGAGTAAAACAAAGCAAGAATGAAGGTACATACGAATCCTTTTCAAAGTAAGAGAAGTCATAGATCAAGACCTCAATAAGGAGACAAAACACCTATAATCATTCACAAAACACCCACATCAAGAAGGTGAAGCAAGGTGTGAACACACACACGTTACACACAAGTAGGGTTTGTTAAATCACACCCTCACATCAAGGTGGACAAGCATAAAACATAAAGTAGACCCAAACACACCAACTAAGAGCACAAGTGAAACCAGAGATCCCAGTGTTGCAACATGGGCTCTAATACCAAGTGCAATGCCCCGCCAGGAAACCCCTAAGGGTTTAAGTTAAAAACACTCAAATAGAGTGTAAAATTATTATTTTCATTAATAATTAAGAGCGTTAATGAAAAGTTACAACATTAAGATAGTTTGAAGTTAACTCAGTTCCAAAATTAGACACAACATTAAAATACATTGGATTTATCTGACAACTTAGATATCACAACGGAAGGCTAAATGATCCTAAGAGGTTTCCCAACGCGATTACATAACCTTACACCTAACTCAACTTGCGTCATTAGATCCATTAAACTGAATATCTTAATTACGAGATAATGCATAGATCTTGATTGTATATGTGTTCAATGGTTTGACATCTTATAACTTTAGGAAGCGTTCAATTACTTGGGTGGTTAGGAGGCCATCAAGAGGTTATTTATTCATTGCACTTTAATTCATAATTACATTAAGAGGCCTCCAAAAGGTTCATGCGTTTTAAATATAACAAAGTTCATTCATTAGGGTTTTAAGATAACCATCCACACTTGACATCATCCTTTAATGCTATAAATATGCTTAACGAGATTCATTCGTTTAGGGTTAAACTACGATTAGTAAAACGAGGATTCCGTCATTTGATCTTTAAGGTATTCACCCACATTTGATATATATATTTTTTTAAAATATTAAAAGGTATGGTTAATAGGAAGAATTCGTTCCTTAAGGATTAACTTCAATTAATAGAGTGAGGTCCCTTTATTTGATTTCATGCATAGCCAACTGATGAGTTGAAGTTCTTTTATGAAAGGTATAATGTGAGTAGCCATAGAATTCATTTGAAGTTTTAATAATACGAATAAATGGACTAACTTCATTAAGATGGATATGCATTAGGACAAACGAGAGCATCCTTTAAATTAAAGTATCGTTAACTAGATGACATTCATCATTTCAAGATTAGAGTGATAAGATCAAAATGACGTTCTTCTATTAGGATTAAAATACAATTATCTTATTGCATATTAACCTTTTTGGTTATATGAAGTTAATATGAGAGAGTTACCTTTACTAAGATTTAATGTATAATCAACGAATCAATTATTTTTCCATTTTAGTTCAATTTTAACAATCATAAGGGATTCTTTTTATAAGGATTAAAATATGGATATCTAATTGAGTCCACCCAATTATAAAAGAAATCTGGTGAGGATCATCGATTATAATTACAACATAATTTACTAAGTATATTCATCCAATATACAACATGAATACCTAGTTGAGTCCACACGATTATCAAATTACTCTGGTGAGGATTATTGGTTATGATTTAAGCATGAATTAACTTAACAAATTCATCCAATGTAATGAAACATAATTAACATGGCGTGATTCATTTGCTAAGGTAAAAAGTAGATATTTATATGATGTGCATCCTTTAGATTTCAATCTAGGAATTGTGACATAAATTTTAACTTTGTTTCCCTCTTACGTTCATTCCATTAACATGCTTATTAACAAATTAATTCATTGATGTAACCTAGCAAGATTCTTTCCACTATTACTACGTTTTAATTAACCTTATCAAAATACCTCTTTCCGCAACTTTAATTACATTATTTTAAATACTTTACCATAATCATAATTCACAATGGTTTATGAACTTAAATGACTACATTTGTCCAGATGAATAATGTTATGCACTCAAATTTGAATTCATTAAATTTCCACCATACGCTTATGCAAGAATACAACCATTCATGATAATTTAAAACATAAAACAAAGTATGCTATAAACATCGCATAACACAGATATGATCTCGGAGTTCACCCCTAATGGGCTACATCTCCGGGTCTGCTCAACTGCAAGACCCCTTTGGTATTATATCGTTAGGAATACATGATTTATAAGTCTTTTACATCTTGCCACTTAGGCGAATATAATCAATATACAACAGACACTTCGATCGGGATATACATAATTGGTCCCTTCTAAAGCGGATCCAACTGACAATTCAAAGCAAGTACAGGTTCTAATGACTGACGATACTTGACTAGGGGCGAAATCGGTTATGACCAACACAATTAACCCAATGACCGGGTTCAAAACAAACCTAGCAAGACGTGCTACTATAACAGATGCATTGATTACTAAAATAATAATGGGTCATCCTCTAGCGTTAACAGGTAATTACAACATCTTCCCAAGTTGTCTTAAGCATCTAGACAAACAATTTATACCTTAGATAAATGCTAATGACATGCTAGTTTTACAACAATAATCTAACCCGTGTTTAATGATATAAAAACAACCCCCTTCTACAAGAGCAAAATATATTAAGAGTGAATAGAGAAACATAAAAAAAATCCTTTTCCGAGCTAAATAAAGCCTCTATTGCATACATTTAAAAATTAAAGACCATTACCTCCAATCCATTTACTCATTATCATATAACCAAATATTTTTCGATTTAAAAATCACAGTGAAGGTCATTGCTATATTAATGCCCAAAATACATATATGTAATTAATGGTATTGGTTAAATAGATGCTATGTATTTTGGCGTGTACTATATTATGAGCATTCATTCCCTGTTTTTTTTGTTTTTTAAAAAAGAACATTATATTTCTAAACAAAATCTCAACTCCCCTTTTTTTTATAACACAAATATTACTAAGCATATTTCTTTGCATTTTATTATTTTTTTAAATACTAAAACAATTTTAAAAAACTAACATAAAATAATACATAAAAAAAAAACTTAAAATGTCAAATAAGAAAAAGGGGCGCTACCTACGGTAGGCGCAGGGTTTCCCTGCGAGCCACCATGGATGCAGGGTATTCCCTGTGGACACCGTGGTCGCAGGTTTTACCCTGCGGCCCACGGTGGACGCAGGGAATTCCCTGCGGCCCACTGTGGTCATAGGGAACTCCTGCGAGGCCACGCGGCATAGGTTAAGAGAAGGTAATGGGGAAGGGGGCGGCGGCGGCGGCGGGAGCCGAGCTTCAGCTCCTCCGCCTGCCAAACCCTAGCCCGAAAATGAACAGCTCTCTCTCCTTTTTTTTTTTGTGTTCTCCCCTTTTTTAATATTCTTTTTTTTTTTTATTGTGTTTCCTTTTTAATAGATTTTTTGAAATCACAGTTGAAACTAAAACGTTTTTTTTTGAATGAATACTGAAGAAAATACACACATAGTCACAGCCATTTCTTGTTTTTCTATTTTTTTTTATATATTTCCAGAATGTATAAGCAAAGATTGGGGAAGATTTTCTCCCTTCTAAATGTCCAAGTAGCCATGTCAAAACTTGAATCCAAGAACAACAAGCTTCCAAAACTGAATCTGAAACTAAATGACATTCGTGGACATGACCATTTCTTTTGGTTTCAAATGAAATAATAGGTAACAAGAGTCCTACCTCCATTAGCATTCCTAGCATGAATTTGGAGGAGAGCTCCACCTGCAACTCCCAGCAAGAGATCTCCATTCTTTTTTTCCCAAAAACCATGTTTTTCCCAAAAAAAAATGACCAAAAAGCCAAGAACCCCCAAAATGTTTTCAAAACTAGGTTAAAAAGTGAAACCCTAATTTTACCCTAATTTTAAATTTTGAAATTAGGCATTTATTTTTAAAATAAAATGGATGAAAAATGGAAACCTCTTATTCAATCCCTCTTATTCATTTTTCCTTTAAAATTAAAAAGCTTCCATTTCTTATTGCGGTTTTTTTTTTTTTTAATTTTAATTTCTCACTACAAATTTTAGGCCTACTTCTTATTTCGAAACTATTGACCGGGTAAGGCATTTGATTAATTTAATCTTCTAAAAATCAAACTTTTATACTATATCGACTTTACAAGTAAAAAGGAAATAGTTTCGTTTAAAAATAATAATTTACCCCTTTTTCTTCCAAAATGCGGAAATGAGTAATTTATTTCTATCTCCCAAATGACTTTAAAATTTTTCCTTTCTAAAACGCATTACTCAATAAATTCGTTATTTTAAAATTAGCTATTAACTCACTATAACATAATAAAGCGACATTTTTAAATAAATGACTAATCTAATGCAAGAGTCTTATTTATTCTAATTTCTCAACTACAAATGCGTAAATGTTGCAAATGTGTAAATGAGCACACTAACCCCAGTTAAATACCTTAAGCTTGCTACAATAATAATTTAAAGCAAATCTCTTAAATTAATGATTAATCATATAAAAGAAACTACCTATTTAAATTTATATATCTCAAATGTGTACGTTTAATCATAATTTTGAATTTAATACTTAGAACAACAAACTCCACTTACCTCGTGTAAGGCATGCAAATCGAGGAAGTCCTCCAAATCTCTCGACATGCATCCCAATGAAAAGCAAGCCCCACGAATCCACACATGATGCTCACCTAACCATGACTAAGGCAAGACGAGAGTTATATGACCACTAAATCCGAATTCTAAAGATGAAGGAGCATACTCAACCTTGCAAATCCAAAGGAGATGAACCTTGCCCTAAGTGGTGTTGTACTTGCAATCTCCTGCACTCATGAATTCATACAAGCATGCATATACAAATACATATTCAATGAAGGCGTTAGCTCAAGATTTATCACAAGGGTTAGGAACAATTACATTTACACGAGAATCGATGCAAAAGCACAATAATAAGTATGCACAGTTATTTATATTATCTAAACTACACATTTCACCATTGTTAACCTACCATTCAAGAATGCCACATAGGAAGTCAATCATGGTCAAACAGGTTTTACAAGTCTAACTAGGGTATGGGCATTACACTAACCAAATATGAGCATGAGTATCATGAACAAGACAATTCTATCACCAAACTATACCAGAGCCTACCAGATCATGTCGGATCCTGATCAACCAGAAACCACTTAGCCTATCAGGACCATAAGGGTGTTGGTAAAGCATCCAAACAACTAGTGTTGGCATCAATGACAAGACATCAATGCAGCACATAATCAATTCTAACAAATGGCGAACACAATGTTGGACATAATGGATCATTGAGAGGGGGGTGAATCAGTGATTTAAACAATTTTCACTTAATCAGAGCTATACCGATTCAATATGAAACATACAAGATGCAGACTGGTTACCAAAGAAATGCAAGCAATATGTGTAGGAGAAATAACTAAAGGACTAATACATCACACACGTGAAGATGCAACACATAAAACCATATATATGTGGAAAAACCAATGTGGGAAAAAGCTCAGTGAGGATAGCTGCTAGAGATCTTCTACTCCAATCCAGCTTCACAATGAAAAGATTTGATTACAAATTTTAAGGCACCAACCCCTACACAATTTATAGGCTACAACCTAAAGGAGCTACAACCCCTACACTAAGCACCTACTCAGTGAAAATAATATTAAAACTCAGATATACAAATGAGATCCTTGCTAGAAATGAAGTTCTGCACCCCTTCAAAGCTCTGCACTATCGGTTTCTATCTTACCCGTTTGTATTAGCTCATCACACACTACACCTTAGCCTTTCCACTGGTTCTAACTCTTCTTAATCTTCTCTCCTTCTGTTCTGCTAAATTCAAATCACACTTGGTCACTCTCTATTAGGTACTATTTCTTTTAGTTTGTCACCTCTGCATTTTGTGCTCACTCTTCCAATTTGTTCCTTACATCGGTTTACCCCACTTCTCCTTACTGGTACAATATTCACTCTCAAACACTTCAAGTGTTTTTCTCTTTGGCTCTCAAACAACAATTTCACACTCTCCTTCACCCTTCAGCAACACTTTCATCTCTCTTAGGTCGCCATATTTTAAACTGAAGCTTTCCTACCAAAAACCATTTCAAATAGAGGGTGAATAGGGTTTCCTTCTACCGACCAAATCTACATCCAATCTAATCCAATCCACCTTGGATCGCACACCTTCATTGGAGGAATAAGTCATCACGCATTTTCCATCTGACCAAAGTATGTTTGCAAAAAATAGAAAACCTGACCATGATTTTCGACCTTGAAATCTGTTGGCTCATTTATGACCTAGCTATTTCCTTCTCGAGGTCCTCTTGCAATCCAATTTCCTTGCTTCAATCTAGGTGCCAACAACTCCCCAATCTTTCTCTGCCGTTCATTTTTCCTTGAGCCACATCAATCTGTTATCGACCTGTGATTTGTGGCTATTTCATTTTGTTAGGATAATTGGTGAACAACTAAGAGGGGAGGGTGAATTAGTTAACAGATTACAACTTTAAATCCACAATACAACCTTAAAACAAATCAACTACAGGTAAAGCACATACAAATGCTGGTAGAAATAGATACCAATAAACAATGTAACTCAATAATTAGACAGATAATCAATGCAAAGAAACCATACCACATAACTATTGGCATATGTGCAAAGTATGATGACATGATGATATTGTATGTTGTCGTTGATGTCAATAAACTGGAGAGTGAACTGGTATATTGAAGTAAGAAACTTGCAAGAGAACCAATATGATGTTGTGAACTGGTATATGTGAAATAGTGAACCGGTATGTTGGAATGTGAACCGGTATATGGAATGTTTTGTATCAAGGTTTCATATGGTATGACTACTAGTTGGTAGTCTCAGCTTCAAGGTTTCCGGCTGAAGTATTCCAAGCTTGTGTGATTCAACCGATGACATCGTGTTATGAGTTAGCATTGTAATGAAGAACAAATTGTGTTGCCACGTCAGCCTTGTGCGCGTGAAGGATCTTGCATGAAGGAGATTGATCCTATCTAGTCTATAAATGGTGGAGAACGTGTGATGGGTTATCAGCCTCCAAGAAGTGGTGAAGAATGAACATTGGAGAATGTCTTGAGATCTGTTCAAGACTGTTGTAATCAATGCAATATATTCAATGGTTAAGATTGAACCGACTGAATTGCTTAACCTATATGTTTAGGTTTTAGGGTTTATGATATCAACCTATCTGTTTCCTAGAAGATCGATGATGTTCTTCATGTTGAGGTTGCTGGCAAATGTTGTGTGTGTATCTAAGTGTAGAGATACATAATTCTTGCCAAACCAGATAAGAGAATAGATACCTGTAGAGTGTGATTGTAGAAGGAAGGAACTAAAGAAGATCTACATTGGCATTGAAGTGTTGTTACTAGATCATTGTAAAACCTATTGACCTCTAACCACTTCAATAGGTGGAAAATCCCTTAACAGGGTAGCTTTAACCATCTTGCTATAAATCCTTTAACAGGGTGACTCAAAATCATTGAGTTCTTAAAATCCTCTAACAAGGTAACCTTTAACAAGGTTTAACCCTTAACGGGGTATTTTAGCCATCCCTTAACTGAGTGATCCCTAGAAGGATTGGTTCCTAACAAAACCTATTGTAACAGTCTTTAACCAAACTAGGCTCCTAACAGAGCGGACTTCAAAAGGGTTCAAAGAACAACTTGTGGGTATTCATCCCTACCGTGGTTTTTCCTAGTTGGGTTTCCACGTGAAAAATATGTGTGTTATGTGTGATGTTTTTCATGTGATGCTTTGTTATTTTCTATCAAGCGGTAAAGCATGTTGAGCCAGTAAGTCTTTACATTTCTATTGATGTATTACTAGTGTATGCATATGGGTGAAGTGGAAATAAGATGTTAGATTGTGTGGAAAGCTAAGAGTTACCAGTTTATGTCTTTCACATTCATACTATGTTTAACCGGTAGTAATCTGGTTTAAACTGATGTTATTGCTTGTCAGTCAAGTGCAATGCTTTGAATCAAACCGGTTCAAGGAAAAGTGTTTTTTCCTGTATTGATTCACCCCTCCTCTCGGTACCGGTTTGGTACTAAGTGTTCATCATTTATTCATCAATAACACCATAATTTGTATGTAGAAAATCTAGAAAGGGAAAAACCACGGTGGGAAGCCTACCCACAATCAGATGATACTTCTGCAGAAAGTATTTGTTATAATGAGGGGCCTACACTTGCAGAAAGGCACACTGCCTAGAGCGTACTACTCATTACAAGGGATTCTCGCTAACTACAAAGAGGCTACAACCATCTCAAGATAAATGGATAACAATCCAATAGAGTGAACTGCTAGAAATAGCATCTACCATGCCTAATTATAGTCCCGGTTAAGCTCAATACTGGAGGACTAAATCCTCTTTTGAATCCAATTCGATCACCAATGATTGACCAACTTGTCTTCTTGAATGATATTACAATATTCGCACATTACATTCCTTGACAATGACCTTTTCAATAACCATGATACACTACAAAGAGTCTCTACCTCTTATTTATACAAACCCTAAGGCCTAAACCAATTAGGTCGGCCACCTAAAATATATTACAATAAGATCATTACATAATTCCTTGATACAATGATATGCCATGTTGGCTTAAGACCAAAACAACAACAACAAAAAATCCATAAATCCTCCTAAAACATCTCAGTAATGTGTAGAGTACACGTTAGCATGATACCAATGCATAACCTAGATAGGCACCGGACCTATTCTAGGTTCACCATGCCAAAGCAATGTCTTCAAGTAGTTGAAGCGCAATCAAAGAACATCTTTAGCATCCTGAAATCCATGAAGAAGTTGCACCAACACCAATTGTGCATCCTATCACGATTCTTCAATGAAAGCTCTACTAGTAAAGCCTTGATAGCATCCGATTACTAAGCCAATACCAATTGACCATAACATTCTCATGAAGCATCTGATTCTCATGTTGGTAAGGGTTTACCAGAGTGTATGATAGCATCCAATTACTAAGCCAATACCAATTGACCATAACATTCTCATGAAGCATATAATACATCAAATAAAACATACTTCATTGATCCAAACATGTTGGAAGTGACCAACAAATAGTCTCTTATGTCGGTAACACTAGATCTTCTACCGGTAACCAAAACCTATTTGGTGCTAACCAATCATAACAGCTAGTGTTGACATCAATAAAAAAATATCAATGAAACACATAATCAATTCATCCATAATGCCAACACATTTAATATCGACTAACTGCTCCAACAACCATGTCAATGGAACTTCACCGACCTCTGCATGCTCACCACCTCAGCTCCATGTAGCATCACATCGATATACACTCATCTCACCAACACAAGGTCGGTTTAAATTTGAACATTCAACAAACTCATATCGGCACAAGCCCTTACTGATGAGAGCTTCTCCTACTAGTAACCGATAATATACACTACATCAGTAGCACAACTTCACCTCTGGTGGTTTGTGATCTCTTTGTCACTATGCCTCTTTGTCAGAAACATTATCACAAACAAACAACCAGACTTTATACCAGTTGCAGCTTGTTATGACAACACACAACTTCATATCACCTCTTACCAGTGATGTTACTAATAGTCTCAATTCCTTCTTGTCTTCCATGCCTTTATACCAGTTTTGTCTTCCACCATACCAGTTGACAAGCCTTCATGTTAATCTTCCTTATGTCGGTTCAATCTTCTTCAATATTGACACACCCTACTGATAGCCTGCAATATCAGTTGACATCAATGACAACTCAATGGCAACAATCTCCCCCTTTTGCATTGATATTAACATTATTTGTTCTAGTTTCTCTCCCCCTTTGACAACAATGGCAAAGGGAACCTTACTCTGACACCAATAATCTCTCCCTTGTCTACATCCAATTAGGACACATTCTCCCCCTATGTCTATGCTTCATGATTCAAGAGTCATAAGATAATAATAGTTGTTGACTCCCCCTGAACCATACATCCTTCTACACATTTAAGTGTTGTCGGGTGGTGGGACTGCACCCATCTTTTGACTTAGTTACTCAAATGGGCCCAAAGGAAGTGGCTTGGTAAATATGTCAACATTCTGCTCGCTAATGGGAACATATTCAACAATGACCTCCATGTCTGCTACTTTCTTCCTCAACAAGTGATACTTGATTGCAATGTGTTTTGTTCTTGAGTGCATTACTAGATTCTTAGAGACGTTGATTGCACTTGAGTTATCACACCAGATTGGAATAGGATCTGGTATCTCCACATGTATGTCTTGTAGTGGATAATGACACTAAGTCTTGTTTCTTGTTGTACCTTGATACTAATCAGTATCCTAAGTAGAAAGCACCTCCACTTGTTCTTTTCTGATCATCAATGCTTCCTGCCCAATCTACATCAATATAAACCTACAAAGAGAAGTCTCCTTTCTTTGGATACCACAAGCCATAACTAATAGTTCCTTGCAGATACTTGAAGATTTTCTTGATTGCATTTAAGTGAGACTACTTAGGAGCAACTTTAAATCTTGCTACCATGCAAACAACTTGTATAATATCTAGTCTAGATGTTGCTAGATATAACATACTACAAATCATAGACCTACACAATGTTTTCTCAACTTTTGCTGACTCGTCTAGTTTGCTCAACTTGCAATCGGTAATCATAGGAGTACTTACTGGTTTGTTGTCCTCCATTTGAAACTTCCTCAACATATATTTAGCATACTTGGTTTGAGAGATGAAAATTTCTTTCTCCTGCTGTGAGATTTGCAAACCAAGAAAATAGAACAACTCGCCTAGAATGGACATCTCAAATTCTGTCTTCATCTGATCTACAAATTATTTGCACATGATGTCCTTGTCTCCACCAAAGATAATATCATCAACATAAAACCACTATAATCATGTGATCTCTATTTACCTTGACATACAAGTTATTGTCTACATTCCCTTTGTGGAATCCTTCCTCCTTCAAGTATTTATCCAACTAAGAATACCATGTTCTGGGAGCCCACTTCAAGCCATACAAGGCTTTCTTCAACCGGCATACAAAACTCTCATCATCATATAAAAGATAACCCTCTGGTTGTTCCATATACACCTCTTCTTCAAGGTTACCATTCAAAAAAGAAGATTTGCCTTCCATTTGGTAGACCTTGTAACAACCTTTATAGGAAGAGAAAGCTAAAAGAATTCTTATTGCGTCTAACCTAGCAACCGGTGCAAAGGTTTCTTCAAAGTCAATACCTTCCACTTGAGCATAGCCTTTTCAAACTAACCTTGCTTTATGCCGGATTATCTTGCCTTCTTCATTCATCTTATTCTGGTAGACCCACTTGGTACCCATGACATTCTTGTCTATCGGTCTAGGAACATGTCATGCCCAAAATTTAGGGCAAGAACGGGAAATTTTTTTTTAAAAACATAACTGATAAGAGCATTGCATTGACAAATATAAAATGCTACAACATGTTTTGTCTTAACTATGTTTGGATTAGCTTTATTTAGTAGCTCAAATATAAGATTAAATGTGAAATTCCAATTGAATGGTTTTATTGTCTACTTGAATTTAGTAAGTCAATTAAATTAGATAATTAATTGGCACGGGCAAAATTAATCACAGATAGCTACTAATTGATTTTTTTTTGAAAGCTAATTAAAATTATTCTTCTAGCATCCATTTAGTCCATAATTAAAATATACTTCAATTAATCCAATTTAATCCATACTTAAGATGTGCTCAAATTAATTTAACTAAGATATAATTAAGCCCATGACGAAAAACATCCCATAGGTTTTAAATTTTCAAACCTATATCCACGTAAGACAATTAAATTACTATTTATTGAAATACCCTTAGGTTGATTAAATAAATAATGTTTGCCCACTTGATTTTATTTATTCTAAAAAAAACTACACTAAATAAATATTTAATCCTATAGACATGCTTTATTCTTTAGCTACAACTTTCTAATCTTATTTACATATATGTGTATATAAATAATTATAATTATATATAAAACCACATATATTGAAATATAAATATTTAATCAATATAATGTTTTCTTTCCAAATTTATTAAGACCAAACCATGCAAACCCTAGTTAGGGATTTTGCATTATAAAATCTTCCTAAAATTATAATTTTTTTATTAATTCTAATATCATTAGCCTAGCCCTACCCGGGCTAGGGTTTTACACTTATATATATTTTTTTGATTAACCATTTCTTTTTTAATAGGGCCGAATTGAAATCCCCCGGGCGATAGCCATGGTGAAGGAGGGACGCAGTTTGAAGGGGGGGGGGGGGGCGGCGTGGCCGACGCCTCCCACTGTGCAATACACAGTGGGCTCGGCCCCGCTGACCACTGTGCATTGCACAGTGGGAGGCGTCGTCGACCACTGTGCAATGCACAGTGGGGAGGCGCTACCATCCACTGTGTTTTGCACAGTGGGAGGCACCGCTTACCACTGTGCAATGCACAGTGGGGAGGCATTGCCGACCCCTGTGCAAAGCACAATGGGTTTGGCTGAGGCATAAACCCTGTTTGTTTTATTTTCCTTTTGTAGTTTTTTTTTTTTAAATTTATATATATATAATATATATATTATATATATATGTATATTTATATATATAAATATATGTATATATATTTTTATATATAAAATGCATAATGTTTAGGCCAAATCTACTTTGCGAATATATATTATAGTTATAAATATTTTTTTTTGAAAACCTTAGACAGATTAATTAAATATTCAGATTTTGATCAATGTTTATTATTTTGGGTTTGATTACGAGTTTGCTAAATTCTAAGATAAGATATATAGCCATGGGTTTATTCCTTGCAATAAATAATGGCAGATTTAAATAAATTTATACATCATACTATTTAAATATTGTTTTATTTAAAGTAGATAGCCTATTTAACTCTAGATCTACTTTCTGCAACAAAAGTAATTAACATCATTTATTAAACATAAAACAACAACTATAGCACTATGAATTAATTTAAATCGGATAACTATTTACTCTAGATTTCTATTGCTATAACTAAGTAAATTCCAGAAATCGATAAATTTAACAGCAACTTAATAAATCCAAAATTTATTAAATTAAAACCATAGAAATAATTATAACTATTTTAGGCTTTATTTCTGCAATTATATATGTGATTTTATTTTCTGCAACTATAATTATCTAGAATCCTTAAACTTAAATCATGAAATTAGGAAATTAAACTGCAATATTTTTATTCAAAACAACATGCATACAACCATTAATTCCTTTCTTTATTTCCTAGATTTATTTCACATGCATAAAAGGGGTAAAATAAATTTTGTTGCTTCCCACATTATTTACATACTCAACAATAATTAAATTTAGAAAACAAAACTTTAGAAAACTATTCCAGAATTATTCATTTCAGCTTTTGCAATATAACAAATAACTATTACATTTCTAGGAATTACTTTAAAAGACACTATAGTCATTTTATAAATAGGTCATTCAACTTTTAAAATGAGGACATTTTAAAATAGAATAGTAACATAATTGCCAAATGGATTCTGCAACAATTAACTCCATTGAATTTTTCCACCTGTCCTAATCCCTTTCTTTCAACAACCTGCAAATAAGATCAAGGATATGACCATGGAGTGCTCACCTCCCAGCCTAGGCTAACTGGTAGCCACCCCCGAGCTCGAAGAACCAAGCCCTAGACGGGTGACAAACATGCAAACACAAAAGACAGAATACACACAAAATCAAACACACTCCCAACCCGGCTACACTGCACCACACCTTGGTGATGACCTTTTTAAGGGTGGTAGTGGACCAAGTACCCTAAGGAGAACTGCAAATATGGAAAAAACATGTAGCCACCTCATGGCAAACCTAATACATCAAGTACAACAACCTCTTATTCCTTATGCCCCCCAAGGCATTCATGCCTTATTTCCCTCCTTATGACCCCCAATGCATAAACAAGCCATGCAGAAAGGGTCACACAAAATCCCTTGTGATCACTCTCATAATGAGAGTGAGAGTCTCTCACTCGAGGGCTATCAGTTCTACCACCCACAAGATCCTCCTCTCTCCCAAGAGTAGGAGTTCTTGATTACTCCCTAACACACATACAATGTATAAAAACAAAATACCAAATAAATTTCCAGGAGAACATGCAGGGAAACAATCTTTTACACCAACATTACTTTCAAACACATGCAATAAGAAAACCATTATAAGAAGAATACAACCAACCTTAATCTGCCCAAAAGTAGGTTAGTTTTGTTGAGGATGAGCAGCCCAATTCCACGGTTCTTCTCTTTCTACCCTTTGCAAAATTCTCTATTCAACAATCTAGCTTATTCTTTTCAAAATTCTTTTGTCTCAAAAAATGGAGAGTGGGTGATTACCCACAAATTTTCTAATTCTTTCTTAAGAAGCCCATTGTGAGAGTTCTCAGAAGTTTCTAAAAAACTAAAAAGGAAGGTTTACAACTAGGTTCAAGTCTTCTAATTTCAATTTTCGCACAACTTAGAAAAGTCAATTTTTAGGGTGTCTAAAAGGTCACATGGGAGTAGAAACTTGCCTTAAATTACCCCTAACCCTTAGGTATACCTTATGGGCTTTAGGAAACCCTATTAAACTACCTCTAGGTGTCCATTTAACCCCTTTTTAACCCCTCTGAAGTTTATTTTCGGGTCAAACCTATGTTGACCATCCCAAAGATTCTTTACCCAAGGCATTTATGACATCACGTTGCATTAATTGAAAAAATCTATAGTTACACCATTCCCACCAAGAGACAAATTTAAAAATTTAACATAAATCCACACATGTGTCAAGTGACACAAAGAAAATACTTTTACAAATTTATACATGAAATCGTGTCTCTTGTGGATTTTACATAAATCAGTTAAATAACACTTAACACACATGCATCATTTATTGTTACGAATAAAATACAACACAAATGGGGTGTTGTTTCTCCAAATAGACAAACCCTGGCTTTACGAACATACATAGGTCTAGGTTTGGTTCTCCATAATATTTCCATGGTCACATGGATAACTTCCTACGCATCTCAATTTACACATTAGTAACTTTCAAATAACCACATATAATATAAATCACAAGAATAATAATACACATCATCACTTGCATACAATTTACATCTGAACAATTTAATACATCTTATATCCAAGCAATTTCACATAAGCAATTCATCCTAATTCTCATAATTTTGATCCACACTTATAACATACATCATATTTCTTTTATCATAGTAAAGTCCTGCAAATTCAATAATGACATTTATCACTACAAATTCATCCTATTCAAAAATCATGTAGTGTTCTATATCATAAAGCATATAAAAAAAAACATCAACATATAGCAATGTTATCCAAATCATGAAATCATATAAGTTCTAAATCCATAATGCATAAAAATAAAGCATCCATAATAGTCTCATCATAAAAACCACTGAAATGTTAGACTGAGTCAAGATGGGACCTCACACCCTCCCCCTCTAGGCATGAACTTCCTCCTGGAGTTCATCAAAGAGGTGGGGGTACTCTGATCTCATACGTCCTGCATCCTCCCATGAAGTCGTAACCTCATCATAACAATTCCACTGGACCCTAACCTGGTCTAGCCCTCGACCTCAAAGGGCCAGCATCTGACATGCCAAAATGTGAATGGGCTCCAAAGCTAGCTTCCCATCCGACTCCACCTACAAGGCATCCCAATCTAAAATATGAGACTCATCATAGATATATTTTCTTAAAACTGATACATGAAACACATCATGGATGTGTGACAGGCTAGGTGGCAATGCTAAACGATAGGCAACTGGGCCTATCCTCTTAAGGATCTCAAAAGGTCCTACAAAGAGAGGTGTGAGCTTAGAACCCTTTCCATAATGGATTGGACTCTTATGCGGCCGCACTCTCAAGAAGACTCTATCTCCAACCAAGTAGCTACGATATATCCTCTTTGCATCAACATATTTCTTCTGTCTATCTTGAGCCTCTCTAAGATGCTGCCTAATCAAATCCACCTGCTATTCCATATCTTGAACTATCTCAGGACCAATAGCAACTCTATCCTCTATGCGATCCAAATTCAACGGTGTCCTGCAAGGTCTGTCGTATAATGCCTGATAGGGTGGCATCCCCAAAGAAGTGTGATGCCCATTGTTATAGGCAAACTCCACTAAGGGAAGGTACTCTTCCCACATGGTTTGATGATCCATGACATACATGTGAAGCATATCCTCTAACACCTGATTAACCCTCTCTGTCTAACCATCCATTTCCGAGTGATAGGCTGTACTGAAATTGAGCTTAGTGCCCATAGCTTCCTGTAATGCCTTCTAAAAGGAAGAAGTGAAAAGGGAGTCCCTGTCAGAAATAATCTTGCATGGGATGCCATGAAGTCTAACAATGTCTCACAAGAACACCTATGCTACCGCTGGTGCTATGAAGGTAGTCCTAACTGGTGAAAAGTGGGCCACTTTGGTCAACTTGTCAACTATCACCAAGATAGCATCATGGCGACAAGAAGACATAGGAAGACCAATGATGAAATCCATGGATATAGTATCCCACTTCCACTTTAGTATAGCATGAGACTGGAGAAACCCCCCTAGATGACAGTGCTCCGCCTTTACTCTCTGACATTGAGGCATCGAGCTACTATTTCAGCAATGAGCTGCCACATTCCTGGCCAATGATATAACTGCCTCAAGTCAGCATGCAACTTTTTAACTCTGTGATGTGTTGCATAAGGATCTCTATGAGCCTCTGTGACAATGAACTCTTGCAATCCCCCGGAGGAAGGTACATAAATGCACCCTCTATGGCATAATAGTCCATCAGACTCCAAAGAATAATCCACATATTTCCCCTCTAGAATAACCTAAGATCATATTACCTGACCAACCTCTGCATACCATCCATCCTCTGGCAAGTGCTGTACTATACGGTCTCTCAAATCCATGCCCATAGATATGGTGTATACCTCATGATGTCTCCTACTCAAAGCATCTGCAACTACATTCTCCTTTCCTTTGATGTAGTGAACGTCAAAATCATATTCGCACAAGAACTCCATCCATCTCCTCTGACGTGCATTAAGGTTCGGCTGAGTGAAAATGTACTGAAGACTCTGATGATCTGAATGCAGCTCGAAGTGATGACTTAAAAGGAAGTGTCTCCACCTCACAAGTGTGTGCACTACTACTGCGAGCTCAAGGTCATGAGTAGGATAATTAAGTTTATGAGTCTTATGTTTCCTAGACTCGAAAGCTATAGCGCTACCATCCTGCATAAGAACTGCTCCTAAACCCTCTAGTGAAGCATCTGTACAAACCATGAAGTCTACTGAGGGATCTAGTACAACAAGGATAGGAGTGCTAGTAAGTGCCTTCTTGAGTTCTTGAAAGGCCTTCTTGCACTTCTCTATCCTCTCAAATTTCTTCCCTTTACACTAAAGAGAAGTAATAGGATGTGTGACTCTGGAGAATCCCTCAACAAAACATCAGTAATAACCTACTAAGCCCATGAAGCTCCTGACCTCTGTCACATTGGTTGGCGTTGGCCAATCCATAATAGCCCTGATCTTCGATGGGTCAACTGAGATCCCATCACTGGAAATAACGTGCCCAAGGTACTTGACCTCTGATCGAAAGAAAGCACACTTTGACAAACTGCCAAACAACTGGTTATCCCGCAAACACTGCAATACCTGTTTCAGGTGCTCCTCATGCTCCTTCTCATTCTGACAATATATCAGTATATCATCGAGGAACACAATTACAAAATGGTCTAGAAATGTACGAAATACCCCATTCATGAGACTCATAAAAATAGCTGGGGCATTCGTAAGACCGAATGGAACCATGGTGAACTCATAGTGACCATATCTAGTGCGAAATGCGGTCTTGTGAATATCACTTTCCACTATTCTCAACTGATGGTATCTTGACTTCAGATCAATTTTGGAAAAGACTTTGGCACCCTAAAGTTGATCGAATAAATCATCAATTCTGGGCAAAGGATGTCGGTTCTTGATGGTTACTTTATTTAACTATCGATAATCCATACACAATCAGAGAGATCCGTCCTTCTTCTTAACGAAAATGACTGGTGCACCCAAAGGGGACATGCTAGGACAAATATGACCCTTCTCAAGGAGTTCCTCAAGCTATATTTTGAGCTCATTAATCTCATTTGTGGTCATCCTATAAGGTGCTCTGGAAACTGGCACGGCTCTTGGTACAAGGTCTATATGAAAGTCGATCTCTCTACGGGGTGGCATTCTAGGTAGCTCTGAAGGGAACACATCTGAATATCCTTTAAGGATAGGATGGTCATCAAGCGATGTTTCTTTTTCTTCCTCTTCTCCTCTGTCACTGATAGTGATAGCAAAAAGTTGACATCCCTTTCACATGCTCCTCTTAAGCTACATTGCGGAGATCATATGAAGAGACACCAGTCTCTGAATCCCTGTGATAACTATAAGCGAACCATGATCATCCTCACACTCGATCTTTTTCAGGCGGCAATTCATCTTGGCTCTGTGGGCATAAAGCCAATCCATTCCAAGTACGATACCATAAGATCCAAGTGGTGTCACTCTAAGGTCTACTAAAGTGGTGGTCTTGCCAATTTGCAGCTGACATGCCCTAACCTCTGATTCCACTGACACTCTAGCCCCTGAAGCTAATTCCACTTCCCAACTTACACCTTGTCTAGTTGCCACTAGCTCACAACGCTCCACAACCAATGGAGATATAAAGGAGTCAGTAGCTCCTGAATCAAACAAAATAGATACATTGTTACCTTTGATCATACCTACAGACTTGATGACCGTGGCCTGATGCTCAGCCTGGCAGTTGTCAACCGCTGTGAATACTCTATGTGACCTACCCATATCACCAACTGTCAGCTCTGAAGTGGCCATCCACTGATTCCCTACCATTTTACCCTGAGGGCAATCCCTTGCCATATGACCCATGGCTCCACATGTAAAGCAAGCACCCCATGCCTGAAACTAGGTTCCTTGAAAGTCTGTCCTCCTGCCCTACTCGATCCATTGTACCCACCCCTAGAGGACTGTTGAGTCCTCGCCGAAGGTGTGTAAGGTACCTGCGCTCTCTGATCTTGTCTCTATCCCTGAGACTGCCACTGCTTGGGCTTGGTGCCCTAATGATACTGTGGAGGCTTCTACCTCTAGTTTTGTGGTGTCTATTGTGGAGGAGGGGGTTTGGAGAACCCTTGTGAGTTTCGGTTATTTCCCTTCCAATGTGGTTTCTAGAATACATAGGTCTGGGGTGTGGGGTTTCGGTTCTAAAACTGATCCCTAGTGTCCTGTGGTCGGACCTGAATTTCCTCGACTATCAGTTCCTTCTCCACGGCAACCCAAAGGCTCTCTGGAGTAGACATCCACACTGGCCTAGCTATACCGGCATTTAACCCTCTGATGAAGCGGTTTACGAGAAGTTTCTCATCCTTTAGATAATCTACATAAGGCAAGAGCTCAAAGAATTTGCTCTCATATTGGGTTACTGATAAGCCCTTTTGTTGGAGGTCATGAAACTCATCTATCCGACACTGTCTAAAATGTTCTGATAGGTACCTCTCCTGGAACCTCTCTGTGAATATCTCCCAAGTGAGAGTATCAGGAACTAATCCGCATTTGTACTCCTCCTGTCTCCACCAAGTGGAGGTCGTTCCTCTTAGCAGATGGACTGTGACACGTGCTTTTAGGTTGCTCTTGTAAGAGTGTAATGCAAAGCACCTCTCAAGTCTCAAAAGCCACGCCTTAGCCTCTACCCCATTGGTAGAGTCCCCAAAAGACGGTGGCTGGAGACGCATGACCTCCCTAATAAGATCCCCTGGATCTTGATGAGCTCTCTCAAAATAAACTGGTTCCACCACTAGAGGTGGTCCTGGTATGTGCACAGACTCTGGCTCATTTCCACCTTGACTCTCTCCAGGAATAGGAGTTAGGCTCCTGCTTCATTCCCTCTCAGCTGATCTATGAATTCCAGAGTCCTGATTTCTAACCTAAGGGTTCTCTACTGGAATCCTTTCTTGAACTATGCCAATTAGGTTCTGGATTGCTTCTAAGAGGTTTCGGTTAGGATCATTTGGTTGTTTAGGAGGTGCTTTTGGGTTCTCTTCTGGAACCGATTCCTCCCTAGCTATCTCTTCGCGTGCTATGCGCACACGCCTAGGACCCCTTCAGTGCTTGTGAGATTGTCGCGTCGTCGGAGGCATCCTAAGAGGAAAATTAAAAAATAAATTAAATACTAATGCCTTTTAGAAAAATATTTAATTAATTAAATTTAAATATCCTATAAAGTCAATAAAATAAATTAAATTATCTAAAGCGAGACGTAAGTGGAGTAAGGTTCCTAGTGTTGACACCTTGCTCTGATACCAAAATGTCATGCCCAAAATTTAGGGCAAGAAGAGGAAATTTTATTTTTTTAAAACATAACTAATAAGAGCATTGCATTGACAAATATAAAATGCTACAACATGTTTTGTCTTTACTATGTTTGGATTAGCTTTATTTACTAGCTCAAATATAAGATTAAATGCAAAATTCCAATTGAATGGTTTTATTGTCTACTCGAATTTAGTAAGTCAATTAAATTAGATAATTAATTGGCGTGGGCAAAATTAATCACGGATAGCTATTAATTAATTTTTTTTTTAGAGCTAATTAAAATTATTCTTCTAGCATCCATTTAGTCCTGTAGACACCTAAAAATGGTCAACGCTTGCGGAATCATACTTTAATATTTGTGCATTGCCTCATTTTAGGTTTTTGCGTCGCATTAACATTTCTTCCATGTTACGCACTTGGTCTTTATCATTTGCGAACATCGAGTCATTCTTCTACATTCTTCATTTGTCTCGCTTTCGAATTTGGTCTTGTCGACAACAATCTTCAGTCATGATTTTGGTCGATCTTTGTCCTTGTCAATCTTGTCATATTGCGATCGATTCGTCATCAATCCTTGTCCTTTTCAAATATGTCAATTTGGATCAATTTGTCATTGTTCCTCGTCAATTGGCGCATTTTCTCAATCAAATCATTTATCACATTGGTCATTTATCAATCCAAAATCAAATCGAATCGAGTCAATTATCTTTCATCAAGACCTACTTCATCTTCTAGGGTTTCGTGATTTAATCATTTAACCTTGTGTGTGTCATTTCTTCCTTTAGGACTAATAAATTGTTTATTTATCCTAAGTCTTCTCATTGCAATTAAATGTTCATTTAATTGGCTAATTATTCCTCTTTGTGAATTAATTAATAAATGACAAATTATTAATTAATTTACCTAATTTCTAATTTCCATCAATTTCCTAATTTCTTAATTTTCTAATTCCTAATTTCAATTTCCTCCTATTTCTCTCCTAAATTCATGGAAATGACATAGAAATTTGTCATAAATTGTCATAAATCTTTGCATAGAAATTTGTCATAAACTGTCATAAATCCTTGCATAGCAATTTGTCATAGACATGTCATAATTTTGCTATTCTTGATTTGAATTTCCATTCGAATCACTATCATGCTAATCTTGTCATCTCTCCAATTCTTCTATAAATTGGTGAGAATAATCCTTAATCAGACTATCGAATTTACGCTTCTAGTACTCTTGATCAAAAATCCCGTCTACTTGCTTTCAATTGTGTGTGCACTTGTAGGTGAGATCCACAACAAAGCTATTTGGAGAGGAAAGAAGAACAATGGAGCCGCATGAAGGAGCATTCAAATCTGCTATTGGTTTGCATATGTCTTTGCTTTTGAATGTTTTTATTTCATGTCTCTATTGAATGTGTCTTAGGATAGATTCATTGCAATGAATGCATTTGTGATTGAGCTATTATGTTTATCTTGTTTTGTGATGATTTCCTATTTCCTATGCTACAAGTCCATAATTAAAATATACTTAAATTAATCCAATTTAATCCATACTTAAGAAGTGCTCAAATTAATTTAACTAAGATATAATTAATCCCATGACGAAAAATGTCCCATAGGTTTTAAATTTTCAAACCTCTATCCACGTAAGACAATTAAATTACTATTTATTGAAATACCCTTAGGTTGATTAAATAAATAATGTTTGCCCACTTGATTTTATTTATTCTAAAAAAAACTACACTAAATAAATATTTAATCCTATAGACATGCTTTATTCTTTAACTAAAACTTTCTAATCTTATTTACATATATGTGTATATAAATAATTATAATTATATATATAACCACATATATTGAAATAAAAATATTTAATCAATATAATGTTTTCTTTCCAAATTTATTAAGACCAAACCATGCAAACCCTAGTTAGGGATTTTGCATTATAAAATCTTCCTAAAATTATAAATTTTTTATTAATTCTAATATCATTACCCTAGCCCTACCCGGGCTAGGGTTTTACACTTATATTTTTTTTTGATTAACCATTTCTTTTTTAATAGGGCCGAATTGAAAACCCCCAGGCGGCGGCCATGGCGAAGGAGGGATGTAGTTTGAAGGGGGGGGGGGATGGCATGGCCGACGCCTCTCACTGTGCAATACATAGTGGGCTCGGCCCCGTCGACCACTGTGCATTGCATAGTGGGAGGTGTCGCCGTCCACTATGCAATGCACAGTGGGGAGGCGTTGCCATCCACTGTGTTTTGCACAGTGGGGAGGCACCGCCGACCCCTATGCAAAGAACAATGGGTTCGGCCGAGGCATAAACCCTCTTTGTTTTTTGTTTTTTTTGTAGTTTATTTTTTATTTTATTTATATATTTATAATATATTAATTATATATATAAATATATATTTATATATATATTTATATATATATATAAATATATTTATATCTATATATATATATATTTTTATGTATATTTATATATATAAATATATGTATATATATTTTTATATATAAAATGCATAATGTTTAGGCCAAATCTACTTTGCGAATATATATTATAGTTATAAATTTTTTTTTGAAAACCTTAGATAGATTAATTAAATATTCAGATTTTGATCAATGTTTATTATTTTGGGTTTGATTACGGGTTTGCTAAAATCTGAGATAAGATATCTAGCCATGGGTTTATTCCCTGCAATAAATAATGGCAGATTTAAATAAATTTATATAGCATACTATTTAAATATTGTTTTATTTAAAGTAGATAGCCTATTTAACTCTAGATCTACTTTCTGCAACAAAAGTAATTAACATCATTTATTAAACTAAAACAACAACTATAGCACTATGAATTAGTTTAAATTGGATAACTATTTACTCTAGATTTCTATTGCTGTAACTAAGTAAATTCCAGAAATCGATAAATTTAACAGCAACTTAATAAATCCAGAATTTATTAAATTAAAACCATAGAAATAATTATAACTACTTTAGGTTTTATTTCTGCAATTATATATGTGATTTTATTTTCTGCAACTATAATTATCTAGAATCCTTAAACTTAAATCATGAAATTAGGAAATTAAACTACAATATTTTTATTCAAAACATGTATACAACCATTAATTCCTTTCTTTATTTCCTGGATTTATTTCACATGCATAAAAGGGGTAAAATAAATTTTGTTGCTTCCCACATTATTTACATACTCAACAATAATTAAATTCAGAAAACAAAACTTTAGATAACTGTTCCAGAGTTATTCATTTCATCTTTTGCAATATAACAAATAACTATTACATTTCTAGGAATTACTTTAAAAGACACTATAGTCATTTTACAAATACGTCACTCAACTTTTAAAATGAGGACATTTTAAAATAGAATAGTAACATATTTTCCAAATGGATTCTGCAACAATTAACTCCATCGAATTTTTCCACCTGTCCTAATCCCTTTCTTTCAACAACCTGCATATAAGATCAAGGATATGACCATGGAGTGCTCACCTCCCAGCCTAGGCTAACTGGTAGCCACCCCCGAGCTCAGAGAACCAAGCCCTAGATGGGTAACAAACATGCAAACACAAAAGATAGAATACACACAAAATCAAACACACTCCCAACCCGGCTACACTGCACTACACCTTGGTGATGACCTTTTTAAGGGTGGTAGTGGACCAAGTACCCTGAAGAGAGCTGCAAATATGGAAAAAACATGTAGCCACCTCATGGCAAACCAAATACATCAAGTACAACAACCCCTTATTCCTTATGCCCCCCAAGGCATTCATGCCTTATTTCCAAGTCCCATGTTTGATTTTTCTCAATTTGTTTCAACTCTTCATCCATGGCATCTACCCATTTCTCACTTTTGCTAGCTTCATCAAAAGTTTTGGGTTCTAATTCTATCACGAGACAGAAATTTACCTGGTCATCATCTCGAGCTACTCTTCTTCTGGTCTGCACACCTTCATTTTTATCTCCTATGATCTATTCTTTCAGATGGTTCTTCTTCACATACCAGTTGGAGTTCTTGCTTGGTGCTTCCTCTACTGGTCCATTGTCAGATTGATCTTCATTCTCATCATCTGAAACATCAATATAGGGTGTCAGTACAGATTCTTTCTTATGTAGGTCTTCATCTATTCTCACATTTATACTATCAACCATTTTTCTCAAATTCTTGTTGTAGAATTTGTAGGCTTTGCTCTTGGTTGAGTAACCCAAGAAGATTCCTTCATCACTTCTCGAATCAAAACTTTCTAATCCATCAGCATCTCTCTTGATGAAGCACTTACTTCCAAACACTCTAAAATGCTTGAGTGATGGTTTCTGGTTGTACCATAACTCATAGGGAGTCATTCTACTATTCACCCTTAGCTGTACCCAGTTTAATGTTTAGACAACACTATGAGTTGCTTCCTTCCAGTATGTATCCTGTATGCTAGCCTCATTCAACATTGTTCTAGCCATTTCCTTTACCATCCTATTCTTCCTTTCTTCCACACCATTCTTCTCTGGTGTTATTTTTGTTGTATACTGTCTCTGGATTCTATGTTTCTCACAGTAGTCAATAAACTTAGTTGAAGAATATTATGCACTCTGGTTTGATCTTAAACACTTCAACTTGTGTCCATTGTCAATTTCAACCATCCTTCTAAAAATATTTAATCTTTCAAATGTCTATGATTTTTCATGCAAAAATGTCACCCAAGTCATTCTTGAGTAGTCATTAATGAACAACATGAAGTATCTCTCATCGGTCAGACCACTTGTCCTTGATGGCCCACACAAATCTATATGCACTAATTCTAGAGGTCTTGAGGTATTATACTCTTTTGTTTTGCAGCTTACTTTTATTTGCATGCCTCTGATACGTTCTGATGCACGCTAAAAAGGACACAAGAAACATAACACAAGTCATTAGTGTTGTTAGTGGCAATAAAAAATGAATGAAAAATGAAACTATAATCCTAAACATGCATACCAAGAGAGATATAAAACAGATAACAAAAAACATACAAAAACGAAGGAATGAGATAAAACCCTCCCAGATGCTCTCCAACATGCTCATAGTTGCTCCTCCCTTGTTCCTCTCCTCTCCAATTTCCACATGAGTGTAGCCCTCATGTTTTTGCACTACTATGGATGTCTTATGGAGATTCAAAATTATGAAAAAATGAAGATAACTAATTATGCAAATGTAAACAAGCTAATATGAGAAAGTATCTTAATTATTCTATGTTAATTTTAGCCAAAATAACAAAGAAAAATGCTTCTAAATTCTCTCTCAAAATTACTATAAGTTTGATGCATACAAGATTCCTAGATCCTTTTCAAGAAAGAATGAGATCTATTTATAGGAAAAATGGAGAAATGGATGGTTGAGATTGAGTAATCTCAACAACGATCAGGATTGATGGGTTTATGATCCATGTGAGGGCTTTCAACCCAATCTCACAATGAAAAATGTCAACATGAGATGGCTTGAGAGGAGAGGGAAGATGCATTAAATGCTTGAAATGACTTGAAGGTTACCTTAGGAGGTAAGGTTAGTGTTGAGTTAAATGAATAAAACTTTTATCTAATGAATAATGCCTTTATCCAATGGATAAACTCTTGTGCAAGAGTTAGTGGGGATAACCATGGTCAAAGCAATAAATGCTTGAAGTGATCCATGAGTTAAATGCAGGTTGAGTTAGAGAGAAAGTTTGTAACCATGTGGGTGAGTTGAGTTTAACATAAGGCCTTTAATGCTTTTCAAAGACTTTGAGGCTTTGAGAAGTGACTTCAAGTTGCTTAGGAATGTGACAATAATTAGGGAGGGTGATTAAGCTAATTTAGAATGGATTAGAAGAATCTAGAATGGGTTAGAAGAGTCTAGAATGGGTTAGAAGAGCAAGTGGGTTTGGTGGGTGAGAGAGAATATGATTTTAATTAAAATAAAATTCATTTATTTCAACTAAATAGGTGCAACTTGCATTTGTAGGAGAATGCAAGTGGGGGTAGTTTAGGGATTTAGATAAATGTTTATTTATTTATTTAAAGGAGGAAAAAGGTTAAATTAAATAAATATGTTTTATTCATTTAATTGATTTAGAGTGTGGCTTAATGAATTAATTTAAATAAATTGAATAATTTATTTAATTAAATAGGAGAAGAGGTTGAGGATGAAATTAATTAAATATTAATTTAATTAACTGATTATTGATGGTTAAATAATCAAATAAATAGTACATATTCATTTAATTAAGTGGACAGATTTATGTGACTACATTTGTCCCTATTTGAGATGGTGCGGTTTATCGCGTCTTTTCAAAGAAAGAAACATAGGTATGATAAATATGCCCCATAAATGTTAATTTAGTGGGTGGTATACCCCCTCAAAAGATGGGCCAAATTTTTTTATAAAAATTGAGCGATCTCTCAAAAAAGAGAAAGAAGTTGAGGAGAGCTAGAATAGAAGACTTTTAGAAATAATGGTGAAAGAATGGGAGAAAACGAGGTGAATACAGAGAAAGGGGAAGCTAGTGAGTACTCTTAGGTTATGCAAGAGATATAGTACAAGTGTAGTGTGTGCTTTTGATTGATGCGATACAATTGATCAAAATTGGTTGGACAATCTAGTGCAATTGGTTGAATTGCCCTGTTTGAGTCAAAGCATGACATTTGATGTCAGTTGTTGACTTGGACATGATAAAGTCTGAGTAAGTGAATCAAAGTGACCTATTGTGACTTGGACAATTGATGTAATTGTCTGTGTTGATTGTGTTTGATTGGTTGATCAATTGATAGTGTTTGCATTGTAGGTTGTTGGTGGTGAACCATAACAGACCTATTGAGACTAGGTCATTGTGATAAATGTCTGTTGGAGTCTAGGATTGCCATAATCGAATACCTATTGAGACCTGAAGATACTTGATCAAAAAGTATCTGTTGATAGTCTAGGTGTGTGTGAGTCGATGTACTTTTGTAGACAAAATAACTTGCTTTGCTTATAGGATGACTTTGGATAGGAAGTGCAACCCCTCCTGTTAGACATGGATGGTGATGAACATTTCTTGATTGGTTTGATAGGACATAATGTAGGGTATGTGATGTTGATGATCGAGATGGGGGAGGGTGACGGAGGGGATGCAATGTTAGATATAAGGTATGGAGGGCCTAGGACCCATTCCTGTGGAAGAGGATAAAAAAAAGAGTATCCTTGTCATGACTATATATGAATGATATGCAAATATATGGATTTATAGATGGATGGAATAAAACAAAATGCAATATATATAGATGATATGAGATGGTGATCCACAGGTTGTTTACAGTGCTTAATTTTCATCATCAAGCATGGTAGTATCATTCTTGGACGAGGTAGCAGGAACCAAGTTTGAGTACTTCACCTATAAGCAAGCATCGCAAACAAGGAAAAAGTTACCCTCCATTCTGGTTCATGTGCAAATGGTCAAGGTATATGCTATAGTCAGTAAGCCACAGTGATCTATGATTATATTTTGCATAGGATCATGAAGCTTAGTGAGCTTCCCACGTAGACACCATTAGTACATTCCCCAGAACTTCATTGGAACTATCCATAGATAGCAAACAAAGAAAAAGATATCAGGAGCCATCCCAACTACTCTAATCACTTGTGGATATCCTGGAGTAGCATAGGAACCTAATATGAATAAATAAATAACAAACCAACCAATTGCTTATCAGCTTAAACAAAATTTTCTTGTCAAAGAAAATGTTACCATGTCTTGCCTATGAGGAAGGATGCATCCTTGTGAAGACAATTATGTGTAGATGTTTTGATGGGTTGATTGATTTGATAAGTGATCATTATTTGACTAGCTCAAAAATGGTTGTTTGGTGTCATTTTTGTGATGGGTATGTACAAGGCATAATATGCTTCGCAATGTTTTTGATTGATTGTAATGTTTTTGACATGTTTTTGAATGTTTTAGGTATTTTCAGAGTTTTATGAATGTTTTTGGTATATTTCCAGCCAATTTTGAATAAGCAGCTCAATGAATCACAAGTAATGTAGAATCCACTTCCATTAGTAGGTTAAGAGCATTGCCCCTAGTTTAGATGTCGCTATGAAAGAGGGATGCAGGACACATGAAGTACTAACCCTGATTGCAGATCAACAACAAGCCATGGTTTGAATGATAGATGAATGGATGCAATGGATGTGATCATAATGAGTCTGAAAGATATTGGAGCCATAGCCTTTATGAATGGCACCTGTTTACCAGGTTTTCACCATCGTACTTACCCAAGGTGCTAATGAAGTGGTTTTCACCATTTGGATGCATGATTTTTCTTTACTATTTTCTTGATTTTTTTGTACTTTTTGGTTTTTGTTCAAGACTATTTTCTGAATGTTTTTGGTATTTTCTGATATATTGAAGGAGCCTGATGCTCTGCATAGCTTATTTATGAAACCATTTGAGGTGCATGTTTTTGATTGGATCTGATAGTTGTTCTCCTTCTGAAGTTGCCAACTGATATGCCCCAGACCTGAATACAGTAGTGATAACATATGGACCCAGCCAATTGGATTCAAACTTTCCCTCGTGTTGTCTGTTTGGTTGGTTACGAGGATTCTCCCTGAGAACAAGATTTCGTACCTCAAATGTGCAAGGTTTTACCCAATGATTGTAGCTTCTGCTCATGCGTTGTTGATAGGCTTTTAGGTGGTTGCATACAGCTTGTCTCTTTTCATCAAGCAATTCCAAGTCCTAAACATGGGAGACTTGGTATGCTTCATCATCTATCAGATTGTGCAAAGAGACCCGTTCTCCTAAAAAATGAGCAAACCAAATTCACCTACAATCTATCTATGAAATAGATAACTTCATACAGTGAAGAAATTCAGGACTTGGACAACATAACAAGGATTTGAATCCTTCTACTCTTCAGGCTTTGCAAAACCTAGGTGGGTGTACCTTTGATGTATTGACTTAGACCCATTACACACATATGATAGCATCAATAAAAGAAGACAAATCTCATAAGGCTTAAGCAACTAGGAGGTTGCTGCAGATGGGCTAGATCTACATTGACATCTCAACTAAGTTGAAGCATGAGATAGGTGGAACAAACTAAAACTACAAACATAAAAGTAAATGGATATTTGATTTTAAAAATCTCTGAGAATCCCCAGAATCTGCAAGACCAGTGCCTTATCCAAGGGCATAGAGTCATAGATCCAACAAAAAACAAAAAACCTCTACTACAAATCCATCTTCATCATTAAATATTCCTGCATGAATGCATTACTAAGCTCATTCACGAAATCATCAGATCTTGAAAATATATTCCATTATTTATGATTGATTACATAATTTAAATTCTTCCTTGAAGAATACCCACACATAATCACAACAATCTCCTTGAGATGACAAATTCCAGCCTCCTTGAGGATTTAATTTGTAACAAAGAAATATATATCTGGAGACAATTTTGTGTGAATTTATGCATGCCTTACATACATAAGAACCTGCAACAAAAAAACCTATAGCAAGAAGATATACTCCATTACTTGAAAAAAGACATTATATTACAAACTTGGAAAAACTCAGAATTGGAAACCAAGATTAAGGATCCTTGCTCACAAAAATATGGAACCCCTACAAAATGAGAAGACCTCTGAATAAGAAGGAAGAGACCGAGAGTAGGTTTCATCAAACAAGGACAAATGTCCTAAATTTTTGCATTAATGGCCCACACACTTGGCCTGCTCAAAATATTCTCTTTCTGATTGAAAAATATATTCTGAGATCCCAAGGTAACTTCCCCAAAAATATTTGTCGTGGGTTACACTTGATTGCAGAAATGTATTCCTCATTTTTAGAGCTTTCCAATGATATATAATACTTACATATTCGAGCAAAAAATAATCGCTCGACCATCAATCTCTTGGATGAGCTCAGTCATTTAAATTTTTGCCTTTTCACTATAGTCTGAAACTATATTTTAAACTTTGAATTGCCCGTGCAGATCTCTACCACATGTCACCTTTGGATTGGCTCGTGAGTCCCTATTGACTCCACCTGTCCTACCACCTGAGTACTGCTAGACCCACCACTTGGTCGCCAAGTCACGATGGATATTCATCAAGCCATTTCCCATCGCAGTCTAGCAATAGTCGTTGATCTTCCTCGGATCATCACCTGATCACCTCCAACCTGCTTGTCCTCTACCTCTTCATCCATCCGTGCCACTTGCCAGCTTACGGCCCACTCACGGATCCACCTGTCTTGCCACTGGACCTGTCACCTTGTCATTCACTATGTCACGGGGGATAACTAGTGAGCATCTTCATCTTGTGGTATAGCGATGACCATTGATCTTCATCAAACTTGCTCACTCGTTATCTCACTTGGGCCGCTCACCCCTTTTCTTCATGGGCCCACCACATGTCAACCTTTGGTTCGCCTTTCGATCCATTTGGGTGCCACCCTCTAACCGCCACGTGTTTTTGGTTCTATTGGTTTGTTCGATATTATTCTTTTGGCCAAACTTCCTCCCTCAGTGAGTTGTTCACATGTCTCATTGAAACTGTAGTTTCATTGATACTTTTATTTTATCGGTGGGACCAAAACTGATTTCTTCGATGTACTTTATGTTGATGGAACTGATGCTTTTAGTGAATCCTTTTAAACATCCATTGAGGCCAAAGTCTATTCGATAAGTCACTCTTTGGTTTGTCTGTGCATCTAGCTGGCCACCATCTGTGCACCACTTGTCTGCCACCTTGCTAGTTGCTATGTCGTGAGTGTATTCATTCTGGGAACTTCACAACCGTGCTACAACAATAGTCATGGATAGCCCTAGAATTTTACTCCAGCTTTGATCTTCCTCGGATCTGTCGTTGGATCCACCTACTTGCCACTTGGACCTACCACTAGACTTGGGCCCGCCTTGGTTCTTCTTCTACACTCTACCATGTGGAACATCCTGATTCATTCTGAGCCTACTTGGACAAGCACCTCAACTTCCACCTCGCTAGTAGCTATGTCATGGGGGATAACTGGTGAGTTTCTTTCTATCGTGGTATAGTGACCACCGTTGGATCATCTGGGACCTGCATGCCCTTTAACCACCCCTTTTCAACAAGTGCTTTGTTGCAAAGTCAGGGTGAGTATTCAAGGGGCATCTTTCTATCATGGTATAGTGACCAATGTTAGATCATCTGTGATCATCGAAGATCTACCTAACTTGCTCACTGGTTAATTTGTCCTTCTATAAAATTTGGGCACTTTGAGATGTGCGCACACGCGGGGGCCGACCAATGCTGAGCTAGCCTTGTCAAAAGCCTTTAAGCTTTGACACTTAATATGTGTGGGGCTTTGTATTTAAATATTAAAACTCTCCTCCCCACCACCAATGTGGGATAAATGGTTCTTCATGCCTGGCGACTAAAACTGCTTAGAAGTTTCAAAACCCTTACTCTGTCTGCAACCACATGACCCCATCTAACTCACGATAGTGAATATTTTTGGTGATACACTTGCCAAATTAATTTGCCTAAAGGTTTTAATAGCCACACCTTACCACGGGCAAGGAGAATGTAGATGTCTTGTTTGAAATGGGCCTCTCAAATCGTCAAAATTTTACAGGTCCCAATAGTGGCTCTCACTGGAGATGGTTGATTGCAAGATCAACACAAGAATTCAAAATCTTTGGTAGAGCAGACCACCCAAAAATAGATCACTTCTCTTCTCAAAAAATAGGGGTTCCTTATTGAAAACCACACAACTGTACAATAGAAATTATTTACAAAATGGCCCCAGGCCATCAAAGCTGAAATCAATGCTTGCCTCTATCAAACACATGATTTTCATTTCCATGAATCAAGGGTAAACTGGACTTTTCACTATCATCTGCCTGATCACAAAAGCTGCAACTTCTCATCAGCTTATCACATAACAAATAATCAGCATGTTCATGATCATTCAATCTTTGAACAAAAACCACCTCTGAATGTGTTGGCGGTACATATAAATTTTCATTTTTATATCGCCTTATTGAGTCATGTCCCTAATTGGTCCTTTGGTCAGGTTGTGTTTCTTGAATTTTCTATGCAATTCAGTCTTCGCAGTCTTCTTTATTTAAGTTTCATTGTGCTGAACTTGAACCTTGAATTTGAACCTTTTTGGGTTCAAGGTTCAAAGTTCAAAGGGCATTGTGTAAAAGTTTATTTCCCTGTACGACTTTATAAGTCTTTTTGAGTGTTCGTCAATGTTTAGCATTGGTTGAACCGTGAACTTGAACCTTTTGGGTTCAAGGTTCAAAATTCAATAGTTGTCATGTATATGTTTTTGCGTTGTTGTTGTTTTTCAAGGTTCAAAGTTTAATGTTTGATTTCTTGGAAACCATGACTTTTCATAAGATGACAGCATGGATTTTTAGGAATGGCTTATGGTGGTAGGAAAAGGGAATATTCTTTCTTAATGATTTAAAAGTTGTCATTTATAGCAAGTATGGCATGGGAATCCATGTTTTTAGATATGAAGTGACTTGTTATTAAATGCATGATCATTTGCGATCATTTCAGAGTAATGTCTCATGAGTGAAGAGTAATGATGATAACTTATGGAAATCATGAGTAAGATTTTCTTGGTTGTTTTAAATTGAGCAGTTGTCTTGTCAAGATTGTCATTTGTGAAACATATGTTTTAAGGATTTTTTTTGGAGCAAAAGAAAAATAGACTACGACGGGGGTTTTGTAGATGACAGAGGAAGGAAAGAAGCAAGCTAAGATTAGAGAGGAAAAACTTGACTTTGAAGCTGCACATTCCATTGGTGGCCAAGTTACTAGATCAAGACACACGAACAATTTTCAGCCACATATCGCTCATCTCATTCTTGATTTGGATGTTGAGGAAGTACAAGGAAATATGAGAACCCCTGTTTTTGATGCTAATGTCCAGGATTCATAGGTGCTTGATGTTCTATTTAATATAGATAATGATATATTGCTGACTTTAGGAGGGCCTCCACCCATGCAAACTAAAGATCTAACTGTGGCTCCTAAATGGTTGAGTGATTCAATTACCAAGAAGAGGAATGTTGTGCCTATTTTTGTGTCAATGGAAGATGTCGTGAGTAAATGTCTAGGAAGAGCCATGAAGCCTAAGCAGCTAAAAGTGGAAACCATGATTGGTTTTGATGAGGGCACAAAACATTGGACTGTAGATATTGCTAGGCCTACATCTGATAAGGATGCTACTACTACCTCAGAGGACAATTATGCTGTTGAGCGAGTTGATCTAGGGGTAAGAACTAGAGTGGTTGATGTGAAACATTTAGAAACTTCAACCAAAAGGATTATCTCCCGCAGTTGGAAAGATGAAAAGGATAAAGAAGAGTTGAAACAGAGTTTAAAATGTCTCAATACATCCATGCTTTGCATAATAGTCCACTGCCATTGTCCCAAATCTTTGTTCCCTTTAATCTAAAATCCCCTAATAATCAAAAGTTCTTGGATGAAGTTCAAAGGAACAAGATGATCGCCAAGATTTTCTCTGAGTGGCTTACATTGATTGTGCATCAAGGAACTAATTATATATCAGATTTAGTTCAAATTTTCAAAGATGCCAATGATGTTACCAAGGAAATGGACGCTAACTTAATTGCATGGTAGAATGAAAAGACTAAATGAGTGGTGATTTCAAGGCAAATGCGCAATATTCATTGCTATGGCTTGATGAATTTTCTTGTTGAAAGACAAGTGCCAGGATTAGATGAAGATATAATGTTCATATGCAAAGAAAGTATAGAGTGGCATAACCAAATCATTGAGAAAGGTCATAGTGAGTCTATCAGTCTATGAGGTGAACTAACAACCCTGAGAACAACCATGCAAAAGGATCTGTGTTGTGTAGATGTTCAGTTGCTTAAAGAGGATGGCTAGACTCTAGAAGATACAACATAAATGGTCAATCTATTCAGTAGTCGCATTAAATAGATTAAGGTGGAAAATTCCTTAGCTATGGAAGATTTTACGAAGATTGCTAAAGTGGAGTCGATGCTTATAGTATGTCTAGATCACTTGGACTCTGATAGAGATAAAGTGCAGCTGGTGAAAAGAAAGAAGGAACTCTAGAAACAAAGAGTAATTCATATTAGCCTGCCACATGTAGTGGTAATCCAGGAATTCTTGAGGGATCATCAAGAGTGGAGTGCAGCGAAAGTGGTTATGGTGTCCACCCAGAATAGCAACCCAGGCAATCCAACTGAAACAGAATCGACCACATGACTAGCACTGCTAGCAGTTGTATGCCAGCGTGTCTAGCTTTCTTTTTATTTTCAATTATGCAGTTAGGACAGTTTCTCATTAACTCATTTCGAGTTAATTTTACCTTTTGTTGAACTATTGGTCTGAGGGCCTATTTATAAGCTTTGTAATGACTTTATGTGGGTCCGCTAAGTTTTTGAAAAACTATCTCTTTAATTTTGGTTGAACTCTTTATGTATGTGTTGGAAGTTGATGATCATTTATGAATGAAAATCAAATGACAGTTTATCTTTGGCTTCAAATCTATGTGTTTGGTGTTTGAAATTTGATTTTTGTGAGAATCTATTTCAAGAAAAGAATTTGTCACAGCTCTCTATATGTGCAGAAAATATCAATGAGATTCATCTCTTAAGGTTTTCATTTTGTTTAGTGTACATGTGAAGTCTGTCGGCTTTACACAAAGAATTATATATGAATCAATGCTTGTGTTCATTTGGTATTGACTGGTGAATACAATTACCTTTTTTGTACTTTCTGGTGAAAAGTATAATATTGGTTGTATGTAATTTGGAGCTGATTGAATATCTATTAAAGGGAGCTGTACCCTAATCTAGAGGTTAATCAACACGATGATTTTCCAACTATATGGTGAAATTTGTCTTTCATTTCTTGGGCTAAAGAGTATAAAAGTTACATAAATTGTGAGAGATAAATCTGTTTACCAACAGAATGTTGATCATCAAATGACACATAATTGTCATATTGCTTACAATTATTTCCCAATTGAAAAGAAAATTAATCCAACTTACTCTAAAAGCTGGGAACATCAGGCACATGCTGACCACTAGTTTGCACCAAAGGAAAAAACTCATCCTTAATATTATCTTGCAAACTAGAGAGGAATATTTCCTCATAAAATGACTACATTTGATCTTGCTGATCATAAATTCTATCAACACTTTGCACACATGGAAATACATAATCAAGTAATGGTTCATTAACCACTTGCAAATCTGGGAAAACAACTTCAGATTTGTCTTTCTCTTTAACACCAAGATCAACATAAGATTTAAATTCTGAATTCATATCAGCATATGAATCCACATCATTACATCTATCAATCTTATATGCATTTTCACCTTGTCTACTATTCAAATCAACTATAGGGAAAGAATCAATATCATATGTATCATACCTCACACACTCAAAATATCATCAGTATGAAAACATATACTTGTTGGGTATGAGAGATTGGGGACACTTCTGGATGCATACCTCTTAAGATCAGCAGCTGAGAGTTCTGAGATTATTTCAATACTTAGTGAACCTTCTCCTTCATTTTCATTTTCCTTGGCTTTACCTTTTATGCTATAAACATTGTCCCAATCTGATGCAGGCATTAAATCTTTTATGCTCATGTCTTTGTGCACATTTATTTTGTCATTACAACAACTTACATCTGCATCATTACCTTTATCATGTTGATCATAAAGTGCTGGTATATGTTGGAACATGGTTTCATAACCCTTGTTGCAAACACTTTGTGGATTGAACTTAGCAACAAGATGATCTACAAAATTCAAATCTGAAACCTCAGCAGGCTCACGATTATTTGAACAATAACTTATGTTCTCACAATTTTCTTCTTACTGTGAATACACATCTGCACTATCATGCTGAGAACAAGAGTCATCTTCAACATCATATGGGACATCTCCAATCATGGATTCATCTCCATCACTGTATCAAATATTATGTGCATTTTCAGATTTATTCATTTCAATCTCATCTATCCACTCTTTAATGTGTGCAACACTTTCTTCCCTCAAGGTTGAAGACCAATTGACTGAGTCAGGCTCATCAAGCTCTAAGAATAATTGAATCCAAACAAACTCATGGGGTCTAACATCAACTGGGAGCTTATTTAATGCAACAATAAATCTTTCATAAAAAACATATGATGATTCTTCCATTCTCTTCCCTACTTTCCTTCTTAAAAACAAGATGAACTTATCTTGGATTTTTTGTAGATATATTTCAATCTCCCTATCAATTTCTTTTAGATTTGACAAAGGGTTTTCAGATATAGGAACCACATCTAGATCAATCAAATTTGAGAAATCTACTGAGCCATTACTTGAAAAATGCATCTTACTGTTTTATAAACACTTTGCAAAACACATGCAGTCATCAACTTCAAAACCTGACATACTTCTCACAATATTTCTGAGTGAAACTTTTCAAAACATGAAGTATGTGAAGTGCATATTTATTTTCCTTTCTATGGTGACTATTTCACCTTATAAGGAGCAAATAATTATTTTATGAATACTTTGAGGAATACCTGGAGTAAAATTGTTGTTGGTGTTCACTTCACTTCTGACTAAAAATTTGAGGAACTCCTCCAAATCTCAGGTTCGTTCTTACAGAGTCACCACCTCCTTGAAGAGGAATAAAATTTAACCACTGATCTTCACTCTAAAACACTTTTTGATTTCTGGGTCTCACACAACAGAGTCACATAATATTTTTTTTTTTATTTCTCAGCAACAAAACCTTCCAGGGTATACACTTTCAAATCTGAAAATAACTTTCAGATTTGTAAATTTCTAAGACTCTTCCCCAAATGAATTTTGGCTAGACTCATGGGTTCCCCAACAGAGTTGCCATTTTTGTTGTTCTCAAAACTGAGCAAACCAAGTTCACCTACAATCTATTTATGAAATAGCCAACTTCATACAATGAAGAACTTCAGGACTTCAGAAACATAACAAGGATTTGAATCCTTCTACTCTTCAGGCTTTGCAGAACCTAGGTGGGTGTACATTTGATTCATTGACTCAAACCCATTACACACACATGATAGCATCAATAAAAGCAGATAGATATCATAAGGCTTAAACAACTAGGATGTTAATGCAAATGGGCTAGATCTACATTGACATCTCAACTAAATTGAAGAATGAGATAGGTGGAACAAACTAAAACTACAAACATAAAAGTAAATGGATATTTGATTTTTAAAATCTCTGAGAATCCCCAAAATCTGCAAGACCAGTGCCTTATCCAAGGGCATAGAGTCATACATCAAACTACAAACAAAAAACCTCTACTGCAAATCCATCTTCATCATTAAATATTCCTGCATTAATGCCTTGCATAAATGCATTACTCAACTCATTCACAAAATCATCAGATCTTGAAAATATATTCCATTATTTATGATTGATTACAAAATTTGTATTCTTCCTTGAAGAATACCCACAAACAATCACAACAATCTCCTTGAGATGACAAAATTCCAACCTCCTTGAGGATTTAATTTGTAACAAAGAAATATATATCTAGACACAATTATGTGTGAATTTATGCATGTCTTACATAAATAAGAACCTACAATAAAAACACCTACATCAAGAAGATATACTCCTTTACTTGAAAAAAGACATTATATTACAAACTTGGAAAAAATCAGAATTGGAAACCAAGATTAAGGAGCTTTGCTCACAAAAATATGGAACTCCTACAAAATGAGAAGACCTCAGAATAAGAAGGAAGAGACTGAGATTAGGTTTCATCAGACAAGGACAAATGTCCTAAATTTTTGCATTAATAGCCCACACACATTGCCTGCTCAAAATCTTCACTTTCTGACTGAAAAATATAGTATGAGATCCTGAGGTAACTTCCCCAAAAATATTTTTCATGGGTTACACTTGATTGCAGAAATGAATTCCTCATTTTTAGAGCTTTCCAACGATATATAATACTTATATATTCAGGCAAAAAATAATCCCTCAGTCGTCAATCTCTCAGATGAGCTTAGTCATTTAAATTTCTGCCTTTTCACTATAGTCTAAAACTATATTTTAAACTTTGAATTTCCTGCGCAGATCTCTACCACATATCACCTCTGGATTGTCTCATGAGTCCCTCTAGACTCCACCTGTCCTACCACCTGAGTATTTCCAAACCCACCACTTGGTCATCAAGTCGCGATGGATATTCATCGAGCCATTTCCCATCACGGTCTAGCGACAACCATTGATCTTCCTTGGATCACCGCTCAATCACCTCCAACCTACTCGGCCTTTACCTCTTCATCCATCCATGCCACATGCCAGCTTACGGTCCACTCACAGATCCACCTATCTTGCCACTGAACCTGCCACCTCGCCAGTTGCTATGTCGCGGGGGGATAACTAGCGAGTGTCTTCATCTTGCAGTATATTGATGACCATTGATGTTCATCAAACTTGCTCGCCCATTATCTCACTTAGGCCACTCACCCCTTTTCTGCATGGGACCACCATGTGTCAGCCTCTAGTTCTCCTTTGGATCCATCTAGGTGCCACCCTCTAACCACCATGTGTCTTTGGTTCTATTGGTTTGTTCGATATTATTCTTTTGGCCAAACTTCCTCCCTCAACGAATTGTTCACATGTCTCATCAAAACTATAGTCTCATCGATACTTTTTATTTTATCGGCAAGACCAGTTTTGATTTCTTCGATGTAGTTTATGTCAATGGAACTGATGCTTTCAGTAAATCCTCTTAGAGATCCATCGCAGCCAAGGTCTATTCGATAAGTCACTCTTTGGTTTGTTTGTGCATCCATCTGGCCACCATCTAGGCACCACCTATCTGCCACCTATCTGGCATCTTGTGAGTTGCTATGTCATGAGGGTATTCATTCCGGGCACTTTACAACCACGGTATAGTGACAGTCATGGATAGCCCCAAAATTTCACTCTATCATTGATCTTCCTCGGATCTGCCATTGGATCCACCTACTCACCACCTGGACCTGCCACTGGACTTGGGCTCGCCTTGGTTCTTCTTCTATGCTCTGCCATGTGGCACATCCTGATTCATTCTGAGCCCACCTAGATGACCACCTCAACTACCACCTTACCAGTCACTATGTCACGGGGGATAACTAGCGAGCTTCTTTCTATCATGGTATAGCAACCACCGTTGGATCATCTAGGACTTGCATGCCCTTTAACCACCCATTTTTGGCACGTTCTTTATCGCCAAGTCACGGTGAGTATTTGATAGGCATCTTTTTATGTGGTATAGAAACTAGCGTCGGATCATTTGGGATCACCATTGATCTGCCCGACTTGCTCCCTAGTTAATTTGTCCTTCTGCTGCAAACTTTGGGTGCTTTGAGATGCGCACACATGCGGGGGCCCACTAATGCTAAGATAGCCAAGTCAAAAGCCTTTAAGATTTGACACTTAATTTGTGTGGGGCTTTGTATTTAAATATTAAAACTCTCCTCCCCACCACCAATGTGGGATAAATGGTTCTTCATGCCTGGCGACTGAATCTGATTGGAAGTTTCAAAACCCTTACTCTGTCTGCAACCACGCGACCCCTTCTAGCTCATGATAGGGAAGATTTTGGTGATACACTTGCCAAATGAATTTGTCTAAAGGTTTTAATAGCCATGCCATACCACGGGCAAGGAGAATGTAGATGTTTTGTTTGAAATGGGCCTCTTAAATCATCAAAATTTTATAGGTCCCAACAAGACCCATAGATATGGTATTTCAACCTCAATAGGAAAGATGGCTTCTGCTCCATAAAACAGTGAGTAGGGAGTTGTGCCTATAGGGGTTTGAATTCTAGTTCAATATGCCCATAGTGCTGAATTTAAGCAAATGTGCCAATCATGACCAACATCATTGACTATCTTTTTAAGGATCCTCAATATGTTCTTGTTTGATGCTTCGGCTTGACCATTGCCTTGTGGCTAATATGGATTGGAAAAACAGTGTTGGATGTGAAGCTTCTCACAAAGTTCATGGACATCCTAATTTTAAAAGGAAGGTCATTATCTGTGATGATGGACATGGGTACACCATACCAGCAGATGATGTAATTAAGGATGAATGAGGCGATTTGCTTATCAGTGACTTGGGTAAGTGGAACGACTTTGATCCACTTTGTGAATTATTTGGTGGCGGTAATGATAAACTTATGGTTATTGGATGAAGATGGATGGATTTTGCCCACAAGGTCAAATCCCCATTGACAAAAGGGCCATGGTGTTGTGATTGGTTGTAATTCCTGTGCTGGTGCATGTATCAGATCTCCATGAACTTGGCACTTCTTGCACTTTCTGACAAAATAGTACGAGTCTTTTTCCATGGAGGGCCAATAGTATCCAACGTGCATGATTTTATTTGCTAGCGAAGGACCACTTGAGTGAGCCCCACAAATTCCTTCATGTACCTCTTTGATGGCTTTTGTTATTTTATCTTGTTCCAAACATTGAAGGAGAGTACCATTAAGAATTCGTCTGTATAGGGTATCAGAAATGATGGTATATCGAGTAGTTTAGCAGATGAAGGTTTTTTGTTGGTTGTTTGATTGGTTAGGGGAAAGTGTGTGGTCACGTAGGTAAGTGAATAACTCACTGTACCATGGGGATTCAGAACCGACAAGGCAACATATCATTTCAGTTTCAAGGATATCATATGCAGGGATCCAAAGCTATTCTACCAAAAACTCATAGCGTGTCGAATTTTTTGGAAGATCCAGGAGAGAGGCAATTGTAGCCATTGCATTGGCAGCTCAATTATGATCTCTGGTTACTTTCTCAAATGTGATAGTTGTAAATGATTCTTTGTAACTATCTACCATCCTTTTATATGGCATGAGCTTATCATCCTTAGTGTGGTATTCATCGGTGACTTGTCAGATGACTAGCTAGGAATCTCCATATACCTGTAGCTCTTTTAGATGCCATTCTATAGCCAATATGAGTCCTATGATCAAGCCCTCATATTCTGCTATATTATTGGTGCATGGGAAAGTGAGCCTGTATGACTTTGGGATGTTGTCACCTTGAGGTGTGATAAAAAGAACACCTTCCCATGAGCCATGTCTAGTGTATGAGACATCAAAATATAGCTTCCAAGGTTGTGTAGTTGTGATCGTGAAGATCTCTTCATCTGGAAAATTGGAAACAAGAGGATGGTCACCTGTGAGGGGTGCATTAGCCAGCTAATCTACAATAACCTACCCCTTGATAAACTTGTGTTCCACATACTCTATATCAAATTCACTCAAGATCATAACCCATTTGGCCAAGTAGCCTATCAATGCTACCTTGCTGAGTAGGTACTTGAGTGGATCTATTTTTGCAATGAGCTGTACGTTGTGCGTTAACATGTAGTACCTCAATTTGGTGGTTGCTAAGATAATTGTTAGGCAAGCTCGCTCAATAGGTGTGTAATTGAGTTCATACCCTACCAATGTGCGAGAGATATAGTAAGCATTACATTCTTTTCCTTCTACATTGTGTTGTGCTAACAGTATTCCTAATGTTGTATTTGTAGCTTAAATATATAGCAATAGAGGTCTACTTGGATCTGGTGGGATCAACAATGGTGTATGCATTAGGTAGTCTTTAAGCATTTGGAATTCTTGTTGGTACTTTGTATCCCATTGAAAGCAGATATTCTTATGTAACGGATGCGTGAAGGGATGACACTTATCAGCCAATTGTGCAATGAATCTCTTAATTGATTGTAATCGCCCTTGTAGTGTCCTTAACTAATTGATGTTCTTTGGAGGTGGCATGTCCATGATTTCTTTGACTTTCACCAGATCTAATTCAATGCCTTTTCTTGAGACAATGTATCCTAAGAGCTTCCCAGAGGTTACTCCAAAGACACATTTCTTTGGATTGAGACAGACATGATATTTCTCTAATCTATCGAAGAATTTACTTAGTATTGCCAGATGACCCTCTCTTGTTAATGATTTAGCTAGTAAATCATCGATATAATCTTCTATTATGATGTGCATCATATTGTGGAAGATGGTAGTCATGGCTCATTGATAGGTTGCCCCTACATTCTTCAAACCAAATGGCATCACATTCCAAGAGTAATTTCCCCATGGACATGTGAAAACATTTTTGTTTTGATCCTCTGGCAATATTAATCTAGTTGTACCCTAAAAATCCATCCATAAGAGAAAGAATTGCATGACCTGTTGTTAAATCAATAATCATGTCGATGTTTGGTAAGGGGAAATCCTCTTTAGGGAATGCCTTCTTTAAATCTCTGAAGTCTGTATAGATACAAATACCCCCATTAGGTTTGCCAACATATATAATATTGGAGATCCACTTTGCATAATCAATTGGTTTGATGAAACCAACATCCAAGAGCTTTTTGAGTTCAGCTTTGACAAGAACGACAATCTGTGGGTGCATCTTTCTGAGCTTTTGTTTGATAGGTTTAGCTCCTTCTGCTACAGTTAGGTGATGCATGACCAAATCTAGATCTAATCCAAGCATGTTTGCATAAGACCATGCGAAGTTGATTTGACACTTCTAGAAGAATTCCACAAATTCTGGTTCTTCCTTTGGAGTTAATAGAGATGCCAAATGTATTTGGTGAGGAGTCTCATGGGTCCCCACATTGAATTATTTTGTTTCCTCTATTAGGATGGTCGTTCTCTCCAGATTCATACTAGAGGGGAGGATGTCAAACCTTTCATCCTCAGGTGCCTCAGAGAGGTTTTCACCTTTGGATATGCTCTTTGTTTTTACATTTTTTGGGATCAAACATTGCCACAGTGTGGTTTTCACTAGAAGATCCATGTTTTATTGTAATATTTTTGCGGCTGAAAGGTTTGGCATCTGCCCTAAAGTATGTTGCATTTTTAAGTTCAATGGAAACCTTGACTTTATGATCCCTGCTTGGTATGTTATCCCATAATTCTAAAAAGTCTATGAGTGCCTCATCATTTTGGAAATGGTCAAGGCATGGGGGATTTGGATGGTTCCATTCAATGAGTTCAGGATGAATGATTGGCATGACTTCATCGATTAGGTTGAGTTTGTGGAAGGAGTCAATGAGGGTTAATATAGAGGAGTGAAATTCATCGATGGTACTCTCCTTGTCAGATTCTGGTGTAGGATTTGACATAGGGCCTATAGAAGTTGCTTCTTTCTTAGGAACCCAAAAAGTTTTAATCCATGCCTCTCCATAAACTAAGATATCTTTATGAGGTGGTGGAGGTGATGTGTCTTCCTTGTCTGAAGTATTTAGATTTACTGAATTCCATTCCCACTCATGCAATTTTGTCTCTGAATCACTGTCTAACATCTGATTACTGTACCAGGTTGGGATAACTTTTTAATTGAATAACACGTTAGTTATTGGCTTATGCACTTTTGGAGGTGGGATTGTTGGTTCTACTGATGGGGTTATTGGTCTCATTGATGTTGCTGGTGGAGTTATTGGTGTTGTTGATGTTGTTGGTGCTACTGATGCTACTGATGGGATTATCGGTGTTGTTGGTGTAGTTGGTGCTACTGATGCTACTAATGGGATTATAAGTTTCATTGGTGCAGTTGGTGTTTTTGGTGCCATAGATATAATCAAGGATGGTCTCCTTAGAGTAATTGGTTGATATAGAGTTTTTTTGGGCTTCCCTTTGAATCGAAGCTTAGGAAGAGATTTTCTTTTGAAAACCTACTCCAGTTTTATCTTTGGGTTTCAACTCAACTTGTAAGGGCTCGTGTCGTCTTTGTTTGCAATGTCCCAAAGCACTACGGCCATCATAGCCCATTTTTTTCATGATGGTGAGTCCTTTGCCATATTTGTCAGTGGGGAGCTTATACTTTGGGCCTTCTATGTTGATAGGGTCCGTGTAGATCCATTATGCCAAGTCCTCATCCATGGTTTCCTCTTCTTGGCTTCTACCAAGGGTGAATTGTGCAAAGTGCATGTTTTCTTGGCCAATAGTGTTTGAAGTAAACCTTGGGGTTTTCCATAAGTTATAGGGGATGTGAGTAATTTCCCAACACAAAAGAGTTGGCTAAGATTATATTCCCTAGGACCTTCCTTAGCCATTTTCATTTTCAAATTCTCCTACTTTGGTATAGGAGTTGTTGAGCTAGAAAGAGAGGCTGGATTAACATATGATCTGGAAGGGATAGCTTCTCCATTGTTAGGTATGGTGATCTCTGGCTGATGGTTAATATTATTACAATAGGAAAATGGATTTGCATCACCAGGGATTGTAATTTCTACACTGTTATGTGGAAACTTGATACATTGGTGATAGGTAGATGGGACTGCTTGCATGGCATGTATCCAAGGCCTTCCTAACAAGAGATTGTATGAAAAAGAAAGGTCTAAAACTTGACAAACTATATGTTTCACCATTGGCCCCACTCTGATAGGTAATACAATAGCTCCTTTGGATGAATGCTCTGCATCATCATAGGCTTTAATGGTTATCTTTTTGTTGGCATCCACTGATTCTATAACATAGCCTAGTGTTGTGACCAACTGCAAGGTGCATATGTTCAAGCCAGCTCCATTGTCAATCAAGACTTGCTTGATTCTATGTTGGTTTACAAATCCTTAAATATGGAGGGAGGCATTATGTGGTTGTTGGAAGGAAGCGTTGTCACTTTTAGAAAAAGTGAGACATGGTGATGACTTTAGATTACCAGCCATGGCTTGAAGTTGATTTATTTTGAGGTTGGCGGGGACTGATGCTTCTTAAAGAGCTTGATCCAAGATTGTTTTATGTGAGGGGGATAAGCACAAATTCTCTAATATGGATATGAGGGCAGGTGTTTTATACAATTGCTCCACAATATTATATTGCTTGGTGAGGGGTGTCGTTCCTTGTGGTGTTGCTCGAATGGTAATCTTGCTACAATGTGCAACAATGTTGCAAGAAGGATTTGGATCTTTAATGATAAGAATTGTAACTTGTTCATCAGCGTCATAAAGGTTATTCACAGTATAACTATATGCGGCTTGTGTATAATTAGTTCTAGTATCTTTGTTTTGCCGTGAGGTGGAAGGACCCCTTTGATCATTTGATGGAAGTGGATTCTTGAACATTAAATGATCATTATTGGATGTTTTAGGGTCATTTCCTTCTATTTCAATTTCTCCTCTATCAATAAGATCTTGAACAAGATCTTTCAGCCGATGGCAATTGCTTATTTTATGCCCTCTTCCTTGGGGAAATTCACAATGTTCATGATCTCTCCACCATGGAGGTTTGATCTGAGGCTCATAATTAGATGTTTTTGGTAAGGTCACAAGATTGGAGGATACTAATTGACAAAAAATTGTCTCGATAGGTTACCCTAAGGGTGTGTATGTGTGTTTTGGCTTGTATTTTTGTTTCTTTTTTTCGTTCCTCTTGTTGTGCATTGCGACCTTGATTTTGTGAATTAGTGATGGTGTTGTTTTTAGGAGGGGAATTTTGTCCTGCAAACCTGACCATAGGTTGTGCAATTTTTACTGTTCGTGCATTCACTATCCTATCATTGACAATGTTCTTGTTCTAATTCCAAAAATTTGGTTTATCACTATTATAACATGGACGAGGACCATCTTTGGGTTCATTGTAGATTTTGATAAGTCCCTTTTTTATGAGGGCTCTTTCACATTTTAGTCCTTGAGTCATCATCTCTTCAAAGGATTTTGTACCCTTCATGTCTAAATGGAATTCCATCTCATCACTCAAGTTGGAAATGAATATTTCCACTAGTTCTTACTCAAGTAAATGAAGAGAACATCTGCTAGAGAGTTGCCTCCATCATTGCAGGAAAGTTGAGAATAAATCCCCTGGCTTTTGTTTGGTGTTGTACAAATCTGCCATGGTGACATCTTGTTCTATGTTGTGTGCATAATGAGCGATGAATTTTTGGACTAGATCCTCAAATGTTCTAATGCCACCTAGTAATTGTGAAAACAATTGTGTGGTTGTGCCTCCCAAACTTTGAGGAAAGAGGCACATTAGATATGTGTCCTCATAGGCCACATCTAAACAAGCTGAGTGAAATTCTCATACATGATCCCTAGGATCTCCTTTGCCCCTATACTTTTCAAATTTGGTTGTTTCAAACCATCATGAAAAAGGTGGCATAAGCATGTTCCTATCAAAAGGATAGGGATAAATAACATGAAGTTAAAACCGAGTAGTCTTCACACCACTCTTCAGTTATTGAGCGAGATTTTCTACTTGTTGCCTTAACATGTCTATTTCTAAAGGAGGGGGAGGTGGAGGATTCCCTTGATGATTAAGGTCATAGAGAAAGTAATCTCAACCTCTTCCACCATTGTGATGGCTATGTTGCTTAGAAGTTTTCCATATCTGTGTGGTATCAAAGTTGGAGGGTAGTTTGGCACCCTCTTGAGCAAGTCTTAAGAAATGAGCATCTGCATTGTTTCTAAGGATTTCATCAAAGAGTCGGTTGAATTTGGGATTATGTTGAGCTCTTTCTATATCTTTTGGAGTTGGAGTTTTGGGTTCTTCATCATTTGTGCCTCCTCCTATGGCCTCATGAAAATCATTGAGGTTTTCTTCCTCTTCTTCAATCTCTGGTTGTTGGTTTCTCATTGATCTTGTGTGAGCCATATTTTTGAAAGTTCGATGTTTTGTGAAAGTGATTATGCGGTGCTGATGAAATTTTTGATGGAAGATAAGTTTTTGTGAAATGTTTGTTGGAAAATGGATCTCTAACACTGAAGGTTGGATGTCAACAGAGTTCTTTGCGAATTGCTCTTTGTGTTTTTCAACAATTTTGATGTGATAAGGTATAGCAAGGTTTAAGGTATGTTACAAACCAAGATACCTAGTAATGAGAGGATGCACTCATAAACTAGCTTTAACCTGTATAGAAATGCCTCTTAGGATGATTGATCCTAGATGTAGAGACACTCTAAAAGTGATTTGTTGGTTTGATTTAAGCAATATCTAAAAGTACTAAGGACAATACCTCTTTGTGTTTTGAGATTTGAATGGATTTATGATGTATGAAGATGAAAGTGGATAGAATATGTACCTCAATAAGAACTTTCTATTACAAAGGGGCTTTCTACTTCTTCCTCTCTCTCAGGGGTCGGTGATTCCCCTCAAGTTTTGTTGTATGTGATATATATTTTAGGAAAGAAAGTAGGATTGATCTTGCCTCCTTTGTTTTTGTGATAATCAAAATCTCTATACTGAGTAAAATCTCTATTTCTCAAAGGTTCTTTGTCAAATTCATTGGATTTGCCTTGTAGGTACAAGTGCATATGACGTAAGAATACCCTATGTGAGAGAAATAGTTTTCTATTGATATGGAAAAACTTCCTTCTTTTGATAAGAGCTTTTGAACCAAGTTGTCTCTTTTGTAATTTGATCTTTTGATGAAGACTCCTTTTTCTCAAGATACATGAGTCATGGTCATACAAACTGATACTTTTTTCACTTGTTGATGTTGTTTTGTTTGTCGATATTTGAGGTGGATTTGTTGGATGAATACTTGGTTTAAAATTGTTTTGAATTTGTTTGACAAGAAAACACAGCAAGAACACAAGCACAATAACCTTGCCCCTTTTCAACAAAAGGCAAAAATAGGTATGGGTCTAAATCAACCCAATCATGAACTTTTTGACCCTTTCTACAAAATGTATTTTATGTTCCCAAAGCCTAAAGTTGGCCCAAACTATTACTAGTCTGAAACAAGACAAAGACAACTCAAACACTTTTTATCCCTAAGGTCATGGCCAGTTGCAATATTTTCAGCCCACATCTTGATATTTCTTTGACTTTGGTATGACATACCTTATGAATCCTGTCATGGCAGGTAAGGATGTGATATACTAAATCTTGTGCGAGCATAACAAATAGATGATCCCTATAATGAGGGAGTCACCACTTTCATCAAACTATAAGTAGCCTTTCAAAAAGCCCTATTTCTACTCAAGGAAATATGTATGGTGAGTATCTTCGGAGCAAAACCATCTATGCTCTTGCACTGAACTTTTCACAAATATACTCAATCAATAGAACATGTGGTTTTCTAGAATAAAAGGTGTCTAGTAATGTTTGATGTTTTTGGATGTAAGTTCATTGTGCAGTGACTCACTTAAGAGCCTTGTAACTTGTGGTAGGGCCCATATGTCCTTTCAAAAAGTTACACTGTAGGAGCAACTACACGCAAGGCTACAACATTCGCTCTCACTTGATTTCTATAGCAGCTCGAAGGATTTACCGTGCAAGGTCGTTCCCAAGAGTGATGTGTCTCTTGGCAAACGTCTCTTAAAATAGAAAATTTCGAGCGTTACTAGGACCATGAGAGCCAAGGGAGAGGATAGTGTGTGTTAGAAATGGGACCACTCTACAAATTTTGCACAAGTGTGTCAAACATGGAAAACACTTGTTCTTTTCAACTGTTTTATCGCAATGTGATCTATTTGCTATTTGGAGATGTTTCTCCAACAACAATGGTGTTCTTTTTAATCCTACAAAGAAATTTGTTTTCTAACTAGGAAAGTAAAAAATCATGGTCAACCAAATTGAAAGCACGTTTGCTCAAAGTAAAATCGCTTTGTAAACACAAATGGACAAGTTGTTTGTTCTTTTTAACTTGCAAATAAAAGGTTGATTGTCAATTTTATCCTTGCAAGAAATGAAAGTTGTCTGGTTTGTTTTAAGCCCAAAATGAAAAGTTTGTCCCTAACTTGCAAGAAAGCAAAGTTTGTTTGTTAGAGTTTGTGGTTCTTTTTAGCTTGCAAATGGAATTTTTTTTAAGCCCAAATTGAAAATTTTGTTGATTTTTAACAAAAAATGAAAGATGAGATTATTTTTAAAACAAAGGAAAGTGAATTCTTTTTAGCCTAACTTTAAACAAAGCTAGAAAGAAAAGAAATAAATTCCTAATTCTAACTCCTCAAATCCTGCAAACAAAATGTTAGTAACCTGCACAAAAAAGAGAAAAAATAGTGAAAGGAAGATTTTTGGTGGGCTTCTACAAGCCTAAATTTTTAATTTTTCGGTTACACAAATTTTTTTTTTGAACTCTCTGTTACAAAAGTGCTACTCTATGTAAACACAAAAGCACTACTTTGAACAAAAGCGCCAAAGTATTAGCAAAAACGCTAAATGAATATCAACAACTCTAAAAGATGGACATACACGCTAATTTAAATTGTTTGACATAATGAAAATACTAATAGACAGAGAGTGCAAAGGTGCTAAAATATTACAATAACACTATTTAACAAACAATAGTGTTGTAACTACAACAAAAGCGCTAAATATTTGCTGGCATTATGTGAACCAGCATGAGCCTTATGTGAATTGGCATGAAGACATAATGATATTGTATGTTGTCATTGATGTCAATATGGGACATAGTGTGAACCGGCACATGTGATAAGTGAAGAGAGAGGAACCGGCATATGTGAACCGGCATGAGCCTTATGTGAATTGACATGAAGACATAATGATATTGTATGTTGTCATTGATGTCAATATGGGACATAGTGTGAACCAGCACATGTGATAAGTGAAGAGAGAGGAACTGGCATATGTGTGAACCAGTTTATATGCCAAAGTGAAGCAGCAAATTTGTTCAAGGTGAACCAGCATGTAGTTATGGGAACCGGCATGAAATTATGGGAACCGGCACATGGAAGCACTGTATGACTACCGGTTGGTAGGTAGCTTCCACTTCGGGGTTTCTGGTTGGAGTACCTCAAGTCTGTGTGACTCAATCGGTGATCTTTGTGTGATGAGTTAGCAGTCTAATGAAGGACAGATCGTGTTGCCATGTAAGCTCTGTGTGCATGAAGGATCTTGCATGAAGATGACTATTCCTATCTACCTGGAGAATGTGTGAAGTCTGTCAAATGGTGATAACACATGACGGGTTATCGACCGCCATGAAAATGGTGGATAATGGATGATGGAGAATATCTTGAAATCGATTCAAGATTGTTGCATTTAATGCAGCATGATTCAATGGTCAGGATCGAACCGTTTGAATTGCTTAACCTAACATGTTTAGGGTTTAGGGTTTTTGCTACCAACCTATATGTCTCCTATAAGGTCGATGTTGGGTTTCTTTTTGAGGTTGTTGGAAAAAGTTGTGAGTGTGTATCCAAGGAAAGTGATATGCGATTCTTGCTAGACCAAATGAGAGAAGAGATACCTACAAAGTGAATGTGCAGAAGGAAAAGAGGAGCCTAAATGGATCTGCATTAGCATTAAGTGTTGTTAACAGATCATTGTAATACCTGTTGATCTCTAACCACTTCAACAGTTGTAAAATCCCCTAATAGGGTAGCCTTAACTGGCTTGATTCAAAATCCCTTAAATCGGGTGGTCTTAACTGGCTTGTTTCAAATCCCTTAACCGGGTAACTCAAGGCTAATGAGTTCTGAGAAGCTAGAGAAGCTTAGGAGATCCTTTCAGCTATTGAGTTCTTGAAATCCTCTAACAAGGTGACCCTACCGGGTTTAACCCTTAATCCGGTATCCCTTAACAGGGTGATCCTTAACAGGATTGGTTCTTACCAGAACCTATTGTAATGTCCTTAACCAGACAAGGCTCCTAACATAGCAGACTTCTAAAGAGTTCAAAAAGTAGCTTGTGGGTATTCATCCCCACCGTGGTTTTTCCCAATTGGGTTTCCACATGAAAATTATGTGTGTCATGTGAAATGCTTCTGTCTTGTGATGCTTTGTTTTATCTGTTCAGCACATGAAGGTTCTATGTTTTATGCCTATTTATAAAACATAGTGAACTCATTGTTGTGAAGATCTGATGGTAAAGTTTACTGGTTTATGCATGAGAATATAATGATACTATAGTATTGAGTTAAGAGGAAAACTTATTGAGTGACCGATTCATGACTAATTGAGCCATATTGGATGTTATCGGTTGCACTTTGTTTTATCGATATTCCTGTTTATCAGTCATTTGGGGTATTTGCTGTCAAACTGGTTTTTGACTGTATTTGTGTTTGTACTGATTCACCCCTCCTCTCAATACCGGTTTGGTACTAGTGGTTCATCATTGAGTTATCAATATTGTGTCAAAAGCACCAGAACTCAAACAAAGGCACTAAACCTTCTGCTGTCAATGGTGCTAAAATGCGTGTCAATAGCACTAAAGCACAACCTGTGTGGAAATTTATGAAAAATACCAAAAAAGAAGAAGTTAGTTTTGGATCAGAAGGTTGCGTGTTTGATTCTCGTCAGGCTCACTAAATGATGCATGCTAAAAAGGAAACAAGAAACATGAGACAAGTCATTAGTGTTGTTAGTAGAAATAAAAAATGAATGACAAATGAAACTATAATCCTAAACATGCATACCAAGAGAGGTATAAAACAAATAATGAAAAGCATACAAAAATGAAGGAATGAGATAAAACCCTCCCAGATGCTCTCTAACATGCTCATAGTTGCTCCTCCCTTGTTCCTCTCCTCTCCAAATTCCACATGAGTGTAGTCCTCATCTTTTTGCACTACTCTGGATGTCTTATGGAGATTAAAGATTATGAAAAATGAAGTGTAGTCCTCATCTATGTTAATTTTAGCCAAAATAACAAATAAAAATGCTTCTAAATCCTCTCTCAAAATTACTATAAGTTAGATGCATACAAGATTTCTAGATCCTTTTGAAGAAGGGATGAGATCTATTTATAGGAAAAAAGGAGAAATGGATGGTTGAGATTGAGTAATCTCAACAAGGTTCAACATTGATGGATTTATGATCCATGTGAGGGCTTTCAACCCAATCCCAGGATGACAAATGTCAACATGAGATGGCTTGAGAGGAGAGGGAAGAAGTATTAAATGCTTGAAATGACTTGAAGGTTACCTTAGGAAGTAAGGTTAGTGTTGAGTTAAATGAATAAAGCTTTTGTCCAATGAATAATGCCTTTATCCAATGGATAAACTCTTGTGCAAGAGTTAGTGAGGATAAACATGGTCAAAGCAATAAATGCTTGAAGAGACCCATGAACTAAATGAGGGTTGAGTTAGAGAGAGAGTCTATAACCATGTGGGCGAGTTGAGTTTAACCATTAATGGTTATGTAATAGCCATTAATGGTTTGGAAGACTTTAGGGGTTAACTTGTTGAATACATAAAACCTAATGCTTTTCAAAGACTTTGAGGCTTTCAGAAGTGACTTCAAGTTGCTTAGGAATGTGACAATAATTAGGGAGGGTGATTAGGCTAATTAAGAATGGATTAGAAGAATCTAGAATGGGTTAGAAGAGTCTAGAATGGGTTATAAGAGCAAGTGGGTTTGGTGGGTGAGAGAGAATAGGATTTTAATTAAAATAAATTTCATTTATTTCAACTAAATAGGTGCAACTTGCATTTGTAGGAGAATGCAAGTGGGGGTAGTTTAGGGATTTAAATAAATTTTTATTTATTTATTTAAAGGAGGAAAAGGGTTAAATTAAATAAATATGTTTTATTCATTTAATTGATTTAGAGTGTGGCTTAATGAATTAATTTAAATAAATTGAATAATTTATTTAATTAAATAGGAGAAGAGGTTGAGGATGAAATTAATTAAATAGTACATATTCATTTAATTATTGAATGGTTAAATAATTAAATAAATAGTACATATTCATTTAATTAAGTGGACATATTTATGTGACTACACATTCATCACAAAAAGTACTTGTTGGTTTTGTTATTTGTGGAATGTTTCTTACGTACCAGTTCTTGCTTATCTTCACCATATTGTCAAACATTACATGGCCTAATCTCTTGTGCCACAACCAAATTTCATCAACATGTCCCATAATGCATTGGAACTCATAGCATTCCTTCAGATTATAGATATTACCATCTGTTCTCTTTCCTTCTGCCATAACCTAACTGGTACTTTGCTTTTTTATTTGAGAATTGGTAGAGTCAAATGTGAACTTGTACCCTTTTTCACACATCTGACTTACACTCAGTAGATTATTCTTTAGTCCTTCCAGATAGTACACATCATGAGCCTTAAGCTTGCCATCAAAATTCAATGTACCACGACCTTTAATCTTGATGGAGGAGTTGTCACCAAAATGGACAAAACCACCATTCCAATCATCAAGCTTGATAAACTTTTTCTTGTCTCCGGTCATGTGATTTGAGTAGCCACTATCAACTACCCATAAATTCTTCCTTTCAACATCCAGATTATTTTGCACAATCAATCTTGACTTTGTCTTGTTCTTCTTCTTCTCTATCCAAACCTGTTTCTCTTCTTTCTTCTGCTCTTTTGTCATCTTGTGTTCTAATTTAGTCTCTATCTTCTGATCTGGCACTATTCTCTTTTTCTTGCCAGTTCTCAGCTTACAATTCCTTGCTATGTGGCCAAAATTTTGATGTAACATTTTACATTAGCATTGAAAGATGTGTCAAAAGCATTCTTGTAGGACATCTTCACATTTCTCCTACACTCATAACTCTTATAACCAAACTCATTTCAATTATAACAAGTGAAATTTGTACCTTCTAATGCAGCAAATGAGTTTCTACTCTCAAAACTAGGGTTTACATTCATTTTCCTATAGTTTGCCATTCTATGACCGAACTTATTACACCGGTGACAATAACCATGAAAGTTTGGAACATATCGATTAGATTGTCTTGGTCCTACAAATGATTGCCCCACCGGGGGTCTTCCTTTCATGCTGCTAACTCTGGCGAATCCTTCATGATCAACTCTTGCAATTGTCCTTGGATATGCATGTCAGTGCATTGGGTATGGTCTCTGGTTCATTGATTGTGTATACCGATTCCTGCGATGATTCTTAATAGTATCTGCATATGTCATCATACCAGTATCTTTTCTTACTATGAATGTCTTATTCTCTTCACTTTCATTTGAAGAAGTAAATAGTATCTCCTTACTAGATGTGTCTTTACTATTTGAACTTTGTCCCTCTTCAAATCTTAAGCCACCAGTATCCTTAGATTGCTTATGTTTTCTCAACATCTTGTCTAAAGCTTTGGTATTGCCTTCATATTTGCTTCTCACTTTAATTTCTTCCTTTCTTTTCTCTAATTCCTTCTGGAGCCTAACAATTTCTTCTTCTAGGTTCTGATGCTTCTTGTCCTTTTTACTCAAACCAGTGCTGGTAACTTCACAAATCCTCTTGGCTTCTTCCAATTGAAGTTTTAGATCTATATTTGTTTTCTTAGACTCTTCAAGAGATTTCTCCAACATCTCTTGTTCTTCAGCTGCAACCTTTTTCACCTTCTTTAGATCTCTTCTTGTTTTCTTTAGCTCTTCCAAGGCATTGATGAGCTCTGCTTCAAGATCTACTTCTCCTTCTTTCTCTTCCTCTTCTCCTTCTTCAGGTATCAAAACCTCTTGGGCCATGAAAAGGGTTGCACTGATATCATCTTCACTACAACAATCATCTGAGACACTCTCCTCATCTGTGGTATCATTTTCATGTGTGTAAAGATTGTTCTACTTCCAGTTTCCTCTTCTACCATAATAGTAGACATTCTTCTTCCTGTCCTTACCATATGATCTGCTATCGCTTGATTGATCATCTTCATTCTTACCAACATAGGGACATTTGACAACAAAATGTCCAATCTTTCCACAATTGAAATATTTCAGGGCCAGTTTGCCTTTGTATTTGCCTGAACCCGTCTTGAGTCTTTTGACAAAGTTTTTCATGATATCATCAAAGTCTTCACCAGTTCCATCATAAGAAGACTCTTTTACTTTTCTTGATGTTTTGAAAGCAACTTCTTTCTTCACAGGCTTAGTACGAGTAGTCCTCATTTCATAAGCAGTTAGGGAACCATACAACTCATCCATTGTAAAGACTTTGTGATCTTTTTCTTCTTCTTTTGCTGAAACCTTTGTATCATACTTAGGTGTGAGGGATCTGAGTGCTTTCTTTACTACCACATTTAGCATCACCTTCAAATATTTTTTGCAACTTATCCCAAGTTGCTTTGGCAGATGAGTAGTGCATGACCTTAACAAACTCATTATCAGATAACCCACTAAGAATAGCATTTTTTGCTTTAGCATTATTCTCATATTCCTTCTTAGCATCTGGATCAGTAGGAGGACTATTAGGGACTATATACCCATTCACAACTGACATCCATACATCACAACCTAGAGAGGACAAATAGGTTTCCATTCTTCTACTCCATAAGGCATAGTTGACATCATCAAACATAGCAGATTTTGAGGAGACTGATTCATTTCTTGCCATTGTGAACACTTAAGAGGATCTACGCAAGCTAAAGATCACTTTGACAAAATAGGGTACCTAGGCTCTGATACCAATTGTTGGAAATAATGGATCACTGATAGGGGGTGAATCAATGATTTAAATAATTTTTACTTAATCAGAGCTATACGGGTTGAATGTGAAACACACAAGATGTAGACTGGTTACCAAAGAAATGCAAACAATATGTGTAGGATAAATAACTAAAGGATTAATACATCACACACATGAATATGAAACACATAACACCAAATGTACGAGGAAAACCCAATGTGGGAGAAACCCTGGTGAGAATAGCTGTTGGAGATCTTCTGGTCCAATCTAGCCACACAATGATAAGATCTGATTACAAATTTTAGGGCACCAACCCAAGGAGCACCAACTCAAAGGAACACCAACCCCTACATAATTTATAGGCTACAACCTAAAGGAGGTACAACCCCTATACTAAGGACCTTCTTAGTGAAAATAGTAATAAAACTTAGATATACAAATGAAATCCTTGCTACAAATGAAGTTTTGCAACCCTTCAAAGCTCTGCACTATCGATTTCTATCTTACCAATTTGTATTAGCTCAACACACACTGCAACTTATCCTTTCAGCTAGTTCTAACTCTTCTTAATCTTCTCTCCTTCTATTCTACTAAATTCAAATCACATTTGGTCACTCTCTATCAGCTACTGCTTCTTTCAGTTTGTCACCTCCGCATTTTGTGCTCACTCTTCCAGTTTGTTCCTTACACCAATTTACCCTACTTCTCCTTACTAGTACAATCTTCACTCTCAAACACTTCAAGTGTTTTTCTCTTCGGCTCTCAGACAAAACTTTCATGCTCTCCTTCACCCTTCAGTGATACTTTCATCTGTCTTAGGTCACCATATTTTAAACTAAAGCTTTCCCGCCAAAAACCAATTCAAACAGAGGGTGCCTAGGGTTTCCTTCTACCGACCAAATCTACATCCAATCTGATCCGATCTATCTTGGATCACACAACTACATTGGAGGTATAAATCATCACGCATTTTCTATCTAACCAAAGTATGTTTGCCAAAAATACCAAACCCGACCATGATTTTCGGCCTTGAAATCTGTCAACTCATTTATGACCCAGCTGTTTCTTTCTTGACATCCCCTTGCAATCCAATTTCCTTGCTTTGATCCAGGTGCCAACATCTCCCTGATCTTTCTTTGTCGTTCATTCTTCCTCAAGCCACAACAATTTTTTATTGACCTGTGATTTGTGGTTGTTTCATTTAATGTCGACTAACTATTCCAGCAACAATGTCGATGGAAACTTTATCGACCCCTGCATGCTTGCCACCTCAGCTCCATGTGGCATCACATTGGCATACAATCAACTCAGTGATAGAGGGTCGGTTTAAACTTGAACATTCAATAAACTCATATCGACACAAACCCTTACTAGTGAGACCTTCTCCTACTGCTAACTGATAGCATACACTACACCGGTAGCACAACTTCACCTCTGGTGGTTTGTGATCTCTTTTTCACTCTACCTCTTTATCACAAACATTATCACAAACAAACAACGAGATGTCATAATGGTTACAACTTTTTATGCCAACACACAACTTCATATCACCTCTTACCGGTGATGTCACTGATGGTCTCAATACCTGCTTGTCTTCCACCATACCAGTTGACAAGCCTTCATGTTAATCTTCCTTATGTCGGTTCAATCTTCTTCAATTTTGGCATACCCTACCGGTAGCCTGCAATACCAATTGACATCAATGACAACTCAATGCCAACACTCAAAAGGTATGACCAAATGAGAGATACTCCTCTTTCTTCATTCCTTAGAGATGATGATGGAAAATTAAGGGATCAAGAGGAATAGAAAAGAGAAATCATATAGATGCTACCATGAGCTAAAATTATTGTTAACAGTGATGAATAAAAGGTTTTAGATAACATGAGTTCTTAGATGGATAGAATATTTTCACTAGAATATGAAATGAAACACATTAATACTGAATATTACCCATGCTAGCGAGGAGTACATTGAATATTTGTCTTAGCTAAATTTGTTTACCATTTGTTACATGTGATGAGAAGGAAGGAAGAATGACATTTGATTTATACTCAACAAAATATAAAACCTTGACAAACCCAGAGGTCGTGGGTGTCTATGGAGCTTCAAAGAAACAAGACTATTTTCAATTGGGAATTCTTCTTAATTTTCCCAATTCTCATTCTTAATCTCTTTATTCTCTTTTCATGTTATTGATTATTGTCAAAAGTCACTTTATATTCAATTGAGGAAAGATTAAAAATAGATGCAAAATTATGTTACATCTCAACCAATCAAGGATGAGACCTTACCAGATCAGTCAAATCATGTGTTCTCAATATTTATTAAAATCAATTAAGTGTGTAAAACTTTCACATTGATGAGTTATCATCAGATTTTAGTGCCTTGATCTCCAATTCTGAATTGCCACCTATCAAATTTCCACTTTGTTTCTTCTCCTATCAAATTCTGTTTGAATATTTTCTATGTCAACTATACAGTTAGAAAGAGTTGAATCGACATCAATAATTTAAACATATTTTCAATATTTCTCTCTTACAACATGTAAATGGTTTTCTTGTATGCAATGTAAATATCCTAGGGTATATTACACAATTTTTAAAATTAACAAATAAAAATATGACAACTACACATAGTATGAAGCTTGTTTCTTTCCTTCTTTTTTAAAATGGAAACCAAGACCATTAAGAAGGATCCTAAAAAATTGATTTAGTTAGGTAGAATAGACAATAGTGTCTATCTTAGAATGTTGAAGTCATTTTGTTGATGATGTAATGTTCTAATAATAGTTTCAACCATATATGAACAAGTAATGAAAACATTTGCAGAGTTCTTTCATATTGTACTTCAAATTTCATATGAGTTAATAATATCAATGATATTATAATTTTTCATAGCCATTTACTTGTGGTTATGTGATTTGTGTGCACATGTCTTTCAAGTAAATAATTAAATTCTTCATAAATTGTTGTGAATTTGAAGGAAAGTGTAGATCTATGAGGAATATTTTGTAATTACATAAGAGGATTCAATTATTTAATGCATAATTGCAAGTTATTCGCTGATTAGAATTAACTTTGCTAGTTGATGGGGTTTACCTAGCCTACTCAACACTCCACCTAGCTAGTGTTGCTCAACTCCACCAACTCACCAAGCCTAGTTGCAGTCTAGAACTCCAAGTCCTTATCAATCTCTTCTAGTGCTTGATACTTGATCTTACTAAGGTGTTTTCTTTAGGTGTTTTGGTTAGGAACCCTATCAATTCACCATGCTTCTCAGGTGCTCAATTCTGGCCTCTTGGCTTCAACTTGTCAAAATGACCTCCAAATGTTGTGAGATGATGTAGAGGTGTAGAGAGGTCTTCTCACATGTTCTTAGTGCATTTGGGGTCCATTAGTGGTTTTCAACCTTGGGGTTTCTTACCAATTTCAAAATCTTGCCTATAAAAGGGCTACAAGGAATTAGGCCTAATTAGGCCTCCAAAACCGGTTTTCTAGGGCTTGAGGGAAAATGATTCAAAGGAGCCCCCAAAAAGTTTGGTTTTTATTCAATAATTAACCCATCCCTAAATGATTTTTGTGTTTTTAGGCTCTGGTCTAACCGTACGATGTGTGAACCCCAAAATGAGGGTTTTGAGGGTTTATAAGGCCTTTAACCGACAATGAATGGGCAAATTGGGGATTTGGTATTAAATGGATTTTTCAAAGCTTCTCCCTACATAGAAAATTCTGACCCAACCCCATGAACCCCTCCAAGCTCTGAAATAGTCATCTTGCACTCACCCCTGCACTTTACACCACCTTTTCACCTTATTTTCTCTAGCCAGGTTCCTCCTGGACTCGCCTAGAATAAGGGGGCAGTCATGTTTAACCACTTATACAGCACTTGAACCTGAATATGTATACTATATAGAGGTTTTACCATCATGTTCCAACAAGCCATGATGGCAGCAAATGTGGAACTCATGGGGCAACCATATTTACAAGAAAATTGCTATTTACAAGCCAAAACTGTCTGTTTACAAACTTGAACAAGAAAACACCTATATATAGTAATTAAAAAGCTCTACAATGGGCCAATAGTACAAAAACACACAAGATCAACTCAATCCATTTCTGTATTAATTGATTCAATCCATATTCTATTGCAAAATTGAGTAAAACAAGCCAAAATGTTGTCAACAAAACTAAAAATGAGTAGTTTCAGTTGTCAGACTTACAAAACACACTTCACCAACCTTGCTAAACATGAAAGAGAGGGTATATATAGTTTTACCATGTTTGGAGTCCTCCTAGGTTGTTAAACAATACCTAACTCCAATGCTAACCAATTCAGGACAAAAGTTGTCATGACAACTTTTTACAACTTTGCAACTTTTGCACTTTTGGTCTCTCCAACTTATAAGACCTATTCCAAATAATCATAAATGAATTTTCAAAAATTTCTAAGACCTATTTAACCCTCTCTAATTCTTTTACCAACTTTTGACACTTTTGACCAACAAAAAGGCCAAATACCTACTCAAACTCACTATTTACATAAAAATGCAAACCTAAGCAAAATGAACTCAACCTAGGCCTACATTGAAACAAAACAATCACTCTTGGACCCTCCTAGAGTCCTTAATCACCACTGACTTGGCTAGGGTTAGTACAAGCCAAAATTGTGAAATTTAAATTTCCTAAGTCTTAGGTGCTCCTACACCATTCTCCCAAACAAAAGAAGATTATGTCACCTCTTTGGGAATCAGATTCTGATCAATTCCAAACTTTTGAAACTCTTTCTCCATCACCCATGTAGCTTCAGCATCATCTATACCCTTCCATTTGATTAGGTGCTCCCAATAGATTTGATGCCTTGTCTTCTTGGCAATCCTTGAACTCAACACCTTCTCGGCCTTTGGATTTGGTTTGGCTGGTAACTAAAGGTTGTTTACATCAACTAAAACCTTTGATTGACTATAATGTAAACCTTGAAGTGGTCCCTTGTATTCAACTAAGTCTTCTATATTGAAAACTGGTGACAAGCCTATGTCACTAGGTAGATCTACCTTGTAGGCATTTTCTCCATACTTGGCTAGAATAGCACATGGACCTATCCTCCTCATTTGTAACTTGTTTGGAACTCCTTGTTGTAGTCTTGATTTGTTCAAGTGTACCATGACAAGATCTCCTACTTGAAATTGGAGGTTCTTCCTCTTTTCATCAACTTTTTGCTTGAGCTTACTTGTGTTCTCCATCAATGCTTGTCTAACTGAATCATGGACTTCCTTCATTGATTGAGAAAAGTCCTCTGCATATCCACTTTTTTCTGCTGTACTTCCTAAGTCCCTCAGCCCCAAAATGCCTCTTGGGTGCACACCATAGACTAGTTCAAAAGAGCTCTTCCTGGTAGTCCTATTTATGGTGTCAGTGTATGCATATTCACCTTATGAGAGTACTCTATCCCATGTTTGACCATATTCCTTAGTAAGGCACCTTAACAAGTTTCCCAAGCTCCTATTCACCACTTTGGTCTACCCATCTATTTGAGGATGGTTGTCTGATCCAAAAGAGAGGTTGGTGCCAAGATTTTGCCATAATGTCCTCCAAAAATGACTCATAAACTTTGAGTCCCTGTCTGAAACAATGCTCATGGGTAAACCATGTATCCTCACTACCTCTTTGAAGAAAAATTGAGCAATTTGGCATGCATCATGAGTAGTCTTGCAAGGGACAAAGTGAGCCATTTTGCTAAACCTGTCCACAATGATATCAATGTTGTCATATCCCTGGTTTTTCCTTGATAAACCTACTACAAAGTCAATGCTAATGCATTCCCAAGGCCTATTTGGTATGGAAGGAGGTTGGTATAAACTGACATTTATTGAAGTACCCTTGGCCTTTTGGCAAACTATGCAAGTCTCCACATATTTATTCACATCTTGATTCATCCTTGGCTAATAGTAGTACCTCTGAACCAACTCTTGAGTCTTATTGACTCCAAAATGTCCACTAAGGCTTCCATTATGCTTCTCTTGAATAAGGTTTTCTCTCATTGACCCTCTAGGCACACAAAGCTGCCCACCCTTGAACAATAGTTCATTTTGCAAGGTAAAATCAGAATACTCACTATGGAAGTGATTTTAGTACTCCTTATACACCTTGTAAGCACTCAAGAAGTCTTCATCCTCTGGGTACAAGTCTCTAAAAAAGTCCACACCTATGCATCTCAATTGGATTTCTTGGACTATCAAAAGTCTTCCACTTAATGCATCAGCTACCTGGTTTAACTGCCCTTTCTTGTGCTTAGTGGTGAATGTAAAGGCCTGCATATACTCCACCCATTTCATGTGTTTATGATAGATTTTATCTTGTGAGTTTAGGAAACTCAAGGCTTGGTTGTCTATGTAGACCACAAATTCTTTAGGGAGGAGATAGTGTCTCCATTTCCTCGATGCCTACACTAAAGCATACAAGTCAAGATCATATGAAGAGTATTTCTTCTTAGCATCACTTAGCTTCTCACTATGGAAAGCTACTGGTCTTTCTTCTTGGCTTAGGACAACACCTACTACAACATTGCTTGCATCACATTCTACAATGAAAAGTTTCTCAAAACTAGGCAACACTAGTACCAGTTGGGTAGATATCTTCTCCTTCAAGGTTTCAAAACCTTTGTTTGCTGCTTCACCCCACTAAAACTTTTCCTTTACTCCACCTCTAATGGTGTCTAACATGGGTGTACATATAGCACTGAACTGGCTAATGAACTTCCTGTAGTACTGAGCTAGTCCATGGAAGCTTCTCACCTTTGTTGATGTCTTAGGAGTAGGCCAATTCACAATGGCTTCAACCCTGCTTGGATCCATCTTGAGGTTTCCTTGAGACAACACAAACCCAAGGTAAACCAACTCCTACTTGACAAATGCACACTTATCCAAATTCATGGTTATCTTTTAATCACACAATCTTTGTAATACATCTTGCAAATGATTAATGTGTTCTACCCTATCTTTACTAAAAATAAGAATATCATCATGATATACTACCACAAATTTACCTATGAAGTCCTTCATCACCTCATTCATGAGTCTCATGAAGGTGCTTGGAGCATTGGATAAGCCAAATGGCATTACAAGCCACTCATAAAGACCCTTAGTAGTCTTGAATGCAGTTTTCTATTCATCACCCTCCTTAATCCTAATTTGATGATAGCCACTCTTAAGGTCAATCTTGGTAAAGTAATTGGATTCCCCTAAACAATCCATTAGGTCTTCTATTCTAAGAATAGGGAACCTATATCTAATTGTGATCCTATTTATGGCTCTAGAATCAGTACACAATCTCCAAGTACCATCTTTTTTTGGTGCCAACATGGTAGGGATAGCACAAGGGCTAATACTCTTCCTAATTAGGCCTTGGTCTAAGAGCTCTTGGATTTGCTTGGCAATTTCAACATTTTTTTGAGGAGTCATTTTGTAGGCTGCCTTATTAGGAAAGGATGTTCCAGTAATGAAGTCTATTTGATGGCTTATAGTTATTTTAGGAGGTAAGGTGGCTGGTTGTCCTTCACTTACTATGCCTTTGAATTTCTTCAACAAATCTTGCACCTCTAATGGCAAATCTTGCTGTTATTTCTTGTCTTCTTCTTTGGGCTTCATCACAAGTGCAAACCCTATACCTTCACCTTCCTCAAGTGTCTTTAAGAACTATTTTTCACTCATCAAAAGAACATTAGGACCTGCTAGCCTTTTCTCACCTTCTTCAAGGATGGACTGAATCTTGAATGTGACTCCATCTTTCTTGAATGAGTATGCATTCTTGGCTCCAGCATGGATAGCTTGTCTATTAAATTTCCATGGTCTTCCTAAAAGAAGATGGCATGCATCCATGGGTAAGACATCACATAACACCTTGTCCTTATACCTTCCAATGGTAAAATCCACCCATGCTTGCTCATTAACAAGAACATGTTGACCTTTGTTCAACCAAGTGACTCTATAAGGATTGTTGTGGGGTATCCTTTGCAATTTGAGTTTGCTCACTACCTCTTCTAACACAATGTTGTCTATAGACCTTTAATCAATGATTACTTTGCACACTTTGGCCATAATCTTGCATTTGATCCTAAATAAGGACCTTCTTTGGCTTGGCTCTTCTCTGACCAGTTCTTTGATCAAAGTTCTCTTTATCATCAAGTTCTCACCTACTTCTAACTCTAAGGAAACCTCTGAAGTCTTTCTTCTTGAAGACTCTTCTTGAAGATAACTCACTCTTCTCTCACCACCATGTGATGATGATCCCTTCTCTAGACACCTATATGCTGGATGACCAAGTTGGTCACAATGGTAACACTGCATTGTTGCAAAGTATGAGGAACCTCTTCCTTGTCCACTAGATCTTCCTTTGCAACCACTATTTGATCCCCTTCCTCTATTGAATCCTCCTCTACTATTGCCACTCTCTTGCTACTCAGTGAGTTTAGACTCTCCTTGTGTTCTTTGTTCATAACTTCTTCCACCAAAGCCTCCTCTATGGTCTCTATTGTTTTTTCCTCTACCTCTTCCCCTATTGTTGTTTGAGTCATGTCTTATTTTCAATTTTTCCTCCACCTTAAGGGCAAGTTGAAAGGTTTGATGGACTATTTTTTGGCTCATTAGACTAATTTCTTCTTGGATGTTCCACCGTAGACCATTTAGGTATCTAGCTACCTTGAGACTCTCTTCTTCCATCACATGAGATCTAAGGATAATTTTTTGAAACTCCTCCGTATAGATACTGACATCAAGGTCTTTTTGTCTTAGGTTTTGTCTCTTCCTATGAATTTGCACTTGATAGTCATCAAGGAGATAGACTTCTTTGATTTTAACTAAGATCCCTTTCCAAGAAGAGATGGGTGCTTTTCGCATTTTCTTCCTCTCATCTTGTACAAATTGCCACCATGTGATGGAAGCTCCTCTCACTCTGGACTTGGTTACCTTGACTCTCTAGGCTTTAGTTATGCCTTCACATTCAAAGTGGTTCTCCATACCTTCTATCCATTCTAGGACCACTTTTGCCTCCATTTTGCTAGTGAACAATGGCAACCCTTCTAGTGATTTGCCACTCAAGGTCTTCAATGCCTTCAAGAAAGGTTCTTGCTCTAGGATGGGATCAAGTTCAGGTATCTTGTCTATCTCTAACACTTCTTTACCCTTCCCTTCTTCTCCTTCCACCTTTACCAACACTTCATTAGCCTTGCTTTCAATTGCACCAAGCTTACTCTCCAACTCAATCAATTTCTCTTTCAGGAGTCTATTCTCCTCCTCCTGATCATCCACTTTCCTGGCCAACTCTGCATTGGTCACCATGTTGTTGTCTCCTATAGATTCCATTGAGGACATCAAATATTCTATCCCAAATCTTAGAGGCTCTGATACCAATTTGATGGGGTTTACCTAGGCTGCTCAACACTCCACCCAGCTGGTGTCACTCAACTCCACCAACTCACTAGGCCTAGTTGCACTCTATACCTCCAAGTCCTTCTCAATCTCTTATAGGGATTGATACTTCACCTTACTAGGGTGTTTGCTTCAAGTGTTTTGGTTAGGAACCCTATCAATTCATTGTGCTTCTCTGGTGCTCAATTTTGGCCTCTTGGCTTCAACTTGTCAAAATGACCTCTAACTATTATGAGATGATGCAGAGGTGTAGAGAGGTCTTCTAACATGTTCTTAGTGCATTTGGGGTCCATTAGTGGTTTTCAACCTTGGGTTTTCTTAACGATTTAAAAAACTTGCCTAGAAAAGGGCTACAAGGAATTAGGCCTAATTAGGCCTCCAAAACTAGTTTTCTAGGGCTTGAGGGAAAATGATCAAAGGACTCCCCAACAAGTTTAGTTTTTCTTCAATAATTCACCCATCCCTAAAGTATTTTTGTGGTTTAGGCTCTGGTGTGACCATACAATGTGTGAACCCAAAAATGAGGGTTTATAAGGCCTTTAACTGACAGTGAATGGACAAATTGGGGTTTTGGTATTAAATGGCTTTGTCAAAGCTTCTCCCTACATATACAAGTTTTCCCCAACCCCATGAACCCCTCCAAACTCTGAAATAGTGATCTTGCACTCACCCCTACAATTTACACTACCTTTTCACCTTATTTTCTCTAGCTGGGTTGCTCCTGGACTCGCCTAGAATAAGGGGGCAGTCATGTTTAAACACTTCTCTAGAACTTGAACCTGCATATGTACACTATAGAGAGGGTTTCCCATCATGTTCCAATAATTCATGATGGCAACATGTGTGGAACTCATGGGGCAACCATATTTACAAGAAAATTGCTATTTACAAGCCAAAACTGGATGTTTACAAACTTGAACAAGAAAAAACTATATACAGTAATTACAAATCTCTAAAATGAGCCAACAATACAAAACACACAAGAGTAACTCAATCCATATTCTATTGCAAAATTGAGTAAAACAAGCCAAAATATTGTCAACAAGACTAAAAATGAGTAGTTTCAGTTGTCAGACTTACAAAAAACATTTCACCAACCTTGGTAAATGTGAAAGAGAGGGTATATATATGTTTCCCATGTGTGGAGTCCTCCTAGGGCATTAAACAATCCATAACTCCAATGCTAACCAATTCAGGACAAAAGTTGTCATGACAACTTTTTACAACTTTGCAACTTTTGCACCTTTGGTCTCTCCAACTTATAAGACCTATTCCAATTCATCATAAATGACTTTTCAAACATTTCTAAGACCTATTTAACCCTCTCTAATTCTTTTACCAGCTTTTGACACTTTTGACCAACAAAAAGGCCAAATACCTACTCAAACTCACTATTTACATAAAAATGCAAACCTAAGTAAAATGAACTCAACCTAGGCCTACATTGACACAAAATACTCACTCTTGGACCCTCCTAGAGTCCTTATTCACCACTAACTTGGATAGGGTTAGTACAAGCCAAAATTATGAAAGTTAAATTGCCTATGTCCTAGGTGCTCCTACACCACTAGCCGAACATGTTTGTAGTTTGCATTTTGACTCCATCTCCCTAATATTTAGGCACCGGTCTGTTTGAGAAGTCCATGTTATTTTTAGTATTAAATTCAAATGGATAAATCATTTTTATATTTATTTTATAGGAGTAGGATAGATTTATAATTATGTTCTAAATTGTGCAAATTAGATAGATAACCATGAATAGAGCTACTTCAGGGTTAAATATTTCTACTATGGTTAAATTTCATTGAACACTATCTGCTAAATGTGCAATATTTGCAATAACTTGTACCATAACTTTCAATATTGAAAGGTACACCTACCTAGGTCTAGAAAATCCTTGTATTTGATTTAATCATATTCATTGACCACTAACCCAAGAATCTATTGATATAAATTGGATAATTCTTGGGCAATCAACTAGAGTAACCAACTGTATGAATGGTGTTGGCATTACAATAGAAAGGAGATGGTTGGCATTTCAATAAGGATATTGAGAAGGTTGTTAGAGATTATTGATATAATTGAAGAAGGATGATAACTATCTTAATAATATTATTTTGTCATTGATGTCAAGAAATTGACTCTCTGATTCAGTATGAAGTTGCCATATCTTGAGAAGTATGTTTTGATGAGTATTAAGAGGTCGGTAAGTGACATAGAAAGAATGTGATAATGAAGGGGAATAATAAGTTATTCAATGGGCAACTATTACTGAGTTAGACAATGATGAGATCATGTTGTTTTGATTGTTTTGATATCCTACATATGTTGTTGATTATAAGTTTAATATTGTACTATGTCACTGAGCAAAGAACCTAGTCGATAAACCCTAAGGTACCTTGTCGGTAAACCCTAAGGTACCTAGTCAGTAAACCCTACGGTTATCGATATTGGTTAAAGAAGGCAGAATGTCCACTGAGTGAATTTTAGTATTTACCAAGTAACAACCGAGTTATAATAGATCACATTTAATGAGTAAAAGAATTATTTAATGAAGGATGCTGATGAGCTGGAGATGAATATATGATTGGTATGTTGCGCAAGAAGTTTGTTGAGGAATGATGACATGGAAAATCAAGAGGAAGATCTATAGCACAAATTGAACTGCAATAACCTAGCACAAGTTCCATTGCGAGGTAAAACACTTTTCAGATCAAATGATACATTGAACCTAGTCAAATTTGAAGATCTGATGGCTAAGGTTGATCATGGGAAATGTGATCAAGGAGATTAAGCAGTTAGAAATTGTTTATAAATAAGGAATTGTTGATGAACAATGTATGCAGGCAAATGTATGCACAATGATGCTACAATAATGTTTACTGAGCACAGAAGCTTGAAGATCTAATTGAAGACCAAATTGAGAAGCCCAGCAAGCCCAACAAGGGACAAGATAAGTCTTATGACAAGATTATTCTGAGCAAATAGAATTTGCTTTAGCATTTCAGATGTGAAGTTGCAGATATATTTTGTTACTGTTATTTATTTTGTAAGTGACAAGAAATTTTTTAACCGAGTGGACTTAACAGTCTTATTTGTAAACCCTCTAGCAAGGTAACATTCTAAATGAGGATTTGAAATCCTTTGACAAGGTCACTTCTAACAAAGTGCAAGACTAACAAGTCTAAGGGAAATCCCTTAACCGAGTCACATCTAGCAATGTGTTTGTAATCTTTAACAGGATTAGCTTTTAACCGAGCATACTCTAGAAGGGTATATTTCTTAATGGGTCCAAAATCCCACAATGGTTTTTCCCTATTTGGGTTCCCACGTTAAATCTGGTGTTAAATGTGTTATGATGTTTTAAGTGTATCTGTTTATGAGTATTGAATGATTTACAGTCATAGTTGCATATCAGTAAAGGCTACCGAGGTTGAATATATTGAAGATTAAGTTTTTATGATTCCCCCCCACCCTCTCATCTTAACTAACAATTGGTAACAAAGCTTTGGACTCCGGAAGAAAAGTTTAAAGGTACTTGAGGCAAGATCCGAAGATGTATAAAAGGGATGCACCAAAGCTGAACAAGTCAAGTTTCTCCACATGGTAGAAAAGGATGAAGCTGCATTTATCAGGAACTGGAGAATATGCAACATATTATCTAGAGAATGATTACATAGCACCCAACACCAACCCGATGACAATGGAAGAGATAAAGGAAAAACAAGAACATATTCAAGCTATGATTGAAATAACATCTGCATTAACCAACTTAGAGTTTAATGACCTAGAAGGCTACAATGATGCCAAAGCGATGTGGACCAAGCTTATATCTGTGTATGGTGGTGATGGACATGTTCAAAGAGAAAACATAGATAGTCTAAGAGGTCAAACTGAATCCATGAGAATGAATGAAGGTGAGAACATAACCCAATACAGTACAAGGTTAAAGGAAACTGTCAATAAAATCAAAGGAGCAGGAGGAAGTATTGAAGAAAAGGATGTAACAAGTAAGTTGCTTAGAACACTTCTACCTGCTTATGCCATTTGAGTATCTGCAATCAATGAATTAAGGTCTGTGCCAAACATGCCAGTCACTTTGGATGCTACTATTGGTAAGCTACATGCATTTGAGTTAAGTAATTTTGATAATAGTGGGTCCTCGGTAAATAAAGTTGAATCTGCATTCAGTTCTTTTCATATTGGTGTATCTAATGATTACAATGATAGAATGTATAAGTATACTAAAGGAAATCACAGTGGAGCAAGTGAAAGATTTCACAAAAACATGGAAGAGGTACATAAACTATATGAAGAAATCAAAAAGCAAGAAGAGTTTGAAGCATTATTAGCCAGAAGGTTACCAAGAGGCAAAGGTAAGTATAAAGGAAAGTTACCTTTAAAATGTTTTAACTGTGATAGAATAGGACATATGGCTTCTAACTATCTTGACAAAGAATCTAGTGAAAATAAAGAATATTGAGATGACAGACAGAAAGACAACCAATACAGAGGACACCGAGACTTCAGAAGGAAAGATAGAAAGACATGCCTAGCAGCTGATGAGGAATACAATGATGATAAATCTGATGGGACTGATATAGAGGATGTTGTTTATGTGGCTATCAAAGATGGATCAGATGAAGAAAGGTATGAAGAAAAAGCCCTAATATCTCACATAAATAAAAATGATTCTTGGATCATAGATAGTGGATGCTCACATCACATGACAGGTGATAAACACAAGTTTGTTAAATTAGAAGACTATGATGGAGGATATTTAAGATTTGGTAATGATGCACCATGTCCGCTAAAAGGTAAAGGATCTATAACACTTCTTGACAATGCTAAATGTGATGATGTATAATGGGTTGAAGGTTTGAAATACAATTTGTTGAGTGTAGCACAGCTAAACAATACAGGATACCGAATAGAATTTCAGAAGGGATGTGTCAAAGTTCATGACAAACATAGAAAACTAGCTGCTACCGGGACACAAACAAAAGGTAATACATTTCATCTTGACTCAACTTGGAACAATTGTCTATATGCTAAAATAGAAGATACCTGGTTATGGCATAAAAGGTTTTGTCATGTAAATTTTGATAACTTGATCAAAATAAGTAAGAAGCACCGAGTAAGAGGTCTACCGAGCCTAGAAAAACTAGAGAATGCAATATGTCGAGGATGCCAGATGGGTAAAATGACAAGGTCAAGCTTTACAAGTAAGTCCTACGCTTCTAAAGGAATTTTAGATCTTGTACACACTGATCTTTGTGGTCCTATGAGAGTTCAAAGTTATTATGGAGATAGATGCTTCATATTATTTGTGGATGATTACTCAAGAATGATGTCAGATATGTTTTTAAAAGAAAAATTAGAAGCCTTTCAAATGTTCAAATGGTATAAGGCTAGAGTTGAAAAAGAAACAGGAAGACAGTTGAAATGTCTAAGATCTGATAGAGGAGGAGAATTCATTTCTGATGAATTTAACCTATTTTGCAATGATCATGGTATAAAGAGACAAGTGTCTGCATCAAGAACACCTCAACAAAATGTGATAGCTGAAAGAAGAAACAGATCAATTGTAGATTGTGTCAGAACCCTGATGATAGAAAAGAGGGTACCTCAAACATTTTGGAGAGAAGCAATCAGCATTGCAGTTTACACCCTGAACCAAGTACAACTGAAGAAAGGAACTTTGAAGACACCATATGAAATATGGTATGATAAGAAACCCAATGTAAGTTATTTTAAAATATTTGGAAGTAGATGTTATGTTCACAAAGATGACAGAAATGGAAAGTTTGATCAAAAAAGAAAGGAAGGAACATTTCTTGGCTATTCTTCTAGAATTAAAGCATTTAAATGTCTGATCAAATGATCTAACAAAATAGTAGAAAGTGCAAATGTGAAAATTGATGAATTTGTAGAAAGAAATGATGAAGGAAATTCCAAAGAACCAGAAAATTATGAAGAATTTGTTTATGTTCAACTAAGAAATCCTACTGAGAAAGTTGATGAAGAAAATACTCAGTTACCGAGTGATGAATAATATCAAATAGAGCATACTGAGCCCATATTAGCCAAGTATGTCAAAAGAAATCATGCCCAAGTCAGATTATAGGAGATAAGGATGATCCAGTGATGACAAGGAACAAATTGAGACAAAACACATTTCTGATATCTGAATTTGAACTAAGGATAGTAAAAGAGACATTTAGTAATGAAGATTGGATAAATGCTATGACAGAAGAGATTGATCAAATCAAGAAGAATGAAACATGGACACTGGTCCCAAGACCGAAAGAGAAAAATGTAATCGGTACAAAGTGGATTTTCAGAAACAAGCTAAATGAAAAAGGAGAGGTCATTTGGAATAAAGCAAGACTAGTTTGTAAAAGTTATGCTCAAGAAGAAGGAATTGATTATGTTGAGAATTTTGCACCTGTGGCAAGACTTGACGGAGTGAGAATATTGTTGGCATATGCTACTTACAAAAATTTCAAGGTATATCAAATGGATGTTAAATCTGCATTTTTGAATGGTATACTAGAAGAAGAAGTTTACATTGAACAACCTAAAGGATTTATTGAAGACAAGAATAAAGATCAGGTATGTAAGCTGAACAAAGCATTATATGGTTTAAAGCAAACACCTAGAGCATGGTATGAAGGACTATACTCTTATTTGATCAAGATTAGATTTATAAGGACAAGTGAAAACAACATGTATATGAAATGATGAAAACAATGGTATACTACTTTCAGCCATATTTGTTGATGATATTATTTTTTGTGGAAATGACTCCCTATGCAAGAACTTTGGAAATGAAATGTGTAAAGAATTTGAGATGTCATTAATCAGTGAAATAAATTATTTTATAGGTTTACATATACTACAAATGAAAAATGAGATTTTCATTACTCAATCCAAGTATATAAAGGAAATCTTGAAGAAATTTGGAATGGAGGATTCTAAACCTGTAAGTACTCCTATGACTACCAATTGTAAACTATCAAAGAGTGATGAATCTGCATCTGTTGATGAGACACTTTACCAATCTATGATTGGAAAGCTGCAATATGTGGTTCATAGCAGGCCGGATATAGCACATGCAGTAGGTATAGTTGCAAGATTTTCTACAGATCCCAAAGAAACTCATTTGACAACAATCAAGAGAATTTTTTAGATATTTGAGAGGCACTAAAGATTATGGCTTAGTGTATCAAAAGAGAAATGTTTTTGACTTAAAAGTCTATACTGATGCTGATTGGGTAGGAAACATTGATGATAGGAAAAGCACAAGCAATGGAGCTTTATTTTTGGGAGATAGACTAGTAAGTTGGCTTAGCAAGAAACAAGGATGCATTTCACAGTCAACAGCTGAAGTTGAATATGTTGTTGTAGCATTGAATTGTACCAATATAGCATGGATCAAACAACTATTGGAAGGTATGAATGAGAAAGTTACCGAGCCAGTAACTATATTTTGTGATAATACTATTGCCATTAACATTTCAAAGAATCCAGTAATGCACTCTAAGACAAAGCATATCTTTATAAAGTATCATTATCTCAGAGAGAAGTTCAAGAGAATAAAGTTGTGCTGGAATATATCAGTTCAAATGAACAAATAGCAGATATTTTCACAAAGCCATTGCCAAGGGACACTTTTGAGTATCTCAGAAGTCAGTTAGGGGTCCTACCCCTATCTAGTACTCACTGATAGAGTTCGGTGAGAGCATCAATTCTATGAATCTAAAGGATAACTATTTATGAGTTGATGCTACTTTACACTTTAGGAGGTCGCCTAAAGTTGTACAAGACAAAGTGATTGAAGACAAATATGCTCTAGCCATGAATGAGACTGCACGGAAATTACTTCACAAAGGAAGAAATCATGAATTAGATTTTTTTCTTTTTGGCATTGTTGTCATAGGGGGAGAAGACTAAATGGAGAAGACTAATGACAGGGGGAGAAGACTTCAGTAGAAGGTTTAAATAGCTCAAGGATAATAGAAGAAGTCTACACAACAATCTTAATCCGAATCAGTTAGTATTGCCATTTAAAGTTGGTATTGCCATCAATGCAAAAGGGGGAGATTGTTGGCATTTCAATAAGGATATTGAGAAGGTTGTTGGAGATTATTGATATAACTGAAGAAGGATGATTACTGTCTTAATAATATTATTTTGTCATTGATGTCAAGAAATTGATTCTCTGATTTAGTATGATGTTGCCATATCTTGAGAAGTATGTTTTGATGAGTATTAAGAGGTCGGCAAGTGACATAGAAAGAATGTGATAATGAAGGGGAATAATAAGTTATTCAATGGGAAACTATTACTGAGTTAGACAATGATGAGATCATGTTGTTTTGATTGTTTTGATATCCTGCATATGTGGTTGATTATAAGTTTAATACTATACTATGTCATCGAGCAAAGAACCTAGTCAGTAAACCCTAAGGTACCTAGTCGGTAAACCCTAAGGTTATCGATATCAGTTAAAGAAGGCAGAATGTCCACGAAGTGAAGTTTAGTATTTATCGAGTAACAACCGAGTTATAATAGATCACATTGGATGAATAAAAGCATTATTTAATGAAGGATGTTGATGAGCTGGAGATGAATATATGATTGGTATGTTGTGCAAGAAGTTTGTTGAGGATTGACAACATGGAAAATCAAGAGGAAGATCTACAACATAGATTGAACCACAATAACCTAGCACAAGTTCCAAGGAAGGAATGCAAGTTCCAAGGCAAGGTAAAACATTATTTAGATCAAAGGATACATTGAACCTAGTCACGTTTGAAGATCTGATGGCTAAGATTGATCATGGGTAATGTGATCAAGGAGATTAAGCGGTTAGAAATTGTTTATAAATAAGGGATTGTTGATGAATAATGTATGCAAGAAAATGTATGTACAATGATGCTATAGTAATGTTTACCGAGCATAGAATCTTGAGGATCTAATTGAAGAACAGATTGAGAGGCCCAACAAGCCCAACAAGGGACAAGATAAGTCTTATGACAAGATTGTTTTGCAAATAGAATCTGCTTTAGCATTTCAGATGTGAAGTTGCATATATATTTTATTACTATTATTTATTTTGTAAGTGATAGGAAATCTCTTAACCGAGTGGACTTAACAGTCTTATTTGTAAACCCTCTAGCAAAGTAACATTCTAAATGAGTGTTTGAAATCCTTTAAAAAGGTCACTTCTAACAAAGTGCAAGACTCTAACAAGTCTGAGGGAAATCCCTTAACCGGGTCACATCTAGCAATGTGTTTGTAATCTTTAACAGGATTAGCTTTTAACCAAGCATACTCTAGAAGGGTATATTTCTTAGTGGGTCTGAAATCCCACAGTGGTTTTTCCCCATTTGGGTTTCCACGTTAAATCTGGTGTTAAATGTGTTATGATGTTTTAAGTGTATCTGTTTATGAGTATTGAATAATTATAGTCATAGTTGCATATCAATAAAGGCTACCAAGGTTGAATATATTGAAGATTAAGTTTTCATGATTCCCCCCCCTCTCATCTTATGGAAGGTAATTTCCAATAGCTCAAAATGTCAAAAAAGTCAACACTTACAAAAATATGATCTTTCAAATTTGTGGATCAAGGATGATTAAAAGAGGTATGAACTATTGGCCATTTGGTGGCATTGATTATGTGTTACATTGATGTTTTGTCATTGATGCCAACACTAGTTGTTTGGATTCTTTATGGCACCCTTTTGGTCTCGATAGGTTGAGTGGTTTCTAGTTGGTTTAGATCCGACATGATCCAATAGGCTCTGATATGATTTGGTTATGGAATTGGCTTATTCACAATACTCATGTTCATATTCAATCAATTGGTTTTGGTCTAGTGATCGAATACTATCTTGTTTGCTTAGAATCTTTGCTTCTAGTTCTGGTGAGGGTTTCACCAGCAAAGCTTTTTATGAAGATCTTTGATGATATGCATAAGTGGTGCTGGTGCATCTTCTAGTAGAGTTCGAGGATATTATTGGTGATCATGTTCAAGACTTGGCAGAAGGAGATCATTGATGCAATGTATGGACCTATATTGGGTCCTAGATGGTGTAGGTTATGGACCAGTTTAATGAAGCGTGTGGATTGGACCTCTCGATGTGTTTCCAAGATGCCTTATGTGTTGGATATTATTTGTTTGGTCTAAGGCCGACATGTTTTTTAATTATGTATTTGGTTTATTATCTGGTGGTTGGCTTGATTGTTTATGGTCGAGGGTTTGTATATGTAATGTAAGATCTCATTATAGATCATATGGTAGAAATCAATGGTATGGGAAATGGATATGTAATGTGTGAGTAATGTAATATCATTCAGGTAGAGGATTTGGTCAATCATTGGAGATTGAATTGGGTTTATCTAAGAGAATTTAGTCATCTGATATTGAGATTAACTGGAACTATACTCAGGCATAGGAGATTCTATCATTATAGTTCAAACACTTCTCTAGATTGTAGTCTAGATTTGTATGTAGTTAGTTAGACTCCTTTTGTGATGAGAAGTGTGCTCTAGGCTGTTAGCCTTCCTGCAAGTGTAAGCCCCTCAATTGTAATTCACATACTTATTGTAGAAGTAGTATTATCTGACTGTGGGTAGGCTTCCCACTGTGGTTTTTCCCTTTACCGGGTTTTCCACGTATAAATATTTGTGTCATGTGGATGGTATTTATTCTCTGATTATTGTTTATGCTTAATTGGTTTAACAGCTATTCTGGTATTTGGTTTATGCATTCTGGTATTAATGTTTTGGGTTCTGGTATTAAAGTTTTAATTGCTAATGGTTCCGGTAATCTGTGAAAATTGATTCATCCCCCCTCCCCCCTTTCAGTTGTCTTTTGGTTATTTGAACTGTCTAACATGAATGCCCCTTAAATTTAAAAAGATAATAAGTTGGACACTTAAGAAAAATTACAAGGCACCTAGGTGAGGTTTTAGGCATGATAAGAAAGGCATGCAAGGATGGATACCTCAAAAATTTGACACTATAAAAAACACAATACTTAGCCAAATTAAAAATGAAAAGTATGCTAGTATCAACAACATCTAAAGTGAAATGAAATCCTTGCTTAATCTGGACCAGAGCTAGACTAGGCAATGTGGTACTTTTAATCATTATTTCTAATGCCTCTTCCGCTTTTTTTGATGTAGGGTTATTTTGAAGATAATGAGCATTTATATAGGTGTCTTATCATAATTATCTGGCATAGATTCTGGGTGTTCTTATAGGGCATCCACAAAAACCAGAGGAGAGATTATCAAGATGAGAGAAAGAGTTTCAAGGAAAGTGCTGAAAAAATGAGAGGTAATAAGAAAAGACTCAAACCCACCTCTTGCTCTGACTAGAGAAAGAAAAATGAAGTCTGGGATATCCTTCAGTAGGGGGATTCAAATGTTTTCATGGAGCACCTAAATGGGAAAGATCCCACTATTACCAGCTATTTCATCAAGAACTAGAAAAATGACAAAATCTTGGTTGGGTCCCAGATGATGAATGTTGATGAGGAGGTCATTGCTAAGGCCACGGGGATGATTATTGAGGGAATGAAATTTTATAGGGATCGCAACATATCAGTGAAAGTAGTGGATAAGTTTCTAGTCACAAACGAAGAGAGGAGAAAGATGATTAAAATCGACAACTCCTACCATGCTCCAAAGAGGATTTGCAGGCCATGGAGGTTTGTTTTATTTTCTTCTATAACCTACATTACTTTGGATGGTAGGTTTACAAGAGCCTACAATCATCACTTTGTTTTGCTCAACCATTTCCGCCATGGGGAAAAGGTGAGATTGCCTTATTACCTTGCATGCTCTATGGACCACACTATCAAGGAGGTTTAGAAGGATCCTAAAGGCGACCATGCCCTCCACCAAGGGCTTATGGTCCTGGTTTATAAAATGCTTAAGGGGAAGTGCATTGAAAAGCCTATTAAGGGAAAAAATGCAAGAGATGAGACTACGAAGAGTGAATCTAGTGGATTCAACTTTGAATCAGAGACTAAGGGAGAATCGAAAGAGACTAGCAACAAAGGGAGGAATAAGGCTAAGAGGAAAAGGATTGTAGTGGATTCAGACATGTCGAAGTCTAAAATTGAATCCTTTGAGAAAACAATTGTTAAAAAAAAGAAAGGGAAAGCAACTAGAAAGCAAACTCAGAAGAAGAACACTAAAAAGGGTAACAACAAAGACATCAGCCATATTTTGGTTGATTCTAAGGAGGATGCTGAAGAGAACAAGAAGGATGAAAGTCAAGATAAAGAAGGGGAGGTTAACCTAATGATGGACAACATTAAGGCTTTGAATACCACAAGTCTATAGAAGGAGGATAAAGGGGATAAAAGTGGTAATGGTAATAATAATACTATAAAAGCTTTATGTGAGACCATCACTACCATGGTGAAGGATATCAATAGTTTGAAGATAGATACAAAGGTTATCACAAGAGTTATAGTTGGTGATAAGCCCCTGGTGGAACATGTTAAAGAACTGGTTGTTGTTCTGCATAATGCAGAAGCTATTGAATGTATGGTGGGTAAAATCATAGCAACAAAAAAAAAGGTCAATGAGATGGAAGATAGAAAGGAAATGGAAAATAAAATGAACAACTTGGGCAGCAGAATCAACAAGCTGGAACTCAATGTTAAGAAGATTGCAAACCAAAATTTTCAGATCCGCAAAGCTTTAGTGGATAACATGAACATCCTAATCAATAGGTTTGAGAACAATGCTGAGAAGGATGGTGATAAAGAGCAGCCGAACAAGAAGGGTCATGAAAAGAGGACCATAGCTAACACAAAGATCAAGGGCGACATTAAAAATCGTGAGCGGGAGGAATTAAAGACCTTGATGAACAACATGAAACAACTAGTTGTTCATGCTGAGGAAATCATGAAAAGTATTGAGGTCTTTGTCTCTACTTCTGCAAGGGTCCTTGGTTTTGTCTTTTTGTTGTTGCTGTGCTTTCCTTTCGCTATCTATTTCTATTTTTTTATGATATGTTATGTAATTTGATCCCTTTTAGTGGGATCTTTTTATCTTTTTGAAGTGATTAGGTTCTTTTCTCTCTCGTAGTTCTGTTCTCCTAGCTTGTACAAGGTTCGAGTACCTTTCAAATACCTACTTTTACTTAATCAAAACAACATCTAAACTTTAACACTTTCACAACTTTCAAACATAGCCAATTTTAGGTTTTACAACTTGGGCACCTAATTCAAAAATGAAAGTGAGAAATTTATGCAATGACTACAAACACATATTCATGCAAAAAGTAACATTGAATATATCTCATATTAGTTATCATCAATGGGCAATGAAGAGGGGTATGAAATGACAATGATAAATTTGGTTCATTTAATGGGAAGATGGACAATTTTGTTAACAACATATTATGTGGTTCTCTAAAATTAAAGAAAAGCATTTATATTGATCTAATAAAATATATTCGAGTTATAATTCCTAATTTAAATTTTCCAAACATCAAGTAGAGTTTTATCATTCATCAAAATGAATGTACCAATTATTCATATAAGTGTAGGTGTAAGATTCACCCCTCTAGATAATTTGGGATGAACCTAAAACATGAATTATTATCAATTTAGGCACATTAGAAAATAGGGTGAGTAATAAAATTGGTAGACTAGAGTGCATACTTTATATCCTTAGTTTGAAATGAATCTACATATAAAATTAATAGTTATTTAAGCTAGTTTAAGTAATGGGGTGAATTAGAGATGAATCTTCCTTTCACATGTTCATATTATAACGAATCATATTAATAAATGTGTGCAACATTTAATTAGTACATATTAGATGTAAAAATGATGATCACAGAGTATGGAGAAAATAATGAAATATTGTTTCTTGAAACAGATCTAGGGTCCTATACACCTAGGCTAAACAAAGTTTTGACACTACAAGCCTCCTCTATAGGAGAAGCAATTGAAAATGGATCCGACCTCACATTTCTTGATGATCCAGAGAAAGAAAATAAATTATTCAAATTTTTTCAAGGAATTCATCTGGACAAATGTATGCCAAAGGACAAAAATGAGGAACAAGATTCATGAGCTACTACTGACCAATTGGTGTCAAGTTCATGACACATCTCATTTAGAATTCACTTGTAAAGAATGCCACAAAGAAATCATGGAGGTTCGTTAGATACTCCATTAGTTTGTAGACCCTGGAAGCGATACCGAGAGTAGACAAGTCCATCAAAGGCATGAACCTCAACAAAATATAGAGGTAAATATGAAAGAGGATCAACTGATAGACCACTGTAGGTGAGCCATTGAAATAAAAGATTCATCATCCTACCGTACAATCAAGCAAGAGGTTGAAGGTGAGAATAGCCAAATATTAGAAGAGTTTAACAAAAATATTATGGAAATTCAAACTCTACCATCTCCACAGGAGGAGAGGGAAGAACAGGTTTTGGTATGGTCTCAACACAAGGAACAGACATGGATTCTAAGATTTGACAGATCTTATTCCAAGAAAGGGGAAAGAACTGGGTTCAAGTTAACTAGTCCCGATGGGAGGTGTTTCTCATAGCTCGTCAACTCTAGTTTCTATGTACAATGTAGCTGAGTACGAGTCGCTAGTTCAAGGATTATTGTTCGTCATAAGTAAGGGGGCTAAAATTGTACAAGCCTTCGGTGATTCAAAGATAGTAGTCAAGCAAGTGAGAAAGCAATACGTTTTCCATGATAAGAGACTATCCCATTACCGTAACAGGGTCTAGGATCTCCTTGAGAGCTTTGATGCCTTCAACATCCAGTCAATAGGGCGAGCAGATAACTAGATTGCGAACACGTTAGCTCAAGCAGCCAGTTCACTAGAGCCCCTTTCTATAGAAAACATGAATCATCTGTCCATAGAGTTGTCGCTAAATCCCTCAATCTTGGACAACATCACAAATTTTCAGGTGTATGAAGACGATGGTCAAATCCAAGAATTTCTAACAAAATCAGACATATTTACAGCTCAGATGATTGATGATGAGGAAACAAAAGGAGAAGTAGAAATAGATGATGATGAGATCTTAACCTTGAAAACAAATTTCATCCCTAAAGAGATGATACAACTACAAAGAATGTATGATCAAGACCAAATCAATAAAATGAAAGGTCAAAAGGCTGATGGTGGCCAATTCGAGAAAGTGAATATGGGGACTAAAGATAATGTCAAAAGTGTGTACATAGGTAGAACTTGTACACCAGAAGAAAGGGTTGGGATAATTCAATATTTAGAAGAATATTCTGATGTCATAGCCTAGAGCTACGAAGACCTGAGAACCTATGACACTTATATCATTACCCACACAATCACTCTCAAAGAGAACAGTCGACCTTTCCAGCAATGCCAGAGGCCAGTTAACCCATTACTGGAACCCCTCATACACCAAGAAGTTAAAAAATTGTTAACATCTAGAATCATATTCCCAATACGCCATTCAACGTGGGTCGACAACTTGGTCCCAGTCGGGAAGAAGAGCAGGGAAATTAGATAGTGTGTTGATTTCTGGAATTTGAACAAAGCCTTTGAAAAGGACAATTACCCCCTGCCATCCCTTGATGAAGTTTTATAAATTGTGAATAGTTCACATATGATGTCCTTTTTCGATGGGTACTCAGGTTACAATCAAGTACTTGTGGAGTATGAAGACAGATTGAAAACTGCATTCACCACAAAATGGGAAACATTTTCCTACAAAAGGATGCCTTTTGGGTTGATCAACACTGGAGCCACATTCCAGAGAGCCATGGATATCGCCTTCAGAGAACTGATTGGGAGGAGTATAATCATCTACATGGATGATCTTATGATATTCTCAAAAGAAAGAGGGAGCCACGTTAAAGACCTAAGGAAGATATTTCAGATATGCCGAAGGTATGGGATTTCCTTAAATCCTAAGAAGTGCATATTTGGGGTCACTGAAGGCAAGTTGTTGGGACACCTGATTATAGAAAAGGTTATATTAATTGATCCTGAATGTGTTGATGCTATTTCAAGGATCAATATGCCATCTAGTCAAAAGGAGCTAAAGTCTTTCTTTGGAAAGATTAATTTTGTTAGAAAATTTATCACCAGTTTTGCCGAGATAGTAAAGCCTTTAAATGAGATGTTGAAAAAGGGTGCAAAGGTGGAATGGACACCATCATCAAAGAGAGAATTTAAACAAATCAAACTGGCTATAGCTGATGCTCCGGTTTTGGTCAGTCTAGACTACACTAAGCCATTCTACCTGTATTCCTTTCTATCTGAACATTTGTGTGCCACAATACTCACGCAGCAGGCAGAAGAAAAGGAAGAACATCCTATAGCTTTTATGAGCTCACCCCTCAAAGATGTAGAGTGGAGATATCTAAGTGTTGAAAAGAAGGCTTATGCCTTGGTGAAAGCTATTAAGAAGTTTAGGCACTATATTTTAAAAAGTAAGATTTTTGCCATTATTCCTGATGTTGCGGTTAAGACACTCTTGATGCAGAATGAGCTAGGGGAAAGGTGAGAAAAGTGGGTTGCCACCACCCAAGAGTATGATGTGGAATTACAACCAATGAAATTAGTCTGAGGGCGAGCCCTAACACAAAATATGGTAGTTGAAGGACCTAGGCTAATACAAAAAACATATGTCTTGACGGATGTTTCTCAGAAGGAATGGTACTATGATATCATGTTGTATCTAACAGATCACAGATACCCCACTTCCATGAATTCAGTATAGAAACATGCCTTTAGACTCAAGTGCCAGCACTATATGCTCCAAGGATGAGTACACTACCAAAAGAATCATGAAGGTATATACCTTCGATGTGTTGGATATGATGAAGCCAAGAGAATAATAGAAAATTTCCACTCTAAGTTTGGAATAGGCCATGGAGGGAGTCAAGCAACTGCTTTCTAGATCCTTAGAGTAGGATATTATTGGCCTACTATTTTTAAGGATGCCTATGAACATGTAAAGTCATGCCACATTTGTCAGGTTGCCGCCATTAGAGAGAAGAACCATGCAATGCCATTGCAACCAATCACAGAAGTAAAACCATTTTCCATATGGGGACTAGATTTTATTGGAGCAATAAACCCACTATCATTAGCACAACACAAATACATTCTGACAGCAACCAATTATTGCACCCGATAGTCTAAAGCCCACCCACTATCATTAAAGAACTGTACAATAGATACGGTAATCAAGTTCCTTGAAGAGAACATTATCACCAGATTTGGATGCCCCCACACTCTAGTGTGCGACAATGGCTCCGCCTTAACTTCTCTAAAGTTTTCTAACTGGTCATTTGATTATGGCATCACTTTTAAATTCTCTTCAAACTATTACCCCAAGGGAAATGGACTAGCATAATCAATCAATAAAAATTTGCTTAATGTGATCAAGAAGCTGCTTGATAAGAACCCGAAAGATTGGCATACACAATTGAGGTTTTCTCTGTGGGCAGATAGAACAAGAGCTAAGAAGTATTTGGGCACTTCCCCATACCATCTGGTCTACGGACAAGACCTAGTTTTCCCTATCCAACTGAGAATCCCAACTCTGAAATTCATGCAAGAATTTATGGATCCAAAAGAGAGAGTCCAAATCTGCCTCTCCCAACTACTTTTTCTAGAAGAACAAAGAGATCAAGCCCTAGAAAAGTTTGCCAAATACCAAGGGACAATCAAGAGATGGTTTGATAGATGAGCCATCACAAAAACCTTCAGAATCTCAGATTTGGTCCTGTATTGGGATAAACCCCATGAACAAAAAGGAGATCATGACAAGTTTGATTGCTTATGGAAAGGACCATACCAAATTTCCAAGATACTAGGAGAAAACACTTTCAAGTTGAAGACCTTGACAGGTGACGACATTCCTTTGCCAATTAACGGGCAATTTCTAAAACATTACTTCATGTCTGAGTTCCATGGTGGAACTCATTTGTATATAGTTGGGGTAGTTTTTCTTTGGTTGTGTGTTTAGTTTAGTTGTCCTTGTTTCCTTGGTTTAGTTTTCTTTTGTTAGCTTAGTTGTTTTTCTTTCGCTTGCTTTCGTGTGTTTTACTTTAGTAATAAAATAGGATTCCCATTGACAAGAAGGTGATGTTGCTTAACACACACACACTGGTTTGATCCCACTAAGCTATGTTTGGGATATTCCTTTGATGAATATTTGTGAAGAGATTTTGAATTTTAGATTAATTGTTTCTAAAGTATCTCAAAGTTAGGATGAACATTTGACTAGAGAGGGAATCATCAATTGTATCTCAACACTGAGTCTTTTAGTCATTATATCTTATACACTTAAAGAATCCTCTGAGTCATTTTTGGTCTCCCGTAATGAAGTCATGGCAAGAAAACATAAGGAAATTTGTCAAAAGTCTTACTTCAGTGCCACTATAATGCTCAAGCCCATGGTAAGCTTCATTACTTGCAAGCCAAAGTGTGGAAATATGTGAAAAGAAAAAGAATATCAAGAAAGAATAAAAGAAAGAAAAGAAAGAAAATCAAAATACTTGGCTTTTGGGTGTGCGGAAATCTCTATAGGTGTATCCCTCAAATCAAAGTGTAAATCACCAGAAGTGGAGCAATATCCATGAGATTATAGAGATAACATTGTCGGGCTATGGACGCTCACTGACAGCGAGGCTCTATCAAAGAATGCTTTTGGAGTTAAGACAAAGCACTTAAAATTATTCAACTTGCCATGATGGAACCAAAGAGTCATAGTGATCTTAAGAGATGGGAACGAATGAATTTTTGCACACACTTATAATTGAAGGATGAAAGATCTTGATACAATTTAGGATTCCTCTTTCCTTTTGAATGCCCTTCTAAGCTGGTGGGTAAGTTAGTTGTGATTAATTTTTTGATTCTAAGTTCAGAATGGGTTTTATCCTAGGAATATTCACAAACATTCCTCCCGTGGAGTCGCCAGATGTTGTGACCTTTTTCACACATCGTCCCATTGCAAATGGGGACCCTCTCTTTTCTTGCTTTCTAGGGTTTTGTTAGTGTCTTATGGCCTTCTGCATCAGTTTTACCAAGCCTTGCCCAGTTTTGAGCAGTTCAAGTCCTGTTGATTGAAAGTTAGTTTTTGCAAATCATGTGATTCCAGAGTACAAATGCCACTAGGGTGCTTAGAAAGGGCGGAGGATGAAGATTGCAATTGATTTGGATGAATTTGGACAACTTTCTATTTTAAGAAAGTTTGCTTTTTTGCCTTTTCCTATTTTTTAGGAAGTTTCATTTTTGGCATTTTTAGCCCGATCCCCAGTATGGCTATTTTTAGAAAGTTTTCCCTATTTTTTAGGGATGTCTTCCTTTTGCTTTTTCAAGATGGGAATCTAGGGTTTGCACTAGCACCACTGACCATCTTCGACCGAGACCCAAAATCTCCAAGTTTTGACCTAAAAAGCTAATTCCCTACATTTTAGGGGCTGTATCGCTTCAAATGGTTTGCCTGAGTATGGATTTCAAATTTCAAGTCAATCTGGTTAAATTTGGTTAAATTATGAAATTTTGAAATCTTCTAAATTTTTTCTAAGTCTAGCTAATGGAAGGTGTTGAGTGTTATGGCAGGTGTTCATCAAAGTACGCCATGTTGGGGAAGAGGATCAAGGACCGCCATGAAGCTATGCCTAAAAGTCTGCCATGCCATGAAGAAGGAGCATCAAAAGTATGCCATGTCTTGGAGAAGCCATGAAGAGGGGTTCTCAAACTCTGCCATACCTTGGAGAAGCCTTGGGAGTGGTCTTAAAACTCCACCCCATGTTGATGGCCCACACTCAAAAGTCCGCCCTATCCTAGCAAGGTGATGGCGAACTCCAGGAAGTTCACCCATGAAATTGGAGACTCAAAAGTCTACCATGTGGGAGTGCTTCAAAACTCTGCCCTATATAGGAGCCTCCATAGAACTCCGCCCTATGACTTGGGGTCATATCAATAAACTCCTCCCAAGGCCTTCAAATGTTGAAGAGGTGTCAAAAGTCCTCCATATGCCTTAGTTGAAACTTTGCCTTGGTTGAGTCATCACCAAAGTTCGCCCAAAGGAGAGTCTTCTAGAAAGTCTTCCATGAAGAGTTAGAGCCTAAAGTACCGCCATGTAGAGGTTGACCAAAAGTCCACCATAGGTTAAGAAGAATAAGAAGAGGGAGCCCAAAACTCTGCCCTCCTTAGTGCCACCTCCAATGTCCGCCCTAGAAAAGATCTTCAAAACTCCGCTCTAGGCCATGTGAAGGCCTTCTCAAACTCTGCCATGCCTTGGAGAGGTAAGGAAAGTCCACCCAAGTTTGACGAATATGAAGGTGAGTCTTCAAAAGTCCACCTAAACATGAAAGTCAAACAAAATCAATGAAAATGCAAGTGATGTCATGAAAATCCTTCAAGATTTCGAACTTAAATCCAAAATAGAAAGTTTTCAAAATGAGAATATTGGAAGATTGATAAGGATTTCGAACTTAAAACCAAAATGGAATGTTTTTTTAAAGGGAATATTGAGGATTACTAAAGATTTCAAACTAAGTTCTAAATTAGAATCTTTTGAAGACATCCTTTTTACAATCCTAGTTCGAGTTAACCAACTAAAAACAAAATAGAAACTTGCATTATTGAAAGATTTTTGAATTTGGAAACATGACAACACTTTCCTAAAGAATGAAGTTAAAATTGGAAACATGAGTTGGAAGATTTTAAGGGTTTCTAATTGAGGATTTAATTTTATTTACAAATACTTCATTGTAAACTTCATTTCTACACCAAGAAGTTTGAAAATATTAAGGAGAACATAGTAAAATACTTTCAGTTTGGAGTTCATCTGGAGAAAGTTTTGGATATTGCTAGAAGTTGGATAAACTTTTTGACAAAAGTTTGACAGATTTGTGAGTGAAGCCAACAAGTATAAGGGAGAGTTATCTAATCTCTCCTGAATTTTTGAGTATTTTTGACAAATTGCCAGCCTTACTTCCATTTATTCAAAGGTGAAATTAAATTCATGATGCAGATTTATGTATTTTCTGAGTTTTTTCTAGAGTTTGAGAAATGATTTTTAGTGAATTTGTTCGAACTTCTAAGGAAGGAATATCATTTTTTTGGCTAAGTATAAGAAATTTTTGGAGTTATAACACTTGGTGTTGATTTAAGATCACAACCATATTTGAAGATTGAAGGGTTTTAAGATGAAATTTGAGTTTTAATGGCTAAGTATGAGAATAAAGTGAAATTTTCTGAAACTTAGCCATTTCGCAGCCCCATTATTTTCTTCAAGTTGCAAATTAATTTATAACTTAAAGTTTCATTGTTTGCTTGCAGATCCTAGGTAGGATGAAATTTCAAGTGGATAAAGATGCTCCTCTAGAGTCAAGGATGACTTCAAAATGGAAAAATGTTAGTGACACCAACCTTGGACACATCAATCTGAGGGAATTTAAGAAGTGAATGTTTGGTTTGGACAACCTTGTGCCTACCACCATTGTGTGAAAGATGATGAAGAGTGGCATAGTACACATTGTTGGTTTTCTTCCCACCATGCAATGCATCGAGTTAGTGGTTGAATGTGATAAACATTACAACCCCACCAGTAAGGACATTGTGGCACCTGATGGAAGAGTGCTAGTGAACATCAGTGATGAGGCTATCAAAGAGGCCTTTAGGATCCCAGAGTATCACAACATGGTGTATATGATGAAAGATGAAGCTGATGACATGTATCAGGACCACTTGGAGGAGTATGATGCCATAGTCAACCATTCCTGACTGGACAAGCCAGGAAGGGTGCTTGCAAACTTCAAAGGAAGAGCCTGGTGAGGGCGTACTTCAAGGAGGACATTGGGGACATGATCGTTCTACTTAACAAAATAATGGGAAATCCTTAGGGTGCCCCATTTGAACCCTGGATGTATTATTTCATTAATGAAATAATGAATGGAGTAAAAATGATAGACTGGGCCAGGATGATTAGCGACAACCTAGACAACCAGTTGAGGAACCTAGAGGCGAATAGAAATTTCTTCCTGAGTTCTTACCTATTTTATTCCTTGGCCAGGACCTACAGATACAGAGGTCTCACTTGCAGAGGAGAAATAGGGAACAAGGAGAACCAATTTCTAGTGTATGATTGATATCCCCAACTCCACATGGAAGAGAAATTCCATTTCAAAAGAGTGAATGATACCTTCCTCATGCACACCACTCAAACATTGCAAGGTGGACTGCACCAGAGGCTCTCTCAGGAGTCTATGGACTTCATCACTCAATTCAGGTATTGGTATATCCAATATCCAAAGTTTACTTACCTTAGAATTCAAGGATTCTTAGGGCCTCCCTACAAGCTTCCAGCTTACCCTACCAACCAAGTTGTGTTGCTCAAAGTTGTAAGGCAATTTGAAGAGTATATGGTAATTTAGAGGGAAAAACAAAAGAAGGCAGGGACTTCATCTCTTACAATTGGTAATAGTCTAAAAACATGTCCATTGGCACAAGCTATTGTGACAGCTGAGAAGGAGCTAGCCTGGTATCCCTTTTATCAGTACAAGGAAAGAAATAATTTTGATCCGTTAGGATAAAGAAGGTCAAAGGGACAACATATGAACACAGGGCCGATCTAGAAGGTTATTGGGCTAATGCAACCGATAGCTTCAAGATCAAGAAGAGATTCTGGTCGAGAATTCCTTTGAACAAGGTGAGGGCAATAGAGGTATTCAGAGTTACCGATCAAGTAGAGGATAGCCCAGAGCTTCAGCAGCCAGGTTTTGAAAAGATGAAAAATGAACCACTAGTTTTAATAGATTGGACAGAGGGAGAGAAATCAGATTTAGCAGACCTCATGAGGATGGTGGTTGAGTATTCGAGGTGGTGGACATCTAAAAGGAAAAGGCAATTAAAAGCCAAAGGTGTTGCCTTGACCTATGAATTGATGGGAGTAGATGATTCTTCATCCGCCAATCCTTGTATCTCTGTAGGAAATGCCCAGAATCCAAAAAGTGTTGGGTCTCAAAAGAGGAAGGAGTTGGCTGGAAGCTCCGTAAAGCTCACAGGGAAAAGGATTGGAGGTGAAAGAAGGGAGTCTAGAAAAGGCCAGTCCATCTTAAGTGCTACTTCTATTGTGCCCGCTCAGAATGCAGCTAGGGCTGAAGAGATGATTATGTGCATGGTTAATAATGAAGCGATAGTGCCTTCTCCTTCGGTTGAGGAAGTAATGAAGGAAGTTGTCCAAAGTCTAGACAGAGAGAAAATGGAAGTGCTTACAGTCTTCTTGGATGGCATACCTACAAACCTTAGAGGGATAGATGATGGATTTGACCAGAACACCATGGAGCAGTCAACTATCGCAGAATGGCTAAGGGAAAGAATAAAGGCCAAGGTTCCCAAGGAGGCCTGTTCTGAAGGAATTACAATAGAATTTCTAGAGAAGGTAAATGATCTAGTTATAGTTAAACCACCTAAGCCCACCAAAAAGTTTTTGTTAATCCAGAGAGACAATGTAGGATACAGGACAGTCCAGATAGCGGTGCCTAAGGAAGGAAAAACTAGGGACAATGTCATTGCAGATGATTACAAGATCACTGCCATAGAGCTGGGTAAGTCCACCCAAGACCAAGAGGTCTAGTATTTTGATGAATTTTGTAATGCTTTGGATGCAAGTTTAGCTCAAGAGAAAGAGAACACAAAGAAGGTTGAAGAAGAAAACTAGTAATGGAGAAAGTATGTTCTCCATCTCACCAAGCCACTTAACCATTAGATCTCGGTTACCCATCCATAGCCTCTTCAGCAGGAATCAATGAAGGATTATGAGGATATGAAGGGTACTTTCACATAAGCCAAGGAGTGGATTTCAGATGCCTTAGCATGTCTAGATATACTGGTAGAGAATTTAGTGTAAGCACATGAGTTGGCCTCTTCACTTCTCAGTCGTATCCAGGATCTAGCCACCAATTCATGGAGGAAATTCAAGATGAAATACTTCCTCATCTGAAGGTCATCAGAGGCTTGTCAAGAAGAAGCCTAGTGGATGCAGGTATCATACAGGCTGGAGATAGGTACAACTTCAGCAGATGGTATTACACCTTGGTTACCCAGATTGAAGTTTTGAAGAAATCTGAGACCAAGTGCTTTAAGACAGAAGAGAGTGTCAGGGAGATTTTGAGAAAAGTATTTCATGTAGCATTCAAGATTTGGAAGAAAGAGAGTATAAGGGAGAATCATTTGCAGCCAGAGAACCTGAGAGCCAGGATTCAGTCAAGTTTCATCAAGGATTGAGGGATGATTGACAAGGGTGATCTTTCAAAGATTGCAAACTTTCTCTTCGTCAATGAAAACTTTCTTGCCCAGGAAGTTGAATGGGAAGACACCCTCACCACATGTACCGATGATGTGAACATCATCGACTTCTAGATTGGTAGTTTGTTAAGTGTCACCATGGAGGAGGTCAAGCTTATTGTGTCCAGGTACATCAAATCTATGAAGGAGGAAAGTAGGCACTCACCGTAGTGAGATTAGAAGCTTTGCCATGTGTCACTTTCTTATTCACTCAAATTGATGGTGTTTTGGGAAACCCTAATTAGGGTTTGTTGCTTTCACTCTTGGCCCTTGATCACTATTCTATCTCGGCCGTTTGTTTATTTTGAAAAACTATATAAGGCTACCTCCTCTCATTTGGAGAGTGTGATTTTTTTATGTATTGTTCCTTAAGGTCATTTCCAGATAATATATTGCATGTGCACTTACTTTGTAATCTCTATTGTTTGAATGATTTGCATGGTTTCAATTACCTCAACACTTAGTTGAAATTAATCTAGATTTGCTTTCATTGTTGTTAATTTGAATGAAGGATTTGATAAGTGTCAACCAATAGTGTATCTCCACTCATACTTTTGGTGAATGGATGATTTCCATTTCACCATGCAAAGTTAGCCTAAGCTCATCCTCTGTGCACCCCAACATCTTAATCATAAGCACAATCCATTGAAGATTGCACTGACTTTATGTAGTTGTCCCTAGTTTGGCAAAGCAAGGTTTGGTTTCTTGAGAGCACCCAATTGACACCATCTCTAGAGTTCATAGGATTAGATTAGCCTTCTTGAACCCTACCTCTTTTCTCCTTTTTGAAAGTCTAAATTCCTAGAAAATCCAAAAAAAAAGAGCCTAAAATTTCTAAATCCATCTAAGTCCAGCAGTTCAAGATAGTTGTTAAATGTAAGTCCCCCTTGAGATTTTCAGCATACACTACCCAAGAAGCTATTCCACTAAAGTCACTTGTTCACACATATAGACCTTGGAATTAGTAGTGATTTTTCTGGAGAGGATAGAATACCTTTGGGTATCCTATTCTAATGTTTGGTAGATGATAAAACAAACACCAACATAAAATGGTGCTAGAAGGAGGGCTGATGGTGATGAACGCTTGAACAATTGATATCCAAATTCTATCAATTCATGTTTGGGGGAGCAATTTTAAGGGATTTTTAACCCTCCTCCAAAGTGCAATAAAATGGCACTAGAAGGAGGGCTTTTCCAAGATAACAACTTTTAAATAGTCAGACTTGAGATCACACAAGTTCATAGTTCTTCAACCCTCCTCCCACACGCAACATACAAGAGCATTCAGAGGGCTTTATCGCTATCTAGTCTCAAAGTTACCTATTTTGGATAATAGATATGAGGCAGCATGGTATTTCCACATGAATTCCCATTCAACCTGTCCCTTGAATAGTCTAAAAAAGGACTAAATCAATCACATATTGTAGATCAATTACGAGCACTTGCTTGGAAATCAAAGGTAAATTACTCTCAATTCAGACAAGTGAGTCACATTATTACCGAGGAAGAAGAAAAGGGTCAACAAATAGAGACCGTGATCAAGGAAAATCTAGAGAGACAAAGGATTTCTACCCTTCACAAGCAAGTTCTTAAAGAAATTAGACAATTTTCCTTTTGGTCCACTAACATGGTAGGGGATGGGTTTGTCCATCACTCCTCCTGAACCAAGAAGAGACCCCAAACTAGTGATACAACCAGATTTGAGATTCAACGACAAACAAGAGAATATCATCATTGAGTTATATAGCTTGGCCTGGTTTGTGAAAAGAAATTATCCCAATTGGTGTCGAATGTGCTTTATCCTTGAAGAAGAAGAAGAAATTGCTAACTGCATCAACGCACAAAATCGGAGAGAATAGGAGGAAGTTAATCCAGCTCTTGAACCTGCTCCTGCACTACCTCAACAAGAATAGACGCTATGCTAGATCGCATAAGTTCTTTCTCCCTAGATAAATTTCAGAGAATCCTCAAATCAGCACAAAATTCATCAAAGGAATTCATGGAGTTAGAATGACCCACAAGATCTAGACAAAAGAGAGAAATTTCACCAAAGAAAGGAAAAACTCTAGAATTGCAGGAAAAACTCTGAATTTTATTAGTTTGCAGTCACCAAAAACTTTTGTCCTTACACTCTCACCTTGGGAATTGGATCCACAAGGTGTATAAACCACTCCACAACTGCTCTCAATTGAAAAAAAGAGGTTAGAGCCATTGGAGGATTTCAAACAAACAAAAATGCAAAATGTGCATAAAAGTTGCTCATGACAACTTTTGACAGCTTTTGCAAAAGTTGTCAAAATGTCATCTTTTGCCTCCTAGTGCCTTGGGTCAAGTCTAACCCCTCCTAAAACATCCTAGAAGCACTAAAACCACTAGGATAACTATGCCCTACACACATTTGAACCCCTATTGTCCAAAAGTCCTAATTGGCTTATAGAAATGCCAAAATAGGAGTTTGGCTCACAAGATGGGGTTCTTTATTACAAACACACAATGCATGATTGAAACACATACAAAACATCCTAAAGACATGTTTGATGGATTATCCTTCCTCCTCTAAGTCTGACTTATCACCTTGAAGGGGTGGTCCTGCACCAATTCATTTGCATCTTCCTTAGATCAGTTTTGGCGATTTTTTAATGCCCCATGGAAATCAAGAGTTAGAAACTTTTCTAAAATTCTTATATATTTGTCACCACGCAAAACTTTTCATGAAACTAAGAGCTCATGATGGTATGGTGAGGGAGAAAGAAATCCATTTCTTTCTCTTCCCTATAGGATGTCCAAATAGGGGTAGAAGAATTCACAGGGTAGTATGGATGGAGAAAATTTGGTTTCCTCGCCAACCCGTGAGGTGAAGATAGCTAGAGGAAAGGCAACAGAAGATGAGATAAAGATGCAAGAATTAATCTCCTGCCACCTTGCAATGTTGGAAGGGGCTTCCAAAAGGCATTTCCAAGAAACATAAAATGATTACTAGAAGTTACGAAGTTAGGGTTTGAAGTGAGAAGATGTGGGGCCATGATCGTGAGGTGTACTCTAAAGGAAGTCACTGTAATATTGATTTACAACTCTGGAACAAGATTTTGCCAAGATTTCATCAAAAATGAACTATTTGTGCCATGCCTATGAAGTGAAGACCTACAGCTACAACACAAAACACTCAATAGATCATTACAAGCATGGTTAATGAATTTAAAGCAAAGAGAGATAAAACCATACCTAAGCGATCTATCGCCTCCTAGTAAATGCAAGTATGAATTTCGCTCTCAGATTTGGTTAGGTAAATTCTAGTGACTTGACTACACCTAGATGGAGGATTTAAATGATAAATGATGCATTCAAGCTAGAAATGATAATGATTAAGCTACATGATTCCATGATTATGATAGAAAATATACTAAAATGATGTAATTAAGCTATGATAACAATTCTCAAATGATAAACTAAACTTGCATATGCCTATAGTAACAATGCTTGAAATGCAAATGTGATAGGATGATTATTGCTCCAAAATGAGGTCTATTTATAGGATTTCCAAGGCCAGGGGTGAGGTGGCAGGAATCAATGGTCAAGATTAAGTCTGAAGATATCAAGGGTGAGATTGGAGGAGGTTGAAGAAGAGGTTGGATAAAAGGGAACATTTGTCATCTCTATGGTGACAAGTGTCAAGAAGCTTCTAGAAGAGGTTGGATGAAAGGGAACATTTGTCATCTCTAATGTGACAAGTGTCAAGAAGCTTTGTTCATGAGAGAGCAAGGTGTCCAAGGAAAGGGGACATGTTGGTTAGGATGTGCAAGCTAAGATGGGGTTAATTAAACCCAAGGTTAGATGAAATGGGTTAGGTTAGAGGGATGGTTAGGAGAATTTGAATAAAAATTCAAATAATTGGAAAAGGCTAATTAATCTCAACAACTCATTATTGATTTGTTTTAATTAATTAGGAGATTTAGAAGAAATGAATTTGATGGGGGGAATTAATTAATTTGAATTAATTAATCAAAGGTAATTATGAAAATGAACCTATTAAATAAATCCTTAGATTTATTAATATGTAGATGAAAGGGGGAATTTAATCAAATTACTTAGTGAATTCAATTAAATTAGGAAGGGGGATTAATTAAATAATTGCTTATTTAATTAATTATCTTCAGACCATATTTAGGTGTATACATTTTGCCCCTCTTTGAAGCAAGTTGTGATGATGCATTCATTCAAAGAATAATCTCATTTTGATGATGATATTGGTTTGATAGGATGCCCTAGCTCTTGATTGATAGATTGCGATATGATGATGCCCCCTCGAGAGATCAATTGAGATAATTGATCTTTGGAGTTTTTATATTTTTTGTGAAATTGATATCCCGATTAGAAATGATTTGATGTCTTCAACTGTGGTTGATGAAAATGCAAGTTCTACAATCACGGTGATGTGGTTTTTGATGATTGATAAAGCTTGATTGATTAGATTGATAAGATCGAGATTTAGTCTAGTTTTAGGAATGATACCTCTTGTATAAGACAATGATGATCAAGGTGTCTAGTTTCAGGAATGATATATCCTATATAAGACATGAGAGAATCAATTTAGATGTGATTGATTGATAGAATTGATAAGATTGATTGGATAAAGAACTGACAGTTTGTTGATATCATAAGATTTTCGCTGGGTCGACAATACCTGGAGAGATATGAGTCATCAGTCTAGTTGCGTATACACTTGTGATGATACCTTGATGATTCCTACAATAGATTGAACCTTGGATAAAAGGAGCATACGGGATCCCATGCAAGAATGAAATGCATGCTAAATGCAAATGAAATGCAAAGCTACGAGTAGAGCAGTCACTGGATTATTGCATTTTTTCATCATTGAGATTTTTAAAATGTCAGAAGTGAGTGCAAACATTGATGGTATAATTAGCCATGATGAACTGAGCACTGCTTTCCTGGATTTTGATATGGAAAGTTAGCACAAGCATCGAGGTATAATTGAACCAAGATGACCTGAGTGTTGCTTGTGTAAAATAGGTAGTATTAACCATTTTAATATGCAAATCAAAAATGTCTTCGATGATACTCTGATGATCATGCCCTAAGACAAATTTGCACATATTAATGATTAATTTTCAGACAACAGGCAAGAAAAATATCATTTTTCTTCCTTGTTCCTCTAGTCAAAGACATCCTGGAGTCACTCAGAAATCATGATAGCGAAAATCAATTATAGAAAAGTTGAAAAACTATGTTAAAATCATTATTCAAAAGATATCATCCATGCATTTAGACTGACTTTGTGATAGTTTGATGGTTGATAATTTGATCTCGTGTTCGATGTTGGATATGTCACAGTTTTTTCTTGATAAGAGTTGTCTAACCATTTATTCTACCTGTTTGATTAAGCTCAAAATTGATCAAAAGTTTTGCCCCAAGCTAAGTGTAGGATTTTTCCCCAAGCCTAGAAACAAATTATTTATGATATACCCAATGATCCAAACCATGGCGAGAAGCCACCTGGGATGCCTGCATATGTACAAAGCTTTATGATGCATATGAATAGCGTTGATGGAAAATGAATGCAAGCAGAAAGATGCATGAACTAATAGATGGAAGAGCTAGCTGACAAATAACGCCTTTTTGCTAGGTTTTCACCATTTGTTTTTATTGCACTTTTTCTCATATTTGATTTTTTGCTTTTTCACTGTTTTTGATTTTTTGCTTTTTCAGACATAAAACTTCTTCAAATGTATGCTATTGATGGGTTCTTCAAGCTTATCTTTGTCTTGTCTTAATAGCTGATATGCTCCTGATCCAAATACTATTGTGATTACAAATGGACCTAACCATTTTGGTTCAAACTTTCCTTTCTTTTCTTAATCTGCCTGGTTGCATGGATTTTCTTTTAGTACTAGTTCCCTACTTGAAAAATTTGTGGTTTGACCCTGTGATTATAACTCCGACACATTCTGTGTTGATATACCTTTAAATGATCAAAGGAATTTTGTCTTCATTTATGTATTAGTTCTAACTCTTGTAATCTAGATACTTGATGTTCTTCATCTGGGATGAGACCTTTTAATGATACTCATAGAGAAGGTATCTCTACTTCTATTGGAAGTATTGCTTCTGATCCATAAACAAGAGAGAAAGGTGTGGCATCTGTTGGTGTGTGGATACTAGTACAGTAGGCCCATAGAGCAGGGTTCAATTGAATATGCCAATCTCTTCCAGCATCCTTCACTATCTTTTTGAGGATTTTCAAAATAGTTTTATTTGATGCTTCTACTTACCCATTCCCTTGCAGATGTTACGATTAATGATAGTCCCAAGGATACTGAGAGGGGGAGGGGTGAATCAGTATCTAACCAGTGAAGAGAATTTTTAACCTTATTAAGTATTTTGCATTCCAAAACAGTGTACCGGTAAACAAGAATTAATGCAGTAAATAGGAACAGTAAAGATAGCATAGAAAACACACCATAACACAAGATTTTTAATGAGGAAACTCGGTGTGGGAAAAACCTTGTTGGGATTTGTGACCCACAATATTCGTTCACTGGCCAATGAATGGATATTACTTACAAGAGGGGCCTACACATGCCGGAAGGCCAACTGCCTAGAGCTCACTGCTCAATTACCAATGGAAGTCTCACTAACTTACAAAATGGATTATGAGAATCCAATTCAATGTACTGCTACAATTCAGCATCTTCTATGCTAGGTTTAGTACCAGTTTAAGCTCATACTATAACCATAAACCTTATACAAAATATGCCTTAATATTCGCTTATGACTTCTACATTATCCATGTGTCCATCCTATGTCAAAATGATTTACAAGATCTCATACATATATGAGTCTTATTACAATATACCATGTTGGATTTACAAAAGATATTTACAATTAAATACAATAAACAAAAGCATGTCAGCTGGGGTGCCGATATACATTGTTGTCGTTGCCGGTGAAGTGCCTATCGGTGCCGGTGCCTGTTGGTGATCTACCAGATGAATGTCAGGTGGCTTCCTATAGGTTTCTGATAGGTTGCCATCAATGAAAACACTATCATTTCTCACTAGAGTGTAGAATGCCAACAATCTCCCCCTTTGGCATTGATGGCAACACTGATGAGAAAAATCCAAAAATCTGTTTCCAAAAATGAAGTCCAAAAAGTTACCAAAAATGTGTGCTCCCCCTAAGTAGATGATCTCCTCTGAATAGCCATTTTTCTCTGTCCACTACTCCCCCTTTGACATCAATGACAAAGGTTGTCAAAAATTGTCAAATGAGTGCAAATTTCAGCTTGAACTTTGTAACCGGTTGGTTACAATCTGGAATATGTCTACTAAAACCAAGTTTAAGCCTTGAATAAACCTATTACTGTCCTTCATAGCTACCTCAGTTCTCTGAATTGTACCGATGAGATGATGCATATGTTCCTCTAGTGTCTTTTGTTCTTGAATTAATGCCTCAGAGATTTCTTTCCTTAGAGAGATAAGGTTATCTAACTTAGGACTGAGTTTGCACTTAATCTCTCTAGCTTTTCCCTTTTCCCTTTATCCTTTCCTTCTCTTTTACCAACTTCTCCAATTTTTCTTCAAATCCAGCAATTTCTTGCTCAATAACTAATATAGGTTCAGATGAACCAATGATATTATTAGCTATATCATTTATCTCCTTTTGAACTTTGCTAATTTCCTTATCAATGTCTACTGTCAATAGATTTGCCTTGAAAGTATCTCTATGGAGTTCCTTATACTCCAAAATTGTTGCATTTAGTGCTGGTAAAAGTGTATTGATGTGTTCCATGCACTTGTTTATTGTTTCCTCAAAGAATTTTTCTTTTTCCTTTTCCATTTTCTCCTTGAATGTTTCCTCATTAATTTGGTCAATTGTCAGTATATTGCCAATAATATATTTAGAAAATGTGTCTAACTGACTTAAAGAATCCTTTACATTATCTACATTGCATTTGGGTGCAATCAACTTAAGAATAGGAATTGTGTCATCAATTACCTTATAGGCCAATGCATTACAATCAGTTATTCTCTTTATTGAATCCAGAAGTACTTCAGTCACATTAGTAGGTCTAAATTTTGTTAGTGAAGTACTAGATGTCTGGCCAACTACCTCTACAAATTATGTGCTTTCGGTGGGAGTAACCAATTTGCTTGAATCGACCTCTAGTGGGTCAGTCTGTGTTTGCATTTCCACTATCAATGGTTTTGGTCTCTCTATGATTGTCAGTTTCACTACCTCAATGTGTACTCGTGACTCTACCGGTTTCTCATTATGTTTTTCTATGTTACCCACTGTCGGTGTCTCAGTTACTGTCTCTACAGGTTTCTTAGTGCTTGAATCAATATTATCAGTAACCATTCCACTGTCCAATGTTTCCACTGAATGCTCAGCTTGCTCTTCTTGTGTCTCAACCCCAATATTATCTGCCTGTGTTCCAACCTCAATATTATCTATCGGTTGCTTAGTAGAAATATCATTTTTCATTTCCTCTGTGTTCTCCTTATCAACTACAATGTTTACTTCCTGAGTGTCAATATTCATAGTGTACAAAATTTCTGACTCAGGGTTGGTATCCTCATGTGGTATATCCACATTCTCAATAGCCGGTATGCTATCAGTCAGTACCGGTGGAGTAACTAAAGGTGGTGGTAGGTTTTCAGTTACCTTAATGTTGGGTAATCCACCTACTTTACCTTCCCCCTTGTTTTTGTCCTTTTGATAAACTTTGAAAGTTTTCTTTGGTTTGTTTAGCTCTTCCTATTTTTCCTTCTCTACAAAGAAGATATCCCACTTGTCTGTTGTTTCTTTTGCAATTTCATTTACCCTTCCAGCCATTAGGCTCACATGTCAGTTTCCACTTGCAAAAAATGATCTATTAGCTTCACTAATTAATTCATCAATTTCTTCTACAGAGTTGACCAGATGCATAGCTAGTAGTTTTTCAATCTTTAGTTTCTTGTCAAGCTCCATGACTGCAGTTCTCTTTGCATCTAACCTCCTGTACAATTCACTTGGCAAATCATCTACAACTTCTATTAATACTTTCTTGTATATATCGAGATGTAGTATTATGCTATTCTCAATACTTTCCTTTTCTTCATTAGTGAATGTATTGTATAGTTTTCTAACATTAGCTAAGTTACCGTCATCAGTTATCTCACTCAATAAGTTGTCCAATGGTGGTATAACCTATTTTTTCTTTTTCTTCTTTGGTGTCAACTTCTTTGTTGGTGGTCTCACTGCCTGTTGCTTCTGCCTTGGTGTGCTTGTTTTCTTGAGAGGAGGAGAGAGTACCGGTGAAGGTTTTCTCTTCCTATCAGCTCTTTTAAACTCAGCAGGTATCTCACTGTCAGATGGTGTACCGACCGGTGAGATGTGAGCCTCTGGTTGTAATCCTTCTAAGTCACTTTCCTTTATTCCAATTATGTTCATGACATTTTCTTTTATTTCCTTAACTTATTTAGATGCACTCCTTATGTACTTTTCTCTTCTCTTTCTCTGTTTCAATGTTTGTACATCACTTTCTATTGTTTGTGCATTTCCAAAAACTTTTTCTTCTGGTTCTCTAGGGGCTTCTAATAGGGCTTTGGCATAAGTTTCAATGATGTTTACATCTGCCTCATGCCCTATTTATGTTACCCATATAGTTTTAGGAAGAATGGCCTCCATCCAAATTTCATCATTTTTTTATTAAAAAGCATATTTCTTTTTCATATTTGTCTACAACACTTTGTGGCAGTCTCTCTCTTTTTTTCATTTTTGCTTTGAAGGTTTTGAAGTACTCTGTTATATTGTTTTCTTTGTTTGTGCCCATACCAGTGAAGATTTCTAGTAGTTGTTTGCCTACCGGTATATCATAACCAAAGTATTTCTTACCAATATTGGGAACCTCTTTTTTGAAGTACAACATGAGACATACAAGAATATTGCCAAAATGAAAAGTACCTTTCTTATCACCTTTGATCTTTTTTTGGTTGTCTATCAACTCATCCTTTAACCACTCACATACATCTATTTTTTCATCATTATTGACCATATCATAAGCACTTTTAATTCAAAGACTGGATACTGAGTTAATTTAGTTTGCATGTGTGGTCTTATAACCTAGGATCATGCTTATAAATCTGACATTCTCATCTTTAACATCATTTGCTCTTAGGGATCTACTATCATAGGTTGCTCTTGTTAATGTCATCACTGTGTTATTGGATACCCTTTTAGTTTTATCTGGCCTACTACCGGTGGAGGATAAACCAGTCACTGCCCTAACTACTTCCTTGGTGATTTTACAAACATAATCTAGCCAAAAGAATTCTCCATGAACTCTACTAAGGACAATCCTTACTACCTCTTTAGGAAAATCAAGGATGTCCAAGATTTCCACAAAACCTAAAGTTTCAATTACCTTGTGTTTAGGTTTTACATTTCTACTTTCATCACAGATAATAGTTGTAAACATTTTCAATATTTCCTCGGAACCTAATTCCTCAATATGGCAATGAATATAGATTCTAGGGTCTTCAGCATAAGCAACACCTTTTGGAATTTTTGAAAAAGCACCTATGGAATCATCTTGTTTCGCTATCTCGGGAATGATTTTTAAAATGGGTCTAGGGTGTTTCACAACTTCTACAACAGTAGGGTTTGCAATAAATTTAGGAGCAGAGGAGGAAGCCACTGATAAATACCTTAAGCTACCTGATAATGGTTTGAGTGCTTGAAAGAGATTTCTTCACTTCTCATCTTGGATGCCTTCACTCGGATTTTTGCACTCTCTGAAAGTTTGTATGCTTGGTGAATTGAAAAAGAGGGAAAATCAAAGATTTATAATGTCTTTTTCTCCAACAATTGTAATAAATGTTTTCCGGTTAAGTGAAACTTAACACATATGCTGGTAGAGAAGAAGTTCATCTTGTCGCCATCAACCGAGGGTAAACTTGCATGATTTTCAACTTGTTGCAATACCCCCAAGGGTTACTTTTTTAGTTGGATGAAGAGTCTCCTGCTGATGGAGTAATACTTTGTTCTACCGATGAAGAAATAGTCTCATCAACATTTTGATTTGTCTTTCTAATCCATTGTCTTGAAAATTCTTTCTTTACCTCATCAACATTCTCTTTGCCTTTCAAACTGGGTTCTTTATTGTTTGTCGGTGAAGTCTTGCTTCTACAAAATTTTGCAATATGTCCAATCTTGTTACAAGCATAACAAGTCACATTATTCTTCTGAATAGCCTTTCCATATCCTATGTTGATTTGTGTTCTGCATTAGCTAGATAAGTGCCCAAATCTTCCATAAACATAAAATCTTACATTCATTCTGCAATTTTCTGAATTGTGACCAATTTTGTTGCATTTGGAACATTGACCGATGGGTGCATTAATGTTCAGATTGTTTCTAGATCTACACTGATTTTCTCTATGACCATACTTGTTACAGTTAAAGCATTTCCCATTAAATTTGTAAGCATTAGGTTGTCTTACCGGTTTACTATGATCATGATTGTTTGCAGTACTGAAACTTTCACCAACTTCAAATCCAAGTCCATTAGGGTCTTCATTAGGTTTCTAACTTTTCAACATACCATCAAGTTCTTCTAAACTTTTCTTGAATTTATCTTTATGTTGATTTGTAGTAGCCAACTCATTTTCTAGAATTCCCTTTTGTCTCATTAGTTCAATTTTATCATGTTCCATGTGAATCAAATTTGTCTTCAACATATCATTTTCATGGATGAGTCTTAGATTTTCATTTCCAACATCATTGAGTCTTCTAGTCAAGTCATCTTCATTCTTCTTTCTATCTTCAATGTCTTTACAAAATCTCATAGTCATATCTTGCATTTCACTCCTCAAAGTCATTTTTTCTTGCCTCATCTTGTTTACAAGCTCATTAACAGTTTCCTTTTCATCATCATCACTCTGCATATTCTCATGAAGTTCTTTTCTCTTATTTCTAATAATAGTGAGATTCTCCTATAGTCCTTGAATAAATTCTTGTGCAGTCCTTAGATCATCTTCAAGTTTGATATTCTTCAACTTCTCTGCATCATAGTCCATAAGAGCTTCTTCTAATTGCTTTCTTAAGTTCTCCATCTGTACCGGTGTCAGAATCTTTCTCAAGTTGTTAGACTTTGGAAAATAGAGGATCAAGCTCTGATACCAATTGTTAGGATTAATGATAGTCCCAAAGATACTGAGAGGGGGAGTGAATCAATATCTAGCTGGTGAAGAGAATCTTTAACCTTATTAAGTATTTTGCATAACAAAATAGTGTACTGGTAAACAAGAATTAATGATGTCATGCTCTATGAAGTGTACCTATACCTGCAAACACAATGCAATCAATAAATAATTACAAGCAATGGTTAGTTAATTGAAACAATGAAATGTAAAACCATAGCTAATTGACTTATTGCCTCCTAGTAAATGTGAGTATGAAAATGCTCTCAGATCTAATTATGCAAATTCCAGTGACTTGACTACACTTAGATGGAGGATTTCAATAATTAAAATGCATGATCTAGTAAGAATAGCATGATTAAGCTATATGAGTTCATGATTGATCTAGAAAATAAACTAAGATTAAGATGCAATTAAGCTAAAATTGAGCATGATAACATTGCTAAAGAATGATAAGCCACAAACTAGATACCTATAGTAACAATGCATAAGATGAAAATGAGATGGGATAGATATTGCTCAAAATGAGGTCTATTTATAGGATTTCCAAGGCTAGGGGTGAGGTGGCAAGAATCAACGATCACAATTGATTTGAAGATATCAATGGTTAAATTGGAGGAGGTTGGTAAAGGGGTTGGTTTAAAGGGAACATCTATCATCTCTATGGTGACAAGTGTCAAGAGGCTTCTAGAAGAGATTAGATGAAAGGGAACACTTAGTGACAAGTGTCACAATGTTCTAGAAGATGTTGGATGAAAGGGGACATGTGGGTAGGTAGAATGGGTTAGGTTTAGGAATGGTTAGGTTTAGGAGTGGTAGAAGTCAGGAGAATTTGAATTTAGAAATTCAAATAATATGAAAAGGCTAATTAATCTCAACAACTCATGAATTTGATTAGTTTTAATTAATTAAAGGATTAGAAGAAATGAATTTGGTGGGGGGAATTAATTAATTTGAATTAATTAATTAAAGGGGATGAAATGAACCTATTAAATAAATCCTTAGATTTATTAATAAGTAGATGAAATGGGAAATTTAGTCAAATTGCTTAGTGAATTTAATTAAATTGGGGAGGGAGATTAATTAAATAATTTCTTATTCAATTAATTATCTTTAGACCATTTTTAGGTGTATACATTTTGCCCCTCTTTGAAGTGAGGTGTGATGATGCATTGATTCAAAGAATAATCTCATTTGGATGCTGATATTGATTTGATAGGATGCCCCAGCTCTTGATTGCTAAATTCTGGTATGATGATGCCCCCTCGGGAGATCAATTGAGATAATTGATCTATGGAGTTTTGCGAGATTGATATCCCGATAGATTTGATTTGATTTCTGCAACTATGTTTGATGAAAATGCGAGTTCTTCGATTAGCTTGATTGCTTAGATTGGTAAGATTAAAAAATATTGATTGATTAGATTCAGTCTAGTTTCAGGAAGGATCCATCCTGTATAAGACAAAAATGATCAAAGTGTTTGGTTTCAGAAAGGATTCATCCTGTATAAGACATGAATCAAAATTAGAATGTCTAGTTTTAGGAAGGATACATCTTGTATAAGACATGAATCAGAACCAGATCATCAGGTTTCAGGAAGGATACATCCTATATAAGACATGATAGAATCGATTAGGTTTGATTGATTGATTTGATTTGATAAGGTTGATTAGATAAAGAACTGACAGTTTGTTGATATTAAGTTGCATAAATATTTGGATATGCCAATTGTTGATTCTGTTGAGAGAGATAGCATAAGATTTTCGTTGGGTTGATAATATCATGAGAGAGATGAGTCATTAGTTTGATTGTGTATACACTTGTGATGATACTTTGATGATTTCTGTGATAGATTTAACCTTGGAAAAAAGGAGCGTGCAAGATCCTATGCAAGAATGAAATGCAAGCTATAATGCAAATGAAAATGCAATGGAATGCAAACTACGACTGGACTAGTCACTGGATTATTTTGCATTTTTGTCATCATTGAGCTTTTGAAATGTGGGAAGTGAGTGCAAACATCGGTGGTATAATTAAACCATGATGACCTGAGCACTTCTTTCTTGGATTTTTATATAGCAAGTTAACACAAGCATCGAGGTATAATTGAACCGAGATGACCTGAGTGTTGCTTGCGTAAAACAGGCAGTATTAATCATTTCAATATGCAAATTGGAAATGTCTTCAATGATATTCTGATAATCATGTCCCGAGACAAATTTGCACATATTAACGATTAATTTTCAGACAACAGACTAGAAAAATATCATGTTTCTTCCTTCTTCCTCTAGTCAATGACATCCTGGAGTCACTCAGAAATCATGATAGAGAAAAGAAATTATAGAAAAGTTGAACAATCACATTAAAATCATTATCCAAAAATATATTATCCACTGAAAAGTGTGTGATGTGTTTAGATTGATTTTGTGATAGCTTGATAGTTGATAGTTTGATCTTGTGTTCAATGTTGGATGTGTCTTAGTTTTTTCTTGATAAGAGTTGTCTAACTATTTATTCTACCTGTTTGGTTAAGCTCAAAATGATGCAAAGTTTTGCCCCCAGCTAAGTGTAGGATTTTGCCCCAAGCCTAGAAATAAAGTTGTTATGATATATCCAATGATCCAAACCATGGCAAGAAGCCACCTAAGATGTTTGCATATATAGAAAGACTTAGCATTGATGGAAAAATGAATGCAAGCAAAAAAATACATGAACTAATAGATGGAAGAGCTAGTTGACAGATAGCGCCTGTTTTTTATTTTTTTTATTTTTCAAACATAGAATTTCTTTAGGTGAATGCTATTGATAGGTTCCTCAAGCTAATATTCATCTTGTGTTGATAGATGATATGCTCCTAACCCAAATACTATTGTGACCACAAATGGACCTAACTAGTTTGTTTCAAATTTTCCTTTCTTTTCTCGATCTGCCTGGTTACATGGATTTTCTTTTAGCACTAGTTCTCCCACTTAAAAGATTCATGGTTTAACCTTGTGATTATAGCTCCAACACATTCTTTGCTGATATACCTTTAGATGATCAAAGGTATTTTGTCTTCATTCATGAATTAGTTCTAACTCTTGTAGTCTAGATACTCGTTGTTCTTCATCTGGGATAAAACCTTTCAATGATACACGTAGAGAGGGTATCTCTACTTTGATTGGCAATATAGCTTTTCATCCATATACAAGAGAAAAAGGTGTGGCACCTATCGGTGTGCGGATACTGGTGCGATAGGCATAGAGAGAAGGGTTTAGTTGAATATGGCAATCTTTTCTAGCATCATTCACTATCTTTTTAAGGATTTTCAGAATAGTTTTGTTAGATGCTTCTACCTGCCCATTTCCCTGTGGATAATATGGTGTGGAGAATCTGTGCTGAATTTTGAACTTCTCACATAGCTCTTGTACATCTTGATTCTTGAATGGTCACCCATTATCAGTGATAATTGTCATTGGTATTCCATAGCGACAGATGATATAGTTCCAGATAAATGCAGCAATTTGTTTTCCTATGATGTTGATGAGCGGTACCACCTCAATCCATTTTGTAAAATATTCAGTAGCTACCAGGATGAATTTGTGTCCATTAGATGAAGAAGGATTTATATTTCCTACCAGATCAAGTCCCCATTGACAAAAAGGCCAAGATGTTGCTAAAGCATGAAGTTCTTGTGCTGATGCATGAATCAAATTCCCATGGATCTGACATTATTTGCATGTTCTAGCTATTTTAAAAGAATCTCGTTCCATAGTAGGCCAATAATAGCCCAAGCATATGAGTTTTTTTGAATGGGTAAGACCACTTGAATGAGTGCCACAAATGCCATTATGGACTTCATGTAAGGCCTTCTCAGATTCTTCTTGTTTGAGACATCTTAAGAGAGTACCATCTAGACCTTGTTTAAACAGGGTATCTGTGATGAGAGTAAAATGGGAGGATTGGCGAATAAGGTTTCTCTTTTGGTTCTTTGATAAATCTAGAGGAAGGATATTGTCTTTCAGGTATGTGTAAGTTTGGCCATAGCGGGAGGAATCATGTCCAATAAGTTGACAGATGGTTCGGGAATCAGGACAATTATAAGCAGGATGAAAGAACTCTTCAACCAGGAATTCATAATGTTGTTGATTTTCCCATGTCTGCAATAGAGAAGCAAGTGTAGCCATTGTGTCTGCTACTTTGTTGTCATTTCTTGGAATCTGTTCAAATGTTATTTCTACAAAGTATTTCTTAAAATCATCAACCATCTTTTTGTAAGGCATGAGTTTGTCATCTTTCATTTGATAGTCATCAATGATTTGATTAATGACAATCTGAGAGTCTCCAAAGACTTGAAGTTGTTTTATATTCCATTATATAGCCATTTTGATACCTATTACCAATGCTTCATACTCTACTATATTGTTTGTGCACGAAAAGTTTAATTTGTATGCTTTCGGGATTGTATGCCCTTGTGGTGTGATGAATAGAATTCCTGCTCCTGAACCATGTTGTGTATATGAACCATCAAAGTATAGTTGCCTTGCTTTTGTTGTAACTATTAAGATATCAGCATCAGGAAACTCAATCTGTAGAGCATGGTCATCTTGAAGTGGTGTTTTCGCTAGTTGATCTGCGATGACTTGTCCCTTGATAGCTTTTCTGTCAACATATTTGATATCAAACTCGCTTAGAATCATGATCCATTTTGCTAATCGTCTTGTCAATGTGGCTTTCCTAAGTAAATACTTTAGAGGATTGATTTTAGCTATCAATTTGATGGAGTAAGATAGTAGATAGTGTTAGGTCTCAGAGATAACTGAGAAAGGGGGTGAATCAGTTGTCTAATAAATTGAAACCAAAAATAACTTAACCAACCTTAATGTTTAATATCGATAAACCATACTTTATGCCGGTATATAGTTTTATTAGTTAATTTTAGTACCGGTAAATATGAATGCATGAAATAGAAAGACAATAACATCCACAACACATAACACCAATATTTGTATGTGGAAACCCTGTAAGGGGAAAACCACGGTGGGAAACATTACCCACAATCAGATGATACTACTGCAGATAGTATGTGTATACAAATGGGGTCTGCACTTGTAGAAAGGCCAAGTGCCTAGAGCTCACTACTCAAACACAAATAGGAGTCACACTGACTACAATTGGATGGTTAAATCCAATAAGGATGTACTGCTCAAAATAGCATCTTTCTCTGCTGCATTCAGTACCGGTGTAGTTCTGATTGTCTTCACAAAAACCTTGCTTCACCTTCAAATGATGTTTGCGTGTATAGATCTGCTTATTCTCACATATACCTTCTTACAATTCCTTATCCCTATCGCATATTGATCTTACAAATAAGGTCTTACATATATACCATAACCTAAGACCAATTTTAGTAGGTCGGCTCTAAAAGATATTACAATAAAATTATTTTACAAATAAAAGAATAACCGATGCAATTCATCATGTCGACTTAATGCATTTACAATAATAATAAATCATTCCCAAGTCGTGTCATGCTGATCTAGAATAGATAAGCCTACCAGTGCTTATCTTGGACCTATTTGTCGCTAACAGCAAATATGCAATCACGAATGTAACAATGAACAAATCTCCAAGATAAAGTGTCCAATTGATGTCTTTGACATAACCAGGTGTTTTCCATATCATTCCAAGTGTCGGTGATCATTATATCCTACCAATGTACCAGATATCGGTGACTGTGCATAAGTCACTTGCTTGCCGGTGAACATTGCCGATTCTTCAAAGTGCAAGAGTCGATTCTTCAAAGTACAAGAGTTGATAAGTGATAGTAGGTGTTGACATCAATGACAAAACCATACCAAAATACCAACAATCTCCCCCTTTGGCATTGATGGCAACACAAGATGGAAAAACTATCAATGTGCCAAAACAGAAATGCCAAATACCAAAAACCAATAATCTCTTAGAATCAAAATTTAGATACAGAGAGTAGTCAATCATCTCAAAGTATCAATCTCTCCCTTAATGAATAATCTCTCCCCAAAAGATAATGTGTTTTTCCATAGATATCTCTCCCCCTTTGACATCAAATGCCAAACCTAATACAAAATCCAGGTTCAAATACAAAATACCAACCAATTTAGTATGCCAACTACTCCCCCTAAGAAGTAGCTCTCCTCATCAAAGTCGGAGTAAAAGATTTCTCTATTAATTCTATCGGTTGATTATAAACATCAACTGTCTAAGTCTCTACCAGTGGGGGTATGACCCCAAGCTGATCTCTAAGATATTGAAAGGTCTCCTTAGGTAGAGGTTTAGTGAAAATATCTACAATCTATTCTTTAGTATTCACATAAACTAGTTTTACTTCTTTTGCTTCAACATTCTCTTTCAAAAAATTCAGTTTGATAGAAACATGTTTGGTTTTAGAATGTAATACCAGATTCTTAGATATATCAATTGATGTAGTGTTATCACAATAGATAGTTATAGGTTCCTTTTATTTTACCTTTATGTCCTTCAACATATTCTTAAGCCATAATACCTATGTATAGTTAGTTGTTGCTACAACATATTCTGATTCTGTTGTTGATAAAGATGTACAACTGTGTTTCTTACTCAACCAAGAAATTAATCTGCTTCTAAGCAAAAATGCTCCATCGGTGGTGCTTTTTCTGTCATCCACATCTCTGCCCAATTTGCATCTATGTATGCACATAATTCAAAGTTTTCATCTCTAGGATACCATAAACCAAGATTTGTAGTGCCTTGTAAGTATCGAAAAATCCTTTTTACTGCTGATTCATGATTTTCTCTAGGATTACTCTGAAATCTTGAAACAATACATACTGCATTCATAATATCAGGTCTTGTTTATGTCAAATATAGTAGGCCTCCTATCATAGACTTGTACCTAGTCAGATTAACAGGTGTAGATTCATCCCTTAGTGGTAATTTGTCATTTGTAGTCATAGGTGTGCTTACTGGTTTAGAGTTTTCCATCCCAAATTTCCTTAGTAACTCCTTCAAGTACTTGGATTGACTCAAGAATATACCTTTATTAGTCTGTGAAATCTGCAATCCTAAAAAGAATTGTATTTCTCCAATTATAGACATTTCAAATTCTTGTTGCATTTCAATAGAAAAGTCTTTACATAATCCATCTTCTCCTCCAAAGATTATATCATCAACAAAAACTTCTATAACCAAAATGTCATCATTAGTCACTTTGTAGTATAAGTTGCTATCAGCATTACCTTTAGAAAATCCAGTCTTCAAAAGATACTTATCCAATCTTGCATACCAAGCTCTTGGAGCTTGCTTCAACCCATACAAAGCTTTTCTTAACTTGCAAACCATATCTTTGTTATCTGTCAAAGAAAATCCATTAGGTTCCTCAATGTAAACTTCTTCTTCAAGATCTCCATTTAGAAATGCACATTTAATATCCATTTGATATACTTTGTAGTTCTTGTGTGCTGCAAAAGCCAAGAATAATCTAACTGCCTCAATTCTAGCTATCAGTGCAAAGGTTTCATTATAATCAATTCCTTCTTTTTGAGAATATCCCTTACACACTAGTCTTGCTTTATTTCTGATTACCTTACCATCTTCATTAATTTTTTTTCTGAATACCCATTTTGTTCCAATCACATTTTTGTCTTTAGGCCGGGGAACTAATGTCCATGTTTTATTTTTCTCAATTTGTTCTAGTTCCTCTTCCATAGCTTTAATCCAGTGTTTATCTTCACATGCCTCATTAATTTATGATGGTTTAATTTGAGAAATAAGACATACCTCTTCATTTGCCAGTCTTCCTCTTGTCATGACTCCTTGATACTTGTTCCCAATTATCTGATTTTCAGAGTGATTCAGTCTTACATACCGGGTTGTCTTTGTTTGCTGTTGTTCCTCAGTTACAGTGGAGTTTTCAGATGATACCATTGTAACTAGATATTCATTCTGTACCAGTGGATTCAACGTAGGTTTAGAGTCTATATACCTTGAAGTTCCTCTAAACTGTTCATCAATCTTCACATTTGTACTCTCAACAATTTTGTGCAATCTCTTGTTAAAACATCTATATGCCTTTCTCTTAGATGAATAACCAAGAAATATTCCTTCATCACTTCTAGGATCAAATTTGCCAATATACTCATCTCTTCTAATATAGCATTTACTTCCAAATATTCTGAAATATTTAAGAGTAGGAGTACAGATAACATACTTTTGGCTGCATCCAAGATAGTTTTGTTTTTCCTTTCTACAACTCCATTCTATTGTGGTGTTTGGGGTGTTGATAATTGTCTTCTGATTCCATTCACTTCACAGAATGTATTAAATTTCTTAGATGTGAATTCTCCTCCTTGATATGATCTCAGATATTTTATTTTCTTACCGGTTTCATTCTCTACCATTGCTTTGAATAGGTTGAACTTTCCAAGTGCTTCTGATTTTTCTCTAAGAAAAGTAACCCAACACATTCTAGAATAGTCATTAATAATTAGCATGAAATATCTATCACCTTGTAAACTTTTAGTTCTAGCTGGACCACATAAATTAGTATGAATTAAGTCAAGAGCATTATTTGATTTTTCTGGAATACTTTTAAAAGATGCTCTAACTTGTTTTCCAAATTGACATTCCTTACATACCGGATTGTGAGGCTTGACAATCTTAGGTAAATCTCTAGCTTCCTTAGTAGTACTGATTTTTACCATGCAATCAAAATTTACTTGATAGAGTCTCTTATGCCATAGCCAAATTTCATCAATATGTGTAATCAAGCATGTCTTTTCACTATTATTCAAATGAAAGATATTACCTCTAGTTTGATTACTAGTTGCAATTTCCAAACTAGTTATGTTCATAATTTTGCATTTACCATTCTTGAATTGTAACTAAAATCCTTTTTCAACTAATTGACCAACACTCAAATTATTATGCTTTAAACCTTATACATAGTAAACATTGTTAGTATTATGCTTGCCATCAAGAGATATAGTACCTTTTCCTTTGATCAGACAAGCTTTATCATCTCCAAACCTTACCAGACCTCCATTATATTCTTGAAAGTTCAAGAATTTACCTTTATCACCAGTCATGTGATGTGAACATCCTGAATCAATGATCCATTCATCTTTAACTTCAACTTTAGCTGCCCGGGCCAGGGCCTGGTCTATCGGTTGAACAATAGGTGTCGATTGATCTTTTGTTATAGCAACAAAAAACCATCCATTGTCTGCCAGATCCTCATCAGAATCATCAGTGACTCCTTCATCAGCAAGATAACAAGATTTATCTTTATTCTTCTTAAATCTGTATCTCTCATATTCAGGGTTCTTCTAGCTTCTTCTCTTAGTCTAGCATGTCTATCAGGGCATCTAGAAGCCATATGATCAATCTTATTATAGTTAAAACATTTAAAGGGTGCTTTACCTTCATACTTACTTCCAACTGGACCTTTAGGCATTTTCCTTGCAAATAGTGCTTCAAGTTCTTCATTTTCTCTCCTACTTTCCTCAAGTTCTCTTGCATAAAAGGCTTTCCAATCAGACTTGTCAAATGATGGTGCAGATGATGTTGATTCTTTAAAAGCTAAATCTATCTTTATAGTAGCAACAAGACCAAATTCCTCAATTTCAAAAGCTAAAAGTTTTCCAATCAATGTATCCCTAGTTACTGATGTATTAGGCTTTGTTCTCAACTCATTTATAAAAGTAACTTTCATTTTATATGTCAGTGGCCATCCTCTTTAAACTTTTGAAAAAAAATCATCTTCACTTAAGGTTCCTCCACAACATTTAACACCCAAGACAATTTCATTTACTCTTTCCATAAAAGCAGAAATCCTTTCATCTTCTTCCATTTTCAGATTTTCATGCCTGACCCAGAAGCTTTCAAGTTTTGCAATTTTAACTGTGGATTCTCCTTCATTCAATGTTTCTAAATGATCCCAAATAACTTTAGTAGTAGACTTATTTGATAATCTCATGATTTGTTGATCTGTTAATATGCTCAAAAGTACTTCTCTTGCTTTGCAATCATTTTCCTCATCTTTTCCCAAGGTAGGTTGATTAGGCTGACTTTGAGTAGGTGCAATATAGCCATTCTTTGTAATATCCCATATGTCCTTTCCAATGCAATTTAGATGTGTCTCCATTCTGATCTTTCATATGCCATAGTTGGTTCCATCAAGTTTAGGGTTGTCTTTCTTGAAATAGTTAGTAGACATTAGATCTCCTCAAGTTATTAAACTTCTGCAAAAAGAGGACTAAGCTCTGATACCAATTTTTAGGTCCCAGAGACAACTGAGAGGGGGGGGTGAATCAGTTGTCTAATAAATTAAAAACAAAAATAACTTAACCAACCTTAATGCTTAATACCAGTAAACCAGACTTTATATCAGTAGACAATTTTATCAGTTAATTGCAATATCAATAAAGATTAATGCATGAAATAGAAAGACAATAACATGCACAACACATAACACCAATATTTGTACGTGGAAACCCTATAAGGGGAAAAACCACGGTGGGAAACCTTACCCACAATTAGATGATACTACTGAAGATAGTATGTGTACACAAATGGGTTCTACACATACAGAAAGGCCAAGCACCCAGAGCTCACTTCTCAAACACAAATAGGAGTCACATCGACTACAATTGGATGGCTAAATCCAATAAGGATGTACTGCTCAAAATAGCATCTTTCTATGTTGGATTCAGTACCGGTGTAGTTCTGATTGTCTTCACAAAAACCTTGCTTCACCTTCAAATGATGTATGTGTGTATAGCTCTTCTTATTCTCGCATATACCTTCTTACAATTCCTTACCCATATCGCATATTGATCTTACAAATAAGATCTTACATATATACCATAACCTACGACCAATTTTAGTAAGTTGGGTCTAAAAGATATTACATTAAAATCATTTTACAAATAAAACAAAACCGATGCAATAATTGATTTATCATATCAACCTAATGCATTTACAACAATAATAAATCATTTCCAAGTCATGTCGTGCTGATCTAGAATATATAAGCCCGTCGGTGCTTATCCTAGACCTATTTGCTGATAATAGCAAATATGCAATCATGAATATACCAATGAACAAATCTCCAAGACAAAGTGTCCAAATGATGTCTTTGACATAACCAGGTGTTTTCCATATCATTCCAAGTGTTGGTGATCATTATACCTGCTGGTTTACCAGATATCGATGACTATGCATAAGTCACTTTCTCGCCGGTGAACATTGCTGATTCTTCAAAGTGCTAGAGTTGATAAGTGATAGTAGGTGTTGACATCAATGACAAAACCATACCAAAATACCAACAGATAGTGTCATAGTTTTTGAGAGGCAAAAACTACTACCAAGCTCATGCTTTTTCTATTGATGAGTAGTTGACCTCATATCCCACGAGTGTTCTATTGATGTAGTAGATGGCTCGTTCTTTTCCTTCCTTATCCTATTATGTGAGAAAAACTCCCAATGATGCTTTGGTAGTTGATACATAGAGTAATAATGGCTTTCCTATAATTGGTGACATTAGAACAGGTGGTTACATGAGATATGCCTTGATCCTGTTGAATGCTTCTTCACATTGATGGTCCCATTTGAATTAACATGTTTGTGCAATAGGTGAGTAAATGGTTGACATTTATCTGCTAATTGAGCCACAAATCTCCTGATGGACTAGAATCTTCCTTGTAGTGATCTTAGTTGACTAATATTCTTGGGAGATGCCATTTCCATGATTGCTTTAACCTTAGCTAGATCTACTTCGATTCCTCTTGCTGAAACAATGTATCCCAGTAGCTTTCTTGAAGTAACACCAAAGGCACATTTCTTAGGGTTTAGCCTTAGCTTGTATTATTCTAACCTGTCAAAGATCTTTTCCAGTGTCTCTATATGTTCTTCTTTGTTGTATGATTTAGCTAATATGTCATCCACATAGTCTTCCATGAATGTATGCATCATGTCATGAAATATAGTTTCCATAGCTCTTTGATATGTAGCACCTGCGTTATTTAATCCAAAAGGCATAACGTTCCAACAGAAACTACCCCATGAGCATGTGAAAGCTGTCTTTTCTTGATCTTTGAGTGCTATTTTGATCTGATTGTATCTAGAGAAACCATCCATTAGAGAAAACATGGAGTCTCCAACAGTTAAATCTAGAATGATGTCGATGTTAGGCAACGGATAGTCATCATTTGGACATGTGTTATTAAGATCTCCAAAGTCTGTGCATATTCTGATGCTTTTATCTGGTTTTGAAATAGGAACAATGTTGGATACCCATTGAGGATATGCTATAGGTTTGATGAATCTGACATCTAGTAATTTCTTTAATTCTGCCTTGACTAAAAGAACAATATGAGGATGCATTTTCCTTAACTTTTGTTTGACTGGTTTGGCTCCTAGGCTAACATTCAAGTGATGCATAATAAGTTCTAGATCTAACCTTGCCATGTCTGCATAGGACCAGGCAAAATTGATTTGTCATCGTTTGAAGAATTCCACATATTGTTGCATTTATACCTCTAATAAAGATGTTGCTGGATGAAGAATCTTTGGTTTCTCTGTAGTGCCAATGTTAACTGCCTTTGTTGGTTCAATCAAAATGGATGACCTTTCTTGATAGTGTTCAAGTAAAGTGTAAAATCTCCCATCTTCCAGTGCCTCAAGGAGGTTTTCACCATTAGATGTGTCCTTTCTTTTTACTTTTTCCTGGTCTAATGTTGCCAACAAATGGTTTTCAACATTAGACCTGATATTGTTTTCTTTATTTTCACTTTTGCGACTAGGAGATTTGGCACCCACTTGACTAGAAGATGCATTGCTGAAATTTCTTGTGAGAGTTGTTATGGGTTCAATTGTGTTAAGATATATAGATATGGCATGGTCATTTGGAAAGGTATCAATAGCAGTATGTCCTTCATATTCCCAATCAATAAGCTCGGGGTGGATTAGAGGTAAGAGATCTTCAGGTTGGGATGTTTCAAGGGTTTCAAGGGTCATGATGGATGTATCAAAGTTTTCAATATGTGTGTTGATGTCTAGAATGGTACTCTCATTAGAATGATCTCGTGTAAGAAGTTCTTGATCATCCTCGATTAAGTCCAAGTTAGTCGAATGTGATTCTAATTCAAGTGAACTAGTTCCTGATGTTTGCCTGCATACATGTGAACTATATTGACTTCTACATCTCCTTCAAATCATTTTTCTTCAGCTGATTCTTTAGAGTGATAGGAATCCCATTCCCATTCATTAGAATCTATATCACTTGCATCTTTTAGTCTATAGATTTGGTCATATAACATTTCTTCTTCTTTTCTTGCTATACGTTTTCTTCTTTCATATTCAACCTCTTTAGGACTGAGATTGATTTTTGTCAGCTTTTCTATGATTTCTCTTGAACTTATATTAGATTCTTTCTTGTTTTGATTGAGATTTAATGTTGTTGGAGAGATTTTTTTAGTTTGTTTCTCTTGTTGATTTGAAGCTTGCTTCTTTTGCCATTTTGTGTTTGTTTGTGCTTGTTGCTTAGCTAATTTTTCTTCCTTTTCAATTGCCAGTTGTTCATGTCTATTTTCATATTCCTCTTATTGTTGACTAAAATATGTGTCTTCCGGGAGAGTGACTTTTCCATAGCCCAAACCTATTTTGTATGTAGTCTATTGAGTATGAGGCTGAATAGGTTCTGAGATACCTTCTTTTCTTTTTCCTATAGGTCCTGTTCCAGTGTATCCAATCCTTCGAAGAATGTTGAATCCTTTTCCATATTTTTCTATAGGTATTCTGACATTGTTGACCTTTTGTTAAACTTCTTCATCTTTGTATAGCCATTGTAATACATCTTTGTCTTTTGTTTCATCTTATAAGGTTCCAACACTAATAAATGCTCCATCAAATATAAGAAGATGTTTCACAGTTGGTTGTTGTTTAGAGCTTGATGGTTTTCCCAAAGATTTAGGAGAAAGTGGTAATTGTGATATTGAATATTCTTTGTTCCCTAGATCTCTTAGCTGCATTTTTTTTTCCATACTTGATGGAATAGAGACGAATGTTTTTTCCTTGGATTGTGTGTTCAAAGATGTTGCTTCCCTGTTATGAGGAACAATTACTTCCTGAGCCATTTTTAGATTGCTACAATATTGGAACAGATTTGCATCTGTAGATATTGTGATTTCTTGTCCTTCATAGGGAAATTTGACACATTGATGATAGGTTGATGGGACAGCTTGCAAGTCATGTATCCATGGTCTCCCTAGGAGTACATTATATGATAAGTCCAACTCTGTAACTTGGCATGCTATGTCTTTTTGTAGAGGTCCCACTCTGATTGGTAGTATCACAATTCCCTTGGAGGAACATTCTTCTTCATCATAGGCTTTTATAGTGATCCTTTTCTGGACATCAGCTGCATCTTCTGAATACCCTAAGGTATGAACAAGACTCAATGAACAAATATTTAGGCCAGCTCCATCGTCTATTAGAACATTTTTTACTCGAGTTTTATGGATAAGGACTTCAATATGCAAAGGAGCATTATGAGGATGTTGCAAGGACATGTCATCTTCGTCAGTGAATAATAAGCAATGAGGGGTTGTGAGGTGTCCCACCATGGTTTGGAATTGATCAATATCAAGATCTTTGGATATTGTGGTATCTACTAATGCTCGTTCAAGAATTTCCTTGTGTGCAGGTGAAAGTTATAAAAGCTCCAAGATGGATATTTGTGCAGTCTGCAATTGCTCCACTAGATTGTATTGTTTTGTTGTAGTGGATGATGTGTTTGTTATAGGACCCGGTAAAACAACTTTAGATTTGCTTCTTGTGATAGCCTAAGCATGTTCTTGATTTTGTTTTTCTTTAACTACAATCACATTCACCACATTGTCATATGTATGAGCATAGTTTACCTTTGCTTTACCCTTACCATTATTTGTTGTTGATGATTCACCTTTCTCATAGTTTGGAAGTGGAGTTTTAAAGGCGGTATGAGATTCACTTGTTGTATGTCCATCCATAGTTATTATGCCATTATCAATTAAGTCTTGTATGACATGTTTCAACTTTTGACAATTATCTGTGAGATGTTCCTTTATTCGATGGAAATCGCAATACTGATTATCGTTCCATCAATGAGGTTTGATTTGAGGTTCATAGTTCCTTTCTTCTCTCAAAGTGATCAATTTGTTTGCAAGATGTCTTTAGTGCTAATCCAAGGGGTTCACCAATGTTTGTGAATTGTCTTCGAAAGAAAGTTTTTATAGTTGCTCTTTGGTGATTGTTGTTTTGGTGTGCTGTTGTTGAGTGAGTATATAAATTGAAAACTGGTTGTTTTGGTTTCACATTGTTTTTATCTACTATTCCATCGTTGACGACATTTCGATTTCTATTCCAGAACTTTGGCTTATCATTGTGATTGTTGTTGTTAGGAGGATGGACTCCTTCTTTGTATATTTTCAACTCACCTTTCTTTATCATGGCTTCTTCCATTCTGATTCCATTATCAACCATTTTTCCAAAGTTTTGATTTCCTTGCATTTTTAAGTAATAACTCATTTGATCATTTAAGTTGTCAATGAATATGTCCATTTTTTCATACTCTGACACTGTACAAGGATACCGTGATGCTAGGCATCTCCATCGTTGTAAGCATGTCATGAAGGGTTCTCCACTTTTTTGTTTAGTGTTACATATATCTAGCATTGTTACTTCATGTTGTATGTTATAGGAGTTGTGAAACACTCTTATCCACCAACTCTGAAAATGATTTGATTCCCGGTGTAAGCTTGGAGAACCATTCCATAGCTAGTCCAGTTAAGCTTTTCGGAAATAGTCTCATTAAGTAGGTATCTTCGTGTACAAAATCCATACTCATTGTGCAAAATTCTTGTATATAATCTTGAGGGTCAGTGCTTCCATCATATTTTTCATATCTTAGAGTTTCAAAACCTATATTAAATGGTATCATGTTTTGATTTCTGTAAAAAAGATAATGACAAATTTCTTGAAGTGAGTATCTTCTAACATTTCCTCTTTGCATCTCTTGGATTTGTGTTTGCATTGCTTGTAGTTGTTATGTGAGAGTCATGATAGGATTATCAACATGATTTGTTCTTGCATGACCATGATTTTGCATTCTAGGAGGATTGGGATCTCTTCTTGTATCCTCATTGAATTGAATATTATTCAAGATTTCTACTTCATCTCTTCTAGGTAAGTTGGTTTCTTCATTGGTCCTGGTGGTATTGGGAATTGATTTGTCATTCATGCAGAGACCAAAGATGTCCTCATATTGTTTGTTATTAGGGGGAGGGTCACTTTTCTTTTGTGTCAATTTATTCACATTAAAATCTTGGGGAAGTGTAGCACTAGATTTGGCTAGCATTAGAAAGTATTTTTCTTTTTCTTCCTCCAACAATCTCTGCATAAATTTGCTGAATTGGGGATCTTTCTTAATGTCTCTAATGTTTTGTTCTGTTATTTCTCCTTCAGCTTGTATTTCATCTTCATGTTCCATGGTTATATGTTCTTTGATTGTTTCCAATGTTTCAATTTCAGTCTCTATGATCCTTCATTTCTGAGCTCTAGTTAGAACGGGCATACACATGTGTTATTTTACTTAGGATTCGATTGTCCAAAAGGTTGTTTTGGGTAAGTGATCAATAGTAAATTTCAAGGCAATAGAGTGATATGACACTAAAAGAGAATTCAAGTTTTTTGATCTTTGATTTAGGAGTGCAATGGTGATGATTTGATAAGAACCAAGTCTAGTAGGAACGATATATCCTACGATGTGGGACAAGGTTATCCTTACCAAACATTTCAGTTTTGTGATAAAGGATGATTGATCTTGATGAAAAACTATGTTTGAATGATCAATTTACCAAAGAGGGTGATAATGCACTTTGATCTATTTAGATTTTGAACTTGTTGGGGGTGAGCACTTGAAAATATTGAGGTGTATATTTTCTAAAGTTTGATTTTGATGTATGATACTTGACCAAGTGAACCAAGAAAAAAATCTAAGCATGGATTGATAGATAATAGGTGTTTATGCTTACGGAAAATTGATCAGGCAAAAATGATGAATCTAAAACAGGCATGTAGGACATAGCTCTAGATTGACAGATGCAGAGTTTCGTAGGACAAGATATGCAGCTTAGAACAACACAAGATATGAGTCTATACGACAAAAAAGAAGTTTTCATATAAAAGAAGAGGCTCATACGACACACTTTTATGAACCATATGACAAAAAAACTGACTTATACGACATAGGATAGCAGATAGTGCGACACAAGATTTTATGCAAACAGGTTCATATGACAGAGATCCTAACTCGTACGACAGATAACCAGACAGGGATAAAAAAAATATTTGTTTGGTGGAATTTTTTTTTTATAATTGAAGTTTAATGTTTTGCTTATGTCTTCTAGTTTTCAATGTCTGATTTGTCGATTTAGGGATGAATACATAGCAAACACATGATGTGATAAATGACTCCAATCAAGCTAAACCCTAAGGAAGTTGGTTGAGAATGAAAACCTTTGCTTGCTGACTTAGGTACACACCCAATAGGTAATCAGAATATGGTTGTTGAGTTTCATGCAAAGGATTCTCAATGTTGTATTATCCAACTCCAAACACTAATGGGGGCATGATATGGCAAGTGTCTTGGGAGAGTTACTATCTCTCTTGCACAAAGATTATCACCCTTTTGGAGGTGAATCAGGTAGCTTCTATTTTAACTGGCACTAGTAAGGGATCCGTTGGGTGCATCGGGGTATAAACTCAATTAAGAGGTCTCTCAGCCTTGAAAACCAAGGTTTGTTATACCCAAAGGTACGGAGGAGAGCTATTCCTGAGCACTACTATTGCTTTGATTTTCATCAAAAACACATTTATTTTATAGTGGGTTGGATTACTTGGCATTAGTCATTCCCACTTAGGTCGTTCCCCTCTCACCGGCCTTAAGGGCTTAGAGTTAATAACTCCTTGGGAGGGCAGGCCTACTAAAGAGATGCACTAATGAAAGCAAAAGATGAGTCTAGCTTTCTGATCACCTAAGAAAGGTGAGAGCATACTCGCCTATCATCAAAGATACATAAGACATGATAGTTCATTTCTTTCAGCCCAAATTGAAGTGTGCCTAAAAATCTTTAAAAATACACAAAGTTTTTGTTGAATCCTAAGGCAATCTGCAAAATAGATCCATTAGTAGTCATGATTGTGTTTTGAATTTGTCTTTGACAAGCGTATCTTTGATACGCATCCTACAGAAAAGAGTTAGGTTGCAAAAATCTCATAAATAGAATAGGGTTAACATTAGTAAATCTCAGATTTAAAATCAAAAAAACCCTAAAATACAGTCTGTTAAAAATCACATAGCCAAAGACTTGTATGACACACATTTCCAGTTAGTATGACATAACTTTAGATTTTGTACAGTACAACATAGGATCACCCTAGTACGAATAAAGAATTTGCAAGAAATAGACTCGTACGCCACAACTTTAGACCAAGTACGAATTAAGAATTTGCAACATAAAAGCTCGTATGACACATAATTATACCTAATACAAGTTAGGATGAGGTGTCATCCTAGACTGAAAGGAAGTTCATACGATCTGAAAAGGCAACTCGTACTAATATCTAAACCAGAGGCGGACAAAGATGAAGTTTGCTGAAGATTAAGAGGCCAAAAGTGATGATTTTGGCCCCACGATGGGTGCCAAAATCTCGTGCTCTGTGAAGTCTACCTGTACCTACAAACACAATGCACTCAATAAATCATTACAAGCAATGGTTAGTAAATTGAAACAATGAAATGTAAAACCATAGCTAATCGACTTATTGCCTCCTAGTAAATGCGAGTATGAAAATGCTCTCAGATCTGATTATGCAAATTCTAGTGACTTGACTACACTTATATGGGGGATTTCAATGATGAAAATACATGATCTAGCAAGAATAGCATGATTAAGCTATATGAGCTCATGATTGCTCTAGAAAATAAACTAAGATTAAGATGCAATTAAGCTAAAATTGAGCATGATAACATTGCTAAAGAATGATAAGCTACAAACTAGATGCCTATAGTAACAATGCATAAGATGAAAATGAGATGGGATCCATATTGCTCAAAATAAGGTCTATTTATAGGATTTCCAAGGCTAGGGGTGAGGTGGCAAGAATCAACAGTCAAGATTGATTTGAAGATATCAATGGTTAAATTGGAGGAGGTTGGCAAAAGGGTTGGTTTAAAGGGAACATTTGTCATCTCTATGGTGACAAGTGTCAAGAGGCTTCTAGATGAGATTAGATGAAAGGGAACACTTAGTGACAAGTGTCACAATATTCTAGAAGATGTTGGATGAAAGGGGACATGTGGGTAGATAGAATGGGTTAGGTTTAGGAATGGTTAGGTTTAGGAGTGGTAGAAGTTAGGAGAATTTGAATTTAGAAATTTAAATAATATTAAAAGGCTAATTAATCTCAACAACTCATGAATTTGATTTGTTTTAATTAATTAAAGGATTAGAAGAAATGAATTTGGTGGGGGGAATTAATTAATTAAAGGGGATGAAATGAACATATTAAATAAATCCTTAGATTTATTAATAAGTAGATGAAATGGGAAATTTAATCAAATTGCTTAGTGAATTTAATTAAATTGGGGAGGGAGATTAATTAAATAATTGCTTATTCAATTAATTATCTTGAGACCATTTTTAGGTGTATACAAATGCAGTAAATAGGAACAGTAAAGATAGCATAGAAAACACACCATAACACAAGATGTTTAACGAGGAAACCCGGTGTGGGAAAAACCTCAGTGGGATTTGTGATCCAAAATATTCACTCACTGGCCAATGAATGGATATTACTTACAAGAGGGGCCTGCACATGTAGGAAGGCAAACTACCTAGAGCTCATTGCTCAATTATAAATGGAAGTCTCACTGACTTACAAAATGGATTATGAGAATCTAATTCAATATACTGCTACAATTTAGCATCTGCTATGCCAGGTTCAGTACTGGTTTAAGCTCATACTATAACCATAAACCTTATACAAAATATGCCTTAATATTCGCTCATTACTTCTACATTATCCATGTGTCCATCCTATGTCAAAATGATTTACAAGATCTCATACATATATGAGTCTTATTACAATATGCCATGTCGGCTTTACAAAAGATATTTACAATTAAATACAATAAACAAAATCAAGTCAGTTGGGGTGCCGGTATACATTGTTCTTGTTGCCAGTGAAGTGTCTATCAGTGGTGGTGCCTGCCAGTGATTTACCAGATGAATGTCGGGTGGCTGCCTATAGGTTGCCGAAAGGTTGCCATCAATGACAACACCATCATTTCTCACTAGAGTGTAGAATGCCAATAGCGGATAATAGGGTGTGGAGAATCTGTGTTGGATCTTGAATTTCTCACATAGCTCTTGTACATCTTGATTCTTGAATGGTCGCCCATTATCAGTGATAATGGTCATTGGTATTCCATAGCGACAGATGATATAATTCAAGATAAATGCAGCAATTTGTTTTCTTGTGATATTTGTGAGAGGTACTGCCTCAATCCATTTTGTGAAATATTCTGTATCTACAAGGATGAATTTGTGATGATTAGATGAAGAAGGATTTATCTTTACTACGAGATCAAGACTGTTGGTATTTTGGTATGGTTTTGTCATTGATGTCAACACCTACTGAAAACAAGCACTTTAGAGATCTAGCAACATTCACCGGCAAGCAATTAACTATTGCACAATTACTGGTATATGGTTCACCGATAGGATATAATGTTCACCGGTATTTGGAATAATATGGAAGACACTTGGTAATGTCGAAAACATCATGTGGACACTTTGTTTTGAAGAATTAATCATTGGTATATTCATATTTGCATATTTGCTTTTACCAACAAATAGGTCCAGGTTATCTAGGGTTACACCAGCAGGTTTATCTTTTCCAGATCAGCATGACACACTATGGAGATGATTTATTATTGATGTAAATGCATTAAGCTGACATGTTTAATCGGTTATTGGATCGGATATTATATTGTTTGAAAAATGATTTTATTGTAATATCTTGTAGAGCCGACCTACTAAAATTGGTCTTAGGGTATGGTATAAATGTAACATCTTATTTGTAAGATCAAGTGTGGAATGCAAAAAAGAATTGAGTGAAGGAATATGCGAGATTAAGCAAAGGTATACACGAAGACATCATTTGAAGGTGAAGCTAGGTTTTTGTATAGGCATATCAGCATTACACCAGTACTGAATCCAGCATATGAAGATGCTATTTTGTGCAGTACATTCTTATTGGATTTAACCATCCAACTGTAGTCAGTGTGACTCCCATTTTGTGTTTGCGCAGTGAGCTCTAGGCTGTTGGCCTTTTTGCATATGCAGACCCCATTTATGTACACTTACTATCTGTAGTAGTATCATCTGATTATGGGTAAGGTTTCCCACCATGTTTTTTCCCCTTATAGGGTTTCCACGTATAAATATTGGTGTTATGTGTTGTGGATGACTTTATGTTTGTGTTTCATGCATTAATCTTTACTGGTATAGCAATTTACTATTAACACTGTCTACCGAGATACTTAACTGGTTTATCGGTATTAAGCATTAAGTTGGTTAATTGGCTTTTGGTTTGAATTTATTAGACAACTGATTCATCCCCCCCCCTCTCAGTTATCTCCAGGACCTAACAATTGGTATCAGAGCCTAGTCCTCTTTTGCAGAAGTTTAACAACTTGAGGAGATCCAATGTCTACAAATTACTTCATGAAGGACAGTCCTAAACTTGATGGAAATAACTATGGGATATGGAAGATCAGAATGGAGACACATCTGAATTGCATTGGTAAAGACATCTAGGAAGTTACAAAGAATGGTTATACTACTGCTATAGCTGGTCAGACTGCTCCAACTACCTTAGCTAAAGATGAAGAAAATGATTGCAAAGCAAGAGAAGCACTTTTGAGTGCATTATCAGATCAACAAATCATGGGATTATCAAATAGGTCTACTGCTAAAGCTATTTGGGATCATTTGGAAACATTGAATGAAGGAGATTCCATAGTCAAGATTGCAAAACTTGAAATCTTTCGAGTCAAGTATGAACATCTGAAAATGGAAGAAGATGAAAGGATTTCTGCTTTTATCGAAAGAGTAAATGAAATTGTTTTGGGTATTAAATGTTGTGGAGGAACTCTGAGTGAGGATGAAATTGTTTCAAAAATCTTAAGAGGTTTTCCACTGGCATATAAAATGAAGGTTACTGCTATAAATGAGTTGAGAACAAAGCCTAATACATCAATAACTAGGGATACATTGATTGGAAAACTTTCAGCCTTTGAAATTGAGGAATTTGGTCTTGTTGCTACTATAAAAACTGATTTAGCCTTTAAAGCATCAACATCATCTACTCCATAATTTGACAAATTAGACTAGAGAGCCTTTTATGCAAGAGAACTTGAAGAATCCAGAAAGGAGAATGAAGAGCTTGAAGAACTTGAAGCACTATTTGCAAGGAAAATGCCAAAAGGTCCAATTAGAAGTAAGTATGAAGGTAAAGCACCCTTTAAATGTTTTAACTGCAATAAGATTGGTCATATGGCTTCAAGATGCCCTGATAGGCATGCTAGACTAAGAGAAGAAGCTAGAAGAATATACAAGCCTTATCCTGAATATCAGAGATATAGATTTAAGAAGAACAAAGACAAATCTTGTTACATTGTTGATGAAGGTGTGACTGATGATTCTGATGAGGATCCAACAGATAATGGATGGGTTTTTGTTGCTATAACAGAAGATCAACCGACACCTATTGCTCAACTGATAGAACAAGCCCTAGCAGCTAAAGTTGAAGCAAAGGATGAATGGATCATTGATTTAGGATGCTCACATCATATGACTAGAGACAAAGGTAAATTCTTAAACTTTCAAGAATACAATGGACGTTTAGTAAGATTTGGAGATGACAAATCCTATTCAATCAAAGGTAAGGGTTCAATATCTCTTGATGGTAAGCATAACACTAACAATGTCTACTATGTTGAAGGATTAAAGCATAATCTTTTAAGTGTTGGTCAATTAGTTGAGAAGGGATTTCAGTTACAATTTAAAAATGGAAAATGCAAAATCATGAATAGAACTGGTTTGGAAATTGCAGCTGGTAATCAGACTAGAGGCAATAACTTTGATTTGAATAACAGTGAAAAGGCATGCTTGATTGCACATATAGATGAAAGTTGGTTATGGAATAAGAGACTATGTCATGTAAACTTTGATTGCATGGTAAAAATCAGTACTTCTAAGGAAGTTAGAGATCTACCTTAAATTGTGAAACCTCAGAATACAATTTGTAAAGAATGTCAATTTGGAAAACAAGTTAGAGCTAGTTTCAAAAGTATTCCAGAAAAATCCAATAATGCTCTTGATTTAATTCACACTGATTTATGTGGTCCAGCTAGAACTAGAAGCCTACAAGGTGATAGATATTTCATGCTAATTATTGATGATTATTCTAGAATGTGTTGGGTTACTTTTCTCAGAGAAAAATCAGAAGAACTTGGAAAGTTCAAACTATTCAAAGAAATGGTTGATAATGAAACCAATAAGAAAATCAAATTTTTAAGATCAGATCAAGGAGGAGAATTGTGAAGTGAAAGGAATCAGAAGACAGTTATCAGCACCGTGAACACCATAGCAGAATGGAGTTGTTGAAAGGAAAAATAGAACTATACTGGATGCAGCAAGAAGTATGTTATCAGAAGAAAATCTAACCACATGTGTATTGGAGAGAGGTAGTTAGCACTATTGTCTATACATTCAACAAAGTTCACATCAAAGGTGAAACTGGTAAGACCCCTCATGAACTATGGTTTGGTAATACTCCTACTCTTAAGTATTTTAGAATTTTTGGAAGTAAATGTTATATTAGAAGAGATGATTATATTGGCAAATTTGATCCTAGAAGTGATGAAGGAATATTTCTTGGTTATTCATCTAAGAGCAAGGCATATAGATGTTTTAATAAGAGATTGCAGAAAATTGTTGAGAGTACAAATGTAAAGATTGATGAACAATTTAGAGGAACTTCAAGGTATATAGACTCTGAACCAGCAATAGAAATTGTGGCAAATGAACCTAACTGAATCCACCGGTATAGAATGAAGATCCAGTTACTCCGGTATCATCAGAGGATTCCACAGTAATTGAAGAACAACAACAAACTAAGACACCCCAGTACGTAAGATTGAATCATTCTGAAGATCAGATAATTGGAAACAAATTTAAAGGAGTTATGACAAGAGGAAGATTGGCAAATGAAGAGGTATGTCTTATTTCTCAAATTGAACCATCATCTATCAATGAGGCATGTGAAGATAAATTTTGGATTAAAGCTATGGAAGATGAATTAGGACAAATTGAGAAAAATAATACTTGGACATTAGTTCCCCGGCCTAAAGATAAAAATGTAATTGGAACCAAATGGGTATTTAGAAACAAACTTAATAGAGATGGTAAGGTTGTCAGAAATAAAACAAGATTAGTGTGTAAGGGATATTCTCAGAAAGGAGGAGTTGATTACAATGAAACCTTTGCACCAGTAGCCAGAATTGAGGTAGTCAGATTATTCTTGGCTTTTACAGCTCAAAAGGACTACAAAGTTTATCAAATGGATATTAAATCTGCATTTTTGAATGGAGATCTTGAAGAAGAAGTATATATTGAACAACTTGATGGATTTTCTTTAATAGATGACAATGATATGGTTTGCAGGTTAAGAAAAGCTCTGTATGGATTGAAACAAGCCCCAAGAGCTTGGTATGCAAGGTTGGATAAGTATCTTTTAAAGATTGGTTTTACTAAAGGAAATACAGATAGCAATTTATATTACAAAATAAGTAATGATGACATCTTGATTATTGAAGTATTTGTTGATGATATAATCTTTGGAGGAGAAGATGGATTATGTAAGGAATTTTCTATTAAAATACAGCAAGAATTTGAAATGTCTATGATTGGAGAAATAAAATGCTTTTTAGGATTGCAGATTTCACAGACTGATAAAGGTATATTTTTGAGTCAATCCAAGTACTTGAGAGAATTGCTAAAGAAATTTGGGATGGAGAACTCTAAACCGCTAAGCACACCTATGACTACAAATGACAAATTATCTCAAAGGGATGAATCTACACCTGTTAATCCAACTAAATACAAATCTATGATAGGAGGTTTACTGTATTTGACACAAACCAGGCCTAATATTATGAATGCAGTATGTATTGTTTCTAGATTTCCGAGTAATCCTAGGGAAAATCATGAATTAGTAGTGAAAAGGATTTTCCAATACTTACAAGGCACAACAAATCTTGGATTATGGTATCCTAGAGATGAAAATTTTGACCTATGTGCATACACATATGCAAATTGGGCAGGAGATGAGGATGATAGAAAGAGCACCACTAGAGGAGCATTATTTCTTGGAAAGAGATTAGTTTCTTGGTTGAGTAAGAAATAGAGTTGTACATCTTTATCAATAGTAGAGTCAGAATATGTTGCTACAGCAACTCATTGTACACAGGTATTATGGCTTAAGCAAATGTTGAAAAACATAAAGGTAAAATGCAAGGAACCCATTACTATATATTGTGATAACACTGCAGTAATTGATATATCTAAGAATCCGGTATTACATTCTAAAACTAAACATGTTTCTATCAAATTGAATTTTCTAAGGGAAAAAGTTGAAGAAAAGGAGATAAAACTGGTTTATGTGAATACTAAAGAACAACTTGCAGATATTTTCACAAAACCTTTGCCTAAGGAAAGTTTTGAATATCTCAGAGATCAGCTTGGAGTCATACCACCACTGGTAGAGACTTAGATAGTTGATGATTGTCATCAACTTACAGAATTAGAAAAGACAAATCTTTATTCTAGTATTTGATGAGGAAGCTACTTCTCAGGGGGAGTAGTTGGTATTTTGTATGGACTTGAATTTTGTAGCTTTGGCATTTGATGTCAAAGGGTGAGAGATATCTATGGAAAAACACATTATCTTTTAAGGATATCTGGTATTGAAAATAAATCTTTGGATAAACACATGTTTCTCCCAGGAGGAGAAATGGAGATTGTTGGTTTTTGGTATTTGGCATTTCTATTTTGGCACTTTGATGGTTTTTCCATCTTGTGTTGCCATCAATGCCAAAGGGGGAGATTGTTGGTATTTTGGTATGGTTTTGTCATTGATGTCAACACCTACTAAAAACAAGCACTTTGGAGATCCAACAACTTTCACCGGCAAGCAAGTAACTATTGCACAGTTATTGGTATATGGTTCACCGACAGGATATAATGTTCACCGGTATTTGGAATAATATGGAAGACACTTGGTTTGAAGAATTAATCATTGGTATATTCATATTTGCATATTTACTTTTACCGGGAAATAGGTTCAGGTTATCTTGGGTTACACCGACAGGTTTATCTTTTCCAGATCAGCATGGCATGCTATGGAGATGATTTATTATTGATGTAAATGCATTAAGCTAACATGTTTAATTGGTTATTGCATCGGATATTATATTGTTTGAAAAATGATTTTATTGTAATATCTTGTAGAGCCAACCTACTAAAATTAGTCTTAGGGTATGGTATAAATGTAAGATCTTATTTGTAAGATCAAGTGTGGAATGCGAAAAATAATTGAGTGAAGGAATATGTGAGATTAAGCAGAGGTATACACAAAGACATCATTTGAAGGTGAAGCTAGGATTTTTTATAAGCATATCAGCATTACACCAGTACTGAATCCAGCATATGAAGATGTTATTTTGTGCAGTACATTCTTATTGGATTTAACCATCCAACTATAGTCAGTGTGACTCCCATTTTGTGTTTGAGAAGTGAGCTCTAGGCTATTGGCCTTTCTACATGTGCAGACCCCATTTATGTACACTTACTATCTGCAGTAGTATCATCTGATTGTGGGTGAGGTTTCTCAATGTGGTTTTTCCCCTTACAGGGTTTCCACGTACAAATATTGGTGTTATGTGTTCTGGATGACTTTATGTTTGTGTTTCATGCATTAATCTTTACCGGTATAACAATTTACTATTAACACTATCTACCAGCATACCTAATTGGTTTACCAATATTAAGCATTAAGTTGATTAATTGGTTTTTGGTTTGAATTTATTAGACAACTGATTCACCCCCCCCTCTCAGTTGTCTCCAGGACCTAACAAAGACCCCATTGATAAAAAGGCTAAGATGTTGCCAAAGCATGAAGTTCTTGTGCCAGTGCATGAATCAAATTCCCATGGATCTGACATTGTTTGCATGTTCTAGCTATCTGAAAAGAATCGCGTTCCATGGTCGGCCAATAATAGCCCAAGCGTATGAGTATTTTTGAAAGGGTAAGACCACTTGAATGAGTGCCACAAATTTCATTATGGACTTCATGTAAGGCCTTCTTAGATTCTTCTTGTTCGAGACATCTTAATAGAGTATCGTCTAGACCTCATTTAAACAAGGTATCTGCGACAAGAGTAAAATGTGAGGATTGGCGAATAAAGTTTCTCTTTTGGTTCTTTGATAAATTGGGAGGTAAGGTGTTATCTTTTAGGTATGTGTAAGTTTGGCCATAGTGTGAGGAATCATGCCCCACAAGGTGATAGATAGTTTGGGAATTAGGACAATTATGAGCGGGGTAAAACAGCTCTTCCACCAGGAATTCATAATGTTGTTGATTTTCCTGTGTTTGAAGTAGAGAAGAAAGTGTAGCCATGGCATTTTCTTCTTTGTTGTCATTCCTTGGAATCTGCTGAAAGGTTATTTCCATAAAGTATTTCTTGATATCATCAACCATCTTTTTATAGGGCATTAACTTTTTGTCCTTTTTCTGATAGTCATCATTAATTTGATTGATGATGATTTGAGAGTCTCCAAAGACTTGAAGTTGTGTAATATTTCATTCTATAGTCATTTTGATACCTGAAACCAAAGATTCATACTCTGTTGTGTTGTTGGTGCATGGAAAACTAAATTTGTATGCTTTTGGGATTGTATGACCTTTTGGTGTGATAAATAGAATACCTGCTCTTGATCCATGTTGTGTATATGAACCATCAAAGTATAGTTGCCATGTTTTTGTTTCGACTGTTAGGATATCAGCATCGGGAAACTCAATTTGTAAAGGATGATCATCTTGAAGTGGTGCCTCAGCTAGTTGATCTTCAATGACTTGTCCTTTAATATCTTTTCTGTCAGCATACTCAATATCAAAATCACTCAGGATCATGATCCATTTTGCTAGTCGTCCAGTTAATGTTACTTTGCTAAGTAAATATTTTAGAGGATCAATTTTAGCTATTTACTTGATGGAGTGAGATAGTAAATAGTGTCATAATTTTTGAGAAGCAAAAATAACTGCCAAGCATGCTTTTTCTATTGGTGAATAGTTGATCTTGTATCCTACTAGTTTTCTGTTGATGTAGTATATGGATCATTCTTTTCCTTCATTATCTTGTTGTGCAAGAAAAACTCCTAATGATGTTTCGATGGTTGATACATAAAGTAACAACGATTTTCCTAGAATTGGTGACATTAGTATAGGTGGTTGTGCAATAGATGAGTAAATGGTTGACATTTATCTATTAGTTGAGCAACAAATCTTTTGATTGACTGGCGTCTTCCTTGGAGTGATCTGAGTTGACTTATATTCTTGGGAGATGCCATTTCCATGATTGCTTTAACCTTAGCTGGATCCACTTTGATACCTTTAGTTGAAACAATGTATCCCAATAGCTTGTCTGAAGTAACACCAAAGGCACATTTCTTAGGGTTTAGCCTTAGCTTGTATTGTTCTAACATGTCAAATATCTTTTCCAGTATCTCTATATGTTCTTCTCTATTGTATTTTTTAGCCAAGATGTCATCCATGTAGTCTTCCATGAATGTATGAATCATATCATGAAATATAGTTGTCATAGCTCTTTGATATGTAGCACCTATGTTCTTTAATCCAAAAGGCATGACGTTCCAGCAGAAATTACCCCGTGGACATGTGAAAGCTATCTTTTCTTGATCTTTGGGTGCTATTTTGATCTAATTGTATTCAGAGAAACCATCCATTAAAGAAAACATGGAGTGTCCAACAGTTAAATCTATAATGATGTCGATGTTAGGAAAAGGAAAATCATCCCTTAGACATGCGTTATTAAGATCTCTGAAGTTTGTGCATATTCTGATACTTTTATCTAGTTTTGAAACAGGAACGATGTTGGATACCCATTGAGGATATGCTATAGGTCTAATGAATCCTACATCCAGTAATTTCTTTAGTTCTTCTTTGACCAGAAGAGAAATATGAGGATGCATCTTTCTTAATATTTCTTTACTGTTCCTATTTACATGTATGCATATGACCAGGCACAATTGATTTGTCATCATTTGAAGAAATCTATATATTGTTGCATTTCTTCTTCTGATAGAGAATTCGCTGGATGAAGAATCTTTGGTTGCTCTGTTGTGCCAATGTTAACTGCCTCTATTGGTTCGATCATAATGGATGACCTTTCTTGATAGTTCTTAGGTAAAGTGCCAAATCTCCCATCTCTCGGTGCCTCAAGGAGGTTTTCATCGTTAGATGCATCCTTTCTTTTTACTTTTTCCTGATCTAATGTTGCCAATAAATAGTTTTTAGCATTAGACTTGATATTCTTTTCATTATTTCACTTTTGTGACTAGGAGATTTCACACCCACTTGACTGGAGGATGCATTGCTGAAATTCCTGGTGAGAGTTATTACGGGTTCAATTGCATTAAGATATAAAGATATGGCATGGTCATTTGGAAAGGTATCAATGGCAATATGTCCTTCATTTTCCCAATTAATAAGCTCGGGCTGGATTAGAGGTAGGGATTCTTCAGGTTGGGATGTTTCAAGGGTTTCAAGGGTCATGATGGATTTATCAAAGTTTTTAATATGTATGTCAATGTCTAGAATGGTACTCTCATCAGAATGACCTCATATAAGTAGTTCCTAATCATCCTTGCATAAGTCCAAGTCAGCCGAATGTGATTCTAATTCAAGTGAACTATTTTCTGATGTTTTTCTTGCATACGTGTGAACTACATCAACTCCTACATCTCCTTCAAAGCAATTTTCTTTAGCTGATTCTTCAGAGTGATAAGAATCCCATTCCCATTCATTAGAATCTGTATCACTTGTAGCTTACAATCTACAGATTTGATCATTTAGCATTTCTTCTTCTTTTCTTGTTATATCTTTTCTTCTTTCATATTCAACTTCTTCAATACTGAGATTGAGTTCTTTCAACTTTGCTATGAGTTGTCCTTGACTTATATTAGCTTCTTTCTTGTTTTGATTGAGATTTAATGCTACTTGAGAGTTGCTTTTAGTTTATTTCTCTTGTTGATTTAAATCTTGCTTCTTTTCCCATTTCATGTTTGCTTGTGTTTGTTGCTTAGCTGATGTTTCTTCTCTTTCAATTGCCAATTGTTCTTGTCTATTTTCATATTCCTCTTGTTGTTGACTAAAAGATGTGTCTTCTGGTAGATTGACTTGTCCATACCCTAAACATATTTTGTCTATAGTCTTTTGAGTGTAAGATTGGATAGGTTCTGAGATACCTTCTTTTCTTTTTCCTATAGGACCCATTCCAATGTATCCCATTCTTCTAAGAATGTTAAATCCTTTTCCATACTTTTCTGTATAGGTATTCTAACATTATTAATATTTTGTTGAAATTCTCTATCCTTTTATAGCCACTATAGCACATCTTTGTCTTCTATTTCCTCTTATAAGGTTCTAGCATTAACAAATTCTCCATCAAATATCTGAAGATGTTTCACAATTGGTTGTTGTTTAGAGTTTGATGGTTTTCCAAAGGATTTAGGAGAAAGTGGTAATTGTGATATTGAATATTCTCTGTTCCCTTGATCTCTTAGCTGCATTTGTTTTTCCATACTTGATAGAATTGAAGCAAATGATTTTTCTTTGGATTGTGTGTTCAAAGATGATGCCTCCCTGTTATGAGGAACAATGACTTCTTGGGCCATTTTTAGATTGTTGTAGTATTGAAATGGATTTGAATCTACAAAGATTGTGATATCCTACCCATTGTAGGAAAATTTTACATAGTGAAGGTATGTTGATGGGATAGCTTGCAAGTCATGTATCTAGGGTCTTCCCAAGGGTATGTTGTATGATAAATCTAAGTCTAGAACTTGGCATGCTATGTCTTTTTGCAAAGATCTCACTCTGATAGGTAACATCACAATTCCCTCAGAGGAACATTCTTCTTCATCAAAGGTTTTAATGGTGATCTTTTTCCGGGGATCAATTCAATCTTCTAAATAACCTAGAGCAAGGACAAGACTCAAAGAGCAGATGTTTAAGTGAGCTCCTCCATCTATTGGGACACGTTTAACTCACATCTTATGAATGATGACTTCAATATGCAAGGGAGCGTTATGGTGATGTTGTAGGGACATGTCGTCTTCTTCAGTGAATGATAAGCAGTGAGGGGTTGTGAGGTGTCCCACCATGGTTTGGAATTAATCAATATCAAGATCTTTGGATACTATTGTATCTACTAATGCTCATTCAAGAATTTCTTTGTGTGTGGGTGAAAGCTTTAACAATTCTAAGATGGATATTTGTGCGGGTGTTTTCTACAATTAATCCACTAGGTTGTATTGTTTTGTAGTGGATGATGTGTTTGTTGTGGGACCCGGCAAAACAACTTTGGTTTTGCTTCTTGTGATAGCATGAGCTTGTTCTTGATTTTGTTTTTCTTTAACTACAATCACATTTACCACATTATCATATGTATGAGAATAGTTTACCTTCGCTTTACCCTTGCCGTTATTTGTTGTTGATGATTCACCTTTCTCATAGTTTGGAAGTGGAGTTTTAAAAATTGTATGGGATTCATTTGTTGTATGTCCACCCACAGTTATTACTCCATTATCAATCAAATCTTGGATGACATGCCTCAACTTCTGACAATTAACTGTGTGATGTCCCTTGTTTCGATGGAAATCACAATAATGGTTATCATTCCACCAAGGTGGTTTTATTTGAGGTTCGTAGTTCCTTTCTTCTGGCAAAGTGATCAATTTTTTCGGGAGAAGTGTCTTTAGTGTTGACCCAAGCGGTTCACCAATGTCTGTAAATTGTCTTTGAAAGAAAGTTTTGATAGTTGCTTTTTGGTGATGGTTGTTTTGTTGAGCCGCTACTGAGTGAGTGGATAGATTAAAAACTGGTTGCTTTGGTTGCACATTGTTGTTATCCACTATTCCATCATTGACAACATTTCAATTTCTATTCCAAAACTTTGGTTTATCATTGTGATTATTGTTATTGGTGTTGTTAGGAGGATGGACTCCGTCTTTGTATATTTTCAACTCACCTTTCTTTATCATAGCTTCCTCCATTCTGATTCTATTATCAATCATTTTTGTGAAACTTTGATTTCCTTGCATTTTTAAGTATTAACTCATTTGATCATTTAAGTTGTCAATGAATATATCCATTTTTTTGTACTCTAGCATTGTACGAGGATACTGTGAAGCTAATTGTCTCCATCATTGTAAAAATGTCATGAAAGGTTCTCCAGCCTTTTGTTTGGCATTACATAGGTCTAGCATTGTTACTTCATGTTGTATGTTGTAAGAGTATTGTCAAACAAAGTTATCCACCAATTCTGAGAATGATATGATTCCAGGTGGAAGTTTGGAGAACCATTCCATAGATAGTCCAGTTAAGCTTTTCAGAAATAATTTCATTAAGTAGGTATCCTCATGTGCAAACTCCATACTCATTGTGCAAAATTATCGTATATGATCTTGAGGGTTAGTGTTTCCATCATATTTTTCGTATCTAGGAGTTTCAAAACCTATAGGAAATGGTATCATGTTTAGGTTTCTATCGAATGGATAAGGACAAATTTCTTGAAGTGAGTATCTTCTAACATTTCCTCTCTGCATATCTTGAATTTGTGTTTGCATTGTTTTTAGTTGTTTTGTGAGAGTTATGATAGGATTATCAACATGATTTGTTCTTGCATGACCATGATTTTGTATTCTAGGAGGATCTGGATCTCTTCTTGTTTCATCTCTAGTCCTTCTTGTATCTTCATTGGATTGAACGTTATTCAGAATTTCCACTTCATCTCTTTTGGGTATGTACGTTTCTTCATTGGTTCTGGTATTATTGGGGATTGATGTGCCATTCATTTTGATACCAAAAATATTCTCATATTGTTTATTATTAGGGGAGGCTCACTTTTATTTTGTGTCAATTTGTTCACATCAAAATCTTGGGGGAGTGTAGCCCTGGATTTTTCTAACATTAGGAAATACTTTTCTTTTTCTCCCTCTAATAATTTTTGCATAAATTTATTGAATTGAGGATCTTTTTTGATGTCTTTGATATTTTGTTCTGTTATTTCTCCTTCAACTTGTATTTCATCTTCATTTTCCATGGTTATATGCTCTTTAGTTGTTTCCAATGTTTCAATTTCTATCTTTGCGATTCTTCATCTCTGAGCTCTAGTTAGAACGGGCATACACGTGTGTTAGATATTGTGCTAAAATTTGATTGTCCAAAAGGTTATTTTGATAAGTGATCAATTGTCAATGTAAATGTGATAGTGCGATATGACACGAAAAGATGATTCAACTGTTTAAAAGTTTGCAAGTTTTTCGATCTTTGGTTTAGGAGTGCAATGATGATGATTTGATAAAAACCAAGTTCAGTAGGAATGATATATCCTATGATGTGGGACAAGATTATCCTAACCAAACATTTTAGTTTCATGATAAAGGATGATAGATCCTAATGAGAAACTATATTTGAGTGATTAGTTTACCAAAGAAGGTGATAATGCACTTTGAGATGTTTAGATCTTGAACTTGTTGAGGGTGAGCACTTGAAAATCTTGAGGTGTTTATGTTCTAAAGTCTGATTTCAATGGATGATGACTTGACCAAGCGAACCAAGAAGACAATCCAAGCACAAAATGACAGAGAATAGATACTTATGACTATCACAAATTGATAAAACAAGAATGACAGATCCAAAAAAGGCATACAAGAAGAGCTCTAGACTGACAAATACAGAGACTTGTATGATAGAATACCCAACCCCAAACGACAAGAGATACTAGAATATACGACAAATCAGAAATTTCATGTAAAAATCTCAGTTTCATATGATATTTCTTTCTAAACAATACAACAAAAGATTACCCTCATACAAAAAATCACCAGACAGTATGACAAAGAACCTAACTCGTACGACAGAGAATAGATCAGAGATAAAAAATGTGTTTGTTTGGTCAAATTTTGATCAATGAAGTCTGATGTTTGCTTATGTTTTCTAGTTTTAGATGTCTGATATTTTAATTTAGGGATGAATACACAACAAACACGTGATATGATAAGTGACCACAATCATGCTAACCCTAAGGAAGTTGGCTAAGGAGAGAAAACCTTTGCTTGCAATCTTAGGTACACACCCAATAGCTAATCAGAATACAGTCACTGAGTCTCACGCAATGGATTCTCAACACTATATTATCCGACTCCAAATGCTAATGGGGGCATGATATGGCAAGTATCTTGGGAGAGTTACTATCTCTCTTGCACAAAGATTATCACCCCTTCAGAGGTGAATCGGGTAGCTTCTAATTTAAATGGCACTAGTAAGGGATCCGTTCGGTGTGTCAGGGTATAATACTCAATTAAGAGGTCTCCCAGCCTTGAAAACCAAGGTTTGCTATACCCGAAGGTATGAAGGAGATCTATTCCCAAACACTACCGTTGACTTGATTTTCATCAAATCACATTTATTTTATAGTGGGTTGGATTACTTGGCATTAGCCATTCCCACTTAGGATGTTCCCCTCTCATGAGCCTTAATGGATAAGAGTTATTAGCTCCTCAGGAGGGTAGGCTTGCTAAAGAAATGCACTAATGAAAGGAAAAGATGAGTTTATCTTTCTAATCACCTAAGAAAGGTGAGAGCATACTTGCCTATCATCAAAGACACAAAATACATGATTTTTCATTCCTTTAGCAAAATACAAGTGTGCCTAGAAAGATTTAAGAAATACACAAAGTTTTGTTGAATTCTTCTTAGGCAACCTACAAAATAGATCCATTAGTAATCATGATGTGTTTGGAATTAAGTCTTTGACAAGCATATATTCGACAATCGTTCTGCAGAAAAGAGTTAGGTTGCCAAAATTCTCACAAACAAATCAGGATTAGCATTAGTAAAGCTCAAATTAAAACTTGAAAACCCTAAAATGCAATCTATTTAAAAAAATCCAAAGGCAGAAACTTGTACGAAATGATTTACCAGCTCATACGACAAAACTTTAGATCTCATGCGAATGAAGAAACAGGCTCATATGACAATTCAGAAGCTCATACAAATCAGGATGGATTGTCATCTTGGATCATAAAGGAGTTCATACGAGGCTAAAAAGGAGCTCGTACGAGCTTCTGATTCTATCCCAAGCAAAGATGAGTGTTGATGAAGCTTGAGAGGCCAAAAATGATGATTCTGGCTCCCATTGTGGTCGCCAAAATATCGTGCTTGTGAAGTGTAGACCTGCAGCTACAACATAAAACACTTAATAGATCATTACAAGCATGGTTAATGAATTTAAAGCAAAGAGAGATAAAACCATAGCTAAGCGATCTATCACCTCCTAGTAAATGCGAGTATGAATTTTGCTCTCAGATCTGGTTAGGCAAATTCTAGTGACTTGACTACACCTAGATGGAGGATTTAAATGATAAATGATGCATTCAAGATAGCAATGATAATGATTAAGCTACATGATTCCATGATTATGCTAGAAAATATACTAAAATGATGTAATTAAGCTATGATAACAATGCTTAAATGATAAACTAAACTTGCATATGCCTATAGTAACAATGTCTGAAATGCAAATGTGATGGGATGATTATTGCTCCAAAATGGGGTCTATTTATAGGATTTCCAAGGCCAGGGGTGAGGTGGCAGGAATCAATGGTCAAGATTAAGTCTAAAGATATCAAGGGTGAGATTGGAGGAGGTTGAAGAAGAGGCTGGATAAAAGAGAACATTAGTCATCTCTATGGTGACAAGTGTCAAGAAGCTTCTAGAAGAGGTTGGATGAAAGGGAACATTTGTCATCTCTATTGTGACAAGTGTCAAGAAGCTTTGCTCATGAGAGAGCAAGGTGTTCAAGGAAAGGGGACATGGTGGTTAGGATATGCAAGCTAAGATGGGGTTAATTAAACCCAAGGTTAGATGGAATGGGTTAGGTTAGAGGGATGGTTAGGAGAATTTGAATAAAAATTCAAATAATAGGAAAATGCTAATTGTAGACATCTAAAAATGGTCAACGCTTGTGGAGTCATACTTTAACATTTGCGCATTGCCTTATTTTAGGGTTCTTGCATCGCATTAACATTTCTTCTATGTTGCACATTTAGTCTTTATCATTTGTGAGCATCGAGTCCTTCTTTTGCATTCCTCATTTTTATCTCTTTCAAATTAGGTCTTGTCGATAGCAATCTTCAGTCATGATTTTGGTTGATCTTATCCTATCGCATCAATGTGCATGCTCATTTATCATCATTTTGGACATCATCAATTCTAATCGATGATAGAATTAGGGTTTTGTCCTCTTGTCAATCTTTCAATAATCTTTAGCTTGTTAGTAATCATTTGCGATTATCAACTTGTCAGTCTCGTCATTTTATGATCGATTCATCATCAATCCTTGTCCTTGTCAATCTCGTCATTTTGCGATCGATCCATCATTGATCCTTATCCTTGTCAATCTTGTCATTTTATGACTGATTCATCATCGATCCTTGTCCTTTTCAATCATGTCAATTTGGATTGATTAGTCATTGTTCCTCGTCAATTGGCGCCTATCAATTTGATCTCCTTGTCAATCATGGTCAATTTGTCATTGATTTTTGTCAACCAATCTCAATCATTTATCAACATTGGTCCTTTGCCAATCAGAATCATGATCGAACCTACATTAATTTCTTGTTGTCTTGACCTAATTCCTTGTCCTCTTATTTCTAGTGTTTTATGATTTGTTCATTTAATCCTTTTCTTCTTCTTTGTGGGTTAAATAAATCTATTTATTTAGTCCTAGGTCTCTTTCATGAATTAATTAATGGATGAAAACCTATTAATTAATTCACCTAATTTCTATTTCATCTTTTTCCTCAATTTTCTAATTTGCTAATTTCTCCTAATTCCTAATTTCTATTTCTCCTATTTTCTTTAATTTTTCTAATATTTCCCCTAATTTCATTCCTTCATTTTCTCCTATGTTTATGCTTCCACTTGCCATAATTTGTCATGCATTTTGCATAGCAACTTGTCATAATTTGTCATACTCCTTGCATAGCAAATTGTCATTTGTCATAATTTTGCCCTTCTTGATTTGAATTTCCTTTCAAATCTCTTCATGCTAATCTTGTCCTCTCTCCAATTTGTCTATAAATTGGATGATTTTCTTCAATAAAAGAAGGAATCAATCACATTTTCAGAATCAATCACATTTTCAATCAATCAACCACACTTCTAGTATCCTTATGCTACAATTTTCATCTTGTCATCTTGCTTGCTTTCATACTTTGCTCTTGCACATCAAATTTGAAGGAGAAAGAAGGACAATGGAGGTCAATTGAAAGAGACATTGGTGATGATTTTTCATTTATTTTGAATGTCTTATTTTCAATTCTTCTATTGATTGTAATAGGATTTTATTTCATTGCAATTTAGCTTTGTGGTTAGCTAATATTTATTGCTTTGATGTTTTTCCATTTTCCTAGTTACACTAATTAATCTCAACAACCCATTATTGATTTGTTTTAATTAATTAGGAGATTTAGAAGAAATGAATTTGATGGGGGGAATTAATTAATTTGAATTAATTAATCAAAGAGAATTATGAAAGTGAACCTATTAAATAAATCCTTGGATTTATTAATAAGTAGATGAAAGGGAGAATTTAATCAAATTATTTAGTGAATTCAATTAAATTAGGAAGGGGGATTAATTAAATAATTTCTTATTTAATTAATTATCTTCAGACCATTTTTAGGTGTATACAGTTTGTATATAGGAAAATCATATCAGCATAGCAATAAAGGACAAGAGGATGGAAATCACGACCTTGTCGAATGCCAAGGTCATGCTAAAAAGGGAGTTATCGAAGTGACACCTCTCATATCTAATTGAAATACAAATATTGATGAGAGACTAAAATTCTACCTTGGCCACATGGAGTCTTGCCAAAGAATGATGCCACACAAAAAGTTTTGAATACTAAACAAAAAAAGAGGGGCCCCACTTGAACAAGTCACCTCCCGGGTGGACCAATGAACAATCACCTAATGGATACCTACAAGAACATGGATGAGGTGGGTCAGGTGCACTTGTCTCATGTATGCAGTATCGTGTGATCACTTAGCATGGGATCAATGGCTTTGATCTTCATGCCACTACTCAATCAAATGAAGGTGCATGACCATGCTAATTATACATTGTCATAGAGTTGATGAGAAACTTCTGAATCTTTCAAATGAGATATTTTCAATATAGCTTCTGGTGGTATTGGTGACAAGCAAGGGAGTTTGATGTAACATCAAAGTTTGACAAGATTATTCTAAGAGAGTGTAGAAGTTCTAGCTCTTGCTAACAAGTCAAGACATGAAGTAGGAACCATGGCTAACCAATGCTGACATGCTAAGTTGAAAGCTAGTGGTTGGTCTCTATTGGAGCTTCCATGGCACATGGGCCCCAGTGTTCAAATGTGAAATACAATGGCTATCTCCCACTACCCTACATGCTCTTTGATGCACACAAGAAATAGTCATGGGGTAAGATAAAACAAAGGGATGTTGGTATTACAAACCACCTCATAGGCCATAAAGAAGCACAAGGAAGACCCACAGGGTAGTAAGAAAAGAGAAGGAACAGGGACCAACCAATTGTAGTGATAGGGTTTTAAAATGTGTAGGGAAATGAAATTCAAAGCATGAAGAAAAGACAAAGTGAATTGTTGCAAACATAAACAGTATGTCAGGATAGAGAAAAATCATATTCTATACACCTAAAAATGGTCTAAAGATAATTAATTAAATAAGCAATTATTTAATTAATCCCCCTCCCTAATTTAATTGAATTCATTATAAATTTGATTAAATTCTCCCTTTCATCTACTTATTAATAAATCTAAGGATTTATTCATTAAGTTCATTCAATGGTCTCCTTTGATTAATTAATTCAAATTAATTAATCCTCCCCCCATTTCAATCAATTCTTCTAATCCTCTAATTAATTAAAATAAATCAATTTATGAGTTGTTGAAAATTAATTAGTCTTTTCCTATCATTTGAATTTTTAAATTCAAATTACCCACATGCCTCCTAACTTCTAACCACCTAACCTAACGATCCCTCTAACCTAACCCATTCCACCTAACCGTGGGTTTGCCTAATCCTATCCTATCTTGCACATTCTAACCTCCTTATCCTAACCTCTTATGGTGTGGATATTCTTCCCTTGAGACACATAACACTTTGGTCACATGTCTCCTCCCTTGGACACTTGCCCTCTCATGAGAAAGGCTTCTTGACACTTGTCACCATAGAGATGATAAGTGTCCCTTCCTCCAACCTCTTCTCCAACCTCCTCCAATTTCACCCTTGATATCTTTAGACTCAATCTTGATCATTGATTCCTACCACCTCATCCTTGGCCTTGGAAGTCCTATAAATATCCACCATTTTGGAGCACAAAGGATCCCATATCATTATCAATTTAGGCATTGTTATTATAGGCATATCATTTGATCATTGTTGTTATGGCCAATTGCATCTTAGATTTAGCTTAATTTGATCATTTTCTAGCATAATTGTTGAATCATGTAGCTTAATCAATCTCTTTTCTAGCTTAATTGCATCATCATCGTAGCTTAATCATGCATATATTTAACTTAATTAGTCTCTTGGATCAATCTATCATAATCAATCTCATATAGTTTGTATATCATTATCATTTCAAATCCTCCATCTAGGTGTAGTCAATTCACTAGGATTGCTTATCTAGATCTGAGAGAAAATCCATACTCACATCTCTTAGGAGGCGATAGGTCACTTTGTTATGGTTCATCTTTCATTTGATTCTTATTTGATAACCATGCTTGTAATGATCTAGTGAGTGTTTGTGTTGCAGCAGCAGGCATCACACTTCATAGGCATGACATTTTGGCGCCCACTATGGGGCCAAAAATGAGATTTTTGGCCTCTTAAAAGATATCAAAATTTCAATCTAGCAGGTTTCTAGCGGGATCTAATTCAAAATTTTGTATGAGTTCCATTTTTATCTCATATGAGCTCCTTTGTGTACTCGTACGAGCAGGTGAGAATTGTCATATGATTAGGTGAGAATTGTCATACAAAATTCTGCTTTTGTTTTTTCAAAATAGATTGCATTTTAGGGTTTTTATGCTTCAATTTGATTATTACTAATGATAACCCTAGTCTGTTTGTGAGTTTTTCAATAGCCTAACTGGTTTTTGCAAGATGATTGTCAAAGATTACGCTTGTCAAAGCTTCGTTTCATCAAAACACATCATGACTACTAACATATCTATTTTGCAGATTGTCTAGGAGGACTCAACCAAACTCTATGTCTTCTTTAAATTTTCTAGGCAAACTTATTTTGGCTAATGGAAATAAACAAACATGTGTTATGTGTTTTGATTATAGGAAAGTATGCTCTCACCTTTCTTAGGTGATAATAAAGCCAGACTCATCTTTTGCTTTCAATAGTGCATATCTTTAGCGGACCTACCCTCTTGAGGAGCCTATAAGGCCAAAGCCATTAAGGTCGGTGAGAGGGGAATGACCCAACTGGGAATGGCTAATGCCAAGTACTCCAACCCACTATAAAATAAATGTGATTTGATGAAAATCAAGTCAACGACAGTGCTCAGGAATATCTCTCCTCCGTACCTTTGGGTATATCAAACCTTGGTTTTCAAGGTTGGGAGACCCCTTAATTGAGTTTATAGCCTAACGCATCAAATGGATCCCTTACTAGTTTTGATTAAAATTAGAAGCTACCTGATTCACCTCCAAAATGGGGATAATCTTTGTGCGAGAGATAGTAACTCTCCCAAGACACTTGCCATATCGTGCCCCAATTAGCGTTTGGAGTCGGATAATACGACGTTGAGAATCCATTGCGTGAGACTTAGCGGTCATATTCTGATTAGCTATTGGGTGTGTACCTAAGTTTGCAAGAAAATGTTTTCTCTCTCAGCCAACTTCCTTAGGGTTTAGCATGTTGTTCTTAAGGTCACTTATCATATGACATTTTTGTTGTGTCTTTGTCCCTAAAATGGAAAATCAGACATCTAAAAAACTGGAAAACAAAAGCAAAACATAAAACTTCATTAATCAAAAATCTATCCAAACAAAGTTTTTGTCTCTGTTCTATCCTTTGTCGTGTGATTTTGTTAGTTTGTCATACGAGGCATCTATTTTATCTTCCAGTCTAGTGAGAATTGTCATGTGAGTCATCTTAGCAGAATTCTTTTTTGTTATCTTTTATTGTTTGGCCTGGTGGGAATTGTCGTACGAGTCATTTTAGTAGAGAATTTTGTGTCATCTTTTGTCATTTGGTTCTATGAGAAAGCTCATATGATTTATGTCTTTTATCGTGCAAAATTTTAGGTTTTTTGTATGAGCCTATCTAAAATATCATTCGGGGTTGTATAAGGTGTCGAACGAATTTATGTCTATGTCTATCCAGAACTGTCTTCTTGCATGTCTTTTTCATATTTGTCATATTTGCTTGGTCAGTTTACATTGAGAATAAACACTTGATATCTATCATTCTGTGCTTAGATTGTCTTCTTGGTTCGCTTGGTCAAGTTATCATCTATCAAATTGGATTCTAGAAATAGATACCTCAATATTTTCAAGTATTCGCCTTCAACAAGTTCTAGATCTAACATCTCAAAGTGCATTATCACCCTCTTTGATAAACTAATAACTCAAAACATAGTTTCTCATCAGGATCTATCATCCTCTATCATGACACTACAACGTTTGGTCAGGATAACCTTGTCCCACATCATAGGATATATCATTCCTATTGGACTTGGTTTTTATCAAAATCATCATCATTGCATTCCAAAATCGAAGATCGAAAAACTTGCAAAATTTTAAACCACTTGAATCATCTTTTTATGTCATATCATTTTATCACATTTACATTGATAGCTAATCACTTACCGAAACAACTTGTGGATAATCAAATCCTAGCACAATATCTAACACACGTGTATGCTCGTTTTAACCAGGGCTCAGAGACAAAAGATTGCAGAAATAGAAATAGAAACATGGAACACAAAGATGAAATACAAGTTGAAGAGGAAATAATAGAACAACATGTCAGAGACATAAAAAAGGATCCCCAATTAGATAAATTTATGGAGAGAATATTGGAGGGAGATAAAGAAATATATTTCCTAATGTTAGCAAAATTTGGTGCTGCACTCCCCCAAGATTTTGATGTAAACAAATTGACACAAAAGAGAAGTGACCCCCCCTTAATAATGAAAAATATGAGGATATTTTGGGTCTAAAAAATAATGACAAGTCAATTCCTAGTAACATCAGAAACAATGAGGAAACTTACATTCCCAAAAGAGATGACGTAGAAATTCTAAATAATGTTCAATCCGATGAGGATACAAGAAGGGGTAGAGATGATACAAGAAGAGATCAAGATCCCCCTAGAATGTAAAATCATGGTTATATAAGAACAAATCACGTTGATAATCCTATCACAACTCTCACACAACAAATACAAACACTGCAAACACAAATTCAAGATATGCAGAGAGGAGATGTTAGAATATACTCACTTCAAGAAATTTGTCCTTATCCATTCAAAAAAAATTTAAGCATGATACCATTTCCTATAGGTTGTGAAACTCCTAGATACAAAAAATATGATGGAAGCACTGACCCCCAAGATCATATACCAGAGTTTTGCACAATGACTATGGAGTTTGCACATGAGGATACCTAATTGATGAGATTATTTCCAAAAAGCTTAACTGGACTAGCAATGGAATGGTTCTCCAAACTGCCACCTGGAATCAAATCATTCTCAAAATTGGTGGATAAGTTTTTTTCACAATACTCTTACAACATACAATAGGAAGTAACAATTCTAGACCTATGTAATGCCAAACAAAAGAGTGGAGAACCTTTCATGACATTTTTACAGATATGGAGATGATTAGCTTCACGACATCCTCATACAGTGCCAGAGTATGAAAATGGACGTATTCATCGACAACCTAAATTATCAAATGAGTTATCATCTAAAAATGCAAGGACATCAAAGTTTTTGAAAGATGATTGATAATGGAATCAGAATGGAGGAAGCCATGATAAAGAAAGGTAAGTCGAAAATATACAAAGAAGGAGTTCACCCTCATAACAACACTATCAACAACAACAATGATAAGCCAAAGTTTTGGAATAGAAATTGTAATATCGTCAATGATGGGATAGTGGATAACAACAATATGAAACCAAAACAACCAGTTTTTAATTTATCCAATCACTCAGCAGTAGCTCAACAAAACAACAATCACCAAAAAGCAACTATCAAAAATTTCTTTCAAAGGGAATTTACAAACATTGGTGAACCTCTTGGGTCAGCACTAAAGACACTTCTCGCAAACAAATGGATTACTTTGATAGAAGGAAGGAACTACAAACCTCAATTAAAACCCCCTTGGTGGAATGATAACTATTAATATGATTTCCATCGAAACAAGGGACATCACATAGATAATTGTCAGCAGTTGAAACATGTCATCCAAGATTTGATTGATAATGGACTAATAACTATGGATGGACATACAACAAACAAATATGATACAACTTTTAAAACTCCACTTCCAAACTATGAGAAGGGTGAATCATCAGCAACAAATAATGGTAAGGGTAAAGAAAAGGTAAACTACGCTCATACATATGATAATGTGGTAAATGTGATTGTAGTTAAAGAAAATAAAACTCAAGAACCTGCTCATGCTATCACAAGAAGCAAATCTAAAGTTGTTGTTAGTAGCCTAAGTGGTAGCATAGGGAACATCAATATACAATGTACAACACCAGAGCATAGTAATTCATTAGCATGGAACCAATAACACACAACATAGTGTACCAAGATAGATTCATGTAACACAGATGTATATCATATTTCTCTCCAATCCCATGTCCAAAATGTGCTACAAGCTTACAATATAAAGAGTTCGCGGTTAGTTAGGCCACCAATCGTCAGGCAACTAACTACCCACGGATATAACTTAATACTATTGTTTTCTCTTAAAGCATTAAAAAGCCTTATTTACTAATTAACTGGCTTACATCATCCCCCCGCAAAACTTGTTCATCTTCCAGACGAACACCATAGCAAAATAACAAGAAATATCTACTTAGAGGGACAAGAGGATGTCCCTGTTCCCATAGTGGTCCATTCTTGGATTATCTTCAAGTCCCTCTCAGTAAGAAGTTGCTTCTCTCGAGTGGCTTTCAGAAGCCTGAGTGCATCCATTCGGTCCTTCTCAGAGGTAGCCAACTTCCATTCTATTTCACGTCGCGTGGTTCTCTCTTGAACCATTTCTTGCTCCATAGCCTGGATCATTTCTTTCAGCTCACTCTCTCACTGTAGGGCTAAGGTATGGACTCCTTCCATTCTGTTCGCTTTCCAGGTCATCGTTTGGAGCTGTAAGAATGTAGTGTGGAAAGTCTGATCTATGGAAGTGAGAGCTCTCATTACTTCCTGATTACCTCCTATATGCCCACTAAGGATCTGTCGTACTCCCCATTCTGCTACTATCTCTGGAGTTTCCATGTCGGGCCAACCTTGGTTCCTAATTTTTTCTGAGAACTCCCTCTCGTAGCCTTCTGTCATAAACGCCAATAGTCCTTTCGTTACTCTTACTATAGCAGGCATATCAGATCCTTGAGAATGGTCTATCATCCTCTCCATGGCTGCCTTCATTACTTCCAACTTAGAAAGAAAATGCTACGCAACCGGTTCCCACTCTTGGATCCCCTATATTGGTGAGGACGTATTGTGCCCTTTCTTGATTTCTTCAATCCTCAGGCTCTCCTCCTTTTGATCAATCCCCAGTGATGGTGAAGGAGGTGGAACCTCTATGTCCATCTGGAATCTCGCTAGCAGGCTGTCTGCTTTTGTCTCCATGTTTGTTTCCTTGGTCCCCTTTTGTTTGTCTCCCTCTGGCTCTTCACAATGTATTCCCCCTTCGGTATTTCCTACCTCCATGGTTGCAAGTGGATCAGTTATTGGTGCTCCTACTAATGCAAAAGCTCTAGCCGCTTCTATGCCCCTGGTTGTGCTTATATGGAGGGTGTGGGCCCCAGTGTGTCCCCTCAAGTCTACTAACTGAGATGGGATCCCTGTGACCCCAGTTACCAATTGTGTCGTGATGGGCATCTGGGCTGGTTCGAAAAGTACCTTTTTCCTTACTCCTCATCCTGGTATGGCTCGTATGCCCCCCATATGGCTTTCTGTCCCTACTTGCCGCAACCCTCCTACGTGTCCTCCTTCCTGTTCCATGCTCATCGGCTCCATCCTGAATTCTCCTTCATATTCTTCTGAAGATGATATGTATGTTTCTTCTTCCCCTGTCCCTACCTCTTCCTTAGTTCTTGCCTTGCTTTTTTCCCTGGTGTTGTCTCTATGGTTACTGTAAAAGTATCCAGGTGTAGCCAATAATGCATGGTTGGCTTGTAGGGCTCCACCTGACTTGAGGCCACAAAACCTCCTCTATTTTCCAATGCCACTTGAGTTCTCAATGCTTCCAAGAAGAGGGCAATGAGGTGATGGGGCATGTATAGGGTCTTGTGTTTGAGGAGCATGGCTTCCTTCACCTGGCTGGAAAGGATGCGGCCCCAGTTATAAATTTTGCCATTACTCAATCTGTGCATGAGGCGTAGCATCCATATTGCAACATCAAATGCTCGGCTTGCTACTGTTAGCTTACTCTTTATGATATCCAAGACACATCTCCATTCTGGTGAGGTGAGATAAGATTTCTTCAGGCCCCTTCTATTGCTATTCTGCCATAAACTGTTCCATTGCTCTTCTATGAGTGCGTCATTGCAGATGTGTTCCAGGAGCCACTTCTTTTCTTCTACAGGCATTCTTGCTGACGGTTTCATAGCTGAATCACCGCTACTAGGAATGCTGAAGACCTTGCTGAATTCTTTGGATGCATAAGAAATGACCACTATTTGTCCCAAATAGTCAATTACTGATCTATGCCTGTCCTGCTCATACCCATGGACCATGGCATGCAATATAGGCTCAAATTATTTTAGGTTGAAGATGGGCATGAAAATGATTTTATCAACTTCTGCTTTCTTCAATGAACTCTTTAGGGGGTGGTCCTCCTCATTGTTTTCCCACCACTTCCTGCACTCGCTTCCAAGCACTCCTTCAATAATGACATTCTCTACATTCACCTGTTTCGATGCCCTCTCTTGGCTTTTCTTGCTAGTTCCTGGCATGGCCATTGCTTGCTTGTTAGAAGTACTAGCTTTGTAATTTATATCATAACTTCCCCTTCTAGGGTTTTCGTGACTCCCTTTCACCATCTTGTGCATGTATGGTGCTGTACTTGAGGGCTGTGGGCCTATACTCTGTGGCAGAGGTTGAGGTTTTGTGTATTTTAGGTGTCGCCTGATCGGTAGCCTATTTCTTGGGGGCTGCATACGTCATAGCCGAATTCTACTACCCCTCCGTCTACTGATTGTGTACGCTGGTGGTTGCGTGCTTTTCTCCCTACATGCCGCCCCCTTTGCGTTGCTGCTCTATGTTGTGTCGTTGGTACTGTGTCCCCATCCCATGCCACAGCTCCCTTCCGCGCTATGTATGCCTTCACACTGCATACACCCTCTTCTAGACTACGTACGCTTGCCTCCCCTCTATGTACGCCCTCCTCCTTGCTGCGTACACTGGCCTCCACTCCGCGTATGCCCACCTCCCCGCTACGTATGCTCTTCCTCCTACTGCGTACGCTCCCCTTCACTCCACTACATTCTCTCTCCTCCCTGTTGCGTACTCTCTCTTCCACCCTGCGTATGCCCACCCCACATACACCCACTGTGCATGCAATGTGTCTCTCGTGTGTGGTCTTTGTTGCTCTACTTCCTGCCCACATCCTTTTCCCCTTCCTTCCCTTGGTTGTGCGTACGGTGGTATGAGTGATGTGCCTTTTCTCCTTGCTTTACTTCTTATGTTTTTCTCTTGCTATCATTTTTAATGTTTTGGTTTTATTTTTTGATATTTTGCCTTGGTCTTTTATTTTTAAATATTTTTGCCTTGCATTTTTTCTTATTCTTTTTCTCTCTCCGTCCTCTTCTCTCTTTATTTTTTCTTTGTTACACTTTATTTCTGTTTGGAAATTAACTATTTTATTTTTTTCAATCACCATCACTTTGTCCTTGTGGCCCCCTATGGGTTCCACCATTTTAATGGCCACCATATTAATGGCTATGGACTCCCTTTCTTTGTAGATTTTTAGTTTTGATCCATTTACTAGATCTTTGATGGGGCTATCATCCAGGTTGGACAATTTAATAGCTCCATTTTTTCCCACCTCCCTTACTTTGTATGGCCCTAGCCATCGAAGTTGAAATTTACCTGGTCGGAGTTCATTCCAGCCATTGTACTTGAGTACCAGCTATTCTGGTGAGAACTTCATCCACCTTAGATGTTTATCATGCCAAGATTTTCTTCTGTTCTGAGCCACTTCTATGGCCCATTGTGCCATTAGGTGGCACTCATCTAATTTTTGCAAGGTCCTTTAGGCTTTCCTCATCCCCCCATCTATTTTGTACTGCTATCCACAAGGTTGGCATAGTGTATTCTACTGGCATCACTACCTCTTGTCCATACATAAGCTGAAAGGGAGTGTGTGTGGTTGTTGCTTTGTACGTTGTCCGGTAGGCCCACAATACTGCTGATAATCACTCTTCCCAATCTCCTTGCTCTACTCCACACGTCTTGTAGAGGATAGATACCAGTACTTTGTTGGTGGACTCCGCTTGGCCATTCGCCCTGGGATAGTATGGACTAGATAATGTGTGGAAAATCTTGAATTTTGTTGTCATATTGCATATCACTTGATTGACAAAGTGTACCCCCTATCACTCATGAGTTGCAAGGGTATCCCGAATCGGGTCACAATGTGTTCATAGAGAAACTTGGCAGTGCTCAAGGCTGTGTTGTTGGGTAAAGCTCTGGCTTCAGCCCACTTAGTGAGGTATTCTGTAGCCACCACAATGTAGTGGCATCTATGCACCTTTCTCATCCTCAGAGGTCCTACAAAATCCAATCCCCATCTTTCGAACAATTCCTGTTGTTGGGATGGGAATAGGGGCATGAAGTCTTGTTTGAGTGGCTTACCTACCCTTTGGCATGTGTCGCAACTGGTCACCCATTCCCTTGCATCTGCATAAAGTGTAGGCCACTAGAGCCCTGCTAGCAAAATTTTTCGTGCCATGGTATCCAGCCCCATATGTCCTCCCGCTAATCCTTTGTGAGATTCTCTTAGGACTCCAGGAATTTCTTCCTCTAGGACACATCTTTGCAGGATACCGTCCGACCCTAGTTTATATAGGAGCCCTTGGATCAATTGAAACGTGGTACTTTTTAGTGTGAGCTTCCTTCTCTCGCTTGGGCTCATGTCGCCTGGAAATGTTGCTGTAGAAAGATACTGCCCGAGTTTCTTGTACTAGGAAGGTAACATGGCTATCTTGAATAAATGGCCATCGGGGAAATCTTCGCTCACTCCTCCTTCCCCTAGCTCCCCGGATTTTACTCTAGACAGGTGATCAGCCATTATGTGACTTTTCCTTGGTCACACCACAACATTGAAAGTGAATTCCTAAAGCAAGATCAACCATCGGCTTACCCATCCTTGAATAACCAGTTTGTTCACCAGGTACATGAGTGCTTGGTGATCCACAAAAAATGTGAATGGTGTGGCTAAAAGATAATGGCAGAACTTTTGTACTACATATACCATTCCCAAGGCTTCCCTTTCCGTGGTGCTATAATTTCTTTCTACCTTTGACAGTAACCTACTAGCAAAATATATTGGGTGGTCTAAGCCTAAGGATCCAAGTTGCGTTAAGATGGCTCCAATTGCAAAGTTAGAAGCGTCCACATGTACATGAAATTTATTCTCCCAATTTGGGTATGCCAAAATAGGTGCACTTACCAATCTGGTTTTGAGTTCTTGGAAGGCTTCGTTCTGCTCCTTGTCCCATACAAATGGTTCCCCTTTCCTTGTTAGGCATTCAAGTGGAAGGGACACTTCTACAAATCCTTTAATGAACTATCAGTAGTACCCAACATGGCCAAGGAAGGATTTTATCCCTGTAACATCTGTTGGGCTATCCATGTCGAGAATAACTCTGATCTTATTTGGGTCTATTTTTAACCCTACCTTACAGACTATGTGGCCGAGTAATCTCCCCTATGGCACTAGGAACCTACATTTCTTGGGATTGAGTGCAAGTCCTTCTCATCGACACCAATCCATGCATTCCCCTAGTATCCTCAAATGGTTTTCCTTATCACTATATACTGACCAATCGTCTAGAAAAACCTTGAAGTTCCTAGTGGCCATTTTGTCAAAGATGTGGAGTATGATCCTCTGGAAAGTGGCTAGGGCGTTGCATAGTCCAAATGGCATATGGTTGTACGCAAAAACTCCATCTTCCACAATAAATGTGGTTTTGAGTTTGTCCTCCTCTGTGGTGCTGATCTGGTTATAGCCGGAAAAGCCATCCATGAAGGAGTAAATCTCATGCCCTGCTACCTCTTCGAGGATACTATGAGTAAACGGTATCGGAAATGGGTCCTTAATGGTTACAACATTTAAGCTTCTGAAGTCCATGCAAATGCGGATCTGGTTTCCTTCCTTTTTAGGGAAATAACAATGGGGCAAACCCATTCACTAGTTTGCACTCGGAAAATGATCCCAGCATCTAGCATTTTTTCTATTTCTTCTTGTACCTTGGCCGCATAGTTCTTATTCATGCGATAGGGGTGTTTCTGCATAGGCCTTGCCCCCTCCATCAAAGGTATTCGATGTATGCATAGTTCAAGGGGTACGCCCTTTAGATGTTTATAAGTCTAGGCGAACACATCTTTATACTCCAAGAATATCTTAAATGCCACTGCCTTTAGTATAGGGTCCCAATCATCTCCAGCCATTATTACTCTTGGGTCCTTTTCATCTCCCAGGTTGGTGCTTTGAACTTTTGGTTCCTCATATTGTACCACTTCTTTCTCAAATTTGTGTGCTGGTGTGCTATCTACTTCTGCCCCTCCTTCCTCATATTCCCCAAATTGTGGTGGGTAGGTGTCATCATTTCCTAACTCGAGGATTTCCAATACATTGCACTCTGGCTAGAAGATCTCATAGTCTTCCATCTGCTAGTGGAATAGTCCACTGAGATAACTCATTTCATCTTCTAAGGAATTACTGAGGTGAAGCACCCCTTCTCCATTTGGCTCTATCTCGCCTTTTTCCCTCACGGTACCCTCCTTTGAATCAGAATTTGAGGCCATTTCTTGACTCACCTGTTGGTTCCACAGGTCAATGACATATTTGTTTCCCTCACTTTCAATGGAAAGGGTATTTTTCTTCCAGTTGTGGTCTGCTTTGGCCAGGACAAGCCATCCTCTTCCGAAAAGTGCATCATATCCCTTCCACTCCAACAATATGACCATGAAATCTAGAAAGAAGTGTTGTGTCCCAATAGTTACCTTTTGGCCTATAAGCGTGCCCAATGGTTTGATGCCATGCTAATTAGCTCCTATGAGGTGGAAGGTAGGCGGCTAGAGTGTCGGCTTCCCCAAGGTTTTCCATGTCTCCTTAGGTAGCACGTTTATAGCAGACCCCCCGTCTACAATGGTGTTAGTAAGCCTGAACCCGAGAATCTCCATTTCTACTATGGCTGGTGTCCTGCCTACCCCTACTATCATCAACATAGGGTCATTAGTCTCCTTTGAGTGGTTCCTTTCTTCCATTTCCTCCTTGTGGTTTGGCATCTTCCCCTCCTTCCTGGTCTCCTCCACTTGGTTTATAGCTATTCGTAGTTGCGGTAGTGTCTACAACAGATCCACTACATGGACTGGCATGGTGGTTTGCAGTAGTTGTTTCATTATTGTTGTTTCAGAGTCAGTTCGTAGGGTGTTGGTGGTTTTGTGGGATGCTGGCTTTCTCCATTCCTCACTCATTTCCCTTTCTACTTTCCTTTGTGCCTCCTTTAGTCTTTCCTTCTCTGTGCCTGGGTCAGGGTATATTAGTTTCCTTGTATGAGATTGGGTAATGGCTAGTACTTCTAGGCACAGTACGTCTGGTTCTAGCCATACTACTTCCAACATGTTCACGCCTTTTTGCCTTGGACATTCCGTATCTTCGTGATTGCCTGACCCACACCATTTGTAGAGTAGCCCTCCTTGCCCAACACCACTCTGGTAGTCATGTGCAAAATGGCCCCATTCATTACATTATCAACATTGTATCATTGGTCTTCCTTTTGATTCATATTGGATGCGACCCTGTGGTGTATTATTATTACTGTTGTTGTTACTCCCCCTCCAGCTGTTCCTATAGCCACCTGGTGACGCATCTAAATTTGTGTTCTTGGTGATTGTAGTGGGTAGTGTTGCCTGTTCTTGAGTATATAGTACCTGGGCACTCCTTGCCTTCAAGTTGTAGGGACATTCCTTAATAGCATGCCCCAACACTTGGCAGATGTCACAAAAAGCTTTCTTTGGACAATTGGTTTTTGTGTGTCCCTCTAGTTTGCACTTTGTGCACCAAAGGTCTCTACCCTCCCTACTTTCTTCCTTTTGCATCCGCATTTCCCGCATCATCCATCTCATATCCTTCTGGAGTGCTTGTATCGTATGTGACTCCTCCTTGCTTTCCTAATCACTACTATCTTCATCGCTTGTGCGCTTCTTACCCTTTGATGTCTTGTTCTCACTTTCAATATCCATGGCTCTATTGTATGCCTCCATGAAAGTAGATGGGGGTACTACCTTCATCTTTTTCCATAGTGATGGTTGTAGACCCTCAATAAACCATCGCTTCTTTAACCCGTTGGCCAGGGTATTATCCATTTTGCCAATTAATTCTTTTAGTTTGCGGTAGTAGGACCGTACCATCTCACTCTTGCCCTGTTTGGTGTTGTATATTTCTGCGACGATCTCATCATCATCCCACAGTAGCCAAAACTCCTCCTCAAATTCCTTAGCAAGTCTTTTCTAGGTATCCTTCGAAGTGGTGGGTAGGTCCATGTACCAGTTAATGGAAATACCACGGAGGGTGGTTGGAAATGCTTTCAGCTAGTTATCCTCACCATCCTCGCCATTGTCCTGCCATATGGTGACACAAGTTTTACAGTGGCAAGCGGGATCCTCTGATCCTAGTCCATTGAATCTGGGGAGTTTCTATTTTTTGAAGTTATGTGCCATCTTCCTCGTACTCCCCGAGTTATCTTCGGAATTGTTGAATTACTCGGTTGGCGCGGTTGTTTGTTCCCAATTCTTACTACTGCCTAGTGCCTCTGGGCTGTTGTGACTCCTATCCCATGCTTGTGTATGTTGTTGAGAACCTTCTGCCAGGCTCCCTCTTTCTTCCACTATCTTGTAGAGTTTTAGGCACCTCTCAAGTTGCTCTTGGATACGCAAGGATCTTCTTACTATGTCTTCTTGGTTCCCTTCTTGTTCCTCCGAGGCTTCTTGGCTTTGATCTTTGTTAAGTGTATTTGGCATTAATTATTGGAATTGCGGCAGTTTCATCATTGTGTGTAGTTCCTCTTCTCTTCTTCCCTTTGATTCCATTCTTGATACTATTGGAGCACTTGCTGCCTACGTTGCTCCCTTCGTGTGTTCTCTCGTTCCTCTTCACGTTCCATGAGTACACGTGCCAACAACCTTGGAAGGCTACCCAGGAGATCATGTATAGCTTGGTTCACATTGAGTTCTACCCATATCGTATCAGTCAAGACAACGTTCAGTTCCGCTTCTTGCTATAGATACTGGTCCACGGAAATGTCCCATGCGTGAATCAGGTCCTGTGTCAACTGATCCTCCCTGGTTACTTCTGTGTTATCTTCTATGTCACTATCTTTCACCAAGATATTTTGGTCGAATGGATGACCCATTATACTTCCATCCCACCAGCTTTCCCTCCTCAGACCTTCAGATTCGATTTAGGCAATGGCACCAAAATGTTAGTAGCCTAAGTGGTTCAGGTGGTAGCATAGGGAACATCAATATACAATGTACAACACCAGAGCATAGTAATTCATTAGCATGGAACCAATAACACACAACACAGTATACCAAGATAGATTCATGTAACACAGATGTATATCATATTTCTCTCCAATCCCATGTCCAAAATATGCTACAAGTTTACAATATAAAGAGTTCACAGTTGGTTAGGCCACCAACCGTCAGGCAACTAACTACCTGCGGATATAACTTAATACTATTGTTTTCTCTTAAAGCATTAAAAAGCCTTATTTACTAATTAACTGGCTTATAGTTGCTTTGCCGGGTCCTACCATGAATATGTCATCCACTACAAAACAATATAATCTAGTGGAGCAATTGCAGAAAATGCCTGTGCAAATATCCATCTTTGAAATTTTAAAGCTTTCACCTGCACACAAAGAAATTCTTGAAAGAGCATTAGTAGATACAATAGTGTCCAAAGATCTTGATATAGATCAATTCCAAACCATGGTGGGACACCTGATAACCTCTCACTACTTATCATTCACCAAAGAAGATGACATGTCCTTGCAACATCCCCATAATGCTCCCTTTCATATCGAAGTCATCATTCCTAAGACACGAGAACGTGTCCTAATAGATGGAGGAACTAGCTTAAACATTTTCTCTTTGAGTCTAGTCCATGCTCTAGGTTATTCAGAAGATACAGTTGATCCCTAGAAAAATATCACCATCAAATCCTATGATGAAGAAGAGTGTTCCTCTAAAGGAATTATGATGTTACCCATTAGAGTGGGACCTTTATAGAAAGATACAACATGCCAAGTTCTAGACTTGGACTTATCATACAACATAATCTTGGGAAGACCCTGAATACATGACATACAAGCTTTTCCATCAACATATCATCAGTGCCTAAAGTTTCCCTACAATGGGCAAGAAATCACGATCTCAGTAGATTCAAATCCATTTCAGTACTATAGTGATCACAAACTAGTTCAAGAGGTCATTGTTCCTCATAATAGGGAGGCATCATCTTCAAACACAAAATCTAAGGAACAATCATTTGCATCAATTTTGTCAAGTATGGAAAAACAAATGTAGCTAAAAGATCAAGGGAATGGAGAATATTCAATATCATAATTACCACTTTCTCCTAAATCCTCTGGAAAACCATCAAACTCTAAACAACAACCAATTGTGAAACATCTTCCGATATTTGATGAAGCATTTGTTAGTGTTGCGACCTTATCATAGGAAATAAAAGATAAAGATGTACTATAGTGGTTATACAAGGATGAAGAATTCCAAAAAAAGATAAAAAATGTTCGCATACCTACTGTAGACACTTAAAAATAATTATTTTTAATTATTTTTAATTCCTCACATAATTAATTAATTAATTATGTTAATTCAAATTCTCCTCAATATTAATTAAATATAATTGATATTGTCACTATAGTATGTGATTGATTTATTTAATAAATCAATCCTTTTCTTTATTCTTCTAAAAGATTGAATCCTCACAAATCTTCCTCTTGGCTAATTAATTTCAATTAATTAGTTAACCCACATGATTTCTACAAACCATCTTCTTAATTCATCATTAACCTAATAAAGTCTTCTAGAAACTTCCTAAACTCACTTAACCTTAATCTTATAATTTTTAATTCCCTTCACTCATTCTCTCTCCTAGTTAAATCCTCCTACCAATCCTAATCCCACCTAACATTTCCTCTAATCCCCCTCCTAATGAGTTGCTAATGGCTAATCATCATGATTAGCCACGAAGTCAACTCCTTGTCCCTTCCATCCAACCACTAGCTTTTAATTCTCTTTTCCTAGGTGAATGTGAGATCTTCAAAATCTCACAATCCTCTAGGCATCTCCTCTCCCAAGGAATTTTTAATTTCTTCTTATTCCTCCAATCCCCATGATTATCCCTTTTTGGAGAATTTTAAATTCCTCCTCCCCATTCTTCAAGGAATGTCACATCCCTTGCTCCTCTCAAGGCAAATTGGAAAGTCTTCCCAATGCACTTTGCTCTTCTCAAGGTACCTTGGGAAGTCTCCCCAATGTACCTTGAGGAGTGTGGAGACAAGAAATGCCTCTAAGGCATATCTCTTGGTCTCCACACCCTCTCTTGGGCCTTGTGTGAGCTCACAAGAAATCCTAGCCCTTCATCTTGAATCCATCCTAGCCATCCCTTCTTCCTCTCCTCTTCCTATAAATTGACGACTCCATCCCTCCATTCTTCATCTCCAAGTTCAGTAATCTTATGCTGCCCTTTTGAGCCTAGGAAAATCATTTTAGCATCCTTATCATGTCAAAATCTACCTACATCCACACTTAATCATCTCATTTCCATCATCCTCCAAGATCCATCTCATTTGTGCACAACATTGGAGAGCCATCCACATCAAGCAAGCAAGAGGAGCACATCAAGTGGAGCATCATCCAACGGCACCTTCACTTCATCAAGTTCCATCAGAAGGAGAAGGTATAAGGTTTGTGAGGTATATGCATTCGAATTCTTGTTTTAAGCATTTCAAATTATGTCTGTCAATTTCGTATGATTATATGTTTGATTTGCATGCTTATTAACTAATCCACCTCATAGGTCTTTTTCCCCTCTTCATTTTGGCATGCCTGGTGGGACCCACATCCCTAAGAACTAATGTTTTTTTAATGAGTTTTTGTGAGTTGTGAGACATGTTCTGGAATAGCACGACTGCAAGAAATAAAAAAATCTTTAGCGACTCTGTATTTCAGGGCGAGCGCTCTGCACATTCTCCCATCTCCTCCTCATTCTTCTTCTTCTATCTTCTATTTCTGTTTAATTTTAATAATTTGTCTGACCGCCGGAATTAATTAAAAATTTTGTTTCTACATGATCCTCATTTCTGTTTCTTTTTTGTTCCTGCGCAATCCTCAATTTTTTTGTAAAAATTCAAATTTGATATCTGCTCTGTTTAATTATAATCTGTTTGACCATAGGAAAGTGTGAAAGTAGGAGAGTATGCTCGTCTATCTAGACAATCAGAAATCTAGACCTAGCACTTTTCTATTATTTTTAGCATGACTTTCTGCTTTATCTTCACTCCATTTCCCTCCAAACTTCACTAGATCCCTTGCATTGCCATTTTGCACATTTCTTTCCTTCGGGGCCTTATCCCAAAATCCACTTTTTGAAGCCCACAATCCCACATTCCTCTATTTTTAGGGTTTTCCATAACTCCTTCCCCTTTTATCCAATCACCTCCAAATTTTCCCATATTGTCCATCTCCAACTTTTGCTTCTTTGTCCCTATTGGACAAATTTTTCCATTCCTTCATTTCTCCTCCAAAATCCCCATTTTTTGCTTGCTTATCCCTTGGAAAGTAGCAAAAACCTAGTCAAACACTATTTACCCATCAAATTTTCCTCCAAATCCACATTTGTCATTAGTAAAAAAGTTTTTATTCATGTTTTTCTACTTATTCCCAAAAAATCAAAAAAATTAATATTTTTGTCATTTTGTTGTCTTTTGCAGGATGCTTGTTGAAGACTCCATTTTTCAAACTACTAATCAAGTTATTTTGCAGGTTGCCTAAGAAATCCGACCAAACATTGTGCATTTATTTAAATTAGGCACCTAGATATTAATTAAAATGGAATGAACCATTGTCTTATGTGTCTTTAAGAGAAGCATAAAGGTAGGAGAGTATGCTCTCGTCTAGCTAGACGATCAAAATTCCAGACCCTCCAACCTTTTCTTGTTTGATTGAATATTTATCTCTAGCGGGCCTACCCTCCCAACTTTCTCTTTGAGAAGGTAAGAGGGGAATGACCCAAGTTAGTACACCCAGACCTAGGGTTCCCAACTCACTATAATAAATAGGCCATTGACTACGAAAGGGTCAATGGTTGGGGCTATATGAGAGTTCACTCTCACATTGAGTGCTTAGTAGGATCCTAGAGATCTCAATCACACTTGTGTGACTACTAAGTTCTTGGTGCTTTGTTGGGCTATAGGCCTCAATTGCACTTGCGCAACTTCAAAGGGTAGCTCTTAACAGGAAGACTTACTAAACACCTTGTTCATAGTGGCCAAAAACCTTCTAGTCATTGGTGCAGGAGGTTGGACCTCCAAAACTACCCATATTTTTACAGCCCTTAGTAGAGACACAAAGTTCTCAATGAGGATTTTTCATGGGAATTGATGCTTGGCTACGCTGAGAAGTGAGTGTCGTGGAGGGGAGCCAATGGGGTCAAGCATCTAAGTGTCTGCTCTGGGTAAGTGTAGTTGGGAAACCGATTGGGATCCAACGACTATTGTCCTTCCCAGCCTTAAGAATGTTGTATATGAGCATGAGTGTCTTTGAGATAATATGCATTTGATCATTGTGTTTTCCTTGTTTGATACATACTTACCAAGAGAAGACTAAAAACATATCACTATCCCCAAACACTTTGCAAAAACACTTGTCAAGACACAAACAATTGTCCAAGTCATTACCAACATAAAGTCCAAAATTGCATCAAAACTCCATCCGTCACATGTTTCATAAGCCCAAGAGAGAAGCTAATAGTCCATCCTCTCCATCAACATTCAAGTTTGTCCTTTGAAACACCTACTATAATCCAAATCAGGGTGGTCGTATCCCTTAATACAACTTGGCATTCAAATCAATCCTCCATTAAGTCATGTACATGCCAAAGACAACCTAGTCATCAAGTTTCTTCTAAACCATCACTACCATACCTCCTCCATCAATCACCCTCAAATTTCCCAAGGACTTAGCACGTCAAATCAATCTCCCTCCACTATCAAATCAATTATCAAAATTTAAATTCAATCATCCTCTAATCCAATTTAACCTTGCGTTAAGGTTACATGCCTTGTGAAATTCCATTTAGACATCATCATTAATCAATTGGCTCTCATGCTTGAAGGGGAATCCTCTCCAAGCACCTTTTGCCTAATCCTTTTGAGTCGATCAAGACTCTTAAATCACGTCTTTACCTTGCTTAGGGTCATTAGCCAACCCTTGGTGTAAGAGAGGTTTTTTAATCATCAATCCAAGGTCTAAATTCTACACAACTTGGCCATCACCTTACTTGTGGTTGCATCGACCACCTAAAATCCCCATCCAAGGAATAAAGTGTCGAATCCTAATCAATTCCAGGCTCTAATCCAAAATCCCTTGTCATAAAAGACAAAATCCAAAATTCCACAAATATCTTGCTAAGTCCTTTCATAAAAAATTTCCCCCTCCAAACTTTTCCAAGGTTATTCGTGTATGGTTACAAATCGATCCCAAAAGAGAAAGATGGCTGAACAACAATATGGCATGCCGGACATTAGTGCCCTATATGAAGATCCCACGCAAGATCCTACACAAAGTGGGCAACCTAGCAATCAAGATCAAAGCCAAAATCCTAGCATGGTTAGCCAAGATGAACTCTCTCCGAAACTGCAAACTTTCCTAGCGGATTCTCATAACCAAGAGATGATGGAAAAGTTTATTCAACACAATCCCACTGCACTTCTAAAAACTCTCCTTGAAAGTGGAGCTCAACTTCCGCCTGAATTTAATAGATCCGCTCTTGCCCAACAACCACAAAGAGACCTCACTCCCACATAAAGTGCTGCACCTATTATTCAAACTCAATCAATCGTAGCCCCATAAATCATCCAAGATCAATCAATGCCACTCGTGACACCTCCCACCATGGTCTCCATCCCATCTTCTTCCTCCTTACCATCTATACCACTATCAAATCCGATCTCATCTATTCTCCAACACACTTCTATACCACCTCCTTCCATTCAACCACTTATTTCTATTCCACAAACTTCCCTTCCTACCAACAATGTCGCAAATTTCATCTGGACTGTACTCAATCCTATCACAACAGTTTCCAGACCGCAACCAACTATCACACAAATCCCTGTGACATCAGTCCTCACATCCCACGTTCCTACCCCCTCATCATATCAATACATTGGTGGTGGTGCACCTTCTTTGGCTCACCCAATTCTTGGGGCAAATACAATTCATCATTATCAAAGTCCACAACAAGACCTCATCAAGGACATGAAACAAAGGACTAATAAAAGGAAAACTTACTAATTCGAAGAGTTTTTCCCTTGTCCTTATGACCCATCTATATCAGTTGCACCCTATCCCTTAGGATTTGAGATCCCCAAATTCACCAAGTATGAAGGCAAAGGAGGCCCCCGCGACCATGTTTGAGAATTCCACATCTTATGCCAAGAAGTCTCCTATAGTGACCTTTATCTTCACAGACTCTTTCCCAAGATTCTCATGGGAGACACCCTGGCATGGTTCTCATCTCTACCACGAGGTTCCATTGTCTCCTTTCCAGACTTGGCAGAACAATTTGTGGCCCACTATGCTTACAACATGGTTAATGATGTTTCTATGATGGACCTATGCAATACAAAACAAAGGCTCAGAGAAACCTTTGCAAATTTCCTACAAAGATGGCAAAATCTTATCAAAAAATTCCAGTGGGACATGCCAGGATAACATCAAATTGAACTATTTCAAAAGAACTTGGTACCTAAACTTTCGAGACCCTTAATATCCCAATGTATAAAATACTTCCAAAAATTGACCGATAAGGGCCTCACCCTCGAACGTGTCTTGATGGAGGAAGGAACCTTGAAACATTACCAGAAGTCGACACAAAGTTCCCCCTCTTATCATAACGACAAGCCAAAATTCTAGTCTAGAAACAAAAACATGGTCAATGATGGTGTAACTGATGCAAAGCAGGTCCAAACTGTGGCCGCTCCCCTAAAATCCACCACCAATAATCATCAATTCAATAATCAAAACAATCAAAATCAATCCCAAAAACCTCACAACAATGTCTCAATCCAGGGACGACCACCCCGATCAAATAACCGAACTCCAAGAGACTTCACTCTTCTGGTTGAGCCTATTGAAATGGTGTTTCAAAAAGTTGTCCAAGCAGGTGTAGTGGTTTTTCCAATCACTCGCCTATTTGACCCCAATCAACCTAAACTAAGATGGTATAATGAAAATGAGTATTGTGAATACCATCATATCAAGGGACATGATACACGAAAGTGTATGAAACTAAAGATCTACATACAAGATCTCATTGATAGAGGTGAGATTGAAGTAGCAAATGCAAAACCTAGTAAAAACAATGACAAACTCAAAATGTACCAGGAACCCTTCCCGAAGCATGATAAAGGAAAAGGCTCATCATCTAACGTAGTGGGTTATGACTATGCTAATCACATAACCGACTTTGATTTTTTAGTAGGTCGCATTGAACCTGCAGACAATCATATCAATGTCATAACCATCCAAGGAGTTAATCCTCCTTCCCAAAGAATACCAAATCCTACTAGGATAGTCATTCAAGGCGCCACGCCTTCCACCTCCCATTTCTAGAATGACTACAATGTAACTACACGTCGAGGTAAAGTCACCATCCAAGGAGTCCCTCCCCCACCAAATCCATCGCCCATGTCTTCCACCCACCGATATGACCTCCTAGACCAACTTGGGAAGACCCTCGCTCAGATCTCCATTTTGGAACTTCTTAAAACTTCCCCGGTCCATAAAGAAATTTTGGAACAAGCCTTTCTCAAATCATGTGTTCCTGATAACATCAATGCCACCCAATTCCAAGCCCTCATTGGAAACCTTGCTGCCCAGCAGCACCTTGTATTTACCTCCAAAGATGCACCCATAGATGAAGACCATAACAAACCTTTGCACATTGAAGCTCTTACCCACAAGCATAAGGTCAAATGTATCCTGATAGATGGTGGATCCAGGCTTAATCTGTGTACATACAAATTAATAAAACAATTGGGACTTTTTGAGGATCTTATAGACACATCAAGAAGGATCACAATAAAGGCATATGATGATGCAGAAAGAGTTTCAAAGGGCATGATCACCTTACCTCTTCAAGTGGGCCCCATTACAATTGAAACCCCTTGCCAAGTACTAGATCTTGATCTCCCCTACAACATTCTCCTCGGGCAGTCATGGATTCATTCCTTGTAGGTCGTACCCTCCACCTATCACCAATGCATCAAATTCCCCTTCAATGGAAGAGAGATAATTATCAAAAGTGATCCACAACCCTTCCAGTATTGCAAACTCCTAGAGGAAAACCATCCATATCATTGCCCATTAAATAGACCCTCACCAACGCCTCCATCTGACACATCAAATGTTGCCTCCACATCATCCCAACTAGATAATTAAATCAAGATCTTGGACAATGGCTGTAAGGAATACAAATTGGAGGACGTCTTATTAATAGGCAACCTCCCTCTCTCTCCTAAGTCATTTGGCAAACCAGAGGAGCTCAAAAAGGACCCAAAACTAGTCATACAATGCCAAAATACCACCTTCCAGCAATGGGGCCCACTTAATGAGGAGAGTTGTGAAGAAGCAGATGTCTCTTCCTGGTTGTATTGGAAAGAGGATGATGAGCCAGCAAAAGCACCCAATAAAATGTACCCAAAAGCATCTGCCATAGTTGTAAAAAGGGATACAAAGGATACGGCCTAGGACCAAAGGAAAAAGGAAGAAAATAACCCATAAATCCTATCTCCTATAGATACAACAGAGGCTTGGGGTACACCCCAGTGCCTAAGATTACTATTGTTGGTGCCCCTTCTAGTCCTTCTTTAGATACCGAAAGCATTGACAAAGAGGAATTCCATGAAATGCCTTTTGAATACGAGAAAGATATCTTCTTTGACACTTACATCAATACTATCACCCCTGTAACCTCTCCTGCTTCACACAAGCTACATCTTGTCCATCCTAAACTCATTGACTGGGGCCAACAAGACAAACCCACTTTAGATATCTGCACCGACGATAATGCTCTCATTGCTCTCCTAACGGTGTGAAACTTGGAAGATTGCAATAGAATTGAGGGTATTCAACTACATGAAAAGGGATACTTTGGTAGTTAGGTCAATGTCCTTAGCCACAAAAAAGATAATAAAAGGAAAAGACATGATTCCCTAGGTGAAAACCTCCCTGAGGCACCTTTGGATGAACAAAAAATAAAAACAAAGGGCATATCTGAAAGTGAAAACTTGGAAAAGGCACTTGACGATGAGGGACTTGACCCCCCTACTATTGGTTACCTTCCATAAGACAAATCAAATTTGCTGATAGGAGAAACAGACAACATCAACATGGGCACTAAAGTCATTCCAAAAAATGTGCTCATTGCCAAATCCCTCACAGAAATAGAGAAACAAGACTTCATCAACTTCCTTACAGAGGTAAAAATCAATTTTGCATGGTCCTATGCCGATATGCCAAGGTTGGATCCTACCTTGGTGGTTCACAATCTTGCTGTCCGCCCAGATGCAAAACCTATAAAACAAAAACTATGCAAAATGCACCTGTATATTTCTCTCTTGGTCTAGGTGGAACTCCAAAAGATGTTAGATGCAGAATTCATCAAACCCATAGACTACGTTGAATGGGTCTCTAACATTGTACCTGTCAGGGGCATCCGCATCTACATAGATTTATGAGATCTAAATAGAGCTTGTCCTAAAGATGATTTCTTGCTCCCCAATATAGACATGATTGTGGACCTTACAATAGGACATGAAATGCTATCACTAATGGATGGGTTTTCCGATACAACCGAATCAGGATAGCAGATGAGGATTAGCATAAAACCACATTCACAACACCATGGGGTACTTTCTATTACCGGGTCATGCCTTTTGGCCTTAAAAATGCTGGAGCTACATATCAACATGCAATGACAACAATTTTTCATGAACTCTTGCACAAAATTATGGAGGACTATGTGGATGATTTGCTAGGAAAATCCAAGACAAGACAAGACAAGAGCACATCCCTATTCTAAAATAGATCTTCGAAATATTGGAAAAATACAAGTTGCACCTAAATCTTAAAAAGCGTGTGTTTGGCGTCACATTGGGAAAACTACTAGGATTCATTGTTTCCTGCAGAAGCATCGAGGTTGATCCCACAAAGGTAAAAGCTATTATGGAAATGCCTCCACCAAGAACTCTCAGACAACTACGCAGTCTGTAGGGAAAACTCCAGTCTGTCAGGCATTTCATTTCATAGCTAGCAGACAAGTGCCATCCATTTGCACACGTGTTGCGTAAAGACACAAAATTCAATGGGATTGCTTATGTCAAAAGGCCTTTGAGAAATTAAAAGAATATCTAGCATCAACTCCAAATTTGATGCCACCTACCCCTGGAAAACCCCTCATTTTGTACATACGTGCTACTACAGTGGCATTGGGGGCATTACTGGCACAAAAAGATGATCAAGGGAAGGAACATGCCATTTACTACATCAGTCAGACATTGGTAGGATATGAACTCAATTATACCCCCATTGAAAGAGCATGTTTGGCATTAGTGTTTAGCACACAAAAACTTCGACACTATATGCTGAACAACAAAACAAAGCTGATTGCTAAAATTGATCCACTTAAATATCTCCTGTCAAAAGCTGCTCTCACTAGTAGAACTGCCAAATGGGTCATGCTCCTAAGTGAGTTTGACATCAAATATGTGGATAGAAAGGCAATCAAGGGACAAGTCATTGTAGATTAGTTGGCTGAAGCTCCACTTCTAGGTGACCATCCTATTCTCATAGAATTACCTAATGAGTTCATTACGACTGTTTCCACATCCTCCACATGGCAACTATACTTTGATGGCTCTTGCACCCAAAATGGATCAGGGACATGAATATTATTTGTCACACCTCAAGGAGATGGCATCCCCAAATCATACAAACTAGCCTTTGCATGTACCAATAACATAGCAGAATACAAGGCACTCATCACGAGTTTGTGTCTGGCTATCCATTGGAAATTAAAGGAGTTACAAGTTTATGGTGATTCTCAGCTTGTTATAAAACAAGTCAATGATGAGTACCAAACAAAAGATGATAAACTCCTTCCTTACCATACCATGGTTGAAGATCTTAAGAAACATTTCACAACAATCACATTTAATCAAATCCCATGAACAAACAACAGGGCTGTAGATGTAATGGCCACCATTGGCTCCCTCCTTCAAATGTCAGCACATGGTCAGAAGTGCGAGTTCTTGGTTGAGCAATTATTTATACCATCATATGACCTACTAGAGTCTGAAATGGTGTGTGTTCTCATTGGTCTCGAGTCCCCTTGGTACCAAGAAACCTTCGCTTTCCTCAAAGACAACACCATTCCCCCACATCTCACAAAAACCCAACAACAAACCTTCATCCATCGATGTGCTCATTACACCATCCTCAGAGACATCCTATTCAAAAGGCATTTCGATGGTTCCCTCCTAAGGTGTTTAGATAAACAAGAAGCAGAATGTACATTACGCAAAGTACACGAGGGCATCTGTGGGGAACACTCAAGTGGGTTCGCATTGGCTAAAAAACTTTTGAGAACAGGATACTATTGGCCTAAAATGGACGAAGATGCATACAACTATGTGAAGAAATGCATGCCTTGCCAGAAACATGGCGACAAGATTCATGCACCATCACAAGAATTGCAGCCATTTATTACAACCTAGCCCTTCTCATAGTGGGGGCTTGATCTCATTGGGAAAATCCACCCTTCATCCTCCAATGGACATAAGTTCATTATAACCGCCACCGAGTATTTCACCAGGTGGGTAGAGGCTATCCCTCTTACTTTTACCATTGGTAAGTAGATATCCAAATTCATCCTGAATTACCTGATATGTCGATATGGCATTCCAAAAGTTATTATCACAGATAATGGCAAACAATTTAAAAACTAGCATGTCAAAGAACTTTGCCAAAAAATAAACATCCAACATAGCTTCTCCACCCCATATTATCCCCAAGGCAATGGCCAAGCTAAGGCTTCTAATAAAACCTTAATCAAAATCCTCAAAAAGACAGTAAATGAAGCTGGCTGCGATTGGCACCTCCAACTCCATCCTTCTTTGTGGGCCTACCGCACCTCCATCTGCACCCCCACAGGCACCACCCCTTATTCCATGGTCTTTGGCTCCGAAGCCATCCTTCCCCTTGAGATCGAGATCCTCTCTCTAAGGGTATCACTGTAAGACATCCTACCAGAGGAAGAATATAGAATTGCCACTTACAAGAGCTAGAATTGTTAGATGAAAGGCACCTCAAGGCCTTGAACCATCTCCAGGTATATCAGAACCGCTTGTGTATGAGTTATCACAAAAAAGTTAGAACCTGGGAATTCCAAGTTGGTGATCTTGTCCTCATAGAGAATCAAAAAAATCTACAAGAAAGAGAAAAGAAAGGCAAGTTCGAGCCTAATTGGCTTGGACCATATGTAATCATAGCAAAATATGGATCAGGAGCTTATCAGTTGGCTACTCCTAAAGGCAATCCTTTGGATGATCCAATGAATATCATGCACCTCAAAAGATTTTATACTTAGTCCTCAAAAAGTCTTAAATTGTCAAAAGAATAAAGAAAAAATAAAAAATAAAAAATCGTCACTTTGGTGAAAATCTGGCAAACAAGCGCCTTATGACACAAAAAAATTTAAAAAATCAAAAAAAGAAAGAAAAACAATTTTTCCACCAGTGAAAACCAATTTGTGGCACTATGGACAAGTACCTTGGTGAAAACCTCCATGCAGGTGCCAAGGTAAATAACCAGATCCACTGTCTATCTGATCGACACCACAAATCATCTACCATCTAGCCCACCCATGTGCAACATTCCTTCTTTTCTGCCTCCCAATAAAACATGCGTATGATGATGAGTCTTCGCCTGAGTCATGAACAAGGAATGTCCCATTAAAATTGATCTTTTATGCCTCTGTGTAAGCTTCAAGAAGTCTTGAAAAACAATCCCAAGTCCATAGGTCACTCTCCAAAACTGTTAAATCGCTTGCCTAATCCAAAAGCCCACTTTGCCCTAGGGATGACTCCTTCCCTCACCTGGCAACCTAATCCTTCACCCTAGTTCTACTCTTGGCAAGAGGTATCATTTGGTCACAAGGAAGTGACTTGTTAGATTTTGTTAGATCTTTTCATATAGACTTGCATCTTTTGCCCTATGGCTGCCACTATTTGCAACTGCCTGGGTTGTTCCATATCTAGGTACGTTATGATAGGTGCATACTGGGGCATATTTCATAGTATGGCATGTTTTGGATCCCTCTTGTATAAACCGATGACCTGGTACTAGTGTTTATCAACACTTACCTTCTCATGTACAAGAGGTATCGGTGTGTTTGAGGGTTTCCTTGCACGAACCCACAACTTTGTATTAGTGTTTCTTAACACTTGCATTGTTGTGTGCAAGAAATTCTCGTTTGTCTATAGAGTCAGTCCACGCCTTGGGTTTCTCATGGCATCTTGATTTCTATAATCAGTGGTGCAAGCCACTCAGGGCAACATCAAACTAGGTTGGCTCTCCACATTTGTTGTGCAAAAAATCCTACCATCATTCCATCAAATCCTAAAAATAATCCCATGGAGTTCTCAATTTCCCCCACTTCCCATCTATTCCATATTCTTCTATCTAAGATCATTATGTTATTATTGGCATATTCCCTCCTTTTATTAATTCATTCAATACATTTACCATATAAGATTGCATCACATAAATAAAAGATACACTCATCCATATAGCATTACATTTAGACTGCATCATAAATCATTCACACATGTGTATTTATACATAAAACATAAAAATCACTCATCTTGCATCCAAAAACTATGTCAGCAACACATCATAAACATACATACATAAGCATTCACTCTACATCACAAAATAGATCAGCATAGCACATCCATGATTGCATCCATATACGACATCATAAGAAAAACAAAAATAATCCATCACAATAAATGCTACACATCATCTGTCACCAATTGAATCATGTATACATATATATAAAGAGGAAAATATGTCCGTCATGATACAATGACCCCTTATTGGGTCCGTTGTGGCGTATGTGGGCACCTGCAGTCTTGCCTCTCCTATTCTTCCTTCCAAATTCTTCGCGACTGCTTCATATTTCTTCCTCATTTATCCCTTCCACCCTGATTCTTCTTCCTCTCTTTTTTTTTCTTTCGAGAATTTTTTGTCCTTTTTTTTTGAAAAAATTCTCAAGGGGGCATACACCTCCCATGCTTTACACTGGGGCATCCTTTTCTTCTTCTATCTTCTACACATCACCAAAATGTAGACACTTAAAAATAATTATCTTAGTTATTTTTAATTCCTCACATAATTAATTCTAATTCTGATCATGTCTTATACAGGATGTATCCTTCCTGAAACTAGACATTGTGATTTGATCATGTCTTATACAGGATGAATCCTTCCTGAAACCAAATGTTGTGATCTGATCATGTCTTATACAGGATGAATCTTTCCTAAAACTAGACGTTGTGATCTGATCATGTCTTATACAGGATGAATCCTTCCTGAAACCAGACATTGTGATCTGATCATGTCTTATACAAGATGAATCCTTCCTGAAACCAGACGTTGTGATCTGATCATGTCTTATAAAGGATGTATCCTTCCTGAAACTAGACATTGTGATCTAATCATGCCTTATATAGGATGAATCCTTCCTGAAACCAGACATTGTGATTTGATCATGTCTTATACAAGATGTATCCTTCCTGAAACCAGACGCTCTAATCATGTCTTATACAGGATGACTCCTTCCTAAAATCAGACTGAATCTAGACCTTATCAATTGAATCAAACAAGATTATTCTTTGAATCAATGCGTCATCACACCTCGCTTCAAAGAGGGGAAAAATGTAGACACTTAAAAATAATATTTTTTAATAATTTTTAATTCCTCACATAATTAATTAATTAATTATGTTTATTCAAATTCTCCTCAATATTAATTAAATATAATTGATATTGTCACTATAGTATGTGAGTGATTTATTTAATAAATCAATCCCTTTCTTTATTCTTCTAAAAGATTAAATCCTCACAAATCTTCCTCTTGGCTAATTAGTTTCAATTAATTAGTTAACCCACATGATTCATATAAACCATCTTCTTAATTCATAATTAACCTAATAAAGTCTTCTATAAACTCCCTAAATTCACTTAACCTTATTCTTCTAATTTTTAATTCCCTCCACTCATTCTCTCTCCTAGTCAAATCCTCCTACCAATCCTAATCCCACCTAACATTTCCTCTAATCCCCCTCCTAATGAGTTGCTAATGGCTAATCATCACTAATACATTTGGACTAGAGTTTCGACTGAGGTTTCTGACGGAGAAGGTATATTATGGCCAAATTTGATTTTTTTGAAAAAATGCTCGCATTCTTCATAATTCCGATGAAAATTTCCCATTTGGTTTCGATGAAGAAGGCATTAGCAATGAGAATTTTCTTTTTTTCAAAAAAGTGCTTGAGTTCATCGTAATTCTGACGACAGTGGCCATTACAAAATAAAAAAAGAAGCGGGGAATTCATTTGTGAATTGTAATCCCGCATAGGCATCCATGGCGAATTCAACCCCCAAGAACATCAAACCCGTGTCGAAGGCAATCCCGCGTAGGAGGTAGATTCAAATTTCCCTAGTTTTTAGTTTCATGTTGCAAAAAATATACATGTGGTGGTTAATTGTCCTAGTTTAATCTTGTAAAACCATAGAACTGTGATTGAGTAGTGAGCGTTCAATTTTGTAGTGGCAATCCCTTCCTCCCATATACGTGCGTGTTGATTGTTCACATGAGATCACATCTCTTTGCAGCATCATATCAAACAATTCACGAGCCTTGTCCATGTTTCCACATTTTGCATTCAGGTCAAGCAAGGCATTTGCAAGTACAACACCTAACAAAATTCCTCTATTCATTATGCTTTGATGGATGTCCATACCCTATTCCAAAGCTCCCATTTTCGCATAGGCAGGGAGGATGCTGGCAAAGGTTGTGGAATTTGGCTTTATGCCTTCCAATTTCATTTGCTTGAAAGTGTCTAAAGCCTTTTCCACAAATCCATTTTGTGCATATCCAGCAATCATTGTAGTCCACAAGACAACATTTCTTTCAGGCATTCTATCAAGCAGTTCACGTGCCTTGTCTATGCTTCCACATTTTGCATACATGTCTACCAAGGCAGTTACAACTACAACATTTGACAAAATTTCTCTATCCTTTATGCTTCGATGAATGTCCATACCCTATTCCAAATCTCCCATTTTGTCACAGGCAGGGAGGATAGTAGCAATGGTCGTGGAATTTGGCTTTACACCTGCCGATTGCATTTGCTTGAAAGTTTCTAAAGCCTTCTCAACAAATCCATTTTGTGTAGTTGCAACTACATCTGACAAAATTCCTCTATCTTTTATGCTTTGATGGATGTCCATACCTTGTTCCAAAGCTCCCATTTTGGCATAGGCTGGGAGTACGCTGGCAAACATAACTAAAGAAATGCAATGATCAGCTCCAAAGACATCAAACCACTACTAACAAAACTGAGAGTCTAAAATATGATAGGGAATAGTGTGAGCTGTCCTAAAATAAAATATTTTATTTTCAATTTCAACTAAAACATAATTACTCAGCCATTTAATGTTATTAATAAGTGTTTAATTTATGAAAGAGATAAATGGTTGGCCACAAGTACATGAGTTAGTAAATGCACACAAATAAGTGAATTTGATATTCAAAACTATCTACAATGAATTCAATTCTTGTCCATTAGTCATTTATGTTTGCAATAAGTATCTTTCTTTGTTTTTCTTAATCTTTATTCATAGTTATGTGCTTATTTCACATTCTATAATTAAGATATCAATTGCTATGGTTGAACACTAGCATGATGTTTGTGTTGTGGTATATATGTGTGGAAACATAATTATTTGTTATATTATAGAGATCATAAATCTAGATATCGCATATTAGTTCTAGCTCTTCTTGGATTGAGTCTAAAGTTGACATACAATCATAAAGCCATTATTAGCAGATCTATCCATTTCTAGTAAAGACAATTGAGAAAGTCATTTATTGAGAGTTTCTTATCTGTTTACCTATTGATCATTATTAAGCCATTATATTTAGGTCTATTTATCTCTCTTGCAAAACCTCTGTAAGTGTCCTAGATTGTCCCTACTACTCACTCTTCAATGAAATAGTGGAGTTCTAAATAATTGTTGCACAAGATGGTGTTGAACGTATCAACAAGGCTAGCATGGAAGGCATGTTCAATCTTCCACTTGTACAACTTACAACAAATGATTTGTTGATAGAAGAAATTCTTGAAATAGGGATACAATCGAAAGACAAGTAAGTACATACAAACCTCCTCAGTTGAAAGTAAAATTTGTGTATAAAAAGAGTACATTGAATACCAATCCATAAACACAATAGAGATACTGATGGAGACTTAATTGGATGTATCATGTCGTACCAAAGTTGTTAGAGTATGCTAAGCTAGTTCATAATGTTTCCTAAAGCCACATTAGTATTTTACCTAGATCATTATCTACCAAAACTAACTATAGTAATCCTTTTGAGGATTCATTTCATGGTGCTAGATCTTCATTTAGTTCCACTTCTTGTTGGAGAAAAGAATAGTTATTTCTTGAAGTAGATGAATATCAAATCAACAAAGGACAAGACCCTTTCTAGAATATAACAAATTCTACTCCAACAAAAGATCATGGGATTTCACTAGAGATATTGAAGAAGAGATAGACTTCTACTGCTGCATTAAAAGCATTGGCATGTTCTTCATTTATTAATGTAAACTCTCTGTGACGCCACCACAACCAACAAAGGTGTAAAAAGTTGTTTGTAATGCATAGATTTTTAGGATTGTCCTTTGAGAAAACAGAATTAAAGTATGGAAGCACGATCTGCCAGCTCTTGAGTGAATCTTGATGAAAAATAACTGTAAAATATTTGGGTGAGCTTATATGCAAAATAAGCAAACTAGAAATCTAAATTCAATAAGAAGCTCTGTTCAATGATGATAATTTCTATTTTCTTGCCAGTGAAGAAAGACCATGTCAGACAATATCAACAAACAACAAAATAAGGAGACAATTTCTAGATTGTGTTCTAACTTGAAAAGAAAAGGTGATGGAAAATGTTATTGTCCATGCAAAATTTGTAAGGGGTTAAAGACTAGAAGACTTCTAATCAAATCATGGCGACAGTTTATATACATAATAAATCACGTGATGATGAGATCATGATCATGGTTTATTTGTTCCTATCAATTTTATATAGGTCGAGCACCCCGGAGCACATGGTATGGATCAACACAACCCTGAGAATATGGTTTTCGAAGTGGATGAACATGGAGGTGTGAATATCGAAGCTGAAGATAATGATCCCATGGAAGATGACGATCATGAGCCAGAAAACACAATTGAAGATGATGGTACAAATACATTGATCCATGACTCATTTAGTACTCACGTAGCTTATCATGATGATGAAGATGACCTTGATGTTGTTCATGATGTCCCTCTACTTGAGAAGGCATCTGAGGCCCTTTACAAAGGCTTGCAGGAAACTCTTCTCTCTGCTATATTGTTGTTGGTGAACTTCAAGGTTATGAATGGTTTATCCAACATAACAATGTCACGTATGTTAAGGTATGTCATATATGTCATAATAAATTGTGAAACATGTTGTACCATTAATATTATTTATTATAAAAAATCATATTTTTTCACTGTAGATTGATAGGTGAGTTTTTGTTACCACCATCAAATATTCTACCTCGCTCATACCGAGAATTATCTGCCGTTATAAAAGATATTGGAATGGAGTATCAAGAAATAGATGCTTGTCCCAATGATCATATTATATATCACAAACAACATGAATTTTGAACTGAATGCCCTGAATGTCATATCAGTAGATATCGAACATATCAAATAACAAAAAGGGTTCCTCGCAAGGTTCTTTGCTATATTCCCATTATTCCATGTATGCAACGATTATTCAAGTGCACTAGCTTGGCACAATTTATGGATTACCATGCACACAATAGAAGTTGAGATGATATTATTCGAATGCCTGTGGATGGTTCAACATTTATGGACATAGAGGAAAAGTGGCCACACTTTAAAGAAGAACCTCGTAATCACAGGATTTCATTGGCAGCAGACGGTGTCAATCGATTTGGAGAGATGAGATCTGTTTACTCAGTGTGGCCTATTTTTGTTATCAACAATAAAATTCGTCCATGGATGTCAATAAAGAGGGAGCACATAATGTTGGCAATGATTGTTCCAGTTATTTTATCATTTAAATATAGTCGTCTAAATTTAATTATAAATATTGCAGTAAAATGGTCATAATAATTATGTAATGTTTTTGTTCATTCGATTAGGTAAGTACCAAGTTAAAGATATGAATGTATATATTGAGCCTCTTATCAATGAGTTACTGGAGTTATGGAATGGTGTCACTATGTATGACATCTCTAGACCAATAGGACAAAGACAATTTCAATTCCATGCGATGCTTCTATGGACAATACACGATACCCCGGGGCTAACACATTTTTGTGGTATGTTATAGTGTTTAACTTGTGCATGAACATTATAATCAAAAAATTATGATATTTAATCCAATTATACATTATCTTGTAGGTCTTCAAACAAATGGAAAATTTGCATGTCCTGTTTGTGGTCCAAAGATGAAATCTCGTCATTCAAAAAGTTTAGGAAAGCAGGTGTTTGATGAGTATAGGCACTTTCTCCACAAAAATCATAAGTATTGAAATACTGAAAAACATCTTTTCAATGGGAAGAAGAGAATACATCAAAGCCATGAAGAATGAAACCTCACCTGTGGAAGTTGGAATATAATATAATTAATCGTCAAGGTAATGCCATTCCATCTATTGGTTTGTCATAAAACATCTTTTCTATTTTGTTTTGTTTATCGATGATGTGATTGATGATCATGAAGGTCATGAAGGCATAAATGACCACCTTCCTAAGGGAATAAAAAGTTATCCCAGATAATTTAGTAGGTTGCCCTACTACTAGCAGTTACAAATTGTTCATTTGTTTGATAGTATGCATATTGGAAAGAATATAACAGAGACAATATGGAAAATATTGGATGGAAGGCGTGACAAAGAAAAAATTGTCAAAATATGTAGTGACATTCAGGATTCCAATCATGCAATGATAAATGTCATTCAATCAAATAGCCATGGAGACCAGATTAACATAAGTGAGCTTCCTTGGTTATTAACGAACCAGAAAAGCAATGCTATAAAAGAAGTCATATGAAAAATTTGATCTCCCACAGGATTTGCTGCGAACATAAACAATCTCATATCAAAGAAAAATGAATTTGGGCCAGGGATAAAAACACATGATTGGCATACATTCATTAAGGTAATTCATGTTCTTGTGTTTTTAGTGTTTATTTAAGTACTACGCGTACGTGTACTTTTCATTATGTTACAAAAATATGAAAAGATAATTTTATAATTATTGCAGTACGTTCTACCTCTATCTCTCCCAGATGACTTCGACAATAATGTCAAGCAAGTCATATATGATCTTGGAAAGTACATGAGGTAAGTAGTGATATTTGTTTAGTTTGTTGTATAGATATTATATTTGTGATTTGTTTTACTTGTTATGTAATATATTTTTTTGCATCTTGAATACCTTGTAGGTGGTTTTCATGTAAAGAAATACATAAAGACGATATAAAATATTGGAAGAGAAAAATTCCTAATTTAATGTGTGAAATGCAAAAGTGTCTACCTCCAGCTTTTTTCAATGCACAAGAACACTACCTCATACACCAAGTTGAGGAGATTGAATTGTGTCGACCTATACACACTAGGTCAATGTGGATGGTTGAGAGGCACTTGAAATTTTTGAAGGCTTTGGTTCAACAAAGAGAACATCCTGAGGGTTCTATGGTGGAGGGATATATGGTATACCAGACTATGGTGTACATTTCTGAATATCTTCCTAAGTTTGCAGCAAAGATCCACGTGGATCACATTTGGGATCCCAACACCATTAACAAATTCAAAGCGGAGTACTTGACGGGGAAAGGTAGATTGAGGAAAGTGAGAGGTAATTATATGATGTTATTGTATTTAATTATTTCTTAATCTTCAAAATAAATCAATTGCAAGACGTCTATTTATTTTTTGTACAGTTGGTCGAGAGTGGGATGCACTACATTTGTATATTGCAAACAATCTTGATTGGATGACAGTATGGATTGAATGTTGTCAGCATTCGGGACACACGTTAGCATGGGAAGGTGTGGCTTCATTGGTTAAAGAAGCACATCGTAATAGAGATTCCAATGTTACGCAAAGGGAAATTGATTTAGCATATGGTTTAAGAGATAAACAGGTACGTATAAATTTATTAATCACCCATATGTTTATCAACTCACAATGCAATAAATCTTACATGTTTGACATATCGCAGGTCAAACACCACAACGCTATGTGCTGCAATGGTCATAAATTTTGCATAAAAAAGTTGGATGACATGAAGAAAACTTGTAATTCTGGCATCACTGCAGTCTTTGAGGTGACAAATATTTCATCGAGAAATGACATTCATCCTCAACATTCTCAAAATCAATACTATGGCATTTTGGATGATATACTTGAGTGTGACTTTAATTCCTTCAAATTAGTTTTGTTCATCGTCAAATGGTACAGGCTATGATTGAATAAAAATGACCCTGATAGAAGTATTATTGAACATGATAATGGTTTTATAATGCTAAATACAAGGTCATTTGAACTAGTTGGGGATGAGCCCTATGTTCTTCCAAGCCAATGTGAGCAAGTATTTTACTCAGAGGTTCCACATAAACTGGGTTGGTCATTTGTTATTAGACATGATCCAAGAGGAAGGTTGATAAAGTATAATGTGATGGAAGAAGAAGATACTAAAGAAGTAGAAGATGAAGTGGATGATGATCACGATCGACAGTTTCTCAATGATGATGAAGAAGAACAAGAAGAAGAAGAAGAAGATGATGATGATGATGATGATGATGATGATGGTGATGGTGATGGTGATGGTGATGGTGATGGTGATGGTGATGGTGATGGTGATGGTGATGGTGATGGTGATGGTGATGGTGATGGTGATGGTGATGGCAAAGACGTTGATGATGATGACGATGACAATGATGATGATGATGATGATGATGATGATGATGATGATGATGATGATGATGATGATGGCGATTGTTTATTACCTATGTGATGGATGGTGATTTATGATACATATGTGATGGATTACACATTTATGATGACACATGATATGTGATGCTAATTGTGATGCTCAATTACATATATGATGACACATCATGTGATGCTTCTGATGCTTATGATACATATGTATTTATTGTTTATCAACTTACAAATGTAGTAATTCTTATGATGCTCAATTGATGGTGTTGATTTCAGGTATAGTCCCTGTGTGATGTTGTCACCCTTAGTGGGAACAGGTCATTGACTACAGACATCGTCAACCATTTAGTTCAGGATCCTGCATAGTCTACATAAAGTAAAGGTAAGGAATTAAAAAATTTACAATGATTTTGATGACAACATATTTTTATTATTTAATACTCTTTTTGTCTACAAAGTTCATGTTGTTCATGTTGTGTACGATGTAATTTTGCTAACGTTTTTTATACTTTTTCTTTGTCACAGGCTAACATGGATCCATCAGATATCATAGACAGAGATGTAGCTTGCGACACTTCTACCAAGCAGGTAAACCTCATTATAACTATACAAATTAGATAGAAGCAAACTGTTACATTATTATGTTCTTTTTTAAAGTGATTTATAGTAATTTTGTAATTGTTAATGATATTCTTGACACAGATGGATGTTTGGGGAAAGGGAAAGGGAGTTGCAGTACCTGAGCACCTTTCTATGGATGTGGAATCATTAGGGTTAAGCAATGATGACCCTGAAGATCCCACAGACCTTGTGAAATTCTTTAAAATGCCTCTTATAAAAAATAGAAAAGAGATTGTTGCTTTGGCAGCCGTCCATCCTACCACTGATGAGATACGACAGAGGGTGGAATTATTGTTTAAGACAATAGAAAACTTGCAAGTAAGACGTAATGAAATCTTTAATTATAACAAAAGTTCAATAATGGTTTATATTTTATTCTCTCTTATGTCATTAACTAAAATATGTACGTATTGTTTTTACAAAAATTTATCCACCCTCATGAAAGTCATTCCCATGATCAGGGTGTTGCAGGATCTTCAGGTGATGGCGATTTTCTTGTATTATCACTTGCTTGGCTTATCACTCTGAGTACCCAAAACACATCATACTTGATACTGTCAATTTTCAAAATAAAGGTTCATCCTTGTTTACAATTCTTGCACTTTTTATATATTTAATTTTTGATATATTTACTGTATTATTCTTTAGGTGTTGTCAATGTTACTATGCAAATGCCACCACCGCCTCATCAGAGGTCACCCTCACCTGTATTGCCGACTGTAATGTCGGCAACACATAGCATGCAAACATCCTCTAGTGCATGTCATATTGGCCCACCCACTGTTGGTAGATCCCTCTTTTGCTCTATCTTCTGTCATGTGTTTATTTTCCTTCAAGCGTTCTTTCTTAAATTCTAATGCTATTTCATAGTGGATTCATTTTTTGCAGGAGGAGATGCACATGAGGATGTGCCAGAGGCAACTACTGTTGATAATATACCATCATTTCCTGGATCTTCTTGTATTGCTAGTATGGGAATGTTGCAGGCCACATTGGTGGTGAGCGATGAAGAAATGATTCCCTTAAAGATATAAAAGGTTCCAGGTACTTTAAAATTATTATTATATATACTCTAACTGTAATTTACTTTATGATCACTCGTTGTGGACTAATGATCCCATGAATTTTTGCAGGCAATGATATTTTCTATAAACATCTTAGTGACATTGCATTGCAGATATTTGGGCCCACCATACGTAAAAGGTGGTACATCATATGTGAACTAACCCTAATCCATTTTTGATTTCATATCATTGCTAGAATAGTTTTCCTTTGATCCATTTCTTGAAGTGTAGTAAATGTAGCTTCAGTTCATTTCTGAATCTAACAGGTTTGTTTTTGCTTTAAAAGGTGGAATGACCAAGAAAAAAGGTTAAAAGATGAATTGACAAACCAAATCGTTGAGTGGTTTGGAAATGACACCTTTGACAAAACCAAGCTCCTTGAAAAAGCTAGCACATATCTAAAGTATGTGAGGCACCAATATAGGACCCATTTGGAGAGGAACCTAAAGTACGAGTGTCCCCCCATGATTCCAGAGAGGGAGTGGAACGACCTGATTTTGGATGCCAAGGAGAAAATTGAAAGGAAAAAAGGAAATATACCACTAGATGCCAGAAGAAGGTATGGGATACTATTAAGAATGTAATTATGTACTAATTAATTACTCTTTATATTTATATAATCTAACATATTTAAAACTTTTTATAGACTGAGTGACACATCAAAACCAAGGCAAGGCAAGAAAAGCACGGGCAACACAAACTCGGCTCTAGTGGTTACATGAAACTTGTTGCATGAATTGTAAGTATCTCATGTAAACGAAATATTGCATCAAAATATTAATAAACTGCAAACATTTTTTTTTATCAAACAATGCAAGCAAAATTCATGGTACCAAGCAAAAATGTAGGAATCTGAATTAAATAGAGTGCCCATAGAAGATGACAAGAGAATTGCCTACCACCAAGGCTATTCAGTTGTGGTTGATCAGCTACAAGAATTGAGTGGGCATACACAACATTCGAGTGCATCCGTCACACAAGTAAATATGGTAAATGGAAGTTGTTTCAAATTGAATACTTTTCCAATAATCTAATTGATATTGAATTCCAACATAAAGTGACTATATTTGTTTTAAATAAGCAAGCAATGATAACAATGTGCATGTCATTGGAATGCAGCCTACTAATTGTGAAACACCACCTACACATGAAGATCCAGATGTGCATTCTAGTAGTGGAGGTATTCATTTTCTATTCAAATTTATTTATTTAGCTATTAATACAAGTATATATATCTTAATTTGTAATTAGAGTAGTAATTAATGTAACCTTTTTTATTAATATTTTAGAGCATGTAGTCAGTGGTGAGCAAGTGGAGCATGATCTAGGTACACAACCTCAAGAACGTGATGTTACCCACTCAGATAAAGAGGACCATTGTTATTGCTTTAAACAAATATAATTGCAATTGGTGTTCAGCATTAATGTAACCTTTAGTATTTCAACTCCAGATGATCTAGAGTGTGTTCAACATGTTGAGGTTGAGGCTACACAAAATGATGTGGCCCCATCAGGTAAAGAGCACAACAATTATGTTCTCTAAATTAATGAAATACTTGTAACAATAATATTTTTTTTTTTGAATTTAACCCATTTCTTTGTTATTGCAGAGGACCCCCCCTCGCTTCAGTGTCCTTGTCCTCAGTATAGGACTAGGCATACATTGAGATCATGAGCAGTTGGTGGAACATCTGCAAAGGGGGTAAATGATGAAGAAACAGATGTTCCACTTAGTCTTTTCATAGCTTCAAAGAAAAAACAAAGAAAGAAATGATTGCAATCTAACTAATTTGATAATGACTGATATTTATGTGTTAGTGAATGTAATTATGTGCTAATTAATGGTTATGGATGATATGTGTTAATTAATATTGATGAATGTTGCGTGTTAATTAATGTTAATCAATGTTATATGTTAATGAAAGTTATGTGATATTAATTAATGAATGCTATATTTTATTAATGGTAGAAAGAATTAATGAATGAATGTTATAAGATGTTAACGGGGAATTTAGAGTGATGTTAAGGGGGGGGGGGGGCGGAGGGGCAAAATGAGCTTCCACCTTCATGTGGTTGGCCTTGTTAAGTAGAGAATATTAAACTATTCTCAAAACCAAGCGAAGCTCAACAAGGTAACACACTTTTCAATATTTCATAATGTTGCACAGTTAATTATTATTGAATAATGTATATTGAATCTTAATTGTAGAGTGCAAGTGGAGCCAACATGAACAACAACACCACAAGCTGCTAGGTATAATGAACTCCCATATTGTCTTATCTGTACACGAACAATATGAGTTGCTTCTAGTATTGATATCCAAGGTAGCACTGCAAAAGTTATGCCTCATCCTTGTAAGTTTTTTTATTACTTGTAAGTCATGAATATTGCTCTTTAGTTGATTAAAATTAAATGAAAATCTTTAATGAATACACACAACTATATACATATGCAGGCGCACCATGGTTGAGATGGTCCAACTCCCTAGTCTCACTCTACGACTAAGCTCATGCCATATCTAAATCAAAGACATCTCAAATACATGGTTGGTGGAAAGCTGCAAAATGCCATTTTCATACATAAGCAAGACATACACAATTGGGAATAATCACCAAGAGAATGGTAAAAAGTGTGTTTGAGATTGTATCATGGATGCAAAAAATATCTTCATTAATCCTTGACTCATGATTGCTATAATACTTCTTTAGACTTCTCATGTCATTTGTTGCACTTCTTCACTATTTTGGATTGAGTTTCAACTATGAATTTGCCTTGACTTATGATTGTACCTAGCTTTGTCCTATCTTTGTAAGCTTCCTCTTTGAATTGTGGTTGTAGCTTTGATAATACCTTTTTAATGTTGCACTATTTGTAAGGAGGACAACTCCTAATACATGTTGCAAATTGTGTTCTAGTGACTGAGACTAACCTAATGCATCTCAGAATGGCATGAATTGCCAAGATGGAGATATAGCAGATGAGTTCAAGATTGTTGTTGTAGAAATTATTCGATTTTTGTGCCTGAAATTTATGTATATACACTATTTATAGTCTACTCTATATTTCCTACTCAGCTACTCCTATTGCTTTAAAATGAAATGTGAACTAATGAATTGTATTCTATAGATGACCAGTGCCTTTCTTCATTGTTCAATTGAAATAACCGTAAATTACCCAAATGAAACCAGTAAAATATTTGAAAGCATACTAGAAGACAACAAAAATTTTAAGGTCAAAGTTAATGGTCTGTATATTTATATTCAATTTGGAAAATCTTACAAAACTTAGATAGTTTTCTATGAAACACTAGAAAAAACGCAGATAAATTTCTGCAGAGTTTCTTTACAAATTCTTGTGATCATTTTTCCTCCATCTTGGTATCCATTTATAACATTATGGATGCATACAAGCTTCGGACATCCCTAAGGAAAATTAGTTACAACCATAGCTTCTTTCAAGAAGCGGTTACAAGTCTTTTTCTGTCTCAACGGCCTTTTCGGTTGGTAACTCTTCTGCAATATCTTCTAACTATCCCGGAGCATCTTCCAACTGTTCTGGAGCATCTTCCTCTTGCACCACATACCTTTTGGTCCACTCTTGGAACATATCATCAGTAGGCCATGAGTAGCCAACAATCTTTTTCTCTAACTTAAGTAACCTTTTCCAATAGTTTCTTATTTTCCTCACCTTTGATTCCAAAAAACCGTAATGTGATTTTATCTTTTCTATCTCCTCAATTGTTTTAACAAACAGAGAGGTGTCATCTTTGTTAACAATTTCATTTACCCTCAAAGAAAAATTAGCTCCCAGCTCATCAAGCCATACCTGTTTGTCTTTCAACTGATTTTGGTTGACGAAACCCCCAGGAAATAATTCAAATTTATGCTCAGTATATTCTTTCCTGTACAAGTTAGCTTTCCTCTCTACTTTGGCTCCTCTTTTTGCTAACTTGGTCAAACCTTTTGTCAACTTACACATGGACTTGATAGTAACATCAAATCTTGCTTCATCATAGGACGCACACATAAGTTCTAAATCCACTTCTCTTGGCATCCACTTATTCAAAATAGGCTCTAAAATAGCCTTGTCCTCATTTAACTCACACGGAGTGTCTAAAATTCTTTTTAGATTAGTGTGCATAGTGGGAGCTTCTATTGTATCAGCAAAACTCAAAATGGTGGCCTTTACCTTCTCTTGATACTTACTTGCAAACAAGGCTTGAGCTTGTTTCATTTCTTCCAACTTATGTTGAAAAGTCTCAATTGGTTGAAAACCAGAAGGCATAGGAGAAGGGGGGAATTATAGAATAGGATTGGTAGGTGGAGGTCTTGTTGGAGAAGAAGAGATTGCTAGGGTAGAGGACTCACCTCCTTGGTGTTGTCCTACCAACTAAATCTAAAGTCTATCAATAATAGTATCCCTATTGGCTACCTCCTTTTTGGCTTCATTATAAGCCTTTAAAATTGTCTCCAACTTGACTTGGAGATCAGCTTTTTCCTTTGCTTCTTTCTCTTCTACTACCACATTAAACTTTGCAATTTCTAAGATTGTACTGGCAGCTTCTACCACCCCTTTATCCTAGACTCTTTGTACTATCATACCTCCTAGCAGATTAGATCCTGAGGTATCTTTCCTTCTTCTACTTTCATCCCTCTTGAGGGACCACATGACCAGAGAAGCATTATCTTTGCTAAATGTCACTCCCTTCATTAGCTTAGTTTCTTTTCTAACTGCTTCAAGAACCAATGCATCTGCTATATCCCATTCAGGGAGGATTAGAACACCAGCCTTTGACACCATCTCTCTTCCAACTTCAGAAGTGATAGCTTTGAATTCAACCATCATTTCTTGTTTAACCTCTTCTTCCACTAAATTTGTATCTTTGTGAGGTTGCTCACTCATTCTCTTTTCACATCTAGCCTTGAATTGTTCAATATTTTGTTTCCATACAAATTGCATGAAAGCCCCTTTTGTGACAAAATTGTTGTCAGTTAGAAACTCTTCACTAGCTTGTTTGACAGTGAGGTCTAATTCCTTTCCCATTAGCTCACCATCAATTATATTCATTTCAGCACTAGGTGGCTCTTCCGGGATTCCCTCTTGGGTCACATCATAGGTGTATGCAATTTCACCGAGACTCCCTAACTGTAGCAATTGTTCGGCCACTACTTGCTCATCTCCTATGTGAATAGGGGATTGAGATGGAGAGTATTGAGGCTCATCAGTTTCAACTTCCTTACCTACTCTTTGCCTTTTAGGGGAATCTTGAATATCAATGACATCTTCAATGGCCCTTTTTCCTCTTGAAGTGGAAGGATCACTTGTCACTAGCATCATCATAGTATATTTAGATTTTTTATGCATCATATAATTACTGGGTGGGATAGCCTTAGCAAAGGCAAGCTTAGCTAAGACCAATTTAGACCTATCAGGATCATTTTGCATTATAGCCTCCCTTTTTTCTTTCAAGGTTTGCATTAGGTCTTCAAAATAAAGAATTAAGAATTTAACCTTCTCTTCAAAAGGGGTAAAACTAGAAAGAGGGTCATAGCTAGAATCAAACTAATGAATAAAATCAAGTCCTCTTTTGTATGCAACCCACTTCTTATTTCTTAATTCCTGCTCATCTAAGCTGAATTCATTTCTAATTAAATCTTCAAGAAATTGAAATTGGTGAGGCCTACTTTTACATACTGCCCTCTTTCTGAACATGCCATTGAAGAAATCCTCAGGTCTACACACCTTGAAACTGTAGTTGACAAAATATATGGCTTAAAGAATTCTTCAAATTATTTCCATCCACCTTTGGTAATTATAAAATGATGGGCCATGGTAATAGTTGGGAAAATGGTCCCTTTACCCCTATTGATCAGCTCGGCCTCTTGTACTCCTCCAATCTGTCTCAACACTTCTGCAATCCCTATCTTTAATGGGACCTGATAGGGAAGTAGATAGGGGGTTCCTCTGTAGCCATATACTCTGAAAATAGTAGAAATAGGGTACAAATACATGTCTCCCCAGTTGTGAACAATCTTGATATCTTCTGCAAACTCTTTAGGCCTAAGGAATTCCAAAAGAGCCTTAGGAATCCTAGGGTTTTTTGCACATAAAAGAACTCTAATCTTAGATGCAAAGCATCTATCAAACTTCATAAAACTAGCATCCTCTCTATCCCAAGATAGAATAGTGCTCCAAAGTTGCACAGGCATCTCCTCTTTATCTTTAACCTTGACCAAATCCATATCTTTTGCAATAATCAATACCTTTGAACAAAAACATGTGCATTAACAGGGAGTACCATCCAAATGGCCTATCAACCTTACCATTTTTAATCCCTACAAGCCCTGAATGAATAGCATCAGTGAGGTATGGGGAAAAATCAAATGTTATTTCCAAGGAAGGGTTTAGAATTTGGGCAATCATTAGCATATAATGTGTTGGCATATGTTTCTCAGCATCTTCTCCAAAGATCTGACACAGTGTCCAATACATACCCTTATGTCTTAAAGTAAACAAATTCAGGGAAAATGGTTCCATTGTACTAGGGCCTACAATGGTTAACCCTCCTATTTTAACAAAGAATTCTCTCAATGGGCCAATCCTAAGATGATCTCTTTGTGCATTGTAGACTTGAGCTAATGCTTCAAAATCAATAGGCTCAAGATAATTTGAAGCTTCACTAAGCTTGAAAACATTTCTAAACTCATCATCTTTGATTTCAACTAGGGCTGATCCCTTTATATTTCTGATACATCTGGTAGTAGGGTCATAATTCTGTGCGATCACGGTCAACAAATCTGCATCCATGAGCACACCAGGGACCACAAGCTTCCCCACATCTAGTTCCCAGATGCTATTCAAAGGGGCGGGGGCATGTCTTTGACCAAAACCAACTTTAAAAAGACTTAGACCTGATATCCTTATTTCGGGGTCCATTAACCAATTTCCTTTGTCATACAGGCCATCCCCAAATTTCAAATGAGGGTTTTTTGGTACTAACTCTTTGGCCCTAGCCCTAACATTAGTTGACATGGTTTACTGCTCTAGAAAGTCATCACAGTTGTTTCTGTCCTGATAGTTCACCTTTCTTGTCAATTCCCGTCTGGGTGCCATTTTGAAAGTATGCAACTATGCCAATTATCAATCAAAGTAATTCTTTAACAGAACAAAACCACAATTCAACAATTTTCAAGCAATGGGTAAGAAAAGAACAAGAACACCTAATTTTGGTTTGAAGAATTCTGCTCTGCACCAACTTTCTCTGCAACAACTTCTTTGAAATGATACCTTCATTCAATTGATGCAAGAGTATATATGTAAATTGGGCTTATTAACTGCGACATTAACACCGCATGCTTCGGCCATCCCTTTAGAATTGAATTCATGAAATAATTCAAAAATTTGGCTCCAATGGGTCAAAACTATCTTGAGTATTTTTTCTTTTCGCTCTTTTGCTATTTTGCAGAGCATAAAACCCTTGTATGTTCATCTAGCGAAGTCACGCCAACCGTCCAATGAGATAGAACTTGCACTGCTTTTACCTTTTGACTTTTCCTCATCTGACAATGGGCTAAAATTCCTTTCGCTATTTTGTGAATGGTAACCATCATGCACTTTAACCCAGTGAAACCACGCTAGCCATCTGATCAGATAGAACTTGATCAGTCTTTATCATGTCCTGACCTGATAGTTGACCTCACTAACCGCGCACAAAGAGGTTAAGGCTAACAGTCTTCGCTATTTTGTGAACAATAACTGTCCTACACCTTCGAGCTATGAAATAGTGTTCACCGTTGAATCCTCCTCGAGATATCCACTCTTTAACAACTTTAATCTGGTAGATGTGGGCCCTCTAATTCAGTGCTATCCACCCTGGCATTCGATCTCCTAAGAAACTGATGTGGCAACTTCTTACTTGCCAAAAAAATTCCATGGGATCCACTTCTAAACTACCACCTATGCCTGATAGGTCACCTCTTCATTGGTGGTATGATTCAATCTGTCTGTTGGGCCCACCACCTGGTCGCCAAGTTTATTCTTTGATTTACCTAACCTCAAGGCCACGTGTGACTTTTTGATTTGCCACCTAAACCACCTGGACCGCTAACTGGACTACCATGTCATTTCGCTACTTCGCGAAGGCTAAATCTCGAGCACCTTTTGGCCAAGAATCAACGCGGGCCGTTGATCATTCTCTGAACCAACCACTCTTTACTCTTTGGAAAACCTACCTACTTTTGGGACCTGCCACTTTTTGTTATTTTGTAGAGGGTAAAACTCGATCATCTTCATCCCACGAAACCATGTGATCCATCCGATCAAAAGAGAAATGATTGGTATTTAACTTTAGCTTTACTACTACGTGGACCCACTTTCCTTTTTGCCATTTCGCGATAGGTAACTCATGATCATCTACATCCCATGAAATAACGTGGGCCATTAGATCTCAGGGACTTGCACTACTTTTATTCCTTCTATTGACCACCTCGCCCGGGCCTACCATCTTTTCACTGCTTCGCAATAGGTAAACCATGAGCATCTCCCAACTATGAATCAACACAGGCCATTGGATCAACAAAGTGTTGCATGACACTTACAGGGCCCGATAAACATTAGAAAAAAGGCAAAGTAATAGGTGTATAAAATTTAAAATATTTAAGGGACCATCTAGGTAAATAACAATGGGGGGACACTTCTCATGACAAACAGACCCATCACTTAAGTGGTAAAAAGTAACGCAGAATTAGAACCAGGCTTTTACTCAGACAGCTTGAAGGTTAAAAACTAAAACCCTTAAACCTTCCCATTGTCTTACAACAAAATAGAGGTAACAAGGCCAATACCAAACTCAAAATTTCAACAAAATTAGCCAATTATGGACCGAGAACATCCATTTTTTAAAATAGTGATAATAGGACCATCTCTTTCAGTGAGTCTTTTTGCACCAATAGTGTTATATCCTCGAAGACCTTTTCTTGTCGATGAGAACCATCTCCACTTTCCTCGAAATCTTTGATCGATGGAATTATTGTCTTCGATGAGTCCTTTCTGAAGTTGATTGGCATTTTCTTTCTTCGATGCCCCTTTTATATCGATGAGACGTCGTTGGGTCTCATCAATACTATTTGAATCTTAGATACTTTGATAGAATGCTTTTACTTGTTTGATAACTTATGGGTTATTACGGTATCAATGAAAATGATGATTTCTTCCAAAGAGATATGGCTTCTATGATTTAATTTCTCAAACAAGATATTTTACTTAATTCAGATTTGATGCTCAACAGAATGACTGCACTATCACCAATCTATCTTGAAGATTTGACTACTCTTTAGATTATGATTATGACTATCATGATATTTCATGAGATTGATGTATCCCCATATGAAACCCTTTGTTCCCACAGATCAATACTTTGAACTTGACTGCAACTTTATAGTGATCACTGTCTTTGTACAATAAGCTTGCTACTTTCTCAACTTTTGATATATTGGAGGCTCCTAGGATGGTTTCTATCTTATAGTCACAATACCTTGCTATAATTTGTAGCTATTGTATGTTTATTTATTTTCTATGTTTATTTGTTTTCCACTCTTAACTCATAGTTAAACTGAATATGGTTCATCTTGGAATCAATGCACATCAGTTATAATCAGATTATAACCAGTATCCATGGTTGCAAGACCTGAAGAAGGATTCTTATCATCAATTAGATGGATACTTTTGGGAATATAGAAAGACAAAAAAATATATTAGAACCGTATTTTTTGTTGAGTCATAATATGATGTGTTAATTTAGCTAAATAAGGGAACCAATGTTGTATTAGGTTTAATTCCATGATGATAGTTGAAGCTTGTTAGAGATAAGGGATTTGTAGTAGTTGGCTTGTTAGGTTATGTCACAATCCTATGATGGTCCTTGTAAACCGTTAATGTCAATAGACATGAGACTGTTATGTAACGAAATGGATCAGATAAACCTAGAAGTTCTATAACCAATGAATCAACTGACTCAAGTGTATGTTAATTATCTTATGATGGTCATTTATGACCATTATTCTTAGTAGACGTTAAGCAGTTTGCTAGATAGTTGGTTATTAAACCAGTGAGTTAGTTGGCTCAAGTGTATGCCAGATGTGGACTATTACATGTGGTAGCAGAGCAACCAAGTTCGACATTGAACCTTAGGCTTTCCACCTATAAACAAAACTATATACATATGCAGGCGCAATATATACAAAACTATATTCGCAAGTAAATCTTTTATTCAAATCCACAATATGAAACACAGAGTTTTACTGGAAGAACACAAGTAACCTTATCTCCTTTAGATAATATCACAAGCAACTGCCTACAAAAAGATGCAGTAATCCACATCATATACACAAAGGAAAGATGACTGATTATATTATGTATGTTCACAAAATGGTACAATAGTAATCCTAAGGCTATATTCTACTTCTTCTCTAATGATCATTATTGTTACAAAAGTTCCCTCATTTATATGAGGGTATACATTGTCACCAAGCATCATGGCTTTTCAGCACATAACTATTAATTAGCACTTTTGTTAACAAACTGGAAGATAAACAAGTTCAACATTCATATGTGTTCAATGTACTTATCATCTTTATATATTAGAACGTCATTGTTTAGTGTCTTCATGTCACTTTCTATCTAGAAATGATTGGATAGAATATGGTTAACATAAACTGACAATTATTTGTCCTGATCCAACTCTACTACTACTCGATTATTCTCATCAATGAACTCTTGTTTCCACTGTTTGAACAATACTAACTCACCATTACTATAAAAAGAGGGCACCCTAGGGGTATTCCCATCGTCCAACCTCTAAAGCTCTTTCCTTAATTGATTTTCCAATTCATCATGGGACTTCAAGTAAGCCTCGGCTTCAATTTTCTCACTTGGATTAATCAGACTATTGTCATTCATCATATCTTCCAATCGAGACTTGAGCCTTTCATTCTCTTTCAAAGCTCTAACTGTTCCAGTATATGTTTTCCAATAGATTTCTGCAACTTGCATCATACTTCTGAACCTATGTTTAATGATCTCCAGAATCAACTTATCCATCTTTTGTTGTACCTTTTCTACTTGTCGAGATGTCTTTTCGGCCATGTTCCTCCAATACATAGCATCTGTCAAGGCATCCATGGCATCTCTATCAACATCGTATGTCATCCCTGTTTGACTAGTACCTATATCAATCCGAAGCAATCTTGCTTGCAGCCTCTATTTTTCTTCATCAGTTTTCTCATATAGGCTTTTGTATGTAGAATTTTCTTGAACCAGAAACTCTATCTGATCTTGGTTCAATTTAGTGACATCCAAATTTAGTTTGGTAGTTGTTCTAGGGTCAGTCTTTCCAACTTGCTACACCATCAAATGTCCAAAAGCTTCTTCTGTATCAACCAATATAGGTCTTTTATCTTTGGGATAGATAGCGCACTATAGAAGAGCCTTTTGATCTGGATCATATCCTGATCCTCTAAAGAGTTTATCAATCTCTTTTGGCATCATTTGCCTACTTGGGTCCTATTTCTTTAGGAATCCATAAAACAACAAGGAAGAGTTCATGTCCCATCTAGAGTATAATAGCACACCAACTTCCTTAAGAAACTATCTTCCCTTCTCAGGTGTCATTTCTCTCATCACAAGATCCATCTCCTCTTGTAACTTTTGAAGCTACTGCTCTTCTTCACTATTTCTCATGTTATTCCTAATTTGAGATCCTTTATGTTGATAGAGGAATGCGGTGAACTCCTTGGAAGCAATCGAGTCACTATCAGCAATGAAATCCTCATGCTCTAGGAATCTGATGTCAGCCACTTCTCGGACATTTAGTTGTCCTATTGCCAAGTCTATTAGTGTATCCTCTTCATAACTAGGGGAGTAATCCTCTTGAGGAGTGAATGGAATGATGCCAGATGTGGAAGTAGGAGACATATGAGCCAAAGGCTCTGTATTCCTAATAGTATCAATGTAATCCCTAAAAACATGAGGCAGGATTCCCACAAGTATTTCCAATTCATGCTCCACAAGTTTATTGGCCAACTCCAAGGGGTCTTCAATCTTTTGTAGCACGTTCTCATCCATTTTCTTTCTAAAAAGCTTCCATTTATAATCCTACATTTCTTTCTCAAACTTTATTCGCTTCACTCTGGCCTCTTCGCTGCCAATGTTCTTAATAAGGTCATCTGGTAGGTAAGATTTATGCTCTCCAGCCTTTAGCTTTTGTGATGACCAGGCTATCCTTATGTATCCTTCAGGATCAAAATTGGGCCTTGGATCCCCCATAGCCATGCCATAATAATCCAATTTTGTCTGTAGCAGGCCATAACTCTTTGAACTTTTCACAATAAAATCTAAAAATACTAACAACCCAGGTATAATTGATTGTTTCCCATGGCTTGTCAGATGTTCTGTACTCACTATTGACAATTGCCTCACAATTTCTAGACAAGCCACTCTGTTAGGGACTATAAGTGGTAGTAAGTATGGTCTCCCTCCAAACCCGTATACCCTGACTTGTGTGCAGTCTAAAAAACAATACCAATCTCCCCAATTGTGTTCAATTGAGGGATCTTCAGTGAAATATTTGGTCTTAGGAATCTTTGAACCTCTGGTGCAAGGGAATGATCGCATGGGAATCCCAATAGTTTATATAATGGCTTGACAAATAACTCCTCAAAATTCCAATATTGATTATTCGCATACCTCTGGTCCCATGAAGAAACCCATAATTGCACTGGTTTTCTCATCCCAGCATTGTCATATATCCTGACACATAACTCTTCTGGCCATAACCCTTCATCTTGGCCCACATACAATAGAATATGCATAAGTAATGAATAATGCTTGAAATGAACATTGATGACATCCCCCTTTAACTTTTCTAACCCATGATTCAAAACCTCAACCAAATAAGCAGAAAAATCAAAGAAGCGGGGGTCCTTAGACTACAAATCAGCACAAATGACCATGGCTGCAACATCCATCAAAGGATGGGCTTTTATCCCTAGAACTTGGGCAACACAATAATAGGTATACTTGAAATATGGATGGAAAGAGTTGACATCATAGGGAGCTTTGTCATCCTAACCTAGTGGCACTAAGGACCCTGCATTCCTAGTTCTATGTATAGGGAGTCTCCACATTTTATAAATGTGCTCTAGGTTAAAATATTCACTTGTTAACTTCTTGAGGTCAATCAATTCTTCAAATCCCCAATCCAACTCGAACACGGTGTCAATAACCTCCTTTCTAAATGCAAGAATTGGCTCACCCATGTAGTTATATATGGTCCTAGTTTTAGGGTCATAATTGTTTGTCAATGCCTTCATGAACTCCACATTCACAAATACATTAGCCATAGCTAACCTTCCTAAGTTAAATCACCATAAATTATTGATAGGTTGAGGGGAAACTCTTTTTTTGTACCCATATATTAATAATTCATACCCTCTCAATTATGTCCATATGTCTCCAAGATCCTCAAACCGGTCCTCCAGGCCTTCCTCATCAGCTCTAATCTTCTTGGACCTCAAACTGGATGATGGCCACTGGTCAATCAGGTCTTGGGCCAAAGAATGCCCTTCCCTTTTCTATGTTTTAGGTTTTTCTTCTACAACGATAGGTTCTTTTCCCTTTCTGGTCTTATTAGTTTTAGATGATGATTCCATTTGAATTTTAAAAAAGAGGTCTGTGTGCAAACAACTTACTTTGAATTACTGAGCTTTAACTATGAATTCACCCAATTCCTGCTTTCAGTTCGTCACCTGTGAATTCCTTAATGTTGTGTCCTTTGATGTTGATCCACTACTTATGGCTTATTTAATCAGTTAGTAATGGTGGTTTGGACAATGGTCACTCAGGCACATGTTTGAATTTAATGGTGATGTGACCTTCTGTGGGATTTGTTTCTCATTTTCATGGCAATCAATAATCATTTCGATGAGGATATGTCTTTCGATTATTTGTTTCTTTAGTCCATCAATCTCTTTGTTTCTATCGATAATACTTTTGTTTCGAATATTACTTCGATCAAGTATTTTTTCCCTTCATCGAAATACTATATTCAGTCGGTATGGCTATCTCCTCATCGAAACATATTTGATATCCATCGGGTCTTATGTCAAAGAAACCTTGGGCTTCAGTGTGCTCCTTTATTTTTCCATTGAAATACTTCTTTCATCGATATCACTATGCCCCATCGATGAATAAGTCTATTATCTCATCGATAAAGTTACATCAGCAAAACCACGCATATCGATAACATGCCTTTTAACCTCCTCGAAACCTATATCCTCATCAATATCTTTTATCGATATAGCTTCCTTTTGTCAGATCGATATTATTCTTTTGATGAAAATGATCCTTTTGGTGGGTCCTTTTTATGTTGTACCGATAGTATTATTTCCTTGAGAACTTTTCCTGTCGATGGAGACCCTCTCTACTTTCTTTGATATCTTTTGTCAATGAAGTTATTATCTTCGGTGAGTCCTTTCTGGAATTCATCGGTGTTTCCTTCCTTCGATGGCTCTTTTATATCGATGAGACATCATTGGGTCTCATCAATCTGAATTCAAAAGGTATCGATGAGACCCAACAATGTCTCATCGATATAAAAGAGCTACCGAAGGAAGGAAACACCGACATCGATAATAAGCATTTTTTTTTGATAAAAATTATCATCGTCGGAATTACGACGACTACCAAGCTTTCGACTGACGATGTAATCGGCAGACATACAATGTCGGTAGAGTCCATTGGATTGTCATATTTCCAATGGGTATGACATTGTCGACCAATCCGACAACGAGTTTTCGACGGTTGATTTTGTCAGCACTTCGATGAAAATTTATCGCAAATCCGATAAACAGCCATCGGAAATCAGCTCTGAATGTACTAGTGCATCATGATTAGCCATGAAGTCATCTCCTTGTCCCTTCCATCCAACCACTAGCTTTTAATTCTCTTTTCCTAAGTGAATGTGAGATCTTCAAAATCTCACAATCCTCTAGGCATCTCCTCTCCCAAGGAATTTTTAATTCCTTCTTATTCCTCCAATCCCCATGATTATCCCTTTTTGGAGAATTTTAAATTCCTCCTCCCCATTCTTCAAGGAATGTCACATCCCTTGCTCTTCTCAAGGCACATTGGGAAGTCTTCCCAATGCACTTTTCTCTTCTCAAGGTACCTTGGGAAGTCTCCCTAATGTACCTTGAGGAGTGTGGAGACAAGAAATGCCTTTAAGGCACATCTCTTGGTCTCCACACCCTCTCTTGGGCCTTGTGTGAGCTCACAAGCAATCCTAGCCCTTCATCTTGAATCCATCCTAGCCATCTATTCTTCCTCTCCTCTTCCTATAAATAGAGGACTCCATCCCTCCATTCTTCATCTCCAAGTTTAGTAATCTTATGCTACCCTTTTGAGCCTAGGAAATTCATTTTAGCATCCTTATCATGTCAAAATCATCCTACATCCACACTTAATCACCTCATTTCCATCATCCTCCAAGATCCATCTCATTTGTGCACAACATTGGAGAGCCATCCACACTAAGCAAGCAAGAGGAGCACATCAAGTGGAGCATCATCCAAGGGTGCCTTCACTTCATCAAGCTCCATCTGAAGGAGAAGGTATAAGGTTTGTAAGGTATATGCATTCTTATTCTTGTTTTAAGCATTTCAAATTATGTCTTTCAATTTTGTATGATTATATGTTTGATTTGCATGCTTATTAGCTAATCCACTCACAGGTCTTTTTCCCCTCTTCACCTACAAAAAAGTATGGAAAAGGATTTAACATTCTTAAAAAAATGAAATACACTAGAGCAGGTCCTATAGGAAAAATAAAAGAAGGTATATCAAAACCTATCCAACCTTACACTCAGCAAGCTACAGACAAAGCAAGCTTAGAGTATGGACAAGTTACTCTACCAGAAGACACATCTTTTAGCCAACAACAAGAGGAATATGAAAATAGACAAGAACAACTAGAAATTGAAAGAGAATAAACATCAACTAAGCATCAAGCACAAGAAAACATGAAATGGTAAAAGAAGCAATCTTCAAATCAACAGGAAAAACAAACTGAAAACACCTCCCAAGTAGCATTAAATCTCAATCAAAACAACCATGAAACTAGTATTACTCATGGAGAACTCATAGCAAGGTTGACAAAACTCAATCTTATTCCAGAAGAAGTTCAATATGAAAGAAGAAAAGATATAGCAAGAAAAGCAGAAGAAACAAATCAAAAGCTATATGAACAAATTTGTAGATTGCAAGCTACAAGTGAGATAGATTCTGATGAATGGGAATGGGATTCCTATCACTCTAAAGAATCAGTTGAAGAAAATTGCTTTGAAGAAGATGTAGGAGTCGATGTAGTTCACATGTATGCAGGGAAAACGTTAGGAACTAGCTCAGTTGAATTAGAATCACATTTGGCTGACTTGGACTTAATTTAGGATGATCAAGAACTCCTTGTGCAAGGTCATTCTGATGAGTTCTAGACATTGACATACATATTGAAAACTTTGACATATCTATCATGACCCTTGATACCCTCGAAGCATCTCAACCTGATGACCCCTTACCTCTAATCCACCCAAAACTTATTGATTGGGAAAATGAAGGAAATACTACCATTGATACCTTTTTGAATGACCATGCCATATCTGTATATCTTAATATAATTGAACCTGCAACAACTTTCACTATGAATTTCAGCAATGCATCTTCCAGTCAAGTGGGTGCCAAATCTCCTAGTTGCAAAAAGAAAAATAAAGAAAACAATATCAGGTCTAATGCTGAAAACCATTTCTTGGCAACATTAGATCAAGAAAAAGTAAAAATAAAGGACACATCTAATGGTGAAAACCTCCTCGAGGCACTAGAAGATGGGAGATTTGACACTTTACCTGAGTACTATCAAGAAAGGTCATCACTTTTGATTGAACCAACAAAGGCAGTTAACATTGGGACAATAGAGAAACCAAAGATCCTACATCCTGCAACTTCTCTGTCAGAAGAAGAAATGCAACAATATATGGAATTCTTCAAATGATGACAAATCAATTTCGTCTGGTCATATGCAAACATGCCAAGATTGGATCTAGAGCTTATTATGCGCCACTTAAATGTCAGTCTAAGAGCCAAACCAATTAACAAAAAATAGGGAAGATGCATCCACATATCGCTCTCCTAGTCAAAGCAGAACTAAAGAAATTAATGGATGTAGGATTCATCAAACCTGTAGAATATCCTCAATGGGTATCAAACATCGTTCCTTTTTCAAAACCAGAAAAAAGTATCAGGTTATGCATAGACTTCAAAGGTCTTAACAATGCATGTCCAAAAGATAACTTTCCTTTGCCTAACATTGACATCATTGTAGATTTAACTATTGGACACTCCATGTTTTCTCTAATGGATGGTTTCTCTGGATAAAATCAGATTAAAATAGCACCTAAAGATCAACAAAAGATAGCTTTCACATGTCCACGGGGTACTTTTTGATGGAACATCATGCCTTTTGGAGTAAAGAACGTAGGTGCTACATATCAGAGAGCTATGACAGTGATATTCCATGACATGATGCATACATTCATGGAAGATTATGTAGATGACATCTTGGCCAAATCATACAACAGAGAAGACCATATAGGAATACTAGAAAAGATCTTTGACAGGTTAGAACAATATAAGCTATGAATAAATCCTAAGAAATGTGCCTTTGGTGTCACTTCAGGCAAGCTATTGGGATACACTGTTTCAACTAGAGGTATCAAAGTAGATCCAGCTAAGGTCAAAGCAATCATGGAAATGGCATCTCCCAAGAATATTAGTCAACTCAGATCACTCCAAGGAAGAATCTAGTCAATCAGAAGATTTGTTGCTCAACTTGCAGATAAATGTCAACCACTTTCTCATCTATTGCACAAAAATGTTCATTTCAAGTGGGACCATCAATGTGAGGACATGTTCAACAATATCAAGGCCTATCTCATGCAACCACCCATCCTAATGTCACCAATTCTAGGAAAGCCATTATTACTCTATGTATCAACCACCAAAGTATCATTAGGAGTTATGCTTGCACAACATGATAATGAAGAAAAATAATGAGCCATCTACTAAATCAGCAAAACATTAGTGGGATATGATATCAACTATTCACCAACAGAAAAAGAATGCTTGGCGGTATTTTTTGCTTCTCAAAAATTAAGACACTATCTACTATCTCACTCCATCAAGTTGATAGCTAAAATCGATCCATTGAAGTATTTGCTCAGCAAGGCAATATTAATAGGAATATTATCAAAATGGATCATGATTCTAAGCAAGTTTGATATTGATTATATAGACAGAAAAGTTATCAAGGGGCAAGTCATTGAAGACCAGCTAGCAAAGGAACCAGTTCAAGATGATCATCCTTTACAGATTGATTTTCTCAATGCTAATATCCTAATAGTCACCACAAAAACATGGCGGTTATACTTTGATGGTTCATATACAAAACATGGATCAGGAGCAGGTATTCTATTCATCACACCACAAGGTCATGCAATTCAAAAAGTATACAAATTAAGCTTTCCATGCACCAACAATACAACAGAATATAAATCTTTGGTTACAGGTATCAAAATGGCTATAGAATGGATCATTACACAACTTCAAGTCTTTGGAGACTCTCAGCTTGTCATCAATAAAATCAATGATGATTATCAAACAAAGGATGAAAAGTTAATTCCTTATAAAAATATGGTTGATGATATCAAGAAATACTTTGTAGAAATAACTTTTCAGGAGATTCCAAGGAATGACAACAATGCAACAGATGTCATGGCAACACCTACTTCTCTCTTTCAAACACAGGAAAATCAACAACGTTATGAATTCTTGGTGGAAGAGTTGTTTTACCCTACTCATAATTGTCCTGATTCTCAAACTATTTGTCACCTTGTTGGGCATGATTCCTCCTGCTATGTCCAAACTTACACATACCTTAAAGATAACACCCTACCTCCCGATTTGTCAAAAAAGAAAAAGAGAAACTTTATTCGCCAATCCTCCCATTATACTCTTGTCGTGGATACCCTATTTAAATTAGGTTTGAACAATACTCTTTTAAGATGTCTTGAACAAGAAGAATTTGAGAAGGCCTTAAGTGAATTCCATAATGACACTTGTGGCACTCATTCAAGTGGTCTTACCCTTTTGAAAAAACTCATATGCTTGGGCTATTATTGGCCAATGATGGAATGTGATTCTTTTCAAATAGCTAAAACATGCAAACAATGTCAGATCCATGGGAATTTGATTCATGCACCAACATAAGAACTTCATGCTTTGGCAACATCTTGGCCTTTCTGCCAATGGGGTCTTGAGCTAGTAGGAAAGATAAATCCTTCTTCATCTAATGCTCACAAATTCATCCTTGTAGCTACAAAATATTTCACAAAATGGATTGAGGCAATACCTCTCATCAATATCATAGGAGAACAAATTATTGCATTTATCTTGAGCTACATCATCTATTGCTATGGAATACCCATGACCATTATCACTGATAATGGGTGACCATTCAAGAATCAGGATGTCCAAGAATTATGTGAGAAATTCAAGATCCAACACAGATTTTCCACACCCTACTATCCACAAGGGAATGGGCAAGCAGAAGCATCAAATAAAACTATTTTAAAAATCCTTAAAGAGATAGTGAATGATGCTGGCAGAGATTGACATATTCAATTGAACCCTTCTCTATGGGCCTACTATACTAGTATCCACACACCAACAAGTGCCACACCTTTCTCTCTTGTCTATGGATCAGAATAAATACTTCCAATAGAAGTAGAGATACCTTCTCTACGAGTATCATTAAAAGGTCTTATCCTAGATGAAGAACAATGAGTATCTAGATTACAAGAGTTAGAATTGATCCATGAAGGAAGAGAAAATGCCTTTGATCATTTAAAGATATATCAACAAAGAATGTGTCATAGTTATAATCTTAAGGTCAAATAGAGAACATTTCAAGTTGGGGAACTAGTACTCAAAGAAAATCCATGAAACCAGTCAGATCGAGAAAAGAAAGGGAAGTTTGAACCAAACTGGTTAGGTCTGTTTGTGGTCACAATAGTATTTGGGTCAGGAGCATATCATCTATCAACACAGGATAGGGATCAGCTTTAGGAACCTATAAATAACATGCATCTGAAGAATTTTTATGTCTAAGAAAGCAGAAAAATTCAAAAACAATGAAAAAGCATAAAAATTCAAAAATAGTGAAAAATAAAAAAAATTCAAAAACGGTGAAAAATAAAAAAAATTCAAAAACAGTGAAAAAGTAGAAAATCCAAAAAAAAAGAATCAAATATGAGAAAAAGTGCAATAAAAACAGATGGTGAAAACCTAGCAAATAGGTGCTATCTATATGCTATCTCTTTCATCTATTGGTTCATGCATCCTTCTGCTTGCATTATTTTCCGTCAGCGTTGTTCATATCCATAATAAAGCCTTAGTACCTACACAGGCATCCTGGGTGGCTTCTTGCCATGGTTTGGATCATTGGGTATATCATAATGATTTGTTTCTAGGCTTGGGGCAAAATCCTACACCTAGCTAGGGGCAAAATTATTGATCATTTTTTAGCTCAATCAAACAGTAAGAACAATAGTCAGGAAACTCTTATCAAGCAAAAACCGAGACACATCCAATGCTGAACATAAGATCAAATTGTCAACCATCAAACTAACATATATTAGTCTAAGCACATTCACACACCTTTCAATAGATGATATCTTTTGGATAATGATTTTAACATGATTGTTCAACTTTTCTATCTTGATTATTGCTATCATGATTTCTGAGTGACTCCAGGATGTCTCTGACTAGAGGAACAAGGAAGGAACATGATATTTTTCTCATCTGTTGTCTATAAATTAATCATTAATATGTGCAAATTTATCTGAGGACATGATCATCAGAATATCATCGAAGACATTTCTAATTTGTGTATAGAAATGGTTAATATTGCCCGTTTTACACAAGAAACACTCGAGTCATCTTGGTTCAATTATACCTCAATGATTGTGCTAACTTGCAATATCGAAATCTAGGAAAGCAGTACTCAGGTCATCAAGGTTTAATTATGTCAGGACCCGGAGGCAACTGAGAGGGGGGGTGAATCAATTATCTATTAATTTCAACCCAAATATAACTTAACCAAAATTAGTGCATGATACCGGTAAACCAAACTTAATGTCGGTAGACAGTTTAATAGTTAATAACAGTACCGGTAAATTTTAATGCATGAAACAAAAGACAAATAACATCCACAACACATAACACATATATTTGTACGTGGAAACCTAGTAAGGGGAAAAACCACAGTGGGAAGCCTTACCCACAATGAGATGATACTACTACAGATAGTACGTGTGTACAAATGGGGTCTGCACATGCAAATAGGCCAACCACCTAGAGCTCACTGCTCAATCACAAAATGGGAGTCACACTGACTACAATTGGATGGTTAAATTCAATGATAATGTACTGTTCAAAATAGCATCTTCATATGCTGGATTTAGTACCAGTTAAGCTCCAATTGTCTTCTTCATACCTTCCTTGAATCTTCAAATGATATCTACGTGTATAGCTTTGCTTATATTCGCATATACCTATTAGAATCCTCTACCACTTTCATAATCTCACAAATGAGATCTTACATATATACCAAAACCTAAGACCAAATGTGTAGGTCGGCTCACTAAGAATATTACAATTAAATCAATTACAAATGAATCAATATGTGATGCACCATGTCGGCTCAATGCATTTACAACAATAACCAATCAATAAAATTTCTCCATAACGTGTTGTGTTGATCTGGAATAGATAACGCCTGCTGGTCCATAACCTAGACCTATTTGTCGATAACATCAAATATGCAAACTCGATTAGACCAATAACCAAATTGCCAAAACCAAGTGTCCAAACAATGTCTTCAACATAACCAAGTAATCTCCAGATGATAACAGATCATCCTCAGTGCCGGTGAACAATATAACCTACCAGTGAATCAGATACCGGTGACTGTGCATAAGTCACTGAACATGCCAGTGAACATAACCAAAGATCTTCAATGCTGATAAGTGTTCACAAGTGTTGACATCAATGACAAAACCAATGCAACACATCCATAATACAAACAAATTATACCATCAATATTTGCTCTCACTTCCCACATTTTAAAAAGTTCAATGATGACAAAATGCAATAACCCAATGACTGGTTTGGTCGTAGCTTTGCATTTAGCTTGCATCTCATTTTTGCATGGAATCCCTGATGCTCATTTTATCCAAGGTTAAATATATCACAGGAATCATCAAGGTATCATCATAAGTGTGTACACAATCAGACTGATGACTCATCTCTATCTCTAGATATTGTCGACCGAGCACAAATTTAATGTTACTCCCTCAACAAAACCAACATCAGCATATCTAAATCTTCCTACAACTTGATATCAATAAATCTGTCAGTTCTTTACTCAATCAACCTTATCAATTCTATCAATCGATCGCATCTAAATCAATTCTATCATGTCTTATACAAGATGTATCTTTCCTAGAACCAAACACTTTGGTCATCTTTGTCTTATAAAGGAGGTGTCATTACTGAAACCATACCGAATCTCGATCTTATCAATCTAATCAATCAATCTTTATCAATAATCAAGAACCACATCACTGTGATCATAGAACTCATATTTTCAGCAACCACCAGTGCAGAAATCAAATCATTTCTAATCGCGATATCACTTTCGCAAAAATTCACACACTCTAAAAATCAATATCTCAATTGATCTCCCGAGGGGCATCATCATACCACAATTTATCAATCAATGTCTGGGGCATCCTATTGAACCAATATCATCATCAAAATGATATTATTCTTTGAATCAATGCATCATCACACCTCACTTCAAAGAGGGGCAAAATGTATACACCTTAAAATTGTTTGAAGATAACTAATTAAATAAGCAATTATTTAATTAATCCCCCTCCCTAATTTAATTGAATTCATTAGCAATTTGATTAAATTCTCCCTTTCATCTACTTATTAATAAATCTAAGGATTTATTCATTAAGTTCATTCCATGGACTCCTTTGATTAATTAATTCAAATTAATTAATCTTCCCCCCATTTCAATCAATTCTTTTAATCGTCTAATTAAATAAAACAAATCAATTTATGAGTTGTTGAAAATTAATGTATTTTCCTATTATTTGAATTTTTAAATTCAAATTACCCAGATGCTTCCTAACGTCTAACCACCTAACCTAACCATCCCTCTAACCTAACCCATTCCACCCAACCTTGGGTTTGCCTTACCCTATCCTATCTTGCACATTCTAACCTCCTTATCCTAACCTCTTATGGTGTGGATATTCTTCACTTGAGACACATGGTACTTTGGCCACATGTCTCCTCTCTTGGACACTTTCCCTCTCATGAGCAAGGCTTCTTGACACTTGTCACCACAGAGATGAGAAGTGTCCCTTCCTCCAACCTCTTCTCCAACCTCCTCCAATTTTACCCTTGATATCTGCAGACTCAATCTTGACTGTTGATTCCTCCCACCTCAACCTTGGCCTTGGAAATCCTATATATATCCCCCATTTTGGAGCACAAAGGATCCCATCTCATTATCAATTTAGGAATTGTTATTATATGCATATCATTTGAGTATTGTTGTTATAGGCAATTGCGTCTTAGATTTAGCTTAATTTGATCATTTTCTAGAATAGTTATTGAATCATGTAGCTTAATCAATCTCTTTTCTAGCTTAATTGCATCATCATCATAGCTTAATCATGCATATCTTTATCTTAATTAGTCTCTTGGATCAATCTAGCATAATCAATCTCATCTTGTTTGCATATCATTGTCATTTCAAATCTTCCATCTAGGTGTAGTCAAGTCACTGAGATTGCTTATCTAGATCTGAGAGAAAATCCATACTCGCATCTCTTAGGAGGTGATAGGTCATTTTTGATGAATACTCAGAGGGGGGGGGTGAATTAGTATGCCAAAAATCTCTACGTTTAAACACTTTGCAAGACTAATAGTAAACCGGTAAAACAGTTTAGCAAACAAATTGGTTAACACACAAGCAAACCAAATAGCTTATAATGCATTCACCCATAGAAGCAAAAACACCATAACACAAGAGATTTTGACGTGGAAACCCAAATGGAACCAGACCGATTAAGGTCAAACCGGTTAAGGTCAGATCGGTTAAGGTCTTACAATATTCTTTACCAGAATAGATCCTGTTAGGGATCTCAATCTCTGTTAGGAGATAAGTCTGACTAAAGACTACCTTGCTAGAGGATTTTAGATCCACATATGTGAACCACCTTGTTAGAGGATTTACAGAAGGCTTTTGGGCCTACTCGGTTAAGGGCTATAGACTTGTCAAAGATGTGAGTGATCAACAAGTGTTTGATCTAGCTAATAGCACAGACTACTCGGTTAGATCCTTGATAGCTCATTCCTAATGCACTCCAGCATTACTTCAATCTTCTACACATTCATATTCTCTCCAACTCCTCAACCACCTTAAACCCTAGCAACAACATAAACTTTTGCTACAACCACATCAACAACCTAAAACCCTAGACATGATGTCCTTATAAAGGAATCTGATTTCATGTCGGTCCAATAGGATTACATAACAATTTCCTAGGTTCAATGAACCTGGACATACTTGGTATCATGACACAAAAAGCACCGTTTAGGTCTTGGCACCGTCAAACAATTGGTGGATGGTAACTCATCATAGAGTATTACCCGTTCATATAAATGCCAGTTGCCAGTTTGACAAAAATGAAGACTGGTAAAAATGTGTTATGTCACTTTAATCCCTCATACCGCTTGGGATCCACAGACCACTTGGGGTCAACATGTCGCTTCAAACTAGGAAACACTTTCTGCAAAACACCAATAGTGTAAAGACTATAATACAACATACTAGTTGGAATAAATATTGGTTGTGCTCTAACTCATACATATAAAGGAGATCTCAATGCAAGTGTGTGTCCATCAATGACAATCACAACATAAACATAAAAAATGCCAACAATCTCCCCCTTTGGAATTGATGGCAACACTTAGGAAAATAAAATTTGGACATCTAAGTGTTTTACAACAAAATCATGCCATTAGCAAAATTGCTCCCCCTAAGCATATACACTATCCCTTTAACAACACAATGTATAAAACTTTTGCATATAGAGCATAAACATTGAGATATTTAGAGCATATATCAAAATTTTGATTACCAGATACTTCTCCCAAATAGAATTCTTCTCCCCCTTTGCCAACAATGACAAAGTACAGCTGGACAACCCTATTTTCATTTGATATTAAAATAATAAAAGTTTATTACAATAAGGAATAATACTTGTCAAAAATAGATTTATAGTCCTGCAAGAATTGTTTCATCGACAAAGACCAGGACTCAAGTAGGGAGGTGGCTACTTCTTTCTCTATCTGCATCTGGGAGACCTATTCTTCCATGGCATCAATTGTGCTCATCTCCTGTGTAACTATTAAGGCATCCTGGTTTAGATAGCACTTCTGAGGAATTTCCAGTCGTGGGAGTAGAACCAGTTGTAGCTTCTACAAATCTCTAGACCAGGTGTTGATCTCTTGCTCCATTTTTGCTAACTGGATGTGAAACTAGTGAACAGTTTGCCCATAAGTTGTAAAGGAATCATAAGGTGGCTTGAATGTGCTCATGTAGGACTACAAGTTTGTTTGAAGCTTTTGCTTCTAAGCTAGCGCATCATCATAGAATAGATTGGGTTAACAGATCTTGCTAAGTAGCAGATTCCCCTCATCCAGAGTGTCCCTTATATCCTTTTGTTCTTTCTTCAATTCAGACTGGAGCTCATTCAACTTCTTCACCAGAGCTATATTAAGAGCTTTTTGATGCTCCTTCTTGACATTTGCATCTGCTGCCTCTTCTAGGCTCTACACCTGATCATCCACTACTGTGCATAGGAGCTTAAGTTTAGCTAGTGATGAATCGGTGTTGGGAAGATTTGTACCAGGTATCAAACCAGTAAGAGTGTCCACAGCCACTTGAATTACATCCTGCTCCTTCTTCCTTCGAATAATTTCAAGGCGCTCTTGAGTAACCTTGATGCTCTACATTAGCTCCATTTCACTTGCAGACTGGAGATTGATAGATCTTGTGAGATTAGCTGGTTTTTCTCAACTCCCGGTTGCCTTCAGACTCTCCATCTGGGTGCTCTTCTCCGCTTCTCCTGCCTTTTCCTCTTCTTCTTTCTTCTTCTCCACTTCTCTCCTCTTCTCTACTTCCTTATCCTCCTCTGCTTTTTTCTTCTCTACTTCTTTCCTTTTGTCCTCTTCTTTGTCCTCCTCTTCCTTCTTCCTTTTCCCTACTTCTCTCCTCTTCTCTTCTTTTTCTTCCTCTTCCTTCTTCTTCCTCTCTGCTTCCTTCCTCTTCTCCTCTTCCTTGTCTTCCTCTTCTTTCTTTTTCTTTTCATCTTCTTGCTTCTTTTTCTCTTCTTCATCCTTCTTCTTCTTCTCCTCTTCATCTTTCTTCTTCTTCTCTTCTTCATCCTTTTTCTTCTTCTCTTCTTCATCATTTTTCCTTTTCTCTTCTTCATCCTTTTTCTTCTTCTCTTCTTCATCATTTTTCCTTTTCTCTTCTTCATCCTTTTTCTTCTTCTCTTCTTCATCCTTTTTCTTCTTCTCCTCTTCATCTTGCTTCTTCTTCTCTTCCTCTTCCTTTTTCTTCTTCTCTTCTTCACCCTTTTTCCTCTACTCGACTTGTTCCTTTGTTGCTTCCTGTCTATCCTTGGCTTGCTTATCAACCTGTTCAGCCTGTTGCTCCTATCCTGTTACCTCAAATTGTGTTTCCTAAGTAACATCTTCTACGTCTAGGGCATCAACATCGATAGTGTCGATCGGTTCATCAACAGGATTTCCTTCATCATCAAGTACTTCATCCAGTTTGGATATAACTAGTTCTTTCTCAGCTTGTCAGTTGGCTTCAGCCACTTGATGCATCTTTAGAGCTTCTAGAGCACGAGTGTGTGTATCCTTGAGCACTTCCTTACCCTTCCCTTCTAGTAACAAGAGTTTTCTTCTTCTCATGAAGAAAAGACCTTTTTATTTGTTCATTACATCAAACAGTTTTGAATTTGATACATCAGGAAAATGTTCAGCAAAAACTTTTTCTCTCATTTCCTGTTCCTACTCTATGGCAATGCGCCATTTATTGTCTAAGGACTTATACAAAGAATCTGGTGTTTCAGATCTAATTTTTGAAGGTGACCGATCATTAACACATAAATACTGAATTATTTCCTTTTCGACCGCTTCCTTTTCATCATTATTAAAGTCATCAAAATACTCAATTAAATCATGTAGAAATTTTCTCCTAATATTATTTGTTGTTCTTTGACAATGCGTCAAAGGATTATAGGAGGAGATATCAATATTTACTGGTGCAAATGATGTCGGTTCATTCTTTGTCTTCTTTCTTGTCTGTCTCACCTTCTTGGGCTGCTCCTTAGACATAGTTTCCTCTGAGTCTGGTGTATTTCTTTTTGTCTTCCTTTTCCTCTCGAAGACTTTAGCTGGTGTTGCTTCCAGTTTCTTCTTGGCTGGTGATCATTTGGTCACTTTTGGACTTGCTGTTGTAACTAGTGTTGATGCTACATGCACTGCCTTTGCCTTCTTCACTGTAGGTTCTTTTCCTTTCTTTGCAGAGGGTTCCTCGACCGGTGTAACCCTTTCCAGATAGGTTCCGGTCCTCTTTGCCTTAGGGTCAAGAGGTGAGGCTATAAGGGTAGAGGCATACCCTTCCAGCATATTGTACATCACCTCATAGCCTATTGGCTCCACTTCTTCCTGTTTGGGCTCAACAACCTCCATTATGCATTTATCCACTTGGATGGTGAAATAGATATCATCTTCATATTTCTTGATGATGTCACCTAATATCCTTATTCTTTGGCTCATTTTCTGTCTGAACTCATCAAAATACTTGTTCAGAACATCAGGGTAACCGGTTCCAATTGCTTGAATGCTTTCCTTGATTTTCTTGGTCACCGATTGGTCAGTAGACCACTGGACATCTCCTACTCCTAGAAAGTAGCCTTGGAAATAGAAGAACAACCCAACTAGTAGTTGTCCAAACTTGAACTTTAGTGCATTATCCTGTTTGATCGACTTCAGATTCAACAGGAGTTGTCTCTGCATACCGGTGCACAGGTCAAATGATGCATCCTCCTTTATCATCCGGTAAGCGGCATTTACCACTACAATAGATACAGAGTTAATTCTACTGGCAAAGAATGTCTGGTAGCCTATCACCATGCAGGCATACTTAAGTAGATCATCCTTGATATAATTGACTGTCATGCCTTGTGAGTCGCTCACCGAACTGGTGAGCTTGGACATTTTAGTTTTTCTTACAATCCTTAGGGCTAGCAATTCCCCTGTGCTGTAGAAACTGGTGACTGCATGAATTTCCTATGGCGTGATATCATGTGTTCTCTCTAGGTACATCTTGTCACCATGGACTCTGCTTAGAATGATCCTTATATGATCCTCTGTGAAATCCTCTAGGAAGTAAATAGCATTGTGGAGCTTCTTCTTCTCCAAAATATTATACTCCGGTTTGATCTTCTTATCCTTTCCACAAAATAAACCTAACTGGGAGTGGATAGCTAGAGACCCTAGGTCTTCAATCTTGCAATCTATGTAGTCAGAAATTCCCTCTTCTACTATCACACCAGCCAGAACTTGTGATAGGGCATTATACTTAGACTTTCATTGAATAAAACTTGTAGACTCGATAGATGCACTATAACTGGTATGAGATGCGGAAGCCATGATAGAAATTTTAAGAACTCGAGAAATACCTTTTGAAACACGTGAATATAGGGCTTGCAGATTCTCCTTCACTTCACACTCCGTCGATTCTTGAATCACCGCTTTGTGTTCTCCACTTGAGTGTTTGCAGTTTGAATTTGAATCTCCTTCGTAGTTTCTCAATTTCTCAAAATCTCAACTCAATTTGCCTTTTCATCGCTTTTCTCTTTGAAAAACTTTTCTTCGCTCAAAAACTAATAGTGAGAAATGATTTGAAAAATGCTTTTAAGCATATTCCTCAACTACTATCATTAATGCTCCCCCATTAGGGCATAAACCCTAATTTGCCTTCTTACCATTTCTGGTCTTCTGCCAAATGATAGGTATCACATACCGGTTAAGGTCTTTTATCGGTGTAAACCGGGGGTTCAAAACATTTCTCCATTTTCTCCCCCTAAGCTTTTCTGAAGCTTAGTTTGTCAGTTCTGTGATTTCCACACTAGGTGCAGAAACTGGTTCCTCTTGTAACACCGCTAGTTTCTTATTCCAGGTTTTGTTCATGTCCACTTGAATAGTGTCAACATCAATGTTTCCTTCTAGAGTGACTGGTATATCATCAGATATGTTCTTTCTTGATCTACAGAATCTGGCAATGTGACCCAATTTATTGTAGTGGTAGCAGACCAATCCAGGTGCTCTCTAAGGTCCACTGTTCATGTTTCCATTCTTCCTTCTGCATGTTGCAACAGTATGACCATGACCATGACAGACCATACAGTTTTCTCTCCATCTAGTTGTCGCTTGATAGCCACCACTTCTTTGCTGATGATTGAAGGCATTAAACCGGTTGTGATTCCAGTTCACAAAAGGTTCAAGACCAGCTCCTTGGGTCCTCTGAGGATATCTATCAATGTTGTTCATAACTGACCTGCATTCAGATTCTCTATGCCCATACTTTTTGCATGCATAATAGTTACCATTGAATCTATAGGATCTAGGCTTATCATTTAGGAAATAAAGAAAATTGTTGTAAGTCTTACTCCTACACACATTTGCAGTATGTCCTTCTTTAAGATAGTTGAAGCAAATAGGTTTGAACTTTTGCTTACCTTTATCCTTCGATGTCGGTTGTTTCTTTGAGGTTCTAGCATTTGTACTAGAGGTCTCACCTTCCTCATGACCAGAATAACCAAGTCCATTGGTATTCTTGACCGATTTAGTAGATTTAAGGTTTTGCTCTAGCTTGACAGTACTCTTGTTGAACTTAGCAAGTATTTCCTTTGACTCGGAGAGTTCTTTGGAAATGGCAGCATTTGTTTCCAACAGGTTTTCATTCTTAGAGATGGCAGTGTTCAGTTCTCCTTGCATGTCTTCCTTTTCCACTTTGCTTGCATGGAGTTGAGTAGTTAGGGCACTAATCTCTTGTTTCAGCTCGGAGATCTCATGATCTCTTTCTTTCACCAGATCTTCAACTTTCCTCCGGTTCTCAAGCTCTTGACACATCCAAATAGCCAGTCCTTCCAACTCCTTTCTCAGGTTGGAGTTTGATTCATTCAACTTATTTACTTCTGTAATTAGGGCTTCCATGTGTACTTCATCTAAAAAACTATTTTTAGATAGCTCCATCAGCATTTCAACATGTTCTCTCCTTTTTGTTTAAGATGCCTTGTATTTGACCATAAGATCATCATAGGCTTGCTCAGACTAAGTGAGCTAATGTGCAAGTTCCCTTATAGAGTATTCCCCCATATCTCTTTCCAAGTGGTTAAACTTATAGAAAGGTAGGCTCTGATACCAATTGATGAATACTAAGAGGGGGGGTGAATTAGTATGCCAAAAATCTCTGCACTTAAACACTTTGCAAGACTAATAGTAAACTAGTAAAATAGTTTAGTAGACAAACCGATTAACACACATGCAAACCAAATAGCTTATAATGCATTCACCCATAGAAGCAAAAATACCATAACACAAGAGATTTTGATGTGGAAACCCAAATCAAAAAAACCACGGTGAGATGGAACTCACAAGTAACTATCTGCAGAATAGGAACCAGACCGGTTAAGGTCAGACCGATTAAGGTCTTACAATGTTCTTTACCAGAACAGATCCTATTAGGGATCTCAATCTCTATTAGGAGATAAGTCTGATTAAAGACTACCTTGCTAGAGGATTTTAGATCCACAGATGTGAACCACCTTGTTAGAGGATTTACAAAAGGCTTTTGGCCCTACCCAGTTAAGGGCTACATACTTGTCAAAGATGTGAGTAATCAACAAGCGTTTGATCTAGCTAATAGCACAAACTGCTCGGTTAGATCCTTGATAGCTCGTTCCTAATGCACTCCAACATTACTTCAGTCTTCTACACATTCATATTCTCTCCAACTCCTCAACCACCTTAAATCCTAGCAACAACATAAACTTTTTCTACAACCACATCAACAACCTAAAACCCTAGACATGATGTCCTTATAAAGGAATCTGATTTCATGTTAGTCCAATAAGATTACATAACAATTTCCTAGGTTCAATGAACCTAGACATACTTGGTATGATGACACAAAAAGAACCGTTTAGGTGTCAGCACCGTCAAACAATCAGTGGATGGTAATTCATCACAAAATGTCGGTTGGTAACTCATCACAGAGTATTACCGGTTCATATAAAATGTCAATTGCTGGTTTGACAAAAATGAAGACTGGTAAAAATGTGTTATGCCGCTTTAATCCCTCATACCACTTGGGATCCATGAACCGCTTGGGGTCAACATGCCACTTCAGATCAGGAAACACATTCTACAAAACACCAATAGTCTAAAGACTATAATACAACATACCAGTTGTGCTCTAACTCATACATATAAAGGAGATCTCAATGCAAGTGTGTGTCCATCAATGACAATCACAACATAAACATAAAAAATGCCAACAGTTTTGTCATGGTTCATCTTTCATTTGCTTCTTATTTGTTAACCATGCTTGTAATGATCTATTGAGTGTTTGTGTTGCAGCTGCAGGTATCACACTTCACAAGAACGACACATATATTCCTCTGTCATAGTCAACAGGGTAATAAAATGTTAAAATCAAATATTTTATAGATAAAATTTTGAGAGGAGACACTTGTCATCTATAGAAGAGATATATTTTGTGTAATGTTTGGAAAATGGTGAATGATAAATCAAGAAGAAAAACTACCCTTTCGGTCAAAGAGAGATGAGAGTTTCGCTATCAATTACCATTCAATCACTTTTCACCATTACATTAGGAAGGGGAAGAATAGAAATCACTAGAGTCAATCTCTCCATGCAAATATAGTAGATTGAATTCTGAATGAATTGGGAATGCTAAGTTGATCCCTCTTCCTTGTTAGATTTAGAAAGGAATTTGATTGAATTATATATTGCAAAAGTGACAAAGAATTGATTAAAACTTGAGATTGGAATATGGGATTAAGCTGTGCACCTGGATCTGGCAATAAAATATCGAGACATAGTCGACCTGCGAATTTGAGGAAAAGTTTCCTGGACCATGGTAGGAATGTACACGGTCCTCCAAAAAATCCACGAAATGCAAAGGGTTTTTTCGTCTCTACAAATGAAGCCCGAATCTAAAAGTATAGTTGTGCACCTACAACCTACACTCATAAAAGAGAAGAAAATGGGTTGGGATTGGGGATTTTCCTTTAGGTCAAACCTGAGTTTTGGAATTAACCAAGTAATGAAAGAAAGTATTTTAAAGTATATGTAAATGAAAGACTGAATTGTAAATCACCTCAAGGGAGGTTGCAGTAACAATGTTGATAGAAGTGTGTTGGTTAATAGATTTGTCCTTCTTAAATACCTTAGAAAAAGGACTCCCAAGTGCCCAAATTGAAAGACAAAAAAGAACCAACAATTGAGTCACTTGCAATGGTGAATGCAAGTGCTCTCTAAATTTTTATATGAAGGTACAACTCCCTTCATTGGATAAAAATGTATATTTTTTGAATATGCTTTTAACCAGAAAGCAATAAAGGCAACTAACATCTACTCATAGCCATGACATAGATGCGAATAGCAGATTTATAATGAAGTGAATGAAGATAAGTAAAACACATTTTAATTAACCACACGCAAGAAAATACCCTTTCCAATAGAATCAAAATGACTTGGACTTTTATCAAATCTCTCTGATGCCTCAAAGGACAAAGGGGATCAGAAAACCCAAGCAAAAAGATAACAACATATTTGTTTCCAACATACAAATTATTTCTGAAATCAAAGTTTCAAAACCAAATGCATATACATAGTTTGATGTATTAGAAAAGGCAACGAAAGGTAATTACAAGAGAAACAAAGCTCATTGTAATCAAAAGAAAATATTGACAAATGATTAGATCAAAAAAATCTTCTTCATTCCATCAATGCCAAAATGTGAGCTCACAGACTCAACACTTTTGAAAAATAAAACTATGCAGTCCAGAAAACAATGTTGCCCCCTCTTTTTTTATAGCAGAAAGATAAAAAAAAAAAAAAGAACTTAGCTCTTTTCTTTCATTACATATATATACCCTCTTATTTTTTTTAAAGAGACTTTCAATTATCAATAATTGATTCTTGAAAAGATTATTAATTAATCTTTTCTTTTATCTTTTATCTTTTATCTTTTATCTTTTATCTTTCTCATGAATACAATTCTCACCTTTAGGGAAATAAAACTCAAATATTTTAATAAATATTTGCCATTTCTAGCCTTGGTGAATAATTTTTCACTTATAGGTGAAAATATTTGCCCACTTTCCTTAGTGTTTGTGTTTATATGAGTAAAAACCCAAATATCTCACAATTAATGTGACTGCCATTGATAGTTTGACAGTGTTGTGCTCTGTTATCCATATCTTATGAACCAGACTTAATTTTGGAAATCTCTCCAAATAGGATTTATAAAACTAGGTTCTCTAAAACATATCCAAAATTCAGTGCAATCCAACAGTTCAATTGATAGTTATTCCTCCCACATAGAGACTAATTTTTCTGTCTCAGAATAAAGACTCAGAAAATTTTTGGTTACGAATTGCATTGAAAAACTATAAACAATATACATGCCAATGTTATTGGATTATTAAACTTGTTGAATTTTGAACCCACACACTCTGAACCTTTATCTATTTAATCTGATGAATCTCTGAACTCTAAATTTGAACCTCTGAAATTGAACCTATGAACCTAAACTGTGAACTTTGAAACTTGAACCTTGAACCTGTGAGGTTCAGTCAGAAGGTTCAAACACACAAATTGTGCCCACAAATTGCATGTTGAACCTATGAACCCTGAACCTTGAACCTATGGGGTTCAATCAAAAGGTTCAAAATTACAGACTTGGTCCACAATATGCTTCATTTATCACTTTTTTCTTCATATTTAGTTGCACATTGAACCTTGAACCAAAGAAGGTTCAAAGTTCAAGTTCAATGACCAAAATAAATACAAAGACCTTACACTCATAAAACTAAAGTTGTTATACAACTCGCTCCAATTGAACTCAAACTTTGAACTTGAACCCGAACTTTAAACTTTTTGAAAAGGTTCAATAGTTCAAGTTCAATGACAATTGTTCCTTTGGGCTGCCATAGAAAAAATTGTATAACTTTTTAGTGAGGGCTTTGTTCCTCATGACATTTTAATTGTAGAATAAATAAGCCAAGTAGAGAACAACCCATAAATCATTTTTTGCATAGGACACATAAGACTTGGGATTTAATTATTTGGGCATATGGGTAACCCAAAAATAAAAGCATTAAAATCTCTCAGCCGACATGGAGCTTGGCCATAAAAACTGGTCATTTTGGAGAAAGGGAGGTTAAAATTATCTCTACAAAATGACTTTTTGTCATCATTCACATAATTTGAAAAATAATGATTTTTTTGTGACTGACAAGTAGGGGATGTCCATGAGGGTCCTTGAAAGTTTGAACAAAGGTGACCTACATTTTCAACATTAGAACATTAGCAATAGCTAGTTTTTAGCTAATTATGAGGCTTTAGGAACAAGCAAAAATATAGGGGTAACAAAGTGCTTGTGTGGAATTGAATGTTGGAATCAATCTCCTCTTCAATGGTTGAATCCTTGACTTGAATGCAACACCTAGACTTGAATGGAGACTTTAGAATGCTCAATGCTGGAAAAGAATGCTTCAATCCCTGAATGCTCTTGAATGCTTGATCACTTTTACACCCTCCAATCTTATCCAACTTCAACTTATTTTCAAATGAGAGGATGATTGCCCCCTTAAATACATGTTTGGTGGATTTGAATTTCATCATGGGGACATCAGGGGAGTTTCCTATTTGAGACACAACCCACAATGCATTCTCTAGGAAGGGTCCTACCCAAAAATAGGGTAGGGATTAGGTGTCATGCCCCTAACCTGGGAGGAAAAGGGTGCCACGCCCCTATCCTACCCCTTTCTCCAGGGAAAAATGCAGTCAGGATGATGCAGAGGCCAAGGAAGAAGATGTTTTTGCAAGCCAAGCACTCTCCAATCTTTGATTAGGCTAGAGGATTCAAGTTTGCATGTGTGAGGACCCTAATGTAGTCAAAAATTTCTAGGGTCTCAATTTTATGACACTCCATTTAGCCCCCACTTTAGTGGGAGTGTAAGCATACGCTAATACTATCAGTAAAGTACAAGAAAACAAGATTGAAACACTTTTACCACATCAAGGAGGCAAGATGCACCAAGCCCCCAGTGGACTTAGGATCTTACGACTTCGATTGACAAAGTAAAAGGGAAGATCGAGAAGGGGAGAACCATGACTGCAAGTAGAAAAGTTCCCTTCACTATGAGTCATGAAAGCAAGGATAAAAAAAAATTACAAAGCAAAATAAAGTTCACTAAGCAATTCTAAGTATCACAAGAAGGAAAGTATGAGTGGAGTGTATGCCCCCATGGTAAAGCGATTGCACGTGCCTTATCGGGGGTGATGGTTTCCAGGTAGGATACACCCAAGTGAGAGAGAAGAGAGGGAGCACATTATCGCATGGATTTAGCCCCCAATCAAGGTAGAAACCCAAGGATAATGAACACAAAACATGAGGTAGTGTCGCTTTCCTCAGGGTCAGTATGTTGTATGATAACTCATGTATATCATGTATGTATATGCATATAATAATATTCATTCCCCAAAGAAGGACACTACATTAGAAGAAAAGGTAAGAGAGGATGTCTTTTGAGTCAACATGAAAGAGACCAAGAAAAGATCTCAATTCTTTGTATCATCCCCAAGTAGACATTAAGGGAACAATAGAAGAACAAAGATACACATAGAAGAATGGTCACAAAAGAGAAAAGAGAGAGAGAGAGAGAGAGAGAGAGAGAGAGAGAGATCTATAATGCTAGTATCACTAATCTAGCATGACATATGCCTCTTGATCTTGCTGATCACTATTTTGGGAAGGCAAGAAACATGCTAGAGGAGCAATATCGAGCACAACAGATGGATCTATCACAAGATCCAAACAAGGACTATGCACATGTTGTAAGTCACTTTGTTCTATTCTAGGAGCTAGGATTAGGGTCTATGAAAACTCATCCGATAAATGTTTTTCCATGTCAACATACTCATACTCACTATCAGAAGCATTAGCAGTCGTATTACCATTATGAATAAAATTTTCACCCAATTCTTCATCAAAGTTTAAAGCAAGAGGAGCAAGAACACAAATAGAAGTAAAACCATCACATGTTTTATGCAACTTATGATTTGGAGATGTTAGTTGAACATCTTTCTTAGGATAAAAGGGAATCATGTCAATTGTCAGAGTCTGAGGAGATTGAGTATTTTGAGGGATAGCTTCATGAGCTCAAACACGATGTCTTCGTCAGTGTTCTCTCGCACAACAATTTCATCGAGTCTTAGTGGAAGGCTGAGAAGAAGGAGGAACATATGAAAAAGTAGGAACATTTCTCTCCTTGACAGTGGAATGTTTAGGTTGAGGTATTTTTGGTTGAACAAGAGGAGAAGTAGGCCTCTTCTCTTGATAAGAGGAAGGAGGTGGAATTTCGCCATAGAAAGGAGAAATATTAGGTGTAGAAAGGAGACCAAGTCCATCATGAGGAGGAGGTATAGGTCTAACCTTAGGATGAATAATGCTATTCTCCTTAAGAGAAGGTAAAGTCACATACATAGGAATAGGTGGACAATATTCCTTAGGAGGGAGATTAGTTCTATCTGAGAGAGGAAGAAGCTCATTTTGAAGAATAATAGGAATGTTTGATAACTCAATGATGAATGAATAGTACCAAACCGGTACTGAGAGGGGGGGGGGGATGAATCAGTATAGACAAAATACAGACCTAAACCGGTTCAGCAACAATCACTCCAAATGACTAGCAAACAGTGACACCAGTTTGAAACAGAGTGCAACCGGTAAAACTCAGAACAACTAAAACAATCATAAACCAGTTACTCACTAAGCTTTCCACTCAACTCAGAACTACACTACCATTTCACCCTTATGTATGAACAGGTAATCTATCATCATATATTCACAATAGCTAGTTCAACATATTTTATTGACAGGCATAAAACACAAAACCGTCATATGATTAATAGGTAATAACAAAGCATCACAAGATAAAAGCATCACACATGACACACATATTTTTCACATGGAAACCCAACTAGGAAAAACCATGGTGGGGATGAATACCCACAAGCTTGTTGTTGAACTCTTTGGAAGTCCACTCTGTTAGAAGCCTTGTCCGGTTAAAGACATTACAAAAGGTTCTGCTAAGAACCGATCCTGTTAGAGATCACTCGGTTAAGGGATGGGTACAATACCCGGTTAAGTGTTAAACCCTATTAAGGGTACCTTGTTAGAGGATTTAAGGAACTCAATAGCTAAAGGATTTCTAGAGCTCTCTAGCTTTCTAGATCTCAATAACTTTGAGTTACCCTATTAAGGGATTTATAGCAAGCCGGTTAAGGCTACACTGTTAGGGGATTTTCCAACTGTTGAGGTGGTTAGAGATCAACAGGTATTACAATGATCTGGTAATAGCACTCAATGCCAATGTAGATCTACTTAAGCTCCTCTTCACCTTCTGCACTTACACTCTATAGGTATCACTTCTCTCCTCTGGTCTAGCAAGGATCTCATATCCCTTCTCTTGGATACTCACACACAGCTTTTGCCAACAACCTCTAAAAGAATCACAACATCGACCTTATAGGACAACAGATAGGTTGGTAGCATAAACCCTAAACCCTAGACCTGTTAGGTTAAGGAATTCAAATAGTTCAATCTTGATCATTGATCATAATATATTAAATGCAACAGATCTTGAATAAATCTCAAGACATTCTCCATCATTCATTATCCACTGATTTCATGGTGCCTGATAATCCATCACGCGTTTTCACCATTTACAAACTTTGCACATTCCCAAGGTAGATAGGGATAGTCTTCTTCATGCAAGATCCTTCACGCGTATAAGGCTAACATGGCAACACGATTTGTTCTTTGATATGCTACTTACTCATCACACAAAGATCATCGATTGAGCCATACAGGCTTGAAGCACTTCAACCAGAAACCTTGAAGTTGAGACTACCAACCGGTAGTCATACAACACTTCCATGTGCCAGTTCCCATAACCATATGCCAGTTCATCTTGAACAAGCACACCACTTCACTTTGGCACAAATGCCAATTCACAATGTTATACCGGTTCTCACATATGCTAGTTCATACCTCTTCAACATATTGACATCGATGATGACATACAATGTCATTATGTCCACATACTGGTTCACATAATGCCAACAATGTCAAGTGTTGGGGATCTATGTTGACTTAAGGATACAATCATCTCGTTCTTCCATTTTTAATAAGATTGAAAAAGAGCATCACTCCTTGATGGAAGAGATAGAAATTGCTTAGGCCAAAAGAGATCAATAGGAACACCGGGGCTTCTTTCAGATGGATGAAATAAGCTATGGTTCACGGTTATGATTTATCCATTGTGAGGAAATTTAAGACACTTGTGGATTGGAGAAGCAATAGCCTTCATGGAAGATAGCCAAGGATAGCCTAACTTCACACGGAATTGCTTAAAAGAAGGTGTGATAACAAAGTCAACATCCATGGATTTAGCATGAACTTCAATAGGAAGGGTGATAGAACCAATGGTAGGAGAAGAGAAGCCATCAAATAACTTCACAACCACATTAGAAGCATCATATATTGGCTTATGTAATCGTAAAGTGAAAAGATACTCTTTGGTTATGATATTAACCATGCAAGAGGGATCAATTAGGGCACCACGGCAAGGGATATCCTTAACCTTCACAACTATGTATAAAGGGCCATCAGGCTCTCTAATGGTCTTGCTAGGGTCAAATGTAATACAAGGATTCTAAAATGCATCTTGTGTTTCTATCATATTAACCTAGTTTGGAGCCATAGATGTGAATTCTTCAGAAGTGAGAGAATTAGGCACAATCTCAATAATGTTAGAGGTATGATATGGCAAGGGATAAGTGAAAATCTTAAGATTTTGATTAGGAGGAGCTACTAATTTATTCCATTTATCATTCACACCTTCCACAGATGTAGTATTATTATTAATCAAGTCTTGAACCTTATTTTTCAATGCAAAACATTTCTCAGTATCATGACTAGGTTGATGATGAAATTGGTAAAAGGAATTGCCATCAAAATAAGGAGATGCAAGTTTGGAAGGATCGATTTATTTTATAGGAGGAAGTTTAATAACATTTATGTGCAACAACTAAGACATAATACTATGTAAAGATTCATTCAAAGGAGTAAATTGTCTTTGTCTTTGGAAAAAAATAGAAATAGAAGGCACACCTCTTGTAGAATTCACATGGTTGTTGTTGATTGTAAGGCCTTATCTCTTAGTTTTCTTGTAAATAATTTTGCAAGCAGTCGTTGATCATAAGAAAAATCAGTATACAAGGTTTGGAAAGTTTTGACATGCGTAAGAGGATCACCTTTTCCATTATAGAGTTCCAATTAAGGGATCTCAACATGTTTAGGTGACATGACTTTAACAATATCAAGAGAAAGTGGGCTCAAAACATCAAAGGTGGGCACACTAAACTTGGATTGACTCATAGAAGCAATTTGTTGTTGTAAGGAAGACACAGTTTGAGCAAGATTATTAATTGTCATTTTGGTAGAAGAATTGATGTTAGACATAGGTGATTGAGAAGGTGGTGTGATGTTGTTGAAAGAAGGCATGGACTGAGAATAATATGGTGGGACATTATGATAAGTAAGCATAGGTGATGATTGGGTAGAAAAAGGGACACTTAAAGGAGAAATAAAGTTGTTGAAGGAATTGTCCCCTTATGCCACACTAATTGGTTGAGGAATAATAGGAACATGCATGGAATTCATAGGTAACGATGGAGGATCAAATGAAGAAGAGGGATTTCTCCCATGACTTATGGTTCTAGGAATGACATTTTGAGTTGAAGTAGCCATGATGTTAGATGTGAAAGTAGGAATACTAGTCATTGGATTAGTCAAAGGAATATAGGAATTGACTTTTGTTGAACGTTGTGAGTAACCTAGGGTTTTGGTACAACCCTTGATAGGAATGACATTAGAATCAACAATATATGCAATGCCACACAATATATCAATTCCATTCTTATCACTTTGAAGCAAGCACTTAAGACCTTCAATTAATGGATGGGAAGAATTAACATGGTCCTATTTAAAGAATTCACCCACATTAGGCTCCATCTCCTTGGTAATTAAACCTTGGGAAGCTTTAATTCTAATTCTTCATCTAACGGTGATAGGATAGGTAGGACTTGTTAGCATTATGGATGAATTGATTATGTATTACATTGATGTTTTGTCATTTATGTCAACACTAGCTATTATGGATGGTTATCGACAGATAGGTTTTGGTTACCGGTAGAAGATCTAGTGTTACCAGCAGAAGAGATTATATGTTGGACATGTTTGGATCTATGGAATGTGATTGATTACATGTGATACGTTCTTCTGGAGCATGTTTTGACCAGTTGGTATTGGCTTGGTATTGGATACTATCATACACTCTTGTAAACCCTTACTGACATTGGTTTAAGGCTTTATCGGTAGAGCTTTCACTGAGGAATCATGATAGGATGCATAAGTGGTGTTGGTGCAGCTTCTAAATGGATTTTAGGATGCTGAAGATGTTCTTTGATCATGCTTCAACTACTTGAAGACATTACTTTGGCATGGTGGACCCAGAATAGGTCTGGTACCTATCTAGGTTATGGACCGGTATCATGCTAATGTGTACTCTACATGTTATTGGGATGTTTCAGGAGGATTTATAGATTTGTTATTGTTGTTTTGGTCTTAAGCCGACATGGCATATCATTGTAATATGAAATTATGTAATGATCTTATTGTAAAATCTTTTAGGTGGCCGACCTAATTGGTTTAGGTCTTAGGGTTGGTATAAATTAATGTAAGGTCTCATTGTAGATCGTGGTGAGGAAATAGAAGGTGTATCATGGTCATGAATTTTAATATCATATGTGAAGGATTAGGTTGATCATAGGTGATCAAATTGGGATTAAGGAAGAGGTCAAAGGTCTCCTACATTGAGCTTAACCAAGACTATAATTAGCCATGGTAGATGCTATCTCTAGAAGTTCACTTTATTGGATTGTTGTCCATTTATCTTGAGGTGGTTTTGACCTCTATAATTAGTGAGACTCTTTTGTAATGAGTAGTACACTCCAGGAAATGTGCCTTCCTGCATGTGTAGGCCCCTCATTCTATCACATACTTTCTACAAAAGTATCATATGACTGTGGGTAGGCTTCCCACCATGGTTTTTCCCATTCCAAGTTTTCCACATACAAAGCATGGTTTTATGTGGTATGGTTACTTTGCATTGATTATTTGTTTAATTGTTGAGTTACATTGTTTACCGGTATCTATGTCTACCGGCATTTGTTTCTTCTTTACCGGCATTTGAATGTTTATGTGCTCTAATTTAAGGTTGTATTATGGATTAAATGTTATAATTGTTAACAACTGATTCACCCCACCCCCCCCTCTTAGTTGTTCACCGGTTATCCTAACAAGACTAATAGTGGTAAAACTCATGCACTAGAGGGAAAATTTGGATTTTGAATTTTGGAACAAAGCTTACAAAATTGAGTAATACAAAATATAATAAAGTAATGATTACACAATTTGAACTTTGTTGGGGGAAGAGGATGACACAATTTCCAAAAAAGAATTGAAATTTCAAAATTAGGGCCAAGGGAATACCACTTAATTTTAAAATCAGGGCAGACTATAATTAACCTCTTAATTTTAAAAAAATTCTTGAAATTTGAAATGTTGAATTTGGGAGGTATTTTCGATTCTAGAGGGATCAAAAATTAATAAAATCAGCCAATCTTCTGGATTTAAGCTAGTAAATAGAGTCATAACAATCTCCTGAAATTTCAGGAAAAAAGTCGAGGACCATGGCGGGAACGTACATAGTCTGATCAACTTTTGTCAAAAATTTTAGGGATGGATATTACGATGATTTTAAAGCTAACCCCAAAAAAAATTGGCAAATTTTACAATCTCTAGATGGGCGAAATGAAGGGGCAAATGTGAAAATAGGACCCTATTAGGGTTTGAAGAAAAAGAGGAATTGAATTGGAATTTTGAAAAGGGTCAAACCTAATGGATAGGGACACCTTGGAAAATGTTTATAAATCTGAATGTAAATGAAATTGATTTGAAATTCACACAAAATCCAATTAATTTTAAAAATTAGGGTTTGATGACCTAACCACTTAATTTTGAATTTTGAATTATGGGAAAAAAGGGGGAAATTGAAAATTTGAATAGTAGTAACGAAGACAAATCTGAGAACAAGCAAAAATATCAAAATTAGATTGAAATCCAAATTTTGCACAAGTTCAAGATGATATTTGAAAATTGGGGTTTTGACAAGTAGCCTCCTAATTTTGTGAATTTTAATTTCGAATTGAACAAGACAATGAGGAAATTGAATTTGACAATCAAAACAATTTTCAGATCTAAGATAACCACAAGCAATTTTTACAAATCACAAGTTCAATTTTAGATTTAAAACCAAGGTTTTGAATAAATTAACCACAAAGTTTGCAAAAATTTGAAACTTGTAAATGAAAAATATGCAATGGTGTTCAAAGGAGAGCATGCTTCATGTCGGGTTTACCAAAATGTAATGCTGGGAAAATGGTGAATGATAAATCAAGAAGGAAAACTACCCTTTCCCTCAAAGAGAGATGAGAGTTTCGCTATCAATTACCATTCAAGCACTTTTCACCATTACATTAGGAAGGGGGAGAGGATAATTCACTAGATTCAATCGCTCCACACAAAGATATTAGATTGAATTCTGAATGAATTGGGAATGCTAAGTTGATCCCCTCTTCCTTGTTTGATTTAGAAAGGAATTTGATTGAATTATATACTACAAAAGTGACAAAGAATTGATAAAAACTTGAGATCGGAATATGGGATGAAGCTGTGCACCTAGATCTGGTAGTAAAATGTTGAGACGCAGTTGCCCTACGAATTTGAGAAAAAGTTGCCCAGATCATGGTGGGAACGTACACGGTCCTCCAAAAGATCTGCAAAACAAAAAAGGTTTTTCCGTCTCTGCAAATGAAGCCTGACCCCGGAAGTACAATTGTGCACCTACAACCTACGCACAGAAAATAGAGGAAAATGGGTTGGGATTGGGGGTTTGCCTTTAGGTCAAACCCCAGTTTTTGAATTAACCAAGTAATGAAAGAAAGTACTTGCAAGTATATGTAAATGAAAGACTGAATTGTAAATCACCTCAAGGGAGGTTGTAGTAGTAATGTTGATAGAAGTGCTTGTGTGGAATCAAATGTTGGAATCAATCTCCTCTTCAATGGTTGAATCCTTGACTTGAATGCAACACCTAGCATTGAATGGATACTTGAGAATGCTTGAAGCCTTGAATGCTCTTGAATGCTTGATTGCTTGTACACCCTCCAATCTTATCCAGCTTCAACTTAGTTGAAAATGAGAGGATGAATGCCCCCTTAAATACATGTATGGTGGATTTGAATTTCGTCACAGGCTGACATCAGGGGAGTTTCTTGCCTAAGGCACAACCCACAATGCATGCTCTAGGAAGGTTCCTTCAACAAATTAGGGTAGGGACAGGGGCACCACACCCCTATCCTAGGAGGACAAGGGTGCCATGCCCCTGTCCAAGGGGGGACAATGGCACCACACCCATGTCCAACCCCTTTCTCTAGGGAAGAATGTAGCCAGGATGATGCATCGGCCAACAAAGAAGTTGTTTTCACAAGCCAAGCACTCTCCAGTCTCCGATCAGGCTAGACTATTTGAGTTTGCATGTGTGAGGACCCTAATGGAGTCAAAAATTGCTAGGTTTGTAATTTTATGACACTACATTTTGTAAATCAGATCTTCAGTAGGCTAAAATATCCAAGTGTCAATAGAGAACCAAATTTAGGGCTTCCTTGTTCTTCTTTCTATTTAAGAGGTCTGCAATATTGTCACACTTCAATCTGAAAAGGGAGGTCAAGCAAACAAAAGGAGGATTCCAAATCATTTCCAATATCTTCTACCTACAAAGAAACAAAGAGGAATGTCTATCTGTGTCAGGAAGCACAAAAAGTTGTTTATCTTTTCCTATCAATTGACTACCTAAATTTCAATGTTGTAAAAGGCATGAAGCTTATTGCATCCTCATTTTGTATAAGAGGTTAATCAAGGCCTTTTTCTAGAGCTTCTTCCTCATCGAGACAAAATTGATAATATATCTAGTTCTCAGAGAATCCTATATGTTTATCTTTCACCAAGGGTGAATAGAATGCAACAATGTTCATAAGTTTTGCCATGCAGTGTTGTGATTCAATTATGTGTCCAACCTGTACTAATTTTTGCAAAGGATAAAGTGCACATATTCTGCAGATATAAAACATCTTGAAATCCAATCCAATGATTTCTAAGTTACTTTTATTTACTTATTTTCCAAAATCTTATATGAATCACTAAAATCAAGGGTTTTTTGGTTCATATGTCTTCACTGTGTTGTTGATTTTTGAATAAATTTCAGCTTCTTATAAATTAGAAGATTAAATCTACTAATCTTTATTCAAAGGGGTTCTGTGTAGAGAGAAAGTACTAAGTGGATCCTGTAGCCACACCTCAAATGAAATTTGTTAGATAACAGGCTTTGCACTTGTACTAACTACATTAACGACAAGGATCTGGAAGCTAAATTTGATACACCTTGATTGGTAGGAAGTGGTTGGGCATTTATATCAGTTCGCCAAAAATACCAACCTGCAAGGGAAAAATAAAAAGGAGGATACCAAAAAGATATAGAATCCTACCTACTCCTCTTCCTCAGGCAAGTCTTCCTATAGGGAGCAATATTTTTTATGTCAGATGTCAACATCTATTGTTGGCCAAGCAAAATATTTTAGGCCATATGGTTTATTCATTACTTCTCTCACCCTCGAAGAGGGCATTGTTGCAGTCTCCAATGAAAATTTATGGTAAAGAGAATCTGCATCAAATTTTTTTGCAATAATCATGTGGTAGACACTCTCTTGGTTTGGCTTGTTGGCTAATGAATCTAGGACCTTATTAACTACAAATGTAAAATCCTCTCTCCATCAGGTGAGATCTTTCATCTGTCCTTCATCTATCAAAATTAGGGGAATGTCGCACTTTTGTAAGCCTCTGAATGATCTGATCTTCTCTTTTAGAGCCTTCTTCTCTTCCTACATAGGAAATAATTCTTTAATCAATAAATTGAAATTCTTCCACATGGTTTCCACAATTTGGGGTTCCTTGGGGTCATTTTTTATTGCTAAAATAATTTATTTTAATTATTGACCCTTAGGAAACCAAACATTTTTGATTGGGTAAAAAAATGAAATAAAATCATCAATCTAGTCACATAATTGTGACACCAAAGAATAAGAGGCATAGACCTCATCCAAATAGCTTAAGACCCTATCTAAAATCTACAATATTATAGATTTCCTTATGTCCAAATATTTTATTTCAACCTCTTCTTTTGTCTTTTGCAATTCTCATTTCATCTTCTCAAGCTCTTCGGGCTTGGGACCCATTGCAATTTTTGAGTCACGTATTGCCAAGTCATTCTTTAATTTTAAATTTTCAATGAAGAGCCTCCCATGATCATCATTTAAAACCACATATAAGGATTTGATCTTTTCATGTTATTTATCCTACTCTTCTACAACCAGTTTGGCAAAATGTGTAACATGTATTGACACAATGGCTGCCTCAGATGTAGTTATATCAGCATGGGTTCTCACCACTACATCACCTATCTTATGATCCATCCCCTAAACTATAGGCTTGTCTATACTAGGAGCCTTAGACCACAGAGAAAAGGTTGTTATACTTGGGTTGACTTCAGACCCATTCTCTCCAAATTCTTCTACATATATGGGGTCCTCCTGCCTTATTACTTGATCAAGAACAAAAATCTTCTCAAGGTTTTATCCTAGTACCAAGAGAATTCCACTCTTCTTAATTAACTCCCTTCCTTCCTCAGGAGTTCACTTGATGCTATTCATGTAAAAAAAAATTAATTTCTTCTTCAGGTAAATCCTTAAGCTTTCCTCTTAACCAAAAAGATTTAAATTCATCAGAATTAACAAAATTGTCACTGGACAGGAAAATTTTAGAGGCAATTACCCTCTCATCAGTGACTTCATCCTCAGGGATAACACTTGGGATGATTTCCCTATCCAAATCAGCTAATACCTCTACAACTTCATCCTCTCTAAAGGCATCATGGGGAGGGGAAAGTGGTGGCACACTAGTACCAATTTATTCTATTGTAATGTCAAAAAAGTCAGAGATCTTTGCTTTCCCCTTTTCCACCTTCCTTATTTCTTTGGGGGCTAGTTACCCTGCTCCTTGAGGTCCTTGTTGTGGTTTACCTTGAGAGGATTCACCTGTGAGAACTGCCTTCCTCTTATAACTTACTAAGGGGTCAAGTGGAAGCCTTTCTTCTTCCACCCTACCAAGTTGTCTGGCCTACCTCCAGGCCAACTCATCTTCAATCAATTTATCAAAACTTCTAACTTTGCAAGACATCCTAGCAAGGTCATTGAGGATGTTAGCACAAAATCCTTAGAATTCAGGGTCTTCTCCTTTCCTCCCCCTTTCTAACTTACTCAAGTAATTCCATTTTCTTCTCCTTTGCAGGGCCTCAGAGGGGTATGAATTCCTAATGAAGTCTTCTCTTTCATCAAAATGATAGGTGAAATGCCTCACCCTCCATTTATTTGTTCTAGCATCATTTATATAACCCTCTGGGTCATAATGCCTAGCTTGGATCACTTTGAGCCTATAGTTATTTACAAGGAAATCTTGTACTTTATCAAGGGTGTCACACCCTATATTGAATTCATTACATTTTATCATCTGGGGAAGATGTTGCCCCTTCTTCTCTATTCTTATTTTTTCCTTCTCTAACTATAGCATCTGCCAAATGAATTCAATGAACTCCAGCCTAGGTGTGACTATAATGGTAAATCTTTGAGGAGTCTGGTTGTATCCATAGACCCTCATTAGTATACAGTTAGAGTAAAAGAAGAAATCCCCAAAATTACAGGTGAAGGCACCCTCAAGATATTCTACATTTTCATCTTTGGCACTTCTCATCTTGAAAAATATGTACTATGTCTTTTGGGAGCTTCATTAATTTAATTCCCATCATCATCAAGATTCTCATGACAAAGAAATCAAATAATGCACAATAATCTAAATATTTTGGTCCCTTGTCCCATGTTTGGGTCCATCTTTGCACTAGCCATCTCTTATGTGTGTTTGTGTCGAAAAGGTTTACTTTCAAGGACTCCTCCCACCCAATCTTATTCTGATAAAGAATTAGGTGGCACAACAATGAATATTGCTTTAATTACAAACCTTCCTTAAGGTTCCTTACATTGATCAAGCCCTCATGTAATTTCTCTTGAATAATATCAGCAAAACCATATAATTCATTTGTGTTTGCATGTTGTATTTTTATTGCCATCATCATAAAACCAACTGGCATCACTGTCAATCGACAATCTTCTCTGAAAATTTGGCAGAGAGCATAGTAATTCTTTGTGAAATAATCTTCAAAAAGAGTTAAATTAAGAGGTTCCATCTCTAAATCCATAAGGTAATATTGGAAGTATTTAAAAATTGGCTTTTTATTGTGCCTTGCATGTTCTCTCTATCCCTAGGGTTTAGGTTTTAAAAGGGTTTTTTCCTTGCTACATTTTTTCTTTGTTCTCCTAGGCTGTGTTATGTTTCGCAACAAAACCTGTGTTTGTCGATGTCCATGTTTTAAGTTGTGATAAAAAAAGGTTCTTTATCATTGGATTTCCGACCCCACATGTTAGAAGGTTATCACTTGCAGAGGTCCTTTTAATTTTTTCATTATGCTCCTAAGTGCTGCAAAATCCCCAAGACAAAAGGTCTTAGAATCCCCTTGAGGAGGCCCCTTCACGTGATCACTTAACCCATGGCTAATTTCCACATGCTCGAAAGATCCACTTAAGTGTCATTGTTGTTTGGGATAAGTACGCCAAAGGAAATATGAGGAAAGATACCCCGTGAGCATTTTAGAAAAGGGTCTTAGCCCCATAGGATGAAGAGTTTAATACAGTCACAAAGGAAGCCTTATACTACAGTCATTTCACAATAGCAAAGGGATCACATGGGGTAAAGAGCATTCACAAAGGTGACAACAGTTTTTAGTATGTGTTTTGACCACATGATATAAGGGAAGACAAGGAGCACAAAAGAAACCTTATCACACGATGTTTTTGAGACACCGAGATGGGCCTGCAAGATAAGAAATCACTCAGAGTTACAAAGTAAATGTTATCCCGCAAGGTCTCCAAGTTGTCAAAGTAGCAGCATGGGACAAGAGATAGTGGAAAAGGTAACAAGGATAAAGGCTTGTCCTATTGTATCCTTCATCTACAAATATTGGCTCCACTGAATAAGGATTATGAAATTATTCTCAAGAATGCTTTGATGAATACTAAGAAGGGGGGCTGAATTAGTATACCAAAAAATACTGTAATCAATCTTTTAAATAATTTAGCAGATAACCAGTGCAACAAATTCACTAATAAACTGATTAAGATAAGTGCAAACCAAATATCAAACAACGCATTCACCCACAAGAGCACAATCACCATAACACAAGATATTTGACGTGGAAACCCAAATGGGAAAAACCAAGGTGAACAGAAACTCACAAGTAACTATCTATAGAATAGCAACCAGACTGGTTAAGGTCAGACCAGTTAAGGTCATACAATGTTCTTCACCAAAACAAATCTTGTTAGGAATCTAGATCTTTGTTAGGAGATAAGTCCTATTAAATACTACCTTGTTAAAGGATTTCAGATCCACAGTTGTGAACCACCTTGTTAGAGGATTTACAAAGGCTTTGTTGGGCCTACCCGGTTAAGGGTTTCAAACTTGTTGAAGATATTAGTAATCAACAAGTAAATGATCTAGATGCTAGCACACTATGGTTAATTAGATCCTTGATAGCTCCTTGTTAATGCATTTTAGCATTACTTTAGTCTTCAATATCTCCACACTCTATCTCTTCACATAGACCTAATCTTCTTTTCAATGATCGCACATAACCTTTTCTATTCTATGTCTCACACATGCAAACCCTAGCCATGATGTCCTTATAAAGGAATCTGATTTCATATCGGTCCAATAGAATTAGACTACAAGTTCCTAGGTATAGTGCATCTAGACACATTTGGTAACACGATACAAACACATAGCCAAAGTGTCAATGGATGCTAACTCATCACACATTATAGTAATATTGGTTGGTAACTCATCACAAATATATGTCGGTTAATACAATATACCGATTACCGGTTGTCAAAAATGAAGACTGGAAGATCGTAGTGTTCTGATCAAAAGTTAACTACCACTTGGGTCCTTCATATCACTTGAGATCCTTGAACTGCTTGGGGTCTTCATACTGCTTGGGATCTTCAGTCAATCTGTGATTGGTAAACCATCTTCTGCAAAATACAGATAGTCTAAAGACTATACATTCAATAATACACAATACTGGCTAGAAAAATTACTGATTGAGCATAACTCATACATCAAGAAAGTGTGTGTCCATCAATGACAATCAAAACATCATCAAAATGCCAACAATCTCCCCCTTTGGCATTGATGGCAACACTTAGGAAAATTTTGACATCTAAGTGTTTTTACAACAATAACACAAAAGATGCTGTAATCAAACTTATTCCCCCTAAGCATACACACTACCCCCTTTGCAAAAATTACAAGTGCATAAACATTCACTAGAATTTTAATGTATGTACACTACTCCCCCTTTTCCAACAATGACAAAGTAATGCAAAATATCCTTTTTATAAAATAACATAAAGTAGATGTTCATGACAATAAGGAATGAAATTTCTCAAAAATAGATGTATAGTTCTGCACAATTCTTCATGTCCAATGTCCATGACTCAAGTAATGAGGTAGCAACCTCACTTTCATTCTTCATCTGGAATGCCATTTCTTCCATTGCATCAATGGTACTCATCTCTTGAGTTACCATGATAGCTTCCAAGTTGAGAAAACATCTTTGAAGAACCTGTAGTTTAGGTAATAGGAGCAGTTGAAGCTCCCACAAATCTTGAGTTTGGTTGCTGATCTCTTAGTCCATCTTGGCAATCTGATGCTAAAAATGATGAATAGTTTGTCCATAGGCAGTGAATAAATCATAGGGCATCTTCAAGTTGTTGATATATTCATGTAACTCCAATTGGAGTTTAGCTTTCAGTTTGAGCACATCTTCACAAAACAGATGGGGCTGGCAGATTTTACTCAAAAGTAATTTACCCTCACCCATAGCAACACTGATATCATTCTACTACTTTAGTAGTTGTGTCCTAAGTTCATTCATTTGCTTGACTAGGGCAATATTGAGTGACTAGGGCAATATTGGGTGCCTTTTCGTGGTTCTTTCTTGCAGTTTCTTAGGCAACATCTTCCAAGCATTATACCTGGTCCTCTACTACGGTACAAAGAAGTTTGATCTTGGATAGAGAGGAGTCGATATTGGGGAGGTTAGTATCGAGAATTAGACTGGTAAGGGTGTCAACTGCAATTTGTATGACATCATGTTCTTTCTTCTTCATCAATTCTTCCAGTCTCTCCTGTGCAAGTTTGATGCCTCAAAGTAGCTTAGACTCATCTATTGATTGAGTCTTTCATGCAAGAGTTAGATCAATAGGACTGGTGGAATCAACCTACTTTGTTTGATCACCGATTTCCTTAGGAGTCTTCCCTCCTTCTTTGGTCTTGATCTCTGCTTGTTTTCTCTTTTCAGCTTCCTTCTCCTCTTCCACTCTTTTCTTTTCTTCTTCTTTCTTCTTCTCTTCTTCTTTTCTCTTATCTTCTTCTCTCTTCTTCTCTTCTTCTTTTCTCTTATCTTCTTCTCTCTTCTTCTCTTCTTCTTCCCTCTTATCTTCTTCTCTCTTCTTCTCTTCTTCTTCTCTCTTAACTTCTTCTTGCTTTTTCTTTTCCTCTTTTCTCTTGTTTTCTTTTTGCCTTGCTTTTTCCTCTTGTTCTTTCTTTTCTTTCTCTTTGTCTTGTTTCTCTTTCTCATCCTTTTCTTTGTCAAGAGTGACATTGTCATTATCTAATGCATCAACATCAATAGGGTCAATTTGTTCTATCACTCTTTCACCTTGATTGTCAAATACCTCATCCGGTTTTCCTGAGGATAGGTTAGGTTCTTGATCAACCTTCCTAGTGGCTTTAGATACTTGGTGTATTTTTATAGCAGCTTTAACATGTATGTGTGTATCCTTTTCTACTTCAGAAGTTTTACCTTCTAGTAACCTGAGTCACCTCCGTCTCATAAAGAAGATGCATTTGTTCTTATCCCTAATTTCAAATAACTCAAAATTTGAAGCATCAGGAAAGTATTGTGCAAAACGTTTCTCCCTGATCTCTTGTTCTCTCTCAATGGCAATGCACCATTTGTTATCCAAAGAGTTATACATAGAATTTGGAGTAATAGATTTAATCTCAAAGGGCAAGCGATCATTAACACATAAATATTTAATGACCTCCTATTCTACCTCCTCTTTCTCACTATCATTAAAGTCATCAAAATGTTCTTTTAAGTCATCAATCAATTTCCTCCTAATATTCTTTATTGTCCTCTAACAATGTGTCATTGGTTTATAAGAATAAATATCTATATTTATCGGTAGACTTTGGATTTTTTCTTGATTGCCTTTACTTGTTTATTTCAACCTTTGATTCAGTGTCCTCTGGCTCTGGCGAGTGATTCCTGGTTTTCTGCTTCCTCTTGAATACTTTTGCCAGAATAATCTCAGGTTTCTTTTTGGCTGGTGACCACTTGGTCACTTTCAAACTGGAAGATGTAACCCATGCAGATACTAATGGCATTGCTTTTCCCTTTTTCTGCTTCGGTTCCTCAATCGGTGTGACCCTCTCCAAGTAGGTACCGGTTCTTTTCCTCTTTACATCTAGTGGTGAGGCAAGTAGGGTAGAGGCATACCCAATAAATAAATCATTCACCACTTCATACCCCATAGGGCCAACTACTTCCTTTCTAGGTTCCATAGCTTCCATTATGCAGTCATCTGTCCTTATTGTGAAGCAGATGTCATCTTCATAGTTCTTCACAATATCACCCAGTATCCTTATTCTCTTGTTGAACTTTTGTTTGAATTCATCAAAATACTTATTTAGAACATCACGATATAAAGTTCCCACTACTTGTAGACTCTCCCTAATCTGTCTGGAAACCAGTAGGTGAGTAAACCATTGAACATCACCTACTCCAGGAAAATAACCTTGAAAATAGAAGAATAGGCTGACTAGAAGTTGGCCAAACTTGAACCTCAGTGATTTATCCTATTTGATGGATTTCTGATTCACCAACAATTGCTTCTGTAAACAGGTACATAGGTCAAATTTAGTATCTTCCTTGATCATCCTGTAAGCAGAATTCACCATAGCAGCAGGGACAAAATTCATTCTGTTGGCATAAAATATCCTGTAACCAGTCACCATGGAAGCATATTTTACTAGATCATGTTTAATGGTGTTGATGGTCATTTCCCGTTGGTCACACATAGAACCAGTGAGCTCTGTCATTTTTGTTTTGGTGACCTTCCATAGAGCTGGTACTTCTCCAACATTGCAAAATCCGATGATAGAATGAACCACTTCCAGTGTGATTTCATGGGTCCGCTCAAGATACATTTTGTCACCATGCACTCTACTGAGTATAATGTGAATATGTTCTTCTATAAATTCTTTCAAAAAGTATACTGCATTGTGTAGATTCATCTTCTTGAGGATGCTATACTCTAGTTTGATCTTCGTGTCATCTCCACAAAACAGACTTAGCTGGGAGTGAATTAATAGGGATCCTAGGTCTTCCAATTTACAGTCTATATACCCTAAAATATTTTCCTTGATAATAACTCTGACAGGAATTTGAGATAGGGCATTGTATCTCATTTTCTTTTGAAGAAACTCAGGTGTATCTTCAGGTGCATTAGAACTGGAATGCGATGTAGAAGCCATAACCAAATAATAAGAAAGAATTTTTGGAAAATACCTTCACAATCTAAAATTTAGGTTTCCAATATCGCACATAGTTGACCACTTCGGTTGCTAGTTCACCGCTTAGTTTTCTTCACTGATTGCTTGAAGATGATTGCAAGATTTCACACACAATTTCTCTAAATGCTAAACAAATTGCTCTGCTTTTTTACTCTTGAAGATTGTTCTTTCATAAACAGATAAGTGAAAATGACAACGAAAACCCTTTTAAAACAAACTCTCACCGACCATAATAAATGCATCACCACTAGGGCACAAACCCTAATTTTGCCTTTTACCACTTCAGACCTTTTGTCGACTAACAAGTAACATATATCGGTAAAGGTCTTTACCAATATAAATCAGGGGTTTGAAATATTTCACCGATATGTTCCCCCTAATCTTTTTTGAAGCTCAGTTTGTTGGTTCAGAGACATCCACACTAGGTGCAGAAGTAGGTTCATCCTGTGACTCTTCTTCTGATTTCTTTTTCCAAGTTTTATTCATTTCCACCTGAATGGTTTCAACATCAATCTTCCCTTTTGGAGTGATCGGTATGTCATCGAATAGGTTCTTTCTCAGTCTGCAAGATCTGGTAGTGTGTCTGAGTTTGTTGCAATGATAGAATACCATTCTAGGTGTTCTCCATGGTCCGTTATTCATTCTTCCTTCTGCATGTTGCAGCAATGTAACCGCTACCATGACTGATCAAACAAGTTTCTCTCCAACTAGTTTCCACTTGATAACCAACTGATCGATGGTCATAGGTATTGTACTGGTTGGGATTCTGGTTCACAGGAAGTTCTGGAATAACTCCTTGAGTCCTTGGAGGACATCTCCTAGTGTTGTGCAAAACTGACCTGCACTCAAATGCTTTATTTCCAAACTTGTTGCATGCATAACAGTTTCCATTGAATCTATTGGATCAAGGCATATTGTTTTGAAAATAAGGAAAATTGTTGTAGGCCTTGCTTCTACACACATTGGTAGTATGTCCTTCTTTGAGACAATTAAAGCAAACAGGTTTAAATTTTGGCTTACCTTTATCCTTGGATGTCGGTTGCTTCTTTGATGCACTAGATTTTGTTCCAAAGGTCTCACCTTCCTCATACCTAGAGAAACCAATTCTAGTGATATTCTTTGCTAGCTTTGTCGATTCCAACTTTTGCTCTAGCTTAGCAGTACTCTGATTGAATTTGGCAAGTATTTCCTTTGACTCAATAAGTTCCTTGGAAATAGTAGCATTGGATTCCATCAAGGTTGCATTCTTAGAAATAGTCATCTTTAGTTCACCTTCCATTTCTTCTTTTTCCACTTTACTCTCCTGGAGATGAGTGGTAAGGGTACTGATTTCTTGCTTCAACTTGGAGATCTCATGATCTTTGTCTTTTACCAGATTTTCAGCTTTCCTTCTATTCTCAAGCTCTTGACACATACTGATAGTCAGTCCTTCCAACTCTCTTCTCAGGTTGGCTTTAGATTCATCCAATTTTTCAACTTCTTCAACTAGGGCATCCATGTCTGCTTCATCAGAAGAGCTATTTTCAGTGAGTTCCATCATTTTCTCAGCATGCTCTCTTCTCTTGGCCAAAGAGGCTTTATACTTGACTTTGAGTTCATCATAGGCTTTCTCAGTCTGAGTGAGATGATGAGTAAGTTCCCTCACACTGTATTCCCCCATATCTCCTTCCAAGTGGTTAGAATTAAAGAAAGGTTGGCTCTGATACCAATTGATTATTACTAAGAGGGGGGTGAAGTAGTATACCAAAAAATACTGTAATCAATCTTTTAAATAGTTTAGTAGATAACCGGTGTAACAAATTCACTAATAAACCGGTTAAGATAAGTGTAAACCAAATAGAAAACAAAGCATTCACCCACAAGAGTGCAATCACCATAACACAAGATATTTGATGTGAAAACCCAAATGGTAAAAACCATGGTGAATAGAATCTCACAAGTAACTATCTACAGAATAGTAACCAGACCGGTTAAGGTCATACAATGTTCTTCACCAGAACAGATCCTATTAGGAATCTAGATCTCTATTAGGAGATACATTGCGTTAAAGACTACCTTGTTAAAGGATTTCAGATCCACAGTTGTGAACCACCTTGTTAGAGGATTTACAAAGGCTTTGTTGGGCCTACCTAGTTAAGGGTTTCAGACTTGTTGAAGATATTAGTAATCAACAAGTGAATGATCTAGATGTTAGCACAGTATACTTAATTAGATCCTTGACAGCTCCTTGTTAATGCATATCAGCATTACTTCAGTCTTCAATATCTCTACACTCTATCTCTTCACACATACCTAATCTTCTCTTTAATGATCACACATAACCTTTTCTATTCTATGTCTCACACATGCAAACCCTATACATGATGTCTTTATAAAGGAATCTGATTTCATGTCGGTCCAATAGAATTAGACTACAAGTTCCTAGGTACAATGCATCTAGAAAAATTTGGTAACATGGCATAAACACTTCACCAAAGTGTCGGTGGATGATAACTCATCACACATTATAGTAATACTAGTTAATACAATATACTGATTACTGGTTGTTAAAATGAAGACTAGAAGATCGAAGTGTTATGATCAAAAGTTAACTACCACTTGGGTCCTCCGTACGACTTGAGATCCTCGAACTGCTTGGGGTCTTCATACCGCTTGGGATCTTCAGTCAATCTGTGACCGATAAACCATCTTCTACAAAATACGTATAGTCTAAAGACTATACATTCAATAATACACAATATCAGTTGGAACAATTACTGGTTGAGCATAACTCATACATCAAGAAAGTGTGTGTCCATCAATGACAATCCAAATATCATCAAAATGCCAACATCCTTATCTCACAAGGACTTTTGCCTATTCAAATGTGGTCACAGGATAAGAATTGCAAGCCAAAGACAAGAGGATCTCTTATCCTATGCATTCCCACAAGGATAAGAGATGGATCATGAGATAAGAGAAAATCCTGCATGAAACAAACACACAAGGAAATGCGCTTTCAAGTAATAGGAAAAATGGGAGCTACGAGCAATGTGGGATAAGGATATTCTTAGAAGACATGCTCATAACCTTATCTCATGAGAAGATACAATGATGAAAAATGTGCTACGAGATAAAAAGGGACAAGTGTTGACAAAGAAAGATAGCAAAGCCTTATCCTACGAGAGTGAAAGAAATGCTCCTAGATGTCACAGGATAAAAAGGGCAAGGTAAATACGTAGAAACCTTATCCCATGGGGATAGTCTGTTGGCATTTTTGATGTTTATGTTGTGATTGTCATTGATGGACACACACTTGTATTGAGATCCCCTTTATATGTATGAGCTCATGCTCAACCGGTATTTGTTCCAACCAGTATGTTGTACTTTGGTCTTTAGACTAGTAATGATTTTGCAGAATGTGTTTTCCCGATCTGAAGCGGCATGTTGACCCCAAGAGGTTCGCAGATCACAAGCGGTACAAGGAAGCAAAGTGGCACAACACATTCTTACCAATCTTCATTTTTGTCAAACCGGCAACCATCATTTTGTGTGAACTAGTAACATTTTGTGATGAGTTACCAATCCACCGATTGTTTGACGATGCCGACACATTGACGGTGATTCTTGTGTCATGTTACTAAGTATGTCTAGATTCACTAAACCTAGGAAATTTTAATGTAATCCTATTAGACCGACATGAAATCAAATTCCTTAAAAAGGACATCATGTCTAGGGTTTTAAAAGTTGTTGAAAGAGCTACGAATAGGGTTTATGTTGAGCTAGGGTTTAAGGTAGAGCGATCTTATGAGAGGAGATTGAGTTGTAACTTAGAGTGAGATAGAGAAGACTGAAGTAATGCTGGAATGCATTAGCTATGAGCATACTGGATCTAACCAAGCAGTTTGTGCTAGTAGATAGATCAAACACTTGTTGATTACTCACATCTTTGACAAGTTTGTAGCCCTTAACCGGGTAGGCCTCAAAGCCTTTGTAAAATCCTCTAACAAGGTGGTTCACACATGTGAATCTAAAATCCTTTAACAAGGTAGTCTTTAATCGGACTTATCTCCTAACAGAGATTGAGATTCTTAACAGGATTTGTTCTGGTGAAGAACATTGTAAGACCTTAACTAGTCTGACCTTAACCGGTTTGGTTTCTATTCTACAGATCATGACTTGTGAGTTCCATCTCACCGTGGTTTTTCCCAGTTGAGTTTCACGTCAAATATCTTGTGTTATGGTTGTATTTATTTATTGGGTGAATGGTTTATTCAAATTTTGGTTTGTATGTGTGATAACCGATTTGATTGTCAGACTACTTTACCGGTTTATCTCTAGACTGTGTAAGTGTTTTAGTGCAAATATTTTTGGCATACTAATTCACCCTCCCCTCTTAGTATTCATCAATTGGTATCAGAGCCAACCTTTCTATAAGTTTAACCACTTGGAAAGAGATATGGGAGAATACACATTGAGGGAACTTACTCAACAGCTTACTAAGTTTGAGCAAGCCTATGATGATCTTATGGTCAAATACAAGGCATCTCAAGCAAAAAGAAAAGAACATGCAAAGAGGCTAATGGAACTATCTGAAAGTAGTTCTGAAGATGAAGCTAACATGGAAGCTATGATTGCTGAAGTAAATAAGCTAAATGATTCAAACTCTAATCTGAGAAAGGAGTTGGAAGGGCTGACTATTCAGTTTCATCAAGAACTTGAGAACCGGAGAAAGGCTAAAGATCTGGTAAAAGACAGAGATCATGAGATCTCCAAGTTGAAACAAGAGATTAGTGCACTAACTGCTCGCTTTCATGAGAGCGGAATGGAGAAAGAAGACATGCAAGGAGAACTGAACATTGCCATCTTAGAAAATGCAGGTCTTATGGAGACAAACACTACTATTTCCAAAGAACTCTTTGAATCAAAGGAAATACTAGCTAAGTTTGGCAAAAGTACAGTCAGGCTAGAGAAAAAGCTTGAACCATCTAGACCGGCAAAGAATACCAATGGTCTTGGTTTCTCTAAACATGAGGAAGGAGAATCCTCAAGGACAAATGTTGAAGCATCAAAGAAGCAACCGACACTCAAAGGAAAAGGTAAGCAAAAATTCAAACCTATTTACTTTAACTGTCTTAAAGAAGGACACACTGCCAATGTGTGTAAGAGCAAAGCCTACAATAATTTTCCTTATTTTATCAACAATATACCTAGATCCAATAAGTTCAATGGTCATTGTTATGCCTGCAACAAGTTTGGGCATAGAGCATTTGAATGCAGGTCTGTAATGGATAACACTGGAAGATATCCTCAGAGGACCAAAGGAACTAGTCCAGAATCTTATATGAACTGGAACCACAACCAGTTTAATGTCCTCAACCATCAGTCAAGAAGCGGTGGTCATCAAGTGGCAACTAGATGGAGAGAAAGTTGTATGATCTGTCATGGTCATGGTCACACTACTACAACATGAAGAAGGAAGAATGGAAACATGTACAATGGACCTTGGAGAACACCTAGACTTGTTTGCTATCACTGCAACAAACTGGGTCACATTGCAAGATTCTGCAAAATCAAAAAAAGTATATCTGATGATATACCAGTCACTTTGGAAGGAGAAATAGATGTTGAAATAGTTCAAGAAGACATGAAGAAAGTATGGAAGAAGAAACTAGTATTATTGGAGGAGGAACCAGTTTCTGCACCCAGTGTGGAAATATCTGAACCAGCAAACTAAGCCTCAAAGGCTTAGGGAGAGAAAACGACAAAATGCTTTTGAACCCCTAGTTAACACCGGTAAAAGACCTTAACCGGTATGTTACACCTGTCGCCTGGCAGAAGACAGGAAACGATGAAAAGGCAAATTAAGGTTTATGCCCTAATATAGGAGCATTAATGATGGTAGGTGAGAGACATGTATAAATGCAATTTTCAAATCATTTCTCACTATCTATTTTTCAAGTGAAGAAAAGTTTTCAAGTGCAGAGCAAAAAGAAGGCGATTTGAGCTTAGATCTCGAGGAATTGGAGAGATTTGAAGGAGATTCAAGTATAGTTTGCAATCGGCAGTGGAGAACTCAAAGCGGTGACTTGGCATCCGATGGAGAGCGAAGCAAAGTAGAATCAGGAAGCCCTAAATTTGCGTTTGAAAGGTATTTTTCGTATTCTTGAAATACTCTTCAATGGCTTCCGCATCTCATACCAATTCAAGCACATCCATTGAGTCAAAAAATTTCATTAAGAGGAAGTCCAAGTATAATGCTTTGTCACAAGTCCCAGCTGGAGTCATAGTCAAAGAAGGAATTTCTGACTATATTGATTGCAAGATAGAAGACATAGGGTCCTTGGCCATTCACACTCAATTAGGTCTATTTTGCGGAAAGGATAAAAGGATCAAACTGGAGTTTAGTATCTTAGAGAAGAAGAAACTCCATAATGTGGTTTATTTTCTGGAAGACTTCACAGAGGATCACATCAAAATCATCCTGAGCAAAGTCCATGGTGACAAGATGTACCTGGAGAGAACACATGATATCACACCTGAGGAAATTCATGCAGTCACTAGTTTCTGCAACACAGGGGAAGTACCAGCCCTAAGAACGGTAAGCAAAATAGAAATGACCAAGCTCACCAGTTTGACAAGTGATTCACAAGGTATGACAGTTAATTCTATCAAGGATGAACTGGTAAAATACGCCTGCATGGTGGTAGGCTACAGGACATTCTCAGCTAGTAGGATTAATTATGTATCTACTGCAGTGGTAAATGCCGCTTTTTGGATGATTATAGAGGATAAATCATTTGACTTATGCACCGGTATGCAAAGGCAACTCCTGTCAAATTTCAAGGCAATCAAAAAGGACAATTCACTGAGATTTAAATTTGGACAACTACTGGTAGGATTGTTTTTCTATTTCCAAGGCTACTTTCCGGGTGTAGGAGATGTCCAGTGGTCCCTTGGCCAACCGGTAACCAAGCAGATAAAGGAAATTGTGCAAGCTATTGGAACCGGCTACCCTGAGATCCTGAACAAATACTATGATGAATTTAGAAGAAAAATGAGTTAGAGGATGCGAATCTCAGGTGACATAGTGAAGAAGTATGAAGACGACATCTATTTCACTATTCAGGTGGACAAATGTCTAATGGAGGCTGTTGAGCCTAGAATGGAGGAAGTGGAGCCTATGGGCTATGAAGTCATGTATGACATGCTAGAAGGGTATGCTTCAACCCTTATTGCCTCACCTCTTGATCCAAAGGCGAAGAAAACCGGAACCTACTTGGAGAGGATCACACTGGTTGAAGAACCATCGGTGAAGAAGGGAAAAGAACCGGTAGCCAAGAAAGCTAAGGCAGTGCCTACGGCATCAGCACCAACTACCACTAAGACTCCAAAAGTGACCAAGTGATCATCAGCAAAGAAGAAATCAAAGGCAACACCGGCAAAAGTCTTCGAAAGAAAGAGGAAGACTAAGGCAAATAAATCAGACTTCGAAGAAACTGAGTCTGATGAACATCCAAAGAAGGCTAGACAGACCAAGAAGGTGAAGAAGAATGAACTGACAACATCTGCACTGGTAAATATAGATATCTTCTCTTACAAACCTTTGAAACATTGTCAAAGAATAGTAAAGAATATTAGGACAAAGTTACTTCATGATTTAATTGATTATTATGATGATTTCAATAGTGAGGAAAAAGATGAAGTACTGCAGGAGATTATTCTTTATTTATGTAGAAATGACCAGTCGCCATCAGAGATTAAGTCTCAGACACCGGATTCATTGTATAAAGCATTGGATAATAGATGGCGCATTGCCATTGAAAAGGAACAAGAGATTAGCGAGAAAGTTTTTGCACATTACTTCCCCGAACTCTCAAACTCAGAATTATTTGATGTATTAGATCAAAATAAAGGTCTCTTCTTCACAAGGAGAAGAAGACTCTAGTTGTTGGAAGGGAGAGTTGATGATGTAGAAAAGGATACACATCAACACATGGCCCATGCTATCAGTTCACACAAAGCTCGAATGGCCAACCTCCAAGCGGAAAAGGAACCGGTTATTTCCAAACTGGATGAAGTTTTTGATGAGGAAGGAAACCTAGTGGAGGAACTAATCAACACCATAGATGTCGATGCCCTGGATACAGAAGATGTCACTTAGGGAACTAAACAAGGGAAGCAGGCCGATTAGGGTGGTGAACAAGCTGTGGACACATAGCAAGCAACAAAAGACAAAGAAGAAGAGAAAAAGAAGAAGGATGAAGATGAGAAATAGAGAAAGGAGGAAGAGAAACAGAAAGAGGAAGAGGAGTAAAGAAAAGATGAAGAGAAAAAGAAGCAAGAAGAAGAAAGGAAAAAGAAAGAAGAAGAGGACAAGGAAGAAAAGAGGAAGAAGGAAGAAGAAGAAAAGAAGAAAGAAGAGGAGAAGAGGAAGAAGGAAGAGGAAGAAAAGAAGAAGGAAGAGGAAGAAAAGAAGAAAAAGGAAGAGGAAGAGAAGAAGAAAAGGGAAGAAGAAGAAAAGGAAGAGTAGAAGAGGAGAGCAGAGGAGAAGAAAAAGGTAGAAGAAGACAAGGAAGAAGAGAAGAGAAGAGAAGCGAAAAAGAAGAAAGTTGAAGAAGCCAAGGAATGTGAAGCGGCAAAAAGCTCTCAGGTGGAGACTCCAAAGGCAACCGGAAGTCAACCCTCACCAGTTGATCTCTCTAGTCCTATCGATCTCCAATCTGCAAGCGAGTCGAAACTTATGCAGAGCATCAAGGTTGCTTAAGAGCACCTCGAGATAATCTGCAAGAAAAAGGAACAAGACATCATTCAGGTAGCTGTAGACACGCTCACCAGTTTAATCCCCGGTACTAATCTCCCTGACACTGATTCATCACTAGCACAACTCAAACTTCTATGTACTGTAGTGGATGATCAAGTGCAGAGCCTAGAAGAAGCAGCCAAGGCCAATGTAAAGAAAGAGCACCAAAAGGCTCTTAATGTTGCTCTGGTGAAGAAATTGAATGAGCTTAGGACTAAACTGTCAAAGTATCAAAAGGACATAAGGAGTGCTTTGGATGAGGGAAACTTGCTACTCAGCAAAATCTATCAACCTCATCTATTTTGTGATGATGTGCTAGCTAAGAAGCAACAACTTCAAATGGACTTACAGTCCTACTTAAGCACATTCAAGACTCCTTACGACTCCTTTGCGGCATATGGGCAAACCATTCACCGGTTCTAGATCCAATCAGCCAAGATAGAGTAAGAGATCAACACAAGATCTAGGAATTTGCAGGAACTTCAACTAGTATTACTTCCACGACTGCAAATTCTTCAGAAATGCTATCTGAACCTGGAAGCACTGACAGTCACCCAAGAACTGAGCACAATAGAGGCCATGGAGGAACAAGTATCACAAATGCAGACAGAGAAGGAAGTGGCGACCTCCCTACTTGAGTCCAAGTCTCTCTCCATGAAACAATTTTTGTAGGACTACAAAGTGGTTTTTGACAAGTATTATTCATTATTGTCATAAACTCTTTTATATATATGGAAATAGGTTTTTGCAATGGTACTTTGTCATTATTGGCAAAGGGGGAGAAGTACATGGTTTTAATTAAAATTTTGATGGTCTTAAATTTTGAAATTTTGGTATATCAGAGGGAGAAGTTTTTTTTGAAATTTTGATATATGCTATGATATATGCTATATGCTCTAATGATTATGCTCTGAATGCAAAATTGCTATACACTCTATTGATTAAGGGATAGTGTATATGCTTTGGGGTGACCAATTTTGTTAGTGGCAAGCTTTTGTTGTAAAACACTTAGATGTCAAAATTTTATTTTCCTAAGTGTTGCCATCAATGCCAAAGGGGGAGATTGTTGGCATTTTTGATGTTTATGTTGTGATTGTCATTGATGGACACACACTTGTATTGAGATCCCCTTTATATGTATGAGCTCATGCTCAACCGGTATTTGTTCTAGCTAGTATGTTGTACTCTAGTCTTTAGACTAGTAGTGATTTTGCAGAATGTGTTTTCCCAGTCTGAAGCGGCATGTTGACCCCAAGCGGTTCACAGATCACAAGCAGTACAAGGAAGCAAAGCGGCACAACACATTCTTACTAATCTTCATTTTTGTCAATTGGCAACCGACATTTTGTATGAACTGGTAACATTTTGTGATGAGTTACCAACTGGCATTTTGTGATGAGTTACCAATCCACCGATTGTTTGATGGTGCCGACACATTGACGGTGATTCTTGTGTTGTGTTACTGAGTATGTCTAGATTCAATGAACCTAGGAAATTGTAATGTAATCCTATTGGACCGACATGAAATCAGATTCCTTTAAAAGGACATCATGTCTAGGGTTTTAAAAGTTGTTGAAAGAGCTACGAATAGGGTTTATGTTGAGCTAGGGTTTAAGGTGAAAGAGTAGAGTGATCTTATGAGAGGACATCGAGTTGTAACTTAGAGTGAGATAGAGAAGACTGAAGTAATGCTGGAATGCATTAGCTGTGAGCATACTGGATCTAACCAAGTAGTTTGTGCTAGTAGATAGATCAAACACTTGTTGATTACTCACATCTTTGACAAGTTTGTAGCCCTTAACTGGGTAGGCCTCAAAGCCTTTGAAAAATCCTCTAACAAGGTGGTTCACACATGTGAATCTAAAATCCTCTAACAAGGTAGTCTTTAATTGAACTTATCTCCTAATAGAGATTGAGATTCTTAATAGGATCTGTTCTAGTGAAGAACATTGTAAGACCTTAACCGGTCTGGTTTCTATTCTACAGATAGTGACTTGTGAGTTCCATCTCACCGTGGTTTTTCCCAGTTGGGTTTCCACATCAAATATCTTGTGTTATGGTTGTATTTCTTTTGTGGGTGAATGGTTTATTCACATTTTGGTTTGTATGTGTGATAACTGGTTTGATTGTCAGACTGCTTTACTGGTTTATCTCTAGACTGTGTAAGTGTTTTAGTGCAAAGATTTTTGGCATACTAATTCACCCCCCCCCTCTTAGTATTCATCATAGTCAAGGTAACCAAATATGGTGTGAGATAAGAAAGCAAGTGGCATCTAAGAAACTCTTATCCTACAGAGATGGTAAAAATCACAAAATGGTAGAAGTAGTTCAAGTGATATAATTTTTGAAAAGTCTATGGTGGCTGAGAAAATCTTATGAATGCCATGTCATCATTCGAGAGTTACCAAAATAGAAATCCTGACCATTTGTCTCCTGATCAATAGATGAAATTTAAATTTGGTACCAATGACTAACTATGTCCAGCACAGATGAATTAATGGTGACACCATAAAAGAGAAATTTATCGGTTTTCTCCCATACCTTGCATTCGAAAGAGAATTCAGAGTGTTTCTAAGTGAGAAGTAGAGCGAGTTTCAACTATTAGGTCCCAAAGACAACTGAGAGGGGGGGGTGAATCAGTTGTCTAATAAATTCAAACCAAAAACTTATTAACCAACTTAATGCTTAATACCAGTAAACTAGTTAAGTATGCCGGTAGATAGTGTTAATAGTAAATTGCCATACCGGTAAGAATTAATGCATGAAACATAAACACAAAGTCATCCACAACACATGACACCAATATTTGTATGTGGAAACCCTGTAAGGGGAAAAACCACGGTGGGAATCCTTACCCACAATCAGATGATACTATTGCAGATAGTAAGTGTACAAAGAGGGGTCTGCACATGCAGAAAGGCCAACAACCTAGAGCTCACTGCTCAATCACAAATGGAAGTCACACTGACTATAGTTGGATGGTTAAATCCAATAAGAATGTATTGTACAAAATCGTATCTTCATATGCTGAATTCAGTACTGGTGTAATGCTGATATGTTTCTACAAAAACCTAACTTCACCTTCAGATCATGTCTTCGTGTATGCCTATGCTTGATCTCGCATATACCTTCACTCAAATCTTTTTCGCATTCCACACTTGATCTTACAAATAAGATCTTACATTTATACCATACCCTAAGACCAATTTTAGTAGGTCGGCTCTACAAGATATTACAATAAAACATTTTACAAATAATATCTGATGCAATAACTGATTAAACATGTCGGCTTAATGCATTTACATCAATAACAAATCATCTTCATAACATGCCATGCTGATCTGGAAAAGATAAACCTGTCGGTGCAACCCTAGATAACCTGGACCTATTTGTCGGTAAAAGCAAATATGCAAATAAGAATATATCAATGATTAGTACTTCAAAATAAAGTGTCCACATGATGGCTTCAACATTACCAAGTGCCTTTCATGTCATTCCAGGTCCTGGTGAACATTATATCCTACCGGTTGATCATATACTAGTAACTGTTGCACAGATTACTACTTGTTGGTGAATGTTGTTGGCTCTCCAAAGTAGGTGTATTTAGTAGGTGTTGACATCAATGACAAAACCATACCAAAATACCAACAATCTCCCCCTTTGGCATTGATGGCAACACAAGATGGAAAAACCATCAAAGTGCCAAAACAGAAATGCCAAATACAAAAACCAACAATCTTCATTTCTCCCCCTGGGAGTAACAATACCAATCTTTCAAAAAAAACTTTCCCTTAAAATCTCTTTTTCTTTCCAAAAGGATAATGTATTTTTCCATAGATATCTCTCCCCCTCTGACATCAAATGCCAAAGTCACAAAAGGTCAAGTTCATACAAAATACCAACCAATTCAATATACCAACAACTCCCCCTGAGAAGTAGCTTCCTCATCAAATACTAGAATAAAAGATTTGTCCATTTAATTTTGTCGATTGATGACAATCATCAACTATCTAAGTCACTACCGGTGGTGGTATGACTCCAAGCTGATCTCTGAGATACTCAAAAGTTTCCTTAGGAAAAGGTTTTGTGAAAATATCTACAAGCTGTTCCTTAGTATTCACATAAACCAATTTTATCTCTTTTTCTTTGACTTTTTCCCTTAGAAAATTCAGTTTGATAGAAACATGTTTTGTTTTAGAATGTAATACCGTATTTTTAGATATATCAATTGCTGCAGTGTTATCACAGTATATAGTAATAGGTTCCTTACATTTTACCTTTATGTCTTTCAACATTTGCTTAAACCAAAGTACCTGTGTATAGTTTGTTGCTGCTACAACATATTCTAATTCTGCTATTGATAAAGATGTACAACTCTGTTTCTTACTCAACCAAGAAACTAATCTTTTTCCAAGAAAGAATGCTCCTCCAGTGGTGCTTTTTCTATCATCCACATCTCCTGCCCAATTTGCATCTGTATATGCACATAGATCAAAATTTTCATCTTTAGGATACCATAATCCAAGATTTGTTGTGCCTTGTAAGTACCAGAAAATCCTTTTCACTATTGATTCATGATTTTCCTTATGATTACTCTGGAATCTAGAAACTATACATACTGCATTCATAATATCAGGTCTAGTTTGTGTCAAATACAGTAAACCTCCTATCATAGATTTGTATCTAGTTGGATTAACAGGTGTAGATTCATCCCTTTGAGAAAATTTGTCATTTGTAGTCATAGGTGTGCTTACCAGTTTAGAGTTCTCCATCCTAAATTTCTTAAGTAGTTCTTTCAAGTACTTAGATTGACTCAAAAATATACCTTTATCAGTCTATAAAATCTGCAATCCTAAAAAGAATTTTATTTCTCCAATCATAGACATTTCAAATTCTTGCTGCATTTCAAGAGAAAATTCTTTGCATAATTCATCTCCTCCTCCAAAGATTATATCATCAACAAATACTTCAATAATCAAGATGTCATCATTAGTTACTTTGTAATATAAATTGCTATCTGCATTTCCTTTAGTAAAACCAATCTTTACAAGATACTTATCCAATCTTGCATACCAAGCTCTTGGGGCTTGTTTTAATCCATACAGAGCTTTTCTTAATCTGCAAACCATATCATTGTCATCTATCAAAGAAAATCCATCAATTTGTTCAATATAGACTTCCTCTTCAAGATCTCCATTCAAAAATGCACATTTAATATCCATTTGATAAACTTTGTAATCCTTGTGAGCTGCAAAGGCCAAGAATAATCTAACTGCCTCAATTCTGACTACCGGTGCAAAGGTTTTATTGTAATCAACTCCTTCTTTTTGAGAATATCCCTTACACACTAGTCTTGCTTTATTTTTGACAACCTTACCATCTTCATTAAGTTTGTTTCTAAATACCCATTTGGTTCCAATTACATTTTTATTTTTAGGCCAAGGAACTAATGTCCAAGTATTATTTTTCTCAATTTGTCCTAATTCTTCTTCCATAGCTTTAATCCAAAATTTATCTTCACATGCCTCATTGATAGTTAATGGTTCAATTTGAGAAATAAGACATACTTTTGCATTTGCCAATCTTCCTCTTCTCATAACTCCTTTAAATTTGCTTCCAATTATCTGATCTTCAGAATGATTCAGTCTTACATACTGGGGTGTCTTAGTCTGTTGTAGTTCTTCAATTACTGTGGAATCCTCTGATGATACTGGAGTAATTGGATCATCATTATGTACCGGTGGATTTATTGTAGGTTCATTTGTCATAATTTTGGTTTCCAGTTCAGAGTCTATATATCTTGAAGTTCCTCTGAATTGTTCATCAATCTTTACATTTGTACTCTCAACAATTTTTTGTAGTCTTTTATTAAAACATCTATATGCCTTGCTCTTAGATGAATAACCAAGAAATATTCCTTCATCACTTCTAGGATAAAGCTTGCTAATATACTCATCTATTCTAATATAACATTTACTTCCAAAAATTCTAAAGTACTTAAGAGTAGGAATATTACCAAACCATAGTTCATGAGGGGTCTTACCGGTTTCACCTTTGATGTGAACTTTGTTGAATGTATAGACAGCAGTGCTGACTGCCTCTATCCAGTACACATGTGTTATATTTTCTTCTGATAACATACTTCTTGCTGCATCCCAGATAGTTTTGTTTTTCCTTTCAACAACTCCATTCTGTTGTGGTGTCCGAGGTGCTGATAACTGTCTTTTGATTCCATTCACTTCACATAATGTATTAAAATATTTAGATGTGAATTCTCCTCCTTGATCTGATCTTAAACATTTGATTTTCTTACCGGTTTCATTTTCAACCATTTCTTTGAATAGTTTGAACTTCCCAAGTTCTTCTAATTTTTCTTTGATAAAAATAACCCAACACATTCTAGAATAATCATGAAATATTAGATTGAAATATCTATCACCTTGTAAACTCTTAGTTCTAGTTGAATCACATAAATTAGTGTGAATTAAATCAAGAGCATTATTGGATTTTTCTGGAATACTTTTGAAACTAGCTCTAACTTGTTTTCCAAATTGACATTCCTTGCAAACTATATTCTGAGGTTTCACAATTTTAGGTAGATCTCTAACTGCTTTAGAAGTATTGATTTTTACCATGCAGTCAAAATTTACATGACATAGTCTTTTATGCCATAACCAACTTTCATCTATATTTGCAATTAAGCATGTCTTTTCACTATTATTCAAATGAAAGATATTACCTCTAGTTTGATTACCGGTTGCAATTTCCAAACTAGTTCTATTCATGACTTTGCATTTTCCATTTTTAAATTGTAATTGAAAACCTTTCTCAACTAACTGACCAGCACTTAAAAGATTATGTTTTAATCCTTCAACATAGTAGACATTGTCGGTGTTATGTGTATCATCAAGAGATATTGAACCCTTACCTTTGATTGAACATGCTTTGTCATCTCCAAATCTTACTAAACCTCCATTGTATTCTTGAAAGTTCAAGAATTTACCTTTGTCTCCAGTCATGTGATGTGAGCATCCTGAGTCAATAATCCATTCATCCTTTGATTCAACTTTAGCTGCTAGGGCTTGTTCTACCAGTTGAGCAATAGGTGTCGGTTGATCTTCTATTATAGCAACAAAGACCCATCCATTGTCTATTGGATCCTCATCAGGATCACTAGTCACACCTTCATCAGCAATGTAATAAGATTTATCTTTGTTTTTCTTAAATTTGTATCTCTGATATTCAGGATTAGGTTTATATGTTCTTCTAGCTTCTTCTCTTAGTCTAGCATGTCTATCAGGGCATCTTGAAGCCATATGACCAATCTTATTGTAGTTAAAACATTTAAAGGGTGCTTTACCTTCATACTTACTTCCAATTGGGCCTTTTGGCATTTTTCTTGCAAATAGTGCTTCAAGTTCTTCAAGCTCTTCATTCTCCTTCCTGGTTTCTTCAAGTTCTCTTGTATAAAAGGCTCTCTAGTCTGATTTGTCAGAAGATGGAGTAGATGATGTTGATGCTTTGAAGGCCAAATCAGTTTTTATAGTAGCAATAGGACCAAATTCCTCAATTTCAAAAGTTGAAAGTTTTCCAATCAATGTATCCCTAGTTACTGATGTATTAGGCATTGTTCTCAACTCATTTATAGCAGTAACCTTCATTTTATATGCTAGTGGCAAACCTCTTAAGATTTTTGAAACAATCTCATCCTCACTCAAGGTTCCTCCACAACATTTGATACCCAAAACAATTTCATTTACTCTTTCCATAAAAGCAAAAATCCTTTCATCTTCTTCCATTTTTAGATGTTCATACGTGACTCAGAAGCTTTCAAGTTTTGCAATTTTGACTGTGGAATCTCCTTCATTCAGTGTTTCCAAATGATCCCAAATAGCTTTAGTAGTAGATCTATCTGATAATCCCATGATTTGTTGATCTGATAATGCGCTTAAGAGTGCTTCTCTTGCTTTGCAATCATTTTCTTCATCTTTAGCTAAAGTAGTTGGAGCAGTCTGACCAGCTACAACAATAGTATAACCATTCTTGGTAACTTCCCAGATGTCTTTACCAATGGAACTCAGATGTGTCTCCATTCTGATCTTCCATATCCCATAGTTGGTTCCATCAAGTTTAGGACTATCATTTCTGAAATAATTAGTAGACTTTGGATCTCCTCAAGTTGTTAAACTTCTGCAAAAAGAGGACTAGGCTCTGATACCAATTGTTAGGTCCCGGAGACAATTGAGAGTGGGGGGTGAATCAGTTGTCTAATAAATTCAAACCAAAAACTTATTAACCAACTTAAAGCTTAATACAGGTAAACTAGTTAAGTATGCTGGTAGACAATGTTAATAGTAAATTGCCATATCAGTAAGAATTAATGAAGGAAACATAAACACAAAGTCATCCACAACACATGACACCAATATTTGTACGTGGAAACCCTGTAAGGGAAAAAACCACGGTGGGAATCCTTACCCACAATCAAATGATACTACTGCAGATAGTAAGTGTACAAAGAGGGGTCTGCACATGCAGAAAGGCCAACAACCTAGAGCTCACTGCTCAATCACAAATGGGAGTCACACTGACTACAGTTGGATGGTTAAGTCCAATAAGAATATACTGTACAAAATTGCATCTTCATATGGTGAATTCAGTACCGGTGTAATGCTGATATGCTTCTACAAAAGTCTAACTTCACCTTCAGATGATGTCTTCGTGTATGTCTTTTCTTGATCTCACATATACCTTCACTCAAATCTTTTTCACATTTCACACTTGATCTTACAAATAAGATCTTACATTTATACCATACCCTAAGACCAATTTTAGTAGGTCGGCTCTACAAGATATTACAATAAAACATTATACAAATAATATTTGATGCAATAACTGATTAAACATGTCAGCTTAATTAATTTACATCAATAACAAATCATCTTCATAGTGTGTCATGCTGATCTAGAAAAGATAAACCTGTTGGTGTAACCCTAGATAACCTGGACCTATTTGCCGGTAAAAGAAAATATGCAAATAAGAATATATCAATGATTAGTACTTCAAAATAAAGTGTCCACATGATGTCTTAGACATTACCAAGTGTCTTTCATTTCATTCCAAGTACCGGTGAACATTATATCCTACCGGTTGATCATATACCAGTAACTATTGCACAAATTACTGCTTGCCGGTGAATGTTGTTGGATCTCCAAAGTAGGTGTATTTAGTAGGTGTTGACATCAATGACAAAACCATACCAAAATACCAACATCAACAAATCAGTGTGCCCTTCAACAAATTCAGCCAAGCAAAAGGGAAACTAATAAGTTGATTATTTCACCATCCTTGTGCTTTTGTCAGGCTGTTATAGTTGTGAATACGCAAAGCTCTGTATGTGATCTAGAAGTTTGTAGGGTTTGTGTCTGCATCTAAATTTACAACCTCTTCTATGCTTTAAGTATTAAAATGGCTTCCCCTGCTAATAATTTTTCTACTCCTACTATTGAGAGTGTCCCTAAAACTGGTGGTAGTTTTGTGATGCCATAAATCACTCATGCTATCCCCCTTGATTTAATTTTGCCCATGCAAATGATTGAAAGTGCTCCTGTCGCTGAACCAAATCCTCAATCTACCCTACAAATGTCTTAGGAAGCCGAAGCAAGCTCCTCTCCGAAGGAAAAGGCCACAAAGCATAAAAGAAAGACAATTTGAAATATTATCACTACTGTCTCTGATAGTGAGTCTTCAGATGAACTTGTCCCCCCTACTAAAGCTAGGAAACCAATGCAGAAGAGGAGAAGATTTGCACAAAGGGCCTCTATTGAGAAACCCACCATTGAAACCCCTCCACTTGTAGAAAATGCCCCTTCTACAGTTAACCCTCCCACTGAGGAAGCCTTAGTTCCTCAAGAGAAAACACCACAGGAAGAAAACCCTCAAGAGAAGACTATTTTGGCATTTGCATGAAGATTGCATTAATGATACGTTATGTTGTCATTGATGTCAATTAAATTGGTATGGTATTTATGATATTGTTGATATTGTTGTTGTTATTGATATTGGCTTATAATCAACAGGAAGAGCTTTGTGGAAGATGTTGTAAATCAGTATGTTAAGTTTGTAAGTGGAACTGGTAAACTGGTGTATAAGGTTAAATTCCTTTTCTATGCAATGTAACTGGTAAACCCTACCAGTTGTTTTTTATTGAACCCTAAGCAATCAAGTTTGTTGGTTTAAGATCTAATGATGAGCAATAACGATGGAGACACATGTGATCATTGAATGAGGATAAGTCCAGATTGTTTTGGCATGTTTGTTGATTGTCTAGGGAATGAGCAAAGTGGATTGCATCTAATACATAGTGTGTGATGAGTTACAAAGTTCGATGAAGCGGTGATCATGGAGTGGTTGGAATTTTCTTGAAGAATGTGAAGAGATTGTTATGATTTCTAATAGTCAAGATTCAACCGACTTGTTTTTAATCTCTATGAGAGAATTAGGTTTTTTGTTGTGTTACCAACCTAATTGATTTGTATTTAAGGTCGATGCAATTGTTTGTAAGAGACTTGGCAAAGTGTTGGTTGAAAACCAGTTGAGTGTGTGGTTTCCTAACTAGAGAATGGATCTGCAGTTTGAGTGAAAGCAGATTGAAGTTTAAAAGGATTTGATCAAGCAAATGTAGTGCTATTCAGATAGATCAATAAAACCTATGATTTTCTAACAATTACAATAGAATTGAAATTCCCTAACCGAGTAAGCTCTAACAAGCTTGGTTACTTATCAAATCCTCTAACAAGGTGGTCCATTAGCTTGGATTCTCAAACCCTCTACCGAGGTTACTCCTAATAGGGTATTTGCTTTTTCATCAAGGTATTTTGTAAATCCCTTAACTGGGTGATTCCTAACAGATTCAGTTCTTAACATGACTTATTGTAAAAGCTTTAATAGGCCTAGCTCCTAATAGGGCAAACTTCAAAAGAGTTTAGATAGCTATCTTTGTGAGTATCATCTCACCATTGTTTTTACCTATTTGGGTTTTCCATGTATAAAAATTTGTGTCAAGTGGGGAATGTTTTTGTGGTTATGATCTTATTTGTTGATTTGATTGACTACTTAACTATTATGATAAGGCATGATAATTGGAAGCATTGAGAGATTGAATATGCTGAGATACAATTAAGCATTTTGATGTTTACAAGATTGAAGTTGTTTACTATTAAGTTTTTATAACAGTTAAGCGGTTGATGTTGAGTATTGATCTTGATAAGTGAAAATTTACTTTGTGAGTTTGATTTTGAGATTGGGAAGTTTGTATAAGTTTTTCAGTGTACTAATTCACCCCACCTCTCAGTATTCTACTGGATACTTATTCTTTCATCATATCATCAATTGGTATCAGAGCGTCTCAGGTCCTCTTTAACCTAAAAGCCTAACAGCTTGAGGAAAAGATCCTATAAATCATGATGAAGAAAGAAGATCTGAAGCTCAACAAAGATAACTATATTATATGGAGTGATAGAATAAATATTTACATTAAGAGTCTTGGTAGTGAGTATTGGGATCATGTAGAAACTAAGTATACTATACCTACTGGAACTCTGACTGATGATTAGAAGAAAGAACAACAAGAAAATCATCAAGCATTGGAGGCTATTATCAGTTCCCTCTCTGATGCTGAATATGTAGATGTTCATGGTCTTGAAACTGCATATAAAGTATGGAAAAAAATTGAAGATATTTATAGCAGTGATGAACATGTTAAGATTTCTGAAGAGGAGAGCCTAAGAGGAAAGTTTGATGACATGAGAATGTTTGAAGGTGAGAACATCCAGCAGTATGGTCAAAGGATAAAAGAGATAGTCGATGAAATAAAGAGTGCAGGAGGGAAAGTAGAAGATGCCACAGTGATTAGTAAGGTACTAAGAACCTTGCTACCGGTCTATGCTATTTGAGTTGCAGCTATTCAAGAGCTGAAATCCATTGACAAAACAAAGGTAACTCTTGACTATATCATTAGCAAACTTCCTGCTTTTGAATTAAATGGCTATGATGGTAGTGTATAGAAATTAGAATGTGCATTCAAAGCTTCCATCTCCAACCCATCTGTGACAAGAAGTAGAGATACTGGCCATAGCTATGAATCCAGATCCAGCAGAGATGTTGATGATGAATATAACTTAGGGAAACTTGAAGCATTATTGGCAAAATGACTGCCTAGAGGCACTCAGAAATGTAGAGGTAAACTACCTTTAAAATGTTTTTGCATGCAACAAGATTGGTCATATAGAAGGTAATTGTCCTAATGGAAAAAATGAATACAAGAGAGACAAATTCAAGAATTATAAGGGCAAATGAAAGAGAGATTGTCTTATAGCTTTTGATAGTGGTATTACTGATGAAGAATCTGATGATGATGCTAGTGAAGATATTGTGTTTGTAGCTATTAAGGAAGAGATATCATATCAGAGGCACTAGTGTCCAGGATCGATAACTCTGATGATTAGATCATTTATAGTGGTTGTTCACATCACATGATCAGTGATCGAAGCAAATTTATTACCTTGAAGGAATTTGATGGTGGTGTTGTCAGATTTGGCAATGAATCACCCTATATGGTTAAAGGTAAGGGAGTTATTTCTCTTAATGGGAAGAGAAGTGTTGATGATGTCTATTAGGTTGAAGGCCTAAAGCACAATCTTGTGAGTGTGGCACAACTTAATGACAAAGGATACCCACTAGAGTTTAGAAATGGTGTGTGCAAAATTTTTGACAACAAAAGTGAATTGATTGCAACCAGGAAACAAACCAGAGGTAATCTATTTCATCTTAATCCTAAAGTTAGCAACTATTTGATTGCAAAGATAGATAATAGTTGGCTTTAGCATAGGATATTTTGTCATATAAAATTTGATAACATTGTTAAAGTGAGAAAGTCTAAGATAGTAAGAGGTCTACCTCAGCTAGACAAACCAGTTAATGCTCTTTGTAAAGAATCTCAGTTAGGAAAGATGACTTCTTCAACTTTCAAGAGCAAGTCCTTCTCAACAGAGTACTTGTTAGATTTGGTTCATACAAATCTATGTGGACCAATAAGAACAAGAAGAATCCAAGGTGATAGATATTTCATGATCTTCATTGATGATTGTTCAAGGATGATGTGGGTCACATTCTTGAAGGATAAGAATGAAGCTTTTGGTAAATTCAAGGCATTCAGGGCCTTAGCTGAGAAAGAGAGTGGCAAAAAGATAAAATTGTTTGAGAACAGATCAAGATGGTGAATTTACTTCTGAGGAATTCACTAAGTACTGTGATGAGAATGGTATCAAGCGGCAACTTTCTACACTAAGGACACCATAGGAGAATGGTATAGCAGAGAGGAATAATCAGTCAGTGGTTGAAGCTGCTAGGGCAATGTTGATACAAGGAAATGTAGCGAAAACATTTTGGAAAGAAGCTTTAAGTACAATTGTCTACACAATGAACCAAGTTCTGATGAAAAGAGGTAAGGACAAGACCCCTTATGAATATTGGTATGGGAGATCACCTGATGTTATTTATTTCAAGATATTTGGTAGCAAATGTTTTATTAAAAGAGGTGATTACATAAGCAAGTTTGAAGCTAAGAGTGATGAAGGCATAGTTCTTGGCTATTCCACCAAGAGTAAGGCCTATAAATGATTCAACAACCGGACATACAGAATCATTGAGAGTGTTGATGTTCGTGTAGATGAACATCATGAAGTCTTAGATGGAGTGAGTTCAGAGAAAAAGGATGAAGATCCTTGCATTTTGCTTTTGGAACCTGAACCTGTTAAATCAGAAACCGATAAAGAAAATCTTGATGTACTTTTTCGACAGGAACAATTAAATTTAGAAGAAGATGATAATGAAGAAGCTGAACCTGATGAGTATGATCATGTTATTCCTAGGTATGTAAGACTAAACCATAATCCTAAGCAGATTATTGGGGATAATGATCCTGGAGTACTAACTAGAAGGAAAATAAGAGATAACTCTTGCATGATCTCCACCATTGAACCTAGAAGTGCTAAGGAGGCATTTGGTGATGATCATTGGGTTAAAGCTATGAAGGAGGAATTGGATCAAATTGAGAAGAACAACACTTGGACCTTGGTACCCCGACCGATAAACAAGAATGTTATAAGTAATAAATGGGTATTTAGAAATAAATTAAATGAAGATGGTATTGTAGTTTGTAACAAGGAAAGGTTAGTTTGCAAGGGTTATGCTCAAGAAGAAGGAGAATATTATGGAAAAAATTTTGCACTAGTAGCAAGACTGGAAGGTGTCAAAACTTTACTTGCATTTGCAGCCCATAAGAAGTTCAAGGTATACCAGATGGATGTTAAGTCTACATTTTTGAATGGGATATTGGAAGAAGAGGTATATATAGAGCAACTCGATGGTTATGCATTGACATATGAGAAAGACATGGTATGCAGATTGCATAAAGCTTTGTATGGATTGAAGCAGGCACCTAGAGCATGGTATGAATGGCTTCATACACATATGATGAAGATAGGCTTTGCAAGAACTAGTGATGATAGTAATATTTATCTCAAGTCAGAAGGAGATGAAATACTGGTCAGTGAAGTATTTGTTGATGATATTATTTTTTGAGGTAATGATGTCATGAGTAACGGTTTTGCAGATGAAATAAAAAATGAATTTGAAATGTCTTTAGTAGGGGAAATAAAAAATTTCATAGGCTTGCAAATAAAACAAATGAAGAATGGTATTTTCATTACTCAATCTATGTGAAAGAGGTTTTGAAGACTTTTGGCATGAGTGACTGTAAACCACTTGGAACACCAACGGTTACATGTTGTAAATTGTCCAAGGAGGATGCATCTAAGTCTATTGATGAAAATGAATACAAGTCAATGATTGGAAAATTACACTATGTTGTTCACAATAGACCGAATATTGCCCATGTGGTTGGTATAGTTGCAAAATTTCAAAAGAATCCAAAGGAAGAACACCTGATAGCAACAAAGAGAATTTTTAGATATCTAAGAGGTACAATTGACTATGGATTATGGTATCCATATAGAGGAAACTTTGATTTGAAGGAATACACTGATGCTGATTGGGCAGGAAATATTGATGACCAGAAAAGTACTACTAGTGGAGAATTCTTTCTAGGAGGAAGGCTAGTTTCATGGAGTAGTAAAAAGCAGAGTTGTACTTCAAAATCTATTGCTAAATCTAAGTATGTTGTAGCTTATATGAATTGCACAAAAGCTATTTGGATGAGGCACATTTTGGAAGGTTTTAAGATGAAGATCACAGAACCTATCAAGATTTTATGTGATAATACAAGCGCCATTAATATTTTTAAGAATCCTATTTTGCATGCTCACACCAAGCACATTGAATTAAAGTATCACTTTTTGAGGGAAAAAGTTCAAAGTAAAGATGTTAGCTTAGAGCATGTTTCTACCTAGGAGAATCTTGCAGATATCTTTACCAAACCTTTGTATAAGACCACTTTTGAGTATCTTAGAAGTCAGTTGGGAGTTGTCCCTCTTCATAAAGTTAGTTGAGCATGATGTTGATTGCATCAGTCCTTGAATTACTTGTAGAATTTACATGGATTGATGAAGAAGTGGATGCATTCCACAGGGGGAGCATCAAGTTGCAATATGTTGTTGCTGCACAGTGAAAATTTGTCATTACATGTTTTACTTTCAATTTAGCATTGATGTCAAAGGGGGAGTAGAATTATGTGATTGAGGTTAAGAATTATGTGACTGGTAAAGGGAAACCAGTGACAGGATATTTTCTTTTTCATCAAGGCATTTTGTAAATCCCTTAACTGGGTGATTCCTAATAGAATAAGTTCTTAACATGACTTATTATAAAAGCTTTAATAGGCTTGGCTCCTAACATGGAAAACTTCAGAAGAATTCAGATAGCTATCCTTGTGAGTCTCATCTTACCATGGATTTTACCTATTTGGGTTTTCCACATATAAACATTTGTGTCAAGTGGTGAAAGTTTTTGTGGTTATGAACTTATTTGTTGATTTGATTGACTACTTAACTATTATGATAAGGCATGATAACTGGAAGCATTGAGAGATTGAATATGTTGAGATATGATTAAGCATTTTGATGATTACAAGATTGAAGTAGTTTAATCTTAAGTTGTTATAACAGTTAACCAGTTGATGTTGAGTATTGATCTTGATAAGTGAAAATTTACTTTGTGAGCTTGATTTTGGGATTGGGAAGTTTGTATCAGTTATTCAGTATATGAATTCACCCCCCCCCCTCTCAGTATTCTACCAAATACTTATTCTTTCATCATACCATCAGACTAAAGAAACTATTCCTACAAAAAAGATAGTTCCCAAAGAAACAAGGTGGCCTAGGAAGACATCTAAAGGAGAATCACCAGCCCAGTGAAAGCAACCAACAATAGTGCCAACCACCCCTCTTGCTCCTACAATTATTGTAGAATAATTGTAGCATGAGATTGAACAAAAAATAGAAGAGGTTGCTCAAAGGCCAACCAGGCAAACAAGAAGCCTTCATCGGGACCTGCTAGAAGTGTTTTAGGGATCCTCCATGTAGGATACTTTCAAAATTGCCTTCACAGACAAAGAGGCAGGGTGCAAAGATGCATTCACAAAAGAAAGGGGTTGGGATATATTTTACTCCTTTCATGGAAACAGAGACGAGCATGTCCCAGTGAAATCCTTGGACACTAAATTTGGGAAAGTTAGTAGTACCAAACATTTTTTGTGGAGACGATGTTTATAAGAGAGCTAGTTAATGCCTATGATTCCCTGAGCTAAACAGTAAGAACTATTAAATTCTATGTCCTATTGGACATCTCACATATGGCCATTATTGAATGTTTTGGCTTGGATGGGTCTACCCTCAAGGAAATCAACAGAAAAAATCTGCAAAGGGATTACCAATATAAGAGGGAGAGGTATAGAAAGGACTTTGTTCTTTATTTCATGAAAAAACTTAATAGAAATTCAGAATTATGTCCTACCATCTAAAAAGGATCCTTTCATATTGGAGTGCTTTCAACCCTATTTTGTTAAGACCTACTATGCATTAGGATAGGTTCTTGGGGTGGATTGCAGGCTTACTCAAATGCCCATAGATTTTATGATGATTTCCATCAATATCCAACACCCCTAAATAAATGAGCTATATGATTTTGCAGCTATTATTCATGATAAGATTCATGATGGGTTAATGGGAGTAAAGAATAAAAAAGGGAAGCTAGAATTCATACATTATTCTTTGTTGTGCCATCTGATTGTGTATCAAAACAAGGCTTACCGGGGTCCATAACTATTGATAATAGCAAATGATCCACACATAGGTCTTCCATGGATAGTACATAGATAGACTCAGGTGTGGGATAAAGGATCTGGGTTTGGCAATTATTATGTTTTCTTTGATCATTTTGTCATGTAGTTTTTGTTAAGGCTCGAAGTTAGGCTACCAAGAATGCCCAAGATAGTCATTAAAATTATGAGGATAAGAAATTGTAGAGATGATGGGATGATATATCTAGAGGAGGCATTGATCCACAATTTTGGGGATTTCTCTTTGTATGGCAACTGCACTATCATCATGGTATATGGGTGTGAGCAAGCACCCCATGTTTTGCCACTTTTTGTCTCTCCTAGGTTAGCATTCCTTGAGTTAATTTGGAAATTGATGTGGATGGAGAGGGAACAAATTAAAATAGATAAGAAAGGGAAGCTCCTCCCTACAATGATCAATTTTGAAGAATTCATTGTAGGATGTGATACCTTGGAGAAAGTGTAGGACTTCTTGGTAAAGAACTATAGATTGAAAGTTGCCCAAGCTAGGCATTTTTACCCTAAGGGATGTATAAATGACCTTACGATACATAAGCTAAAGAAAAGGGTTATTTTCATTCTTTTGATGAAAGAGAGGATCTGATTAGAAATTCTTACCCTACTGAGGTAGATCAAAACAAGAAAAAATGGGATCTCATGAAGAAGCTTGAGAGGGAAAGGAAGTAGGAGGATCCCAATTTTGAAGGTTTCAACAGAGAATTTCAGAATGATTTTGCTAGGATGTCTTTCATGATGAGAAAGGCAAATGATATAATAAAGATAGAAATGGAGAGTAGGGATGCCAAGGATAAAGGAGTTAAATTTGAAGGAAGGCCTATTGACCTTGCCCCTATAGTGTACAAGGTGAAGGGGCATACAGTAATAGTTGAAGAAATGTCTCCTAGCACCTCAAGGCAAGTTGTTGAACAAGTCAAAAAGATTGAAAAGAGAAAGGAAAATATGTATGACTTTGTAGATATCCAAGATGATTTTGATACAAATGTACCACCACCTTCTCCCCCTCAAAAAACATTCCATGAAGATGAGGCTGCTGAAGTCCTAAATGACTTAGACAGAGCCATCATCCCGAGTATAATTCCTATAGAGGAAGTGGATGATGAAAGAATCATTGCTTCAAAGAACTTCATATTAGATGACAATTATATGAACTCTCTCGAGTTCAAATCCTTTTGGTTTAGAGAAAAGTAAAAGGATTTATCTAATGAAGATATTCAAAGGTTTGATGGGAATAGTTTCAAATGCACCCCTGAAGAAGGCAGGGAGATCATTTGAAATAGTGGCATGCTTCTTGTTCTCATCTGGGATTTTGAGAAAATATTTTTGTTAGATCAAACTATGTGGCAAAAGGACCCCAATTCTACAAAAGAGTTCATAGAACATGGGTCATGGGTAAGATTAGGCCTAAAGGATTTTTCTCTATGGTCAAAATCCCCAAGTGTTTATGGTGGACAACAAAAAATAGGGGATGTAGTAGTAAGGACACTTGAAGACACTACTACATCTAAGGCTATAGTAATCATATCTCATGTTGTCTAATTTTATCAACTAGTAATGGAGGACCTTGAGAAAAAGCATGTAGTGATAAAGGACATGCATGTGGCTCTTAATGCAAATTATAACAAGTTATTCATTGAGAATTGTGCATTAAAGGAGAAAATAAAGAAAATGACAACAGACTCTTCAAGAGGAAATAGACATGAAGAGTTAGAAAATATGAATAAAGAATTACAAATACAAGGCCAAAAATAATTATTTTGAAATCAGGAAGGCTTCAATTTTCCAGGTGTCAGGCAAAATTATTGAAAAATTGAGCGAGGTGCACACCTCATATTATCTGACTTCACAACTCCTAAATCAGCTAGATGAAATTATTTCATTTTTTAGCCTATTAGGACCTCTTGGATGCTAAAGGGGCAGGATTTAAAAGAGGTTATGCTGGCAGTAAAAAATGTAGCCTCTCCACCCCAAGTTATAGGGGTGACTTGGAAGAATTACAATTTATTGATTAAATAATTGCCTAACATTAAGGATGAAAAGAAGGTATTGGTTAAAATGATTGATTCTTTTCAAGGATTGAAAATGTGAGATATCCCCATAATTTTGACAGGTGAAGGACAAATCAAAGGCCTAAAGGAGTGGAAGCAGGGCTTCCAAGATGCCATAAATGTAGTTTTGACTTCCTTGGCTACTGATCTAGCCCAAAGTGATTCATATTATAATATCATTGATAAGATCATGGAGGTAGATTTCATATACCATATATTTTCTTTGGAGGCTACAACTTTGCCATCTCGCAAAACAAGGGAAGCAATAAATAAATTGGAGAGTTTGAGGGGTTTCTCTTAGCCATTGGACAAGATAAAAGCTCTGCATATAAAGTACTACTCCTTGGAAGAACAGTAGCTTAAGGGAGAAGACTAGTCTTATTCCTTCCATTTTGTTACTTTTAATCTTGTGTAGGTTGTACTCAATTGCCAAAGACCATTCTCTAGGTTACCTGCTACTAGATGCCAAGGTGTATTTTAGATCCTGACAAGAGCATGTGTTAAAGTACCAGTGAAGGGGTGGTTTTGTAGACCTATGGTATAAAGTTTATAGGATGACACCCTCTTAAATCCTCTACATTTAATGCATCAAAGAAGTGTGCATGCATGATGACAAGGACAAAAGGCCTTAGAGAGAGTTATAGTGCATTGTAATTATGACATGTGTCCTCTTAATTCAAGGCCAAGAAGAAGGATTCAAAATTTTTGAATAGTATGTACTAGGATAGCTTTGGAGCAATATAATGACAGTTAGTCTTTTGCAGTTTTATTGAGCATAGCAATCTATCATGAATGTATCAATTTTATTTTGAAAAATCAATAAAGAAAACATTCATTTTTCTTGTTCATATCTCTTGTATTGTGTTGTATGAGTTGTTATGTTAATGACATGTTCAACTTGTCTTCTCTAATGGAGAATGTGTATGTCTTGATAGGTTTCATTTCCAGTTAAATGAATTAAATTTGTCTTGAATACTACAACATTTATGTGAGAAGTATTGTGAGGAAGTTGTGGATGCATTTCTCAATTTGAGCATTTTAAGCAATTCTTGAATGTTTAGTTTTGGATCTTAATGTTGATACTATGATATTGTTAGACTTTAGGCCTGTTGTTTGACTCTGTATGTCCCTTGGACAGGCACTGGTCATACTTTTCTAAGTTTTAGGATCACTTTCACATTCTTATTTCACCTTTTACATTTCATTTTTCAGTTTTTCTACATCAAGGAAGAATATATTAGAGCCAAATTTCAATTCAAGCAAAGTGATATAAAATAAGGTTCAAGCCAAAATTGTTAGTAAATAATACTTTCCTTGGTATATTTTCATTGAAAGCATCTACTATACAAGGTTTGTTTATATACAATCAAAATGTTGTATAACATTGCTATAGGGATACCCACCTAGGTCTTGCAAAAGCCCGAAGAGAAGAAGATCATAGCCTTAGTGTTGAATCTTGTTTGTTGGCCAAACCCAATCCTAGACCTATTTATTAGTTAGTGGCTATTTTTCTAGGATTTAGGATCTATTTATTTTGGAACCAATAAGTAGCTCTCTCCACCTTTGTACAATCTTTTCAAAAAATGAGGTAGGACCTTATGCCTATAGAAATCCCTCTTGGCATAACATTCCTTCTTTAGCCTTTCCTTGTTTATTCTTTTAAGAGCACTTTTATCTAAATTGAAACACTCCACTATAACATCTTTAGATATGTCAACTAATACATGGTTGTCTTCCCTTTAATTGTCATGCTCTAATGATGATCATTTTTAAGCAATACTTTGATCTGCATTTGCTCCACAAATACATTGGGGACCACCAATTTCCCCAAATTGAGCTTTCATGGTTTGGAAACTAGGATAGGCTTATCATTGTTTCCATAAAAATGATAAAATATATCCCATACCTTGTCATTGGTGTGGGCATATCTACATCTAGATGCATGATCATTAAATGTAGCCTTCTTTCCCTCCTGCATAGTTGAGCCATGAAATAATTCAAGGAGGTATTGGTGGAGACTCCTTCCTTCCCTCTTCTTTCTCTGCTCCATTTCTTCAATTTTCTTCTCCACCTCTTTTGAAATTTCCTTAGAAGTTTAAGATGGAGCCAATGGGACTGAAGCTACTACAGATTGCTTAGATTGAGCTGGAGCTTGCTCCCCATCTATAGGAGTCTACTTTTCTTTCTTAGGAGCCTCGGGTGTGGCTTTCTTTGCAGGGGCTTTCCTCTTTTTAGGCTCTGAGGCCTCTCCATGTGGATTTTGTTCTTTAGTGGGTGGGTCTTTTGTAGATGAAACTTCCATGGATTCCTTTTGGGTAGAGGGATTTGTAACTACTTTCCTCCTCTTCTAAGTAGGCTTCCTGGCTTTTGGAGGAGGGTTAGGGTCATCTGAAAACTCTTCCTTAGTAGAAACCATAATTTTCTTGGTCACCCTCTTTCTTTTGGGTTTGGGAGGGTTCTCCTTGGGCAAAGCACTAGGTTCATCTTTAGAGACTACACTAGCAGTAGCAGGAGGGGTAGGGTTGGTTGCAGGTGCATTTGCAATCTTTAGTAAGGGGTGAACTATGGTGAGTGGGACAACAAGGCTGATTTCAAGGATGGAAGATCTTTTCCCTACAATTTGTTCCTTTGTAGTAGATGAGGTGGGAGTGCTTTCAAAGGAGGATTCCATTTTACTCTTTGAAACAAAGGAAAAAATACACAATTCAAACAGATAGGACCTTCCCACAACTAGGACAATTAACACATTTTTTCTCCAAAAAACCATCCAAATAACAAAACACAACTTAAAAAATGAAAATGTATGGTTTTGTAAGTAAATTACTAGTTTTAGGATGCAATTGGGTCATTCTAGATGCACTAGTTTTCTCTTTGAATCACCTTGGAATCACTATGGTTTCTCTTTTAATATTGTGTTCTTGCAAATGTCTTTAAATTTATCTTTTATGGCGCATACATTTATCACCATTAATTCATACACGCATGGAATTTTGGGTTGGTGGCTCCAAAGTTTAAATTCGATTGTGGATTGCACGGCTAAATAGTTGAGATCACCCCTTAATTGTTCTTTCATTTCTGACATGGTGCATAGTAAATTATCTTTAGCCCCCTTTGAAAATTATTAAATGTCAAAGCTTCAATGTTTCTCAATTTCTTTCATGGGGTAGTAGGGAGAACCACATTTCTTCTTCTTCATTACCCCGCATCACCTTTCTAAATTGGATTGCTCTCCCATGGGGAAAATCCTTCTCATCATCCCCATACATCTTATTGTCTCACACATATCATCTTCTTCCTTAATATAATCCATTTCACTTTTTTCTTCATATCATTCCCTATCACTACAACATAGTGGGGACAACTATCCCCTCTATCCCCCTTGCCCTAGGTCATACTTCTCGGGATTCATTTACCTTTGCGGGGTAGCATTTTTTTACCTTTCTTATGTTCCCAGTAACCCATGAGTTGCCTTGTTCAACTTGATTTACTTCATCTTTCATCTCCTTATTTTCATCATTGTGGGATGGTAGGGAGTACTTAATTCTTTAGTTATACTTCCCCCACATCGTATCCCTTATCCATATTTGGACCCTACGGGATATGGACCTTCTTTGGTTGCCTTTGCTCCTATTGTCCTGTATGGGTATTATTATTTTACTCTCACCTGTGAAGGGACCCCTACTATCAATCTTCCTATCACTAAGGGATAGCAGGGAGAACAAATTAAAACAACACCCTTTTCCCCATGTCACCTCTTTTCCTCATCCTCGATTCTCACGGGGTATGAACTTTCATTGATCACCATTGTTCCCACTAGCTCACATGGGCATCGCACCCCATTGAATATCCTATTGGTATTGGCCCCTACTACTTCCACGAGATAGCAGGGAGAACATACTTAGTTAACATTTCTCCCCCAACATCAGCTTTTGCTAACCCTTTTCAATCGTGCGGGGTAAAAATATCACTATCACCTCACTCTTCCCACTACCACGCATGGGGCTCCTATGTTTTTGATGGTATGATGAAAGAATAAGTATCTGATATATTACTAAGAGGGGGGGGTGAATCAGTAACTAGAAAAAATGATACAAATTCTCTAAACTCAAACTCAAACATGCAAAGTAATCTTATCAATCAAATACCACTGTCAATATCAATACTCACAAGAATACCGATTGACTGTTACAACAACTTAATAATAAACAACATTTAACTTGTTAACATCAAAATGGTTTATCATATGTCAATAATTCACTTCTCAATGCATCTGGTTATCATGCCTTATCATAAATAGTTCATCAAGTCAATCATAAGATCATAACCACAAACAAATTCACCACATGACACAAGTATTTATATGTGGAAATCCCAAATAGGTAAAAACCATGGTGAGATGAGACTCACAAGATAATATCTGAACTCTTCTGAAGTTCGCCCTGTTAGGAGCCAAGCCTATTAAAGCATTTACAAAATTCCTGTTAGGAATCACCTGGTTAAGGGATTGACTACAAATGCCTTGTTAGAAGCAAATACCCTATAAGGAGTAACCTCAGTAGAGCATTTGAAAATCCAATCTAATGGATCACCTTGTTAGAGGATTTAATAAGTAACCAAGCTTGCTAGAGCTTACCCGATTAGGGGATTTCAATTATGCTGTAATTGTTAGAAAACAACAGGAGTTTCTTGATATGTCTGAACAGAATGACATTTTCTTGATCAGATCTAATTAAGCTTCTATCTGCCTTTACTCAAACTGCAGACACATTGTCTGGCTTGGCAATCACACACTCAACTGATATTTGCCAACTCTTTCCAACACTAAATAAAACAACTTCATCAACCTTAAATACAAATCAATTTGGTTGGTAACACAACAAAAATCTAATCCTCTCATCGAGATTACAAACAAGTCGCTACAAGAATGACCATTAGGTTTTAAAGCAATCTCTACACATCAATCAAGAAAACCTCAACCGCTCCTTGATTACCGCTTCATTGAGCTTAGTAACTCATCACACATTTTGAATTAGATGCAATACATTTTGTTTATTCTCTAGACAAACAAACATGCCAAAAAATTTTGAACTTGTCTTCATATAATGACCTTACGTGTCACCATCATTACCACTCAACATCAGATCATAAATCAACATGACTAGTTCAACAACCTTAATCGGTTAAGGTTTAATAAAAACAACTGGTAGGTTTTACTAGTTACATAACATAGAAAGGGTTTAACCTTTTACTCTGATTACCGGTTCAACTCATAAACTTATATACCGATTTACAATAACTTTCACAAAGCTCTTTCTACTGGTTACAAGACAATATCAACAATAACAACCATATCAACAACATCATTAATATCATTACCGGTTCATTTGACGTCAATGACAACATAACATATCATTAATGCAATCTTCATGCAAATGCCAATAGTTTTCTCTCCTCACTCCCAATAGAAATAGTTGATAGTCTCGTGGGATGGTGGGGACCACCCAATCTACTTCAATACTTAGCCCACAACACTTACCCTTTTCTTCTTGAACCCGCGCAGGGTAAGGATGACTTCACATTTTCTTGGAGCCATGCGAGGTAGCAAGGACACTTGTTCCTTGCTTATATTCCTATCTCTCAATGTCAAAAAACACAATCCATGAAATCAATGGGGCAAGGAATTCAACATAAATCCTCAATTCTTGTTGTCCCGTAGGTTGACCTAGTCATCTTTTCAACTGCATTTAAATGACACCATGCACAGTAAGTGTTACCAGTTATGCCAACTAATCTCTTAGCCTGCATGGGTAACTTTTTAAGTATAAAGGTCACGTGGGGGTAGGATATCCATTATTAATAACACTTCCCTCTATCTCATGCGACATGAAATTGTGGCAAGTGTCCAGTGTAGGGTAAGGTTCCTCAACATCCGAACATTGATCCCACTATCCCGCGTGGCCAGAAATATTTGAGCTGACACTTAAGTGAACTTTTTGTGCACATGAAGACTTAAAGAAAGGGTAGAAGGGGTCGTGGCCTAGGGATATACTAGGACATTTTGAACTTTGAGACCTAGGGATCAGGGGAAGAATATGAATCTTAAAGACAGATTTATTGAGATGACTGGCCCAATAAAGAAGCCTAATATGTGGGGCCGGTTATCTTACGATCAAGAACCCTTCAGGTGACAACTTAAAATTTTTGACACCGGCTACTATGAGTCAACTGCAAAATATAACAAAGCCTGAGGAATGCGGAGGTAACATTAGCAAAAAAATTAATACCCTTCAAAATCCCAAAACCCTAGTCATTAGAGCACACACATAGTCTCCCTAAGAGTGAATTTTTTACACCCCTAACACTAACTATGGCAAGGAGAAAATTTTATCAAACATTGGAATAACCATTTTATTTGTTCATTTTCTACTTTCAAGTACATGGGATAGTTAGTTATCATTGTGATCAGAACTGCATAAGGATGAAGGCTACATCCTAGGAGGTTTAAAGTTCATTGAATCACATAATGGTCTGAGAATACATCTATTGTAGCATCACAAAATCCTTTAGGTATCATTAAGACTACTATAACGGATACCCAACTTCATTTAACATAGCCTAAAGTGAAGAGAGTGTGACTAGTTTCTTATCCCTAATCATTACTCTATCATTTGGTCCACTGGTCCAAGGCCTTGAAGATTGAGATTGGCCTCTCATAGAGGGATTTTAGGGTAATTAATTGGAAGCACCCATACTTTCCACAATTTTGCATAACCTCATATTATAGCATTTATAATTCTTACTTCTTAAGCAATATCCAACAAAGTATCCTTCATTGGATCTAGCATCAAATTTTCTAAGATTATCATAATCGTGCTTTATGTAACACTTAATTCCAAACACCCTAAAATGATTAACTAAATTTTTCCTTCCTATTCATAACCCATAAGGAGTTTTGGAGTTATTTGGTCTCAGCTGCACTCTGTCAAGAATGTAAATTGTTGTATGAACAACATCCTTTGAAAATCTATCAGTTAATTTTGACTCATTCAACAGGGTTCTTGCCATTTTTTGCACTATCCTATTTTTCCTTTGAACAACACAAATATTTTGTGGTGTTCTAGCTATAGAAAATTGTCTTTTTATACTATTTTTTCATAGTAATCTTCAAATTCATCTGATGTGAATTCTCCTCCTCTATTAGACCTTAAAACATTTCAATTGTAGGTTCATCTTATTTTCAATCATTGGCCTAAAGGTTCTGAATTTCTCAAATTACTTTGATTTTTCTTTCAAGAAGCACACCCAAGTCATTCTAGTGAAGTTATCTATGAACAACATTAAATATCTTTCACCATTATAGCCTTTTGATCTCATGGGTCCATATAAATCAATATATATCAGCTCAATTGTTCTTGTAGTTGAATGCTCCTTATTCTTGAAGCTCACTTTTGTTTGTTTACCAATTTGACAGTGTTTTCATATTGTGTTTGATGGCTTTGTGATAGTAGGTATACCTCTTATAGCCTTATTTCAACTTATTTTGATAAGACTGTCAAAATTCATATGTCTCAACCTTTTATGCCATAGATAGCTTTCATCCTTTTGACTCATGAGACATTTGGATCCATTCCTTTCCTTGAGCTTTTTAAGTATGTACAAATTTCCATCTATTCTATATGCATCAACAATTACTCTTCCATGTTTCTTTATATCGCATCCTTTCTTGTGGAATACCATATTGTATCCATTATCACACATTTGATTAGCACTTATCAAATTGTGTCTTATCCCTTCAACATAGAAGACATTTTGTGTTGTTGTCCTTCCATTATCAAAATTGATTGAACCTTTTCCAAATATGGTAGCAATGTCATTTGATCCAAATCTTACTTTTCCTTTGAAAGTCTCTTTTAATGAGAGAAATTTACTCTTGTCACCAGTCATATGATTAGAACATCCATTGTCAGGATACCAAGTACCATTCTCATCTTGTGCATGAAACGCTGCCTAGAGAAGAAGAGACTTCTCTACATTTTGCTCTTCCTTCTTCACCTTCCATTCTCTTTTATTTTATTTCTTCTGATCTATTTCAGATTTAGTCTTATTTTCTTCTTGAGTATTCATTTTCTTATCTTGTTTGGAAGGCCTAATACCACTTCTACAAAAAAAAATTATATGACCAACATTGTTACATTTATAACACATTGTACTAAAATCAACAAGAGGTGCAAATGGATTTTGTCTACAATCTACTGCCTTATGACCAAACTTTTATTACAAGAGAAACAATAGCCAGGAAAAGAGTGTTTGAACTTGAATGCTTGTTGTTGCCTAGCAGGAGGTGATCTTGGGGATCTTCTCTTCTTACTAATAATGTTAATGAATCCCTCTATTTCTTTGTTTTCAAATTTCTTATCAGCTATCACATTCTCCTTTTCTACAATTGATTGGGTCTTCTCTTCATCTTTCCTTTTCTCTCTAGACTTTATGAAGACATCACAAATTTTGTCTTTGCATTTCTTCTTATCTATCATAGTGTTGTTAGAACATCATCCCTTCTCATAGCCTTGTCCAGACAAGATATTAGATTTTTTTTGTTTACTCAACACGTTATCAAAGGCTTTAGTGCTTTTATCATACTTCCTTAGACAAACCATCCTAGCCTCAAGAAGCTCACATTCCTTTTCTTTGGCATGCAATTTTTCTGTCAAAGAATCCTCTATCTTCTTCAATCCTTCAATTTTAGTTTTGAGGTTGATGATTAGTGCTTCAAATTCCTTAATCTTCTTTTTGTACTTTTGATCCTTCACTCTTACTTGGTCTAGTCCATTCAAGGCAGAAATTAGCTCTCCTTCCAAGTCGACCTCAACTTCTTCTTCTTCATCAGATCTATTTGATACATTATCATTCTTCTCAACCTCAGTAATTGCCATGAATAAATGTTCCTCATTTATAGGTTAAGTGACAACTTCAACATCACTTTCACCGTATGAGGCACCACTATCATATTTGCGATATAGACTCTTCTAGTTGTTTCCTCTCTTGTTCTTAGGAAATTTTAATTGATTTTCATTTTCTTTTTTTTTCTACATTCAGATGTATAATGTCCTAATTTACCACATTCAAAACATTTGAATGGTAGTTTTCCTTTGTACTTACCTAATCATCTTCTTAATCTCCTTAAAAAGTTGTCCTCTTCATGATCAATTTCAGACTCTTCCACCTCAACAACCTTGAATGAAGACTCTCTCTTTGACGTATCACCTTTTCCTATTCTCATTTTATATGCATAAAGAGATCCAAATAGTTCATCCATAGAAATTTTATATATGCCCTTAGTTTCTTCAATAGCAAATACGATTGATACTTGGAGGGTAGAGATTTTAAGACCCTCTTCATGATCACAACATCCTTAACCTCTTCATCGAGTCCTGTAATAGCATTGACAACTTCATCAACTCTAAGAAAATATTCCAATTTGTTCTTCTTCCTTCATCTTCAATCCCTTAGACTGAGCTCTATAAGTCTGCAACTTTGGTTGCTTAACTGTATCATCACCTTCATAAATACTGTGAAGTTTATCCCAAATCTCCTTTAAAATTTTACAGTGCATTGCCTTGACAAATTCTAAGTTCTATATTCCACACAATATGACATTCATTGCTTTTTAAATTATTTGCATCTTCCTTCCTCTCTTTTGGATTAGATGGAGAATTGGTAGGAGGTGTATACCCAATCACAACTAACTACCAAATATCAAATACAAGAGAAGAAATGTAGGATTTCATTCTGAACTTCTAGAAACCATAGTCTATGATGAATAATGATGAACAATAGATACCCTAACTAGTACTGAGGGGGAGGGGGGGTGAATTAGTACAAACAAAAACTTTCTCGACAATTTATCAAGTTAAAGCAATACCAACCGGTTGTCTTCATTACTGAACTTAACCATAGCAATAACGGTTAAACACAGTAAGACTTCAGACAACATAAACTGATAAGGCTAAACACTTCAAATACATTCAATACTTGATAACAACTTCACCAATAAACATATGCATGTGGTGTAACAATAATACCATAACCTAATAACTTTGCATGCATAATCACTCAAACAAAGAACCCTTAATCATCACATGAAAAATTCACAACACATGACACACATATTTTTCACATGGAAACCCAAATGGGAAAAACCATGGTGGGGATGAATACACACAAGATTTTTTTTGAACTCTTTTGAAGCTCACTCTGTTAGGAGCCTAGTCCAGTTAAAGACTTTACAATAAGGTTCTGCTAGGAACCGATCTTGTTAAAGATCACCTGGTTAAGGGATGGCTATATACCCTATTAAAGGTTGAAACCCTGTTAAAGGTTACCTTGCTAGAAGATTTAAAGAACTCAATAAACTTGAGTCACCTAGTTACAGGATTTACAGTAAGCCTATTAAAGCTACCCGGTAAAGGGATTTTCCAATTGTTGAAATGGTTAGAAGACAATAGGTAAAAACTCTGTTCTAATAACAACACTACATGCCAAGGCAGATCCTTTTTAGTTCCTCTACTTTTGCAATCACACTCTGTAGTTTTCTCTTACTGGTTTGGCAAGTATCTCATCACTCGGATACACACACAACATTTTCCAACAACTTACATAACAAACATCATCGACCTTATAGACAACAATTAGGTCATTTGCATAAACCCTAAACCCTAAGCATCTTAGGTTTGCAATACAGGCGGTCCAATCCTGACCATCGAAACACTTTGCATAGAGCAATACAATCTAAAATAGATCAAAAGACAATTTGCATCATTCATTCTTCACCGCACATGGGAATCAGTAACTCATCACACTTTCTTCTCATACTGCCAAGAATGTTCATTCCTGTGGTACACTTTTAATGCAGTCGATCTTCTCATGCAAGATCCTCAAGGAAATCCTTCACGTGCACAAGGCTGACATGGCACCTCAATCTCATCATAATCTCTTAGGTAACTCATCATAGAATGTCATTAGTTGCATCACACAAGCTGGATTTCCAAACTGGAAACCCTAGAGCTGAGACTACCAACCGGTGGTCACACATAGTGAAACCCCGACATCGGTTCACTACATTTCTTCATACCGGTTCACCAACTTCTTTCAATCTACATATCGGTTTACTTACACTTATTGACATCAATGACAACATACATTATCATTATATCAACATGTCGGTTCATCATATGCCAACAATATTCCCCTTTGGCATTGATGGCAATACTCAGTGTAGCATTGCAACTGTAGACATCATAGACCAATGTATCTGCACTAACAAATATCTTCTCCCCCTTTGATAACAATGCCAAAGTGGAGGCACAAGCTTCCATTCTCTACTATGCTGCTCCCCCTATGGAGTAGCATCCTTCAACACATCAATCCAGAAAGATTTGACACTGTAGTACTTGACTGATGTGGAACACACAACTTTAGTTCACTTCATGAAGGGGCAGAACCCCTAATTCACCTCTCAAATAGGTAATTGTAGTCTTCGATAAGGGCTTAGTGAATATATCTGCTAGTTGCTCCTTACTGAAAACATGTTGTAGTACAACCTCCTTATTCTAAACTTTCTCTCTCAAGAAGTGATACTTAAGCGCAATGTGCTTAGTTCTAGCATGCAATACTAGATTCTTGAAAATATTTATTGCACTTGTGTTGTCACAAAATATATTCACCGGTTCAGATATAGGTACTTTGAAACCTTCCAATACATGTTTCATCCAGATTGCTTGAGTGCAGTTCATAAATGCTGCCACATATTTTGCTTCAGCTATAAACTAAGTACAACTCTGCTTCTTACTTGTCCATGAGACTAGTCTTCCACCAAGAAAGAATGCTCCATCGGTTGTGCTCTTCCAGTCATCCATATTACCTACCCAATTGACATCAATATATACTTTGAGGTTATAGTCACCATTATATGGATACCACAATCCATAGTCAATTGTTCCTTTTAGATATCTAAAAATCCTCTTGATAGCTACCAAGTGGGATTCTCTTGGACTTTTCTAAAAATGAGCTACTATGCCCACTGCATGAGCAATATCCTATCTGTTGTGCACCACATAGTGCAACTTACTAATCATTGACTGGTACTCCTTCTCATTGACCAATGCTGAATCATCTTCCTTAGTCAGTTTACAACCGGTCACCATCGGTGCACCAACCAGTTTGCTCTCCTCCATGCCAAAGATCTTCAATACCTCTTTGACATACTTGGACTTGGTAATAAAGATACCCTCTTTCATTTGTTGAATCTATAAACCAACGAAGAATTTTATCTCTCCAATCAAAGACATCTCAAACTCTTTCTTTATTTCATCTGCAAAAGAATGACTCATTTTATCATCTCACTAGATATTATGTCATCTACAAATACTTCATAGATCAGAATCTGATACCTTCAGATTTTAAGTAGATGTTGCTATCCTCACTTGTTCTCTAAAATCCAATCTTCACAAGATGAGAGTGTAATCTTTCATACCATGCCCTAGGTGCTTGTTTCAATCCATATAGGGCTTTGTGTAATCTACACACTATGCTACTATCTTCTGATAAGGCAAACCCTTCCGGTTGCTCAATATACATTTCCTCTTCTATGATTCCATTCAAAAACGTAGACTTCACATCCATCTAATAAACCTTAAATCCCTTAAATGTTGCAAATGCAAGTAGCATTTATACACCTTCTAGTCTAGCCATAGGAGAAAAGGATTCTCCATAGTCTTCTCCCTCCTCCTGAGCATATCATTTGCATACAAGTCTTGCCTTGTTCCTTACAACTGTGCCTTCTTCATTTAGCTCATTCCTGAAAACCCATTTGGTACCTATGACATTTTTGTGTTCTAGTCTGGATACCAGAGACCATGTTACATTCTTTTCTATCTGGTCTAGCTCCTCTTTCATTGTTTTAATCTAGTCTTCATCTATAAGTTCTTCTCTGGAAGTCTTCGACTCTAATTCAGAAATCATGCAAGAGTTTTCCATCACTTTTCTTCTTGTGAGTATCCCTTCATCTTTATCTCCTATGATTTTCTTCAGGTCATGATATAGTTTCACATACCTAGGAATGACTCTAGCTTGATCTGTTGGCTTTTCTTCTTCTTCTTCACTTACCTCTTCTTCTTCTCTTGCTCCAGCTTCTACCAGTACAGGAACACTGAGATCATTAATTATTTCTTTCTTAATCAGTTCCTAGAAGGCTATTACCAGTTCATCTTCCACTTCTTCTCTATAGGTTTCCTTAGGTTCCTCAGGGGATTCATTAACCCTGACATTGATACTCTCAACAATTTTTTGTGTTTTATTGTTGTAGCACTTGAGAGCTTTTCTCTTAGTGGAATATCCTAGAAATATTCCTTCGTCACTTTTAGCATCAAATTTTCTCAAATGCTCACCTCTCTTGATATAACACTTACTACCAAACACTTTAAAGTAACTCATAGTGGGATTTTTCCTAGTCCAATACTCATAAGGAATTTTAACTCTACCTTTCTTGATGAGTACCCAATTCATAGTACAAACTGCAATGCTCACCTCTTCTCTCAAAAAAGTGTGAGCAACCTTTCCTTGGATCAACATTGTTTTAGCTGCTTCAACTACAGTCCTATTATTCCTTTCTGCTATGCCATTTTGTTGTGGTATCCTTGGGGAAGACAACTACCTCTTGATACCGCTATCTTCACAGTACTTGTTGAATTCATCAGAAGTGAATTCACCTCCTTGATTAGTTCTTAAGCATTTTATCTTTTGACCACTTTCGTTCTCTACTAATTCTCTAAAGGCTTTGAACTTTCCAAATGCCTCATACTTGTCTTTCAAGAATGTGACCCACATCATTCTTGAGTAGTCATCTATAATAATCATGAAATACCTATCTCCCTGAATACTTCTAGTTTTCATAGGACCACACAAATCAGTATGCACAAGGTCAAGTAAGTTTTCTGACCTTTGAAAGTTGAGGAAGACATCTTCCCAAGTTGACATTCTCTACACAAGGAATTCACCGGTTTGTTTAGCAAAGGCAATCCTCTTATTGCCTTGATCTTACTAGCCTTTACAATATTATCAAAGTTCATATGACAAAGTCTCATATGCCATATCCAACTATCATCAAACTTAGCCATTAGACATCGACTTATCTTGGCATTCAACTGAAATAAGTTACCTCTGGTTTTCTTACTGGTGGCAATAAGTTTAGCGCACTTTCCAATTATACTGCAGACTCCACCTTTAAACTCTAGAATGAGTCCTTTATCATTTAGCTGAGCAACACTCAATAGGTTATGTTTAAGACCTTCTACCCAATAGACATCATCTACAGTGCTCTTTCCATTCAGTGAGATGGATCCTTTACCTTTCACCAAACATGGTGCATTGTTGCCAAATATGACAACACCTCCATCATATTCTTCTAGAGACAAAAAATTTATCCTATCACCAGTCATGTGGTGAGAACAACCACTATTAATTATCCACTCATTAGAGTTGTCAATGCGAGAGACAAGTGCTTTCTTGTCAAACACTTCTTCCTTCATAGCTACAAATACTATGTCTTCATTTTCTTCATCTTTAGATTCTTCATCAGTAACACCTTCATCCACTGCAACAAGACACTTTCTTCTATTTCCTCCTTTATACTTTCTAAACCTCTCTGATTTATCCTTATTGTCATTATTAGGATAGTTGACAGCTATATGTCCTATCTTATTGCAGAAAAAATATTTCAAAGGAAGCTTACCTCTGTATTTTCCAGTACCTTTTGGAAGTCTCTTGGCAAGAAGAGCTTCAAACTCCATCAAAATTTCTTCATCATCCATACCTCTACTTTGCATGGATTCATAATTGGTACTTGCTTCTTTTCCTTTTTTGGTTGGTGCTGCAGATGCTCTAAAAGATGACTCAGTCTTCTGAACACTGCCATCATAGCTATTCAACTCATATGCAGTTAACTTCACAATGATAGTGTCTAGGGATACCTTGGTTTTATCAATAGACCTTAGTTCTTGGATAGCAGCAACTCTAATTGCATAGACTAGTAACAATGATCTCAAGAATTTACTAACAACGATGGCATCATCAATCATTCCACCAGTGCTCTTGATATCTCCAACAACAGTCTTGTTTCTTATGTCATATTGTTGAATGGTCTCACCTTCAACCATCCTCATGTCTTCAAATTTTCCTCTAAGTCTCTCTTCCTTAGTTTTCTTTACATGTTCATCACTTCCATAAATAGTTTCTAATGTGTCCCATACATCTTTAGGAGTGTCCTTATCTTGTACATCAATGAAATTGATATCAAACAAATTGCTAATAAGAGCTTCCAAGCTTCCATGACTTGCCCATTTTCTTGAATCTCTCTCTTCTGATCATCGGTCAGAGTGCTAGTGGGAATCACATAAGCATTCTCAACATAGCTCCAATGTTGAGCACCCAAACTCTTGATATAGATCTTCATTCCATCCTTCCATATTTTGAAGTTATCTTTATTGAACTTAGGACCTTCCCTCTTCATCATTAAGGCAGGATCTTTTACCTCAAGCGGTTAAGCTTATATCACCAAGGACCTGGAGGTGCTCTGATACCAATTGATGAATAATGATGAAAAACATATACCCTAACTGATACTAAGAGGGGGGGGTGAATCATTATAGACAAAAACTTTCTCAACATTTTATCAAGTTAAAGCAATACCAACCAGTTGTCTTCATTACTGAACTTAACCATAGCAATACCGGTTAAACACAGTAAGACTTCAGACAACATAAACTAATAAGTCTGAACACTTCAAATACATTCAATACATGATAACAACTTCACCAATAAACATATGCATGTGTTGTAATAGTAATACCATAACTTAATAACTCTACATGCATAATCACTCAAACAAAGAACCCTTAATCATCACATGAAAAATGCACAACACATGACACATAATTTTTTCACATGGAAATTCAAATGGGAAAAACCATGGTGGGTATGAATACCCACAAGCTTGTTTTTGAACTCTTTTGAAGCTCGCTCTATTAGGATCCTAGTTCGATTAAAGACTTTACAATAAGGTTCTGCTAGGAACCGATCCTATTAAAGAACACCCAGTTAAGGGATGGCTATATACCCTGTTGAAGGTTGAAACCCTGTTAAAGGTTACCTTGCTAGAGGATTTAAATAACTCAATAAACTTGAGTCACTTGGTTAAAGCATTTACAGTAATCATTTTAAAGCTACCCAGTAAAGGGATTTTCCAATTGTTGAAATGGTTAGAAGACAACAAGTAAAAACTCTGATATGATAACATCACTACATGCCAAGGCAGATCCTTTTCAGTTCCTCTAATTCTGTAATCACACTCTGTAGTTTTCTCTTACTGGTCTGGCAAGTATCTCATCACTAGGATACACACACAACATTTTCCAACAACTTACAGTAACAAACATCATTTACCTTATAGACAACAATTAGGTCGGTAGCATAAACCCTAAACCTTAAGCATCTTAGGTTTGCAATACAGGCGGTCCAATCCTGACTGTCCAAACACTTTGCATAGAGAAATACAATCTCAAACAGATCACAAGACAATTTGCATCATTCATTTTTCACCACACATGGGAATCAGTAACTCATCACACTTTCTTCTCATATTGCCAAGAACAATGCACATTCCTGAGGTAGACTTTTAATTCAATCGATCTTCTCATGCAAGATCCTCAAGGAAATCCTTCACTTCCACAAGGCTGATGTGGCACCTGTTAGGTGACAACTAAGAGGGCGGGGGGGGTGAATCAGTTGTCTAATACATTCAAATCAAAAACCATTAAACCAATTTAATGCTTAATACCGGTAAACTAGTTAAGTATGCTGGTAGATAGTGTTAATAGTAAATTTTTATATCGGTAAAGATTAATGCATGAAACACAAACATAAAGTCATCCACAACACATAACACCAATATTTGTACATGCAAACCCTGTAAGGGGAAAAACCATGGTGGGAAACCTTACCCATAATTAGATGATACTACTGCAGATAGTAAGTGTACATAAATGGGGTCTGCACATGCAGAAAGGCCAACAGCCTAGAGCTCACTGCTCAATCACACAATGGGAGTCACACTAACTACAGTTGGATGGTTAAATCCAATAAGAATGTACTGCACAAAATAGCATCTTCATATGCTGGATTCAGTACCGATGTAATGCTAATATGCTTCTACAAAAACCTAGCTTCACCTTCAAATGATGTCTTTGTGCATACCTCTGCTTAATCTTGCATATACCTTCTCACAATCCTTTTTCCACATTCGACATTCGATCAGATCTTACATTTATACCATAACCTAAGACCAATTTTAGTAGGTCAACTCTACAAGATATTACAATAAAATAATTTATAAACAATATAATATTTGATGCAATAACCGATTAAACATGTCAGATTAATGCATTTACAACAACAATAAATAATCTCTATAGCATGCCATGCTGATCTGGAAAAGATAAACTGCTGGTGTAACCCTAGGTAACCCTGGACCTATTTGCCGGTAACAACAAATATGTAAATATGGATATACCAATGATTAATTCTTCAAAACAAAGTGTCCACACAATGTCTTCAACATTACCAAGTGTCTTCCATATCATACCAAGTGCCGGTGATCATTATATCCTGCCAGTGAACATTATACCAGTAACTGTGCAATAGTTACTTGCTTGCCTGTGAATGTTGCTGGATCTCCAAAGTGCTAGTGATTTAGTAGGTGTTGACATCAATGGCAAAACCATACCAAAATACCAACAATCTCCCCCTTTGGCATTGATGGCAACACAAGATGGAAAAACCATCAAAGTGCCAAAACAGAAATGCCAAATACCAAAAATCAACAATCCTCCTAAACAACAATTTCTCCCTCTGGGAGCAACATGTGTTTATCCAAGGATAAAAGATAATGTGTTTTTCCATAGATATCTCTCCCCCTTTGACATCAAATGCCAAAGTTACAAAAATCATTACAAAAATCAAGTTCATATACAAAATACCAATCAATTCAATATACCAACTACTCCCCCTGAGAAGTAGCTTCCTCATCAAAGACCAGAGTAGAAGATTTGTCTTTTAATTCTGCTAGTTGATGACAATCATCAACAGTCTAAGTCTCTACCAATGGTGGTATGACTCCAAGATGATCTCTGAGATATTCAAAAGTCTCCTTAAGCAAAGGTTTTGTGAAAATATCTGCAAGTTGTTCTTTAGTATTCACATAAACCAGTTTTATCTCTTTTTCTTCAACTTTTTCCCTTAGAAAATTCAGTTTGATAGAAACATGTTTTGTTTTAGAGTGTAATACCAGATTCTTAGATATATCGATTGCTGCACAATGTTATCACAATATATAGTAATAGGTTCCTTGCATTTTACCTTTGTCTTTCAACATTTTCTTAAGCCATAGTACCTGTGTATAGTTAGTTGCTGCAGCAACATATTCTGATTCTGTTGTTGATACAAATGTACAACTCTGTTTCTTACTCAACCAAGAAACTAATCTCTTTCCAAGAAAGAATGCTCTGTCGGTGGTGCTTTTCCTATCATCCACATCTCCTGCCCAATTTGCATCTGTGTATGCACATAGATCAAAATTTTCATCTCTAGGATACCATAATCCAAGATTTGTAGTGCCTTGTAAGTACCGAAAAATCCTTTTTACTGTTGATTCATGATTTTCATTAGGATTACTTTGAAATATTGAAACAATACATACTACATTCATAATATCAGGCTTGGTTTGTGTCAAATAGAGTAAACCTCCTATCATAGATTTGTATCTAGTTGGATTAACATGTGTAGATTCATCGCTTTGAGATAATTTGTCATTTGTAGTCATAGGTGTGCTTACCGGTTTAGAGTTCTCCATCCCAAATTTATTTAGTAACTCTTTCAGGTACTTGGATTGACTCAAAAATATACCTTTGCCAGTTTGTGAAATCTGCAATCCTAAAAAGAATTTTATTTCTCCAATCATAGACATTTGAAATTCTTGTTGCATTTTAATAGAAAATTCCTTACATAATCAATCTTCTCCTCCAAAGATTATATCATCAATGAATACTTCTATAATCAAGATGTCATCATTAGTTATTTTTTAATATAAATTGTTGTCTACATTTCCTTTAGTAAAACCAATCTTTAAAAGATACTTATCCAACCTTGCATACCAAGCTCTTGGGGCTTGTTTTAATCCATACAGAGCTTTTCTTAATCTGCAAACCATATCATTGTCATCTGTTAAAGAAAATCCATCAGGTTGTTCAATATAGACTTCCTCTTCAATATCTCCATTCAAGAATGCACATTTGATATCCATTTGATAAACTTTGTAGTTCTTGTGAGCTGCAAAGGCCAAGAATAATCTCACTGCCTCAATTCTAGCTACTGGTGCAAAGGTTTCATTGTAATCAACTCCTTCTTTCTGAGAATATCCCTTACACACTAATCTTGCTTATTTCTGACAACCTTACCATCTTCATTAAGTTTGTTTCTAAATACCCATTTGGTTCCAATTACATTTTTATCTTTTGGTCGGGGAACTAATGTCCAACTATTATTTTACTCAATTTGTCCTAATTCTTCTTCCATAGCTTTAATCCAAAATATATCTTCACATGCCTCATTAAAAGATGATGGTTCAATTTGAGAAATAAGACATACCTCTTCATTTGCCAATCTTCGTCTTGTCATAACTCCTTTAAATTTGTTTCCAATTATCTAATCTTTAGAATGATTCAATCTTACATATCGGGGTGTCTTAGTTTGTTGTTGTTCTTCAATTACTATGGAATCCTCTGATGGTACCGAGGTAACTGGATCTTCATTCTGTACTGGTGGATTTAGTGTAGGTTTATTTGTCACAACTTCTGTTGCCGGTTCAAAGTCTATATACCTTGAAGTTCCTCTGAATTGTTCATCAATCTTTACATTTGTACTCTCAACAATTTTCTGCAATCTCTTATTAAAACATCTATATGCCTTGCTGTTAGATGAATAACCAAGAAATATCCCTTCATCACTTCTAGGATCAAATTTGCCAATATACTCATCTCTTCTAATATAACATTTACATCCAAAAATTCTGAAATACTTAAGAGTAGGAGTATTACCAAACCAAAGTTCATGAGGGGTCTTACCGGTTTCACCTTTGATGTGAAATTTGTTGAATGTATAGATGGTTGTGCTGACTACTTCTCTCCAATACACGTGGTAAATTTGCTTCAGATAACATAATTCTTGCTACATCTAAGATATTTATGTTTTTCCTTCCAACAACTTCATTTTGTTGTGGTGTCTGAGGTGCTGATAGCTGTCTTCTGATTCCATTCACTTCATAGGATGTATTAAAGTCCTGAGATGTGAATTCTCCTCCTTGATCTAATCTTAAACATTTGATTTTCTTACTGGTTTCATTTTCAACCATTGCTTTGAACAGTTTGAACTTTCCAAGTGCTTCTGATTTTTCTTTGAGAAAAGTAACCCAACACATTCTAGAATAATCATCAATAATTAGCATGAAATATCTATCACCTTGTAAGCTTTTAGTTCTAGCTGGACCACATAAATTAGTGTGAATCAAATCAAGAGCATTATTGGATTTTTCTGGAATACTTTTGAAACTATCTCTAACTTATTTTCCAAATTGACATTCCTTACATATTGTATTCTGAGGTTTCACAAATTTGGGTAGATCTCTAACTGCCTTAGAAGTACTGATCTTTACCATACAATCAAAGTTTACATGACATAGTCTCTTATATCATAACCAACTTTCATCTATATGTGCAATCAAGCATGCCTTTTCACTGTTATTCAAATGAAAGATATTACCTCTAGTCTAACTACAGGTTGCAATCTCTAAACCAGCTCTATTCATGATTTTGCATTTTCCATTCTTAAATTGTAACAGAAATCCCTTCTCAACCAATTGACCAACACTTAAAAGATTATGCTTTAATCCTTCAACATAGTAGATATTGTTAGTGTTATGCTTACCATCAAGAGATATTATACCCTTACCTTTGATTGAACGGGCTTTGTCATCTCCAAATCTTACTAAACCTCCATTGTATTCTTGAAAGTCCAACAATTTACCTTTGTCTCCTGTCATATGATGTGAGCTTCCTAAGTCAATGATCCATTCATCCTTTACTTCAACTTTAGCTGCTAGGGCTTGTTCTACCGGTTGAGTAGTAGGTACCAGCTGATCTTCTATTATAGAAACAAAAACCCATCCATTGTCTATTGGATCCTCATCAAAATCACCAGTCACACCTTCATCAGCAATGTAACAAGATTTGTCTTTGTTCTTCTTAAATCTGCATCTCTGATATTCAGGATTAGGCTTGTATGTTCTTCTAGCTTCTTCTCTTAGTCTAGCATGTCTATTAGGGTATCTAGAAGCCATATGACCAATCTTATTGCAGTTAAAACATTTAAAGGGTGCTTTACCTTCATACTTGCTTCCAACTGGACCTTTTGGCATTTTCCTTGTAAATAGTGCTTAAAGTTCTTCAAGCTCTTCATTCTCCTTCCTAGTTTCTTCAAGTTCTCTTGCATAAAAGGATTTCTAATCTAATTTGTCAAATGATGGAGTAGATGATGTTGATTCTTTAAAGGCCAAATCTGTCTTTATAGTAGCGATAGGACCAAATTCCTCAATTTCAAAAGTTGAAAGTTTTCCAATCAATGTATCCCTAGTTACTGATGCATTAGGCATTGTTCTCAACTCATTTATAGAAGTAACCTTCATTTTATATGCCGGTGGCAATCCTCTTAAGATTTTTGAAACAATTTCATCCTCACTCAAGGTTCCTCCACAACATTTAATACCCAAAACAATTTCATTTACTCTTTCCATAAAAGTAGAAATCCTTTCATCTTCTTCCATTTTCAGATGTTCATACCTGACTCGGAAGCTTTCAAGTTTTGCAATCTTGACTGTGGAATCTCCTTCATTCAGTGTTTCCAAATGATCCCAAATAGCTTTAGTAGTAGACCTATCTGATAGTCCCATGATTTTTTGATCTGATAAAGTGCTTAAAAGTGCTTCTCTTGCTTTGCAATCATTCTCCTCATCTTTAGCTAAGGTAGTTGGAGCAGTCTGACCAGCTATAGCAGTAGTATAACCATTCTTTGTAACTTCCCAGATGTCCTTAACAATGCAATTCAGATGTGTCTGGTTCCATCAAGTTTAGGACTGTCCTTCCTGAAATAATTAGTAGTCATTGGATCTCCTCAAGTTGTTAAACTTCTGCAAAAAGAGGACTAGGCTCTGATACCAATTGTTAGGTCCCAGAGACAACTGCGAGGGGGGGGATGAATCAGTTGTCTAATAAATTCAAATCAAAATCCATTAAACCAATTTAATGCTTAATATCGATAAAGTAGTTAAGTATGGTGGTAGACAGTGTTAACAGTAAATTGTTATACCGGTAAAGATTAATACATGAAACACAAACATAAAGTCATCCACAACACATAACACCAATATTTGTACGTGGAAACCCTGTAAGGGGAAAAACCATGGTGGGAAACCTTACCCACAATCAGATGATACTACTGCAGATAATAAGTGTACATAAATGGGGTCTGCACATGCAGAAAGGCCAACAACCTAAAGCTCACTGCTCAATCATACAATGGGAGTCACAGTGACTATCGTTGGATGGTTAAATCCAATAAGAATGTACAACATAAAATAACATCTTCATATGCTGGATTCAGTACCAGTATAATGCTGATGTGCTTCTACAAAAACCTAGCTTCACCTTCAAATGATGTCTTCGTGTATACCTCTTCTTAATCTCGCATATACCTTCTCACAATCCTTTTTCTGCATTCCACATTTGATCTTACAAATAAGATCTTACATTTATACCATAACCTAAGACCAATTTTAGTAGGTCGGCTCTACAAGATATTACAATAAAATCATTTGTAAACAATATAATATCTGATGCAATAACCAATTAAACATGACGGCTTAATGCGTTTACAACAATAATAAATCATCTCTATAGCGTGCCATGCTGATCTGGAAAAGATAAACCTACCAGTGTAACCCTAGGTAACCCTGGACCTATTTGTCGGTAACAAAAAATATGTAAATATGAATATACCAATGACTAATTATTCAAAACAAAGTGTCCACACAATGTCTTCGACATTACCAAGTGTCTTCCATATCATTCCAAGTGCCGATGATCATTATATCCTACCGCTGAACATTATACCAGTAACTGTGCAATAGTTACTTGCTTGCCAGTGAATGTTGTTGGATCTCCAAAGTGCTAGTGTTTTAGTAGGTGTTGACATCAATGAAAAAACCATACCAAAATACCAACAACACCTTGATCTCATCCTAATCTCTTAGCTAACTCATCAAAAAATGTCATTGGTTGCATCGCACAAGATGGATTGCCAAACTGGAAACCCTAGAGCTAAGACTACCAACCATTAGTCACACTAGTGAAACCCCAACACCAGTTCACTGCGTTTCTTCATACCGGTTCACCAACTTCTTTCAATCTGCATACTGGTTTAGTTACACTTATTGACATTAATGACAACATACATTATCATCATATCAACATGTCGGTTCACCATATGCCAACATTTTATTCCATTGAATAGTGGTTACTTGTTAGATGAAGTTCCTTCATTACCAATCATGTGGTCAATACCAAGATATACCCTAGGTGGATAAGCCTATACCAAGGAACCTAGCTCTAATACTAATTGTTGAACATACAAATACACTAAGAAGGGGGGGTTAGATTAATGTATACTTTAACACTTTTCAGCACTCACAAGTAGTTAACCATAAAATGTAGAATAATGTGAAGATCAATAATACAACACACAACACCAGGATATATGTGGAAAACCTAAGATGGGAAAAACCATGGTGAGAAAAATACACCTTTGAGCTACTATCCAAATTTGGCCTCACATTTGTATCAAGTGATTATAATTGATTTGAAGGAACTAACCTTTAGGAGACACCAATACCCCATGCTTTATGGACACCAATCTAAAGGAGCACCAACCCCTTACAATAACATACAAGAAAAATAAATCGTACCCTTTCATCTCTACAACTCTCTCTTCTCAATCCAGTATCACCAATCAACTATGTCAATTTACATCCTATTTGTATGCCTAGTATTGACCTCCATCTAGTTGGCACAAGACATAATATCACATATCATGCCAACAACACTCTTCAACATAATCATACAACATGATCTTGTACAATTCTTTATGTTTTATTAGGATTGTTCATTTAGTTGGTTTGAACTCCATTCTTATCATCACAGCATATAGAATCCATCTCGTAATGTAATTGTCCAATTGCATTCTAATTGTGCAAGTTCCCAGAATGCCCAGTTAACGTGCCAAAACAAGTTCCTTTAAATCTGGATCATTGATCATCTTAGTTTGAATAAAAAGGTTGGTTGTTCATACCATAATGGGATTCACACATGACATAACACTTATCTGCTTGTTCAAACTCTTTAGGTCTTCTTTTGTATGTCACATCAGAGTGACTTGAAATTTTCTTGTTGATATGTATTCAACCTTAGTCAATGCTTCAACCTTTGCAGCTAATCAAAGAGACATCGCATTCTCTTTAATGTCTACCTCACGGGTTCCACATAGTTTGTCACATACCATATCAGTGTGGAAACATCATATTGAACAGATGGGTTTACATCTCTCTTCTATCACACATCTCTTGTCAATGATCCTTATTGAAACCATGTGGGGTCCACATATCTCCTGCATGTTCCACTTCTTGAAAGCTCAATGATATTTGGAAGACATCTTACTGATCACTGATGAACCACTTCATCTGCCACATCATCTACCATTTCACCACTTGGAGTCTTGTTGAGATTTGGAAGATGTCTTGTTGATCATCGATGAACCACTTCATCTACCATTTCACTACTCGGAGACTCAAAGATATTTGGAATACATCTCATCGAGTTGATGAGTTCACACTTCCTCAAGGGATTAGTGAGACACAAGATATGTCTTACCATTGACCTTTCCTTTCGTCCAATCAGTGAAACACAGAAGATATCTCACCAACATACCAATGACCTCCTTCCCTTTTTTCTTGATCGATGAGACTTGATCTTTTCGATGGGACTAAGACCAACTCTCTCTGATTTGAGATTGTCTCATCAACAAACTTCATAGAACCTTTCAATCCTTCATTTCAGTTTGACATATTCATGTCAATGAGACAGATATTGTCTCTCAGCAAAATCATTGTGTCTCATCAATACGACTTGCACCTACCATCATCCATGTTGAGTGGTAAAAATATTGTGAGCTAATGCTCACTTACCAACTGAGTGTCAAGCTATATAAATAGTTGATATCCTTACAACACTAGCAATGTGCAATAAATGGTCAAGACCATTACCTCCATAGTATGTTTCCCTTTGCACACAAACTATTTTTTCTACCCAAAGGTGCACATCAACTCTACATCTCAAACATGTATCCTTTTGAAATTAGTGACAAGATTAATAACACCAAGACTATGTAGCTAAATTAAATGAGTTAAGATAAAAACTCAAGAATTGTGGCATTAATAAGGACACACAATATATCTACAATTTATTGGACAAGTTTCCATCAGAGTATGTGACCTTTTTTTTTTGTTTCCAAGCCCATTGATTGATAATTGTTAGTTGATTCACTACACCATCATTTGATACATTCATAGAAACATTGATGCTTGAGCAATCAAAGTTGATAAACATGAGGATTCTCAAGACTTCCAAGACAAAAGCTTTCGTGGAAAATCAAGGAAATCAAAGGAATCAACAAAAAGGAAAGGGCCAAAAGAAATATAAGCCAAAACCACAAAAAGATAGAGTTCAATCATCCTCTCCACAACAATGCAATACTTCATCTTCTTTCAAGAATGGAAATTCAAACAATAAGGAGAATCCAACTTGTTCATATTGCGAGTAACTTGGTCATAATGAACATTGTTGCCACACTAATAAAATTGATGAGTTGACAAACATCATCAATAAGAAAAACATAAATTTTCCATCCACTTACAAGAAGAAGGATTCATCTCCTTCAACTTCCTCATAATTAAAAGGGAAAGGACAAAATCTTTGTGCTACTACAAGTCATGATTCAGGGAAATGGCTTCTAGATTCAGGGAAATGGCTTCTAGATTCAGGAGCTTCTCATCATATGGCATCTTCATAGTCTATGTTCTCTTCATTTGAGCTTTTCAATATGCCACTAATTTCGATGGGTAATCATACATATATGAACATAATTGGAAAGGGATATTGATATTAGGGATGGCACCTTCAATGATGTGTTGTGTTCCCCTCACTTGAAAAACAATCTCCATTCCATCTATCAAATAGCTCATGGTATAGCAAGGAAAACTATGGAGTTCATTCTGTCATGCCCAAACTTTTGGGCACGAATGGGATAATTTTATTTTTTAAATCACAACTTAGTAACATTAAATTTACTAATATGAAATGTACTAGAAAATTTGTCTTAACTATGTGAGAGTTAACTCTATCCACTAACTCGAGTAAGGAAAATAATATTTAAATTAAGTGCGGAATACTAGAATAATTATTTATTACCTCATCAATTTAAATCAATAGATTAAATTAAATCCAAAAATCCCTAATTTTAATTGACAAGGATATTATTAATCTCTAATAACTTTTAATTCCTTAGGAACTACATTAATTAGTCCTAGCACTTAGATTTTTAAAATCCATTAAATATTTAAATGATAATAATAATAAGTCTAAGTTTTGTCTAAAGGGCCGAATAATTCCATAATGAGATTTTCCCTATAAAGTTAAACCTCAATAACCTATTTCTAGGTGGACTAAAATATTCCCCCATAGCCAAAATTAACTTACCAAATTTGTTATAAAATTTTCTAAAGGATTAAACTTCATAAGTATTTTAAATTTAAACATCTTTTTTTTTTGTTTTAAATATACCCATATGTTTATTAATAAACCTATATAAATTATAAACACCTGATAAATATTTAATCTACAATTTTCCCTACTCATACATATTTTTAAACTCTCTATATATATTTATATATATATATATAAATAAATATGTTTTTCACTTTTTATAAATTATCCATGCAAAAACCCTAACTAAATATATATATATATATTATAAAATGCCCTACATTTTATAATCTCTTCTTTCTTTTATACTACCCTAACCTTACTCGAGCTAGGGTTTTATTCCTCTATTTTTGTGCAGGGCGATGGTTCACGCAGGAGGAGCGGTGGCTATGGAGGAGGCGGCGGGTTCTCCCCAACCACCACTGTGTGTACACATAGTGACGGTGGTGCCCACTGTGTGTCCACAGAGTGGCGGGCCACGGGCGCCGCCCACTGTGTGCCCACACAGTGGCAGGCCGCGGGCGGGCCACCCACACAGTGGGTTCGGTCCCCCAGAAACCCAAGGTTTTTTTTTTTTTTTTTTAAATTTAATTTCCCTTTTTTTTTTTAGAGAAAAAAAGATAATCTAATATATATATATGTATGTATTTTAAATATAAATATAAGTCTATATATATATATATATTTATATATTTTTGATGTATAAGAAACTAAAGCTAACTTTACTATGCAGTATATAATATTCCTTTTTTTTTTAACCTTTTGACAGATTAATTAATCTATTTAGATTTAGATCAATGTATATATATTTTTTTTAATAACCTCCCTGCTTAAAACATAGATAGACTAAATAATTTAGATTTATTTTTCTGCTATAAATGATTGACAGAAATCCAATAAAATTAAACAGCAACTATAGAATATGATATTATGATATTATTCAAATTAACTAGACTATTTAACTCTAGATTTTATTTTCTGAATAGCAACTTTATTTATCTTGAATCATTTAAATTTATCCTTAGAGATATGCAAATACGAAATAAACTAACATTTATTTTCAAAGTGACATGCATACAATCATTAAAATTTTAAGAACAATACAAGTGAAAACCCAATAGGATCATTTCATTTATGCAATAATAAAATTAACAGAAATAATGCATTTATTTAAGACATTTTTAGAATACAATATAGACATTATTACAAGAGGGTGAAATACCCAAACTAGTCCCTCATTTCTATTAAATGAGGACTTCAATTAAAATAGATACATTTTCTTTTCAAAGTAATTACAACATATAGTTTCCCTTTCACATTGCTGCACTTTAAAATATAAAATATTCCATTCCCAGATTGTTTCTCTGCAAACAAATAATTTCAGCAACTTCTACTTGTCCTTTACTTTTCTTCCAACAACCTGCAAATAAATCAAAAGGCTATGACCATGGAGTGCTCACCTCCCAGCCTAGGCCTACTAGAAACCACCCCCGAGCTTGGAGAACCAAGCCCTAGATAGGTTACACACATGCAAACACAACACCAAGGGATAACAAACACAACATATTCCCAACCAAGGCTACACTGCACCACAAAATATGATGTCTTTTCAAGGATGGTAGTGGACCAAGTACCCTGAGGAGACTGCAAGACTATAGAAACACAAGCCACCTCATGGCAACCAAAAATATATTATAAGTATAATAACCCCACATCCTTATGCCTCTCCAAGGCATTCCTACCATATTTCCCTCCTTATGACCCCCAAATGCATAAACAGGCCATGCAGCAAGGGTCACATATATATCCCTTGAGATCACTCTCATAACGAGATCCTCTCACTTGAGGGTTGTCAAACTTCTACCACCCACAAGACCATCCTCTCTCCCAAGAGTAGGAGGCCTTGGTTACTCCCAAAGCACAGAAAAAAATGCATACAAGAAGTAAAATATAGACCACAGAATAATTTTCACAAGGGAAAAATACAAGAAACTAGCCTTTTCATACAAGCAAATCTTTTCAACATAACATGCAACATGAAAACAATACAAAAAGAAGTTAATCTAACCTTCAAACTACCCAAAGGTATGCTAAATCTAGTTAAGGATGAGCAGCCCAATTCCACAATCCTTGTTTCTCTACACTTAGCCAAATTCCTATACCAAATTTTTTCCTTTCAAAATTGCATTATCTCCAAAAATGGAGAGTGGGTGATTAACCGCAAAATCTCTCATCCTTGCCTAAGAAGACCTCAGTGAGAGTTCTCATAGGTTTCTAAAATTGAAAAAGGAAAAAGTCCGAAAAAAATCAAAACGGATCTCTCATCAAAAAGGAAAGTTAACTAACCTAGATGATGCCTTCTAAATTCAATTTTCGCTCACCTTAGGAAACCCACTTCTTAGGGTGACTAAACATCCACATGGGAGTTGTCACATGCCTAAAATTGCTCCTAACCCTTAGGTACACCTTATGGGCTTTAGGAAACACCTTTAAACTACCCCTAGGAGTCCATTTGACCCCTTTTAAACCCATCTGAAGTTAACTTTCGGGTCAAACCTAAGTTGACCACCCCAAAGATTCTATACCCAAGGAAAATATAGAACCACATTAAATTATTGGAAAAAGCTATGGTTAAAACAACTCCCTCCAAGAGACAATTCAAAAATCAAGACATAAATCAACACGTGTCAAGTGACACATAAAATACTTTACAACATTACACATGAAATTTTGTCTCTTGTTGGATTTAAACAAATTAATAAATTCAATTTAACACACATGCAAAATTTACTTTCACAAATAAAATACAATACATACAGGGTGTTGTCTCTCCAAATAGACAACCCCTAGCTTTACAAACGTACATAGGTCTAGGTTTGGTTCTCCATAATGTTTCCATGGTCACATGGATAATTTTCCTGTGCATCTCAATTACACATTAGTACTTCCAAATAACCTCATATAACATTTAAACACATGAATAAGAATACACATCAAACACTCTGCATACAATTGATATTAAACAAAAATCAATATGTCTTGTATCAAAATAAATCCACATAAGCAATTATCATTTTCATTATTTTGATCCATACATAAACATGCATCCTATTTATGTCAGCATATCAAAGTCTTGTAATTCCAATAATGACATACATCATCACAAGGTAATCCTCTTCTAGAATCATATAGAGTTGTATGTCTATAATGCATAGAAATGAAGCATCAATATATATCAATGTTATCCAAATCATGAAATCATATAAGTTCCAAATCCATAATGTATAAAAATAAAGCAACCATAATAGTCTCAGCATGAAAAATATTGAAATGCTAGGATGAGTTGGGATAGGGCCTCACACCCTCCCCCTCTAGGCATGAACTTCCTCCTGGAGTTCATCAAAAAGATGAGGGTACTGTGATCTCATACGTGCTGCGTCCTCCCCTAAAGCCGTAACCTCATCATAGCAATCCCACTGGACCCTAACCTGGTCCAGCTCTTGATCTCGAAGGGCTAGTGTCTGACGTGCCAAAATGTGAATGGGCTCCAAAGCTAGTTGTCCATCTGACACCACCTACAAGGCATCCCAATCTAAAATATGAGACTCATCATAGATATACTTCCTCAAAAATGATACATGAAACACATCGTGGATGCGTGATAGGCTAAGTGGCAGTGCTAAATAGTAGGAAACTGGTCCTATCCTCTCAAGGTTCTCAAATGGTCCTACAAAGAGAGGTGCGAGCTTAGAACCCTTTCTGTAATGGATTGGACTCTTATGCGATCGCACTCTCAAGAAGACTCTGTCTCCAACCAAGTAGCTACAATCTATCCTCTTCGCATCTGCATATTTCTTCTGTCTATCCTATGCCTCTCTAAGACGCTTCCTAATCAAATCCACCTACTGTTCCATATCCCAAACTATCTCAGGACCAATAGCAACTCCGTCCACTATGCTGTCCCAACTCAATGGTGTCCTACAAGGCCTGCCGTATAATGCCTGATAGGGTGGCATCCCCAAAGAAGTGTGATGCCCATTGTTATAGGAAAAATCCATAAGGGAAGGTACTCTTCCCATCTGGTTTGATGATCCATGACGTACATGCGAAGCATATCCTCTAACACCTAGTTAACCCTCTCTGACTGACCATCCATTTTTGGATGATAGGCTCTACTGAAGTTGAGCTTAGTGCCCATAGCTTCCTGTAATGCCTTCCAAAAGGAAGAAGTGAAGAGGGAATCCCTGTCAGAGATAATCTTTGTGGAATGCCATGAAGTCTGACAATGTCTCACAAGAAAACTTGTGCTACTACTGGTGTTGTGAAGGTAGTTCGAACTGGTGAAAAGTGGGCCACTTTGGTCAACTTTTCAACTGTCACCAATATGGAATCATGGCGATGAGATGACATAGGAAGACCAATGATGAAATCCATCGATATAGTATCCCACTTCTACTCTATTATAGCATGAGACTGGAGCAACCCACTTGGATGGTGGTGCTCCGCCTTGACTCTCTGACACTCAAGGCACCGAGCTACTAACTCAACAATGAGCTACCACATTCCTAGCCAATGATATAACTGCTCAAGTCAGCATGCATCTTCTTAACTCTGGGATGTGCTGCATAAGGAGCTCTATGAGCCTCCATGACAATGAACTCTTGCAAACCCCTGGAAGAAGGTACATAGATGTTCCCTCTATGGTGTAATAGTCCATCGGACTCCAAGGAATAATCCACATATTTCCCTTCTAGAGTCTCCTGAGATCATATTACCTGACAAACCTCTAAATACCATCCATTCTTTGGCAACTACTGCAATATCCAATCTCTCAAATCCCTGCCCATAGATATGGTGTATATCTCATGACATCTCCTACTCAAGGCATCTGCAACTATGTTTTCTTTCCTTTTGATGTAGTGAACATCAAAATCATACTCGCACAAGAACTCCATCCATCTCCTCTGATGTGCATTAAGGTTCGGCTGAGTGAACATGTACTGAAGACTCTGATGGTCTGAATGAAACTCAAAATGATGACCCAAAAGGAAGTGTCTCCACCTCACAAGTGCATGCATTACTACTGCAAGCTCAAGGTCATGAGTAGGGTAGTTAAGCTCATGAGTCTTAAGTTTCATAGACTCAAAAGCTATAGCCCTACCATCCTGCATAAGGACCACTCCTAAACCTTCTAGGGAAGCATCTGTGCAAACCATGAAGTCAGCTGAGGGATCTGGCACTACAAGGATAGGTGTGCTAGTAAGTGTCTTTTTGAGTTTCTGGAAGGCCCTCTTGCACTTCTCTGTCCACTCAAATTTATTCCCTTTATGTTGAAGAGAAGTAATAGGATGTACGACTCTAGAGAATCCCTCAACAAAGTGTTGGTAATAACCTGCTAAGCCCATGAAGCTCCTGACCTCTGTCACACTGGTTGGTGCTGGCCAATCCATAATAGCTCTGATCTTTGATGGGTCTACTAAGATCCCATCATCAGAAATAACATGCCCAAGGTACTTGACCTCTAAATGAAAGAAATCACACTTTGACAAACTGCCAAACCTGTCTCAAGTGCTCCTCATGCTCCTTCTCATTCTGAGAATATATCAATATATCATCGAGGAACACAATCACAAAATGGTCCAGAAATGTGCGGAATACCCCATTCATGAGGCTCATGAAAACAACTGGAGCATTTGTAAGACTGAATGGAACCACAGTGAACTCATAGTGGCCATACCTAGTGCGAAATGTTGTCTTGTGGATATCACTTTCCACTATTCTCAACTGATGGTAACCTGACTTCAGATCAATTTTGGAAAATACTTTGGCACCCTGGAGTTGGTCGAATAAATCAACGATCCTAGGCAAGGGATATCAACTGTCGATAATCCATGCATAACCGAAGAGATCTGTCCTTCTTCTTTATGAAGATGAATAGTGCACCCCAAGGGGATACGCTAGGATGAATGTGACCCTTCTCTAGGAGTTCCTCAAGCTGCATCTTGAGCTCATTAAGCTCATTCATGGTCATCCTATAAGGTGCTCTTGAAACTAGCTCAACTCCTGGTACAAGGTCTATATGAAAGTCAATCTCTCTACGAGGCGGCATTCCAGGTAGCTCTGAAGGAAACACATCTGAATATCCCTTAAGGATAGGATGGTCATCAATTGATGTTTCCTTTTCATCCTCTTCCCCTTTATCACTAATGGTGATGGCAAATAGCTGACATCCCTTTCGCATGCTCCACTTAAGCTACATTGCAGAAATCATACAAAGAGACACAGGTCTCTGAATCCCAGTGATTACTATGGGTGAACCATTATCATCTTCACACTTGATTTCTTTCAGGTGACAATCCATCTTGGCTCTGTGGGCATAAAGCCAATCCATGCCAAGTATGATACCATATGATCTAAGTGGTGTAACTCTAAGGTCTACTAAGGTGGTGGTATTACCAATCTGAAGCTGACATGCCCTAACCTCTGATTCCACTGACACTCTAGCCCCTGAAGCTAACTCCACTTCCCAACTAACACCTTGTCTAGTTGCCATTAGCCCACAACACTCCACAACCAATGGAGATATAAAGGAGTCAGTATCTCCTGAATCAAATAATATAGATACATTGTTACCTCTAATCGTACCTACAGCCTCAATGACTGTGGCCTGGTGCTCTACCTGGCGGTTGTCAACTGTTGCAAAGACTCTATGGGACCTGCCCATATCTCCAACTGTAGGCTCTAATGCTACCATCCTCTGATTCCTTTCCATCTAACCCTGAGGACACTCTCTCGCCATGTGCCCCATGGCTCCACATGTGAAACAAGCACCATGTGCCTAGAACTGGATGCCCTAAGGCCTAGAGAAAGACTGTCCCCTTGTCCTGCTAGAACCATTGTACCCACCCCTGGAGGACTGTTGAGTCCTCGCCGGAGGTGTGTAAGGAACTTGAGATCATTGATCTCGCCTCTAACCCTAAGACTGCCACTGCCTAGGCTTTGTGCCCTACTAATTCTACAGAGGCCTCTGCCTCTAGTTCTATTGTGTCTATTGCAGAGGAGGGGGTTTGGAGAACCCTTGTGTGTTTCTATTATTTCCCTTCCAATGGGGTTTCTAAAATCTGTATGTCTAGGGTGTAGGGTTTCGGTTCTGGAACCGATCCCTTGTATCTTGTGGCCTGACCTGAATCTTCTCTACTATCAAAGCCTTCTCCATGGCAACCTGAAGGCTCTCTGGAGTGGACATCCTCACTGGTCCTTCTATGTCGGCATTCATCCCTCTGATAAAATGATTGACGAGAAGCTTCTCGTCTTTCAGGTAGTCCACGTATGGCAAGAGCTCAGAGAACTTGCTCTTGTATTGGGTCACTGAGAGACCCTTCTATTGGAGGTCATGGAACTCGTCTATCCTACGTTGTCTGTAATACTCTAACAAGTACCTCTCCCTGAACCTCTCTGTAAAAATCTCCCATGTGAGAGTATTAGCAACTAAACCACACTTGTACTCCTCCTATCTCCACCATGTGGAGGTTGTTTCTCTTAATAGGTGGACTGCTATACATGCCTTTAGATTGCTCTCGTAAGAGCGCAATGAAAAGCACCTATCTAGGCTCAAAAGCCAAGCCTCAGCTTCTACCCTGTCGGTAGATCCCCCAAAAGATGGTGGCTGGAGGCACATAACCTCTTTGATCAGATCCCCTGGATCCCGACGTGATCTCTCATAATACACTGGCTCTACCACTGGAGGTGGTCTTGGTAGATGCATAGACTCAGGCTCATGCCCTGCCTAACTCTCTATGGGATTAGGAGGTGGATTCCTACTTTGTTCCCTATCTGCTGATCTATGGCTCCCTGAGTTCTGGTTTTCAACGTGATGATCCTCTGCTAGAAACCTATCCTAGACTATTCCTATCAGGTTTTGGAGTGCCTCTAAGATACCTCGGTTTGGTTCAACCGGCTATTCGAGAGGAGACTCTAGGTTCACTTCTGGAACCGATTCCTCCCTATCAACCTCTTCGCGTGCTATGCGTACACACCTAGGTCCCCTTCCGCACTTGCGAGCTTGTCACGTAGTCGGAGTCATCCTAATGAGAAAGAATAAAATAAAATGAATTAAATAAATAAATTTTTGGGAGATTATTTAATTAATTAAATTTAAATATCATAGAAAATTAATATAATATAATTAATTAAATAATTAAAGTGAAACGTAATGGAGAAAGACTCCTAGTGTTGGAAACCTTGCTCTGATACCAAAATGTCATGCCCAAACTTTTGGGCACGAACGGGATAATTTTTTTTTTTAAATCACAACTTAGTTACATTAAATCTACTAATATGAAATGTACTAGCAAATTTGTCTTAACTATGTGAGAGTTAACTCTATCCACTAACTTGAGTAAGCAAAATAATATTTAAATTAAGTGTGGAATACTAGAATATTTATTTATTACCTCATCAATTTAAATCAATAGATTAAATTAAATCCAAAAATAACTAATTTTAATTGACAAGGATATTATTAATCTCTAATAACTTTTAATTGCTTAGGAACTACATTAATTAGTCCTAGCACTTAGATTTTTAAAACTGATTAAATATTTAAATGATAATAATAATAAGTCTAAGTTTTGTCTAAAGGGTCGAATAATTCCATAATGAGATTTGCCCTATAAAGTTAAACCTCAATAACCTATTTCTAGGTGGACTAAAATATTTCCCCATAGCCAAAATTAACTTACCAAATTTGTTATAAAATTTTCTAAAGGATTAAACTTCATAAGTATTTTAAATTTAAACATCTTTTTTTTTTGTTTTAAATATACTCATATGTTTATTAATAAACCTATATAAATTATAAACACCTAATAAATATTTAATCTACAATTTTCCCTATTCATACATATTTAAACTCTCTCTATATAATTATATATATATATATATAAATAAATATGTTTTTCGCATTTTATAAATTATCCATGCAAAAACCCTAATTAAATATATATATATATATATATATATATATATATATATATATTATAAAATGCCCTACATTTTACAATCTCTTCTTTCTTTTATAATACCCTAACCCTACCCGGGCTAGGGTTTTATTTCTCTCTTTTTGTGCAGGGTGGTGGTTCATGTAGGAGGAGCAGCGGCTATGCAGGAGGCGGTAGGTTCTCCCCGGCCGCCACTGTGTGTACACACAGTGGCGGCAGTGCCCACAGTGGTGGCGCGGGCACTGCCCACTATGTGTCCACATAGTGGTGGGCCATGGGCTCCGCCCACTGTGTGCCCACACAGTGGCGAGGCACGGGAAGCCCACTGTGTGTCCACACAATGGCAGGCCTTGGCGCCACCCACTGTGTGTCCACATAGTGGGTTCGGCCCCCCCGAAACCCAAGGTTCTTTTTTTTTTAAAATTCAATCTCCTTTTTTTTCTATAGAAAAAAATGTAGGTCCCGAAGACAACTAAGAGGGGGGGGGGTGAATCAGTTGTCTAATAAATTCAAACCAAAAACTTATTAACCAACTTAATGCTTAATACTGGTAAATCAGTTAAGTCTGTCAGTAGACAGTGTTAACAGTAAATTGCTATACCGGTAAGAATTAATGCATGAAACATAAGCACAAAGTCATCCACAACACATGACACCAATATTTGTACGTGGAAACCCTATAAGGGGAAACACCACGGTGGGAAACCTTACCCACAATCAGATGATACTACTGTAGATAGTAAGTGTACAAAAGGGGTCTGCACATGCAGAAAGGCCAACAACCTAGAGCTCACTGCTCAATCACAAATGGGAGTCACACTGACAACAGTTGGATGGCTAAATCCAATAAGAATGTACTACACAAAATAGCATCTTCATATGTTGGATTCAGTATCGGTGTAATGCTGATATGCTTCTACAAAAACCTAACTTCACCTTAAAATGATGTCTTCGTGTATTCCTCTCCTTAATCTTGCATATACCTTCACACAATTCTTTTTCGCATTCCACACTTGTTCTTACAAATAAGATCTTACATTTATACCATACCCTAAGACTAATTTTAGTAGGTTAGCTCTACAAGATATTACAATAATTTTTTTTTTACAAATAATACAGTATTGATGCAATAACCAATTGAACATGTCGGCTTAATGAATTTACAACAATAATAAATCATCTCCATAGCGTGCCATGCTGATCTAGAAAAGATAAACCTACCGGTGTAACCCTAGATAACCTGGACCTATTTGCTGGTAAAAGCAAATATGCAAATAAGAATATACCAATGATTATTACTTCAAAATAAAGTGTCCACATGATGTCTTCGACATTACCAAGTGTCTTCCATGTCATTGCAGGTACCGATGAACATTATATCCTACCGGTTAACCATATACTGATAATTGTTGCACAGTTTACTATTTGCTGGTGAATGTTGCTAGATCTCCAAAGTAGGTGTATTTAGTAGGTGTTGACATCAATGACAAAACTATACCAAAATATGAACAATCTCCCCCTTTGGCATTGATGGCAACACAAGATGGAAAAACCATCAAAGTGCCAAAATAGAAATGCCAAGTGTAAAACCAACAATCTCCATTTCTCCCCCTGGGAGTAACATGTGTTTTTCAATACCAATCTCTCCTTAAATGTGTTTTTCAAAATCTCTCCCCAAAAAGATAATGTGTTTTTCCATAGATTTCTCTCCCCCTTTGACATCAAATGCCAAAGTCACAAAAAGTTCATATAAAATACCAACTACTCCCCCTGAGAAGTAGCTTCCTCATCAAATACTGGAATAAAAGATTTGTCGATTTAATTATGCCGGTTGATAACAATCATCAATTGTCTAAGTCTCTATCGGTGGAGGTATGACTCTGAGCTGATCTCTGAGATACTGAAAAGTTTCCTTAGGCAAAGGTTTTGTGAAAATATCTGCAAGCTATTCTTTAGTATTCACATAAACTAGTTTTATCTCCTTTTCTTCAACTTTTTCCCTTAGAAAATTCAGTTTGATAGAAACATGTTTTGTTTTAGAGTGTAATACTGGATTCTTAGATATATCAATTGCTGCAGTGTTATCACAATATATAGTAATAGGTTCCTCGCATTTTACCTTTATGTCTTTCAACATTTGCTTAAGCCAAAGTACCTGTGTACAGTTTGTTGCTGCTGCAACATATTCTGATTCTGCTATTGATAAAGATGTACAACTCTATTTCTTACTTAACCAAGAAACTAATCTCTTTCCAAGAAAGAATGCTCCTCCAGTGGTGCTTTTTCTATCATCCACATCTCCTGCCCAATTTGCATCTATGTATGCATATAGATCAAAATTTTCATCTTTAGGATACCATAATCCAAGATTTGTTGTACCTTGTAAGTAGCGAAAAATCCTTTTTACTGCTGATTCATGATTTTCCCTAGGATTACTCTGAAATATAGAAACTATACACACTACATTCATAATATCAAGTCTGGTTTGAGTCAAATATAGTAAACCTCCTATCATAGATTTGTATCTAGTTGGATTAACAGGTGTAGATTCATCCCTTTGAGATAATTTGTCATTTGTAGTCATAGGTGTGCTTACCGGTTTAGAGTTCTCCATCCCAAATTTCTTAAGTAGTTCTTTCAAGTACTTAGATTGACTCAAAAATATGCCTTTATCAGTCTGTAAAATCTGCAATCCTAAAAAGAATTTTATTTCTCTGATCATAGACATTTCAAATTCATGTTGCACTTCAAGAGAAAATTCTTTTTATAATTCATCTTCTCCTCCAAAGATTATATCATCAACGAATACTTCAATAATCCTGATGTCATCATTAGTTACTTTGTAATATAAATTGCTATCTGCATTTCCTTTAGTAAAACCAATCTTTAAAAGATACTTATCCAATCTTGCATACCAAGCTCTTGGAGCTTGTTTTAATCCATACAGAGCTTTTCTTAATTTGCAGACCATATCATTGTCATCTGTCAAGGAAAATCCATCAGGTTGTTCAATATAGACTTCCTCTTCAAGATCTCCTTTCAAAAATGCATATTTAATATCCATTTGATAGACTTTGTAATCCTTGTGAGCTGCAAAGGCCAAGAATAATCTAACTGCCTCAATTCTGGCTACCGGTGCAAAGGTTTCATTGTAATCAACTCCTTCTTTCTAAGAATATCCCTTACACACTAGTCTTGCTTTATTTCTGACAACCTTACCATCTTCATTGAGTTTGTTTCTAAATACCCATTTGGTTCCAATTACATTTTTATTTTTAGGCCGGGGAACTAATGACCAAGTATTATTTTTCTCAATTTATCCTAATTCTTCTTCCATAGCTTTAATCCAAAATTTATCTTCACATGCCTCATGTTGTTCTCAAAATCTGATTTCCCTTCAATGCCCTTAAAATAATACAATCTAAAATGAGTGCCGAGGAGACATTAAGGATAAAGGGATTCTAGAGACAACATATGACAAGGTTTGGTTAGACCTTCTACACTTCGGACCTTTCTTTGAGCCCAGGTGGGTATACCTTTTGTGAATTAACTCCACACTCTTAAGCAACAAATCCACAGCAAACTAGTCCAGAAACCAGTGGATTCATTCACCTTGAAAAACAATTGAAAAACAAAGGATGAAACAATACTCAACTTCAACATATTTGATCAACAAAGTATGCAATAAACAGCCTTCGATTAATACCAATGCTTTATCCAAGGCTACAGAGTCACTCAAATTCAAATAAAACTCCTGAAACAAAATATCTCTACACTTCCCGTCAACTTGGTTTCCATTTATCCTTGCAGATGCCTAACATCAACGAGAATTTAATCACTTCAAAATAAACTATGGCCTTCAAAATTCAAAGCTTCTCCTAAAGTATTTACTGGTAGAGTGGTCATGCATGTTTAATTTCCCTCCTAAAGAGAAAAGCTAGAAACACCCATACTGAGATTGCCTTACAATTTCATTCAAACAGAAAAATCCTAGACTATTCTGAATGAAAAAGAGTAAATAAACTCAAGGACAAGATTGAAGACGACACAAAGCTTTCATTCCAAACTGACAGCCTGTATATTGATATTCATTTCAAAAGATCTTACAAAAGTCTGATTCTCCATTAATCTTTGGAAAAGCTCAGATAATATTTCTGCAGCGTTTTCTTACAAAATTTTTGTGATCCCTTTCTCTCTAGTCCTGGTATCCATTTATAACAATATGGATGCACAAAGATTCGGACTTCTCGAGGAAAGTTTGTTACAATTACTTCAAAAATTGAAGAAGTTACAATTTCAGTTATGCGCTCTTTTCAGCTTCTTCAGCAGTCTGTTGCACGGGTTGTTCAGTTGCAACCTCTTCTGGCTCTTCAGGGGCGCTCTCTAACTGCTTCGGATCTCGAGTGGAATATTTAACTCCCCACTCACTATACGTCTCCTCGGTCGGCCATACAAAATTAATCACATCACTTTTAACTTTAGTCAACCCTTTCCAAGAATTCCTCAGTTTGTTGACTTCTGAGTTAAGAAAACTGTAGTGTGATTTAATTCTTTCTATTTCCTGTATGGTTAGAACAAAAAATGAGGTGTCATCGAGATCAATGATTCCTTTGACCCTTGCTGACAACTTGGCATCCATCTCTCTAAGCCATACCTGCTTGTCTTTCAGCTGGTCTGGATTGGCAAAAATTCCTGGAAGCAACTCAAAAACCTGATCAGTGTATTCCTTGTTGCACAAATTGACCTTCCTGTCCATATTGTCTACATCTGTAGCTAACTGCATTAAAACTTTAGCAACATCAGAAGTAGCCTTTATAATAGGATTAGCCCTTGCTTCATCACAGGAAACACACATGAACTCCAAATCCTGCTCCCTAGGCCTCCATCTGTCAAAAATGGGTGTCAAGATGGCCTTATCTCTTCTCAACTCAGTCCATATCTCCATGACTTTTCCTACACTATTGTGAAGGAGTGAAGCATTTATAGTGTCTGCAAAACTGGAGACTGTGGCCTTGATCTTTTCTTCATACTTCCCTGCATAATAGGCCTGAGTTTGCTTAAGACTCTCCAATTCTTGGGGAGTTATCTCTATCATCTGAGAGCTGGAAGGTGCAGGAGATGGTGGGAGCTCAATAATGGGGCTAGTAGGTGGAGGTCTTGCAGGAGAAGAGGTGATCATTAATGTTGAAGACTCACCCTGTTGACGTTGTCCTGCTAATTGGCTCTGCAATTGGCAATAATACTCTCCTTGCCTCTTATTTCCTCCTTGGCACTGTCATAAGCCTTCAAGACTGTTTCCAATTTGAGCTGGAGGGCCTCCTTTTCTTTAGCATCCTTCTCAGCTACTGCAACACTAAATTTGGCAGTCTCCAACACTGTGCTAGCAGCCTCTACTACCCCTATACTCTCTACTCTCTTGACCATTAATCCACCAATGTGACTTGTCCCTGTGGTGTCTTTACCCTTCTTATCCTCATTTCTCTTAAGGGACCACATGACTAGAGCAGCATTGTCTTTACTGAATGTAACCCCTTCCATGGGTTTGGTTGCTTTTCTCACTGCATCCAGCACCAGAGCATCAGCAATATTCCATTCTGGTAGAATGAGCACTCCAGCTTGTGCTACTAAATCTCTTCCCTGTTCAGGAGTGATGGTTTTGAATTCTTCCATCATCTCCTATTTTATTTCTTCCTCCACTGAGGCTGGATCTTTATCAGGTTGTTCTGCCTTTCTTGTTTCACATCTAGCATTATACTTATCTATATGTTGTTTCCAGATAAATTGCACGAATGCTTCAGATGTGACAAAACTATCATCCGCTAGAAAGGCACTAGTGGCCTTCTTTATCTCAGGATCCCACTCCTGGCCTTTGAGTTCAGTTGAAGTGATGTCCATTTGTGCTTCAATGGGCTCTTCTGGCATCCCTTCTTCCACTTCATCATATGTATACGCAATCTCCCCCAAGCTGCCCAACTGAGAGAGGTATTCAGTTGCTGCTTGTTCATCTCCAATGTGGAGAGGGGATTGGGATGGGGAATATAAGGGTGTATCTGATTGCACCTCCTTCCCCACCCTCTGCTTCTTTGGGCTGTCTTGTATGTCAATGACTTCATGTGCTTTCCTCTTCCCTTTGGATGAAGAGGGTTCCCCTCTTGCAGACACCAACACACTGTAACCTGCTTTCTTATGCAGGGTGTAATCACCAAGAGGGATGGCTTTAGTAGGAGCTGATTTCCCCAAAATCATTCTTGCTTTCTCAGGGTTGTTTTTAAGTACAACTTCCTTTTTCTCTTTTATTGTCTGCATCACATCCTCAAAACAAATAATCAAAAATTTTATCTTTTCTTCCAATGGGAAGAAGCTAGACAATGGGTCATAGCTAGCATCAAATTGATGCACAAAATCCAGGGCCTTCCTGTAAGCCACCCATTTTTCCTTCCTCAACTCCTGCTCATCCAAATCAAATTCATTCCTGATGAGGTCTTTAGGAAAGTGGAATTGATGAGGCCTACCTCTGCATGCTACTTTCTTCCGGAATACACCATTGTAGAAGTCTTCCGGATCAGCACATCTAGACACTGCAATGGACAAATGGTAGGGTTTGAGGAAATCCTCAAAACATTTCCAGCCTCCCTTGGTGATTATAAATTGGTGGGTTACTGTAGCTGTAGGGAAAATAGTCCCTTTACCTCTGCCTATTAACTCTGCCTCTTGCAAGTCACCAATTTGTCTGAGAATCTCAGCTATTCCCACTTTGAGGGGGACCTGGTATGGTAACAAAAATGGGGTGCCTCTGAAACCAAAGACTCTAAAAACTGTGGAAACTGGATACAAGTACATATCACCCCAGTTATGAACTATCTTGATATTCTCTGCGAATTCTTTTGGTCTTAAGAATTCCAGAAGAACCTTGGGGACTCTTGGATTGTCAGAGCAAAGGAGAGTCCTTATCTTGGATGCAAAATATTTATCAAACTTTAGAAAACTTGCATCCTCTCTATCCCATGACAATACAGTACTCCATAATTGTACCGGCATCTATTCTCCCTCCTTTTCTTTTACCAGGTCCATTCCACTGGCGAAATAATCTCCACCTTTGAAGAGGAAGAGGTGCATCAATAGTGAATACCACCCAAATGGCCTATCCACCTTTCCATTCTTTATCCCTATCAATCCTCCATGGATAGCATCAGCAATATAGGAAGCATAATCAAATGTAATAGCAAGAGAAGGATTCAGAATTTGAACAATCATTAACAAATAATGATTTGGCATATTAGATTCGGCATCCTCTCCCAGAACTTGGCAAAGTGCCCAATACATCCCTTTTGCCCTCAAGGTAAACATACTTAGTGAAAAAGGCTCTTGTGTATTGGGCCCTACAACTGCTAACCCTCCCACTTTCAGAAAAAGTTCTTTGAGAGGCCCATTCCTGAGATGAGTCCTCTGTGCCCTGTATACCTAAGCTAACTATGTGAAGTTTATAGGTTCCAAGAAATTGGTAAACTCACTAAGCCCAAACGCTTTTCTCAACTCTTCTGCATTAATCTCCACGAGGGTTTTTCCATTTACATCCCGGATACACCTTGTAACTGAATCATAATTCAATGCCATTTGGGTTAACAAATCTGTATCCATGAACACCCCTGGCACCACCAACTTCCCAACATCTAATTCCCAAATACTATTTTGAGGAGCAGGAGAATTCCTCATTCCAAATCCGATTCTAAATAACCCCAACCCAGATAATCCAACCTGTGGGTCTCTTAGCCAATTACCCTTGTCATACAATCCTTCTCCAATCTTCAGACGGGGAGCCTTGGGTACTAACTCCTTGGCCTTAGATGCCTGATTGGTTGATAGCGTTAACTGTTCTAAAAAGTCATCACACACACTTCTTTCTAAATAATCAACTTTACCAGAAAATTCCCTTTTAGGAGCCATTTGAAATACAACCAGAGGAATATCACTTCTTAAAACACTTCTGTTATATGAGAACAATTTCACTTATTACAACACAATAATGGCTGCAAAATAAGAAAGAACCTGATGCTTGCTTGAAGAAATTCACTCTGCAACTGATTCACCTTCTCTGTATTTGCAAAAGATAACTCTGCGTTACTCTTCTGCAAAATCCTTTTAAAAGATCTCTATACTTGGTTGTTAGGAAATCAAATGCTTGTACTTCTGGGCCTTAACTGTAACATTGATTCTGCATGCTTCGGTCATCCCTTCAAAATCGAATTCATACGAGAATTCATATCTTAACTCCAACGGGTCACAGCCTTCCTGCAAGTGTCTCACTGTGAATTGCATTTTGACGGCTTTGTCTTTAGTCTGGGTCCCATCCTTCTATTGGCTACATAATACCACGCGGCATCTGATCATTGGTTTAGAAAATCCCTTTACATTCTGTTTTGATACTGGCCGAATGTATCCCTTTATACTGTGGCGGGCCCATATTTTTCCTTTTTGCCATGTCATCATCGTGACACGTGGACGGCCGATATTCATTCTCGCTATTTTGCATCCTTAAAGGGTGAGCACTTAACCCTCACGAAATAGCGCGGGCCGTTGGATTATCTTTCAAGTTAATCACCTTTTAATCCTTCGAACAGGTCCTCAGGAATGGTGGGCCCGCTGAGTCATCAGTGACATCTGGCATCTAGTCATCCACTGTGCTGATTTGTTGCTCTGCCACTGGCCGGAAGAAGAACCATGGGGGCCCCACTTCAGTCTCGACAGGTCTATCTCAGAAATGGTGGGCCCACGGACACGCCATGGACACCTGGCTCCTCGTTATCTTCGGAGCCGACCTGTCACATTTTCATTTGTCAAGCATACACTATAGGGACCCACAACTTCCTTTTAGACCGCATGTCATCAAGACACGTGGACGGTCCAGGTTAACTTTCGCTATTTCGCAGCCTTAAAAGGTGAGCATCTTACCCTTGCGAAATAGTGCGAGCCGTTAGATCTTATCTCGACTTGCTCGGCATTTAAACCCTGTTAGGAGCTTTCAGAAGAGGTGGGCCCACGGACACGCCATGGACACCTGGTGCCCTGTCATCTTCGAAGCTGACCTGTCAACTTTTCATTCGCTGGAAGGAGCCACGGGGTCTCAACGAATTGTAAGAGCTGTCCCTGCCGGGTCACCTCCACCTGTGAGCTGACTCATCTTTGGGGCCCACTTTTGATCCTTAATCTTAACATGCTGACTGTGGCGACCTGTGCCACGTGCTGCCCTCTAATACGCTAGAGAAGACCACGTAGGGGGGCCCTACCTTCTTTGACGGCCGCAACCTTTACTTTCTCCGCATGACACATGGACGGCTGATATTCGTCCTCGCTATTTCGCGGCCTTAAAAGGCGAGCACCTCACCCTTGCGAGATAGCGCCGACCGTCGGATCTTTCCCCAAGTCGATCGGTGTTTACTGGGCCCGGCACTTTAGAAGGAAATAATAAAAGGCGAAATTTTTTTCAAATAATCATCATGACCGCCTAGGTAAATAGCAAGGGGGGACACTTCTTACGACCCCGCGACCCATGGCTTAAGTGAAATAAAGTAACGACGGAATAGAAACCAGGGGACCTAATACAAAAGATAAAGCCCAAAACTTAGAACAACCTTAAACCCTCTAGGTTTAGAATAAAGCTGAAGCATTTGGGGCCACACCCTACGAATATTTTCAAAGAACCATAGCCAATTATGGGAAAAGAACCCAATTTTAAAAACAGTGATAACACCTCATTGACAGATAATGGTTCAATTTGAGAAATAAGACATACCTCTTCATTTTCCAATCTTCCTCTTGTCATGACTCCTTTAAATTTGCTTCCAATTATCTAATCTTTAGAATGATTCAATCTTACATACCGGGATGTCTTAGTCTGTTGTTGTTCTTCATTTATTGTGGAATCTTTTGATGATACCGGAGTAACTAGATCATCATTTTGTACCGGTGGATTTATTGTAGGTTCATTTGTCATAATTTTTATTCCCGATTCAGAGTCTATATACCTTGAAGTTCCTTTGAATTGTTCATCAATCTTTACATTTGTACTCTCAACAATTTTTTGTAATCTTTTATTAAAACATCTATATGCTTTACTCTTAGATGAATAACCAAGAAATATTCCTTCATCACTTCTAGGATCAAACTTGCCAATATACTCATCTCTTCTAATATAACATTTACTTCCAAAAATTCTAAAATACTTAAGAGTAGGAGTATTACCAAACCATAGTTTATGAGGGGTCTTACTGGTTTCACCTTTGATGTGAACTTTGTTGAATGTGTAGACAGCAGTGCTTACTGCCTCTCTCTAGTACACAAGTGGTAGATTTACTTCTGATAACATACTTCTTGCTGCATCCAAAATAGTTCTATTTTTCCTTTCAACAACTCCATTCTATTGTGGTGTCCAAGGTGCTGATAACCGTCTTTTGATTCCATTTACTTCACATAATGTATTAAAATATTTAGATGTGAATTCTCCTACTTGATCTGATCTTAAACATTTAATTTTCTTTTCGGTTTCATTTTCAACCATTGCTTTGAATAGCTTGAACTTCCCAAGTGCTTCTGATTTTTCTCTGAGAAAAGTAACCCAACACATTCTAAAATAATCATCAATAATTAGCATGAAATATCTATCACCTTGTAAGCTTTTAGTTCTAGCTGGACCACATAAATCAGTGTGAATTAAATCAAGGGCATTATTGGATTTTTCTGGAATACTTTTGAAACTAGCTCTAACTTGTTTTCCAAATTGACATTCCTTGCAAATTGTATTATGAGGTTTCACAATTTTAGGTAGATCTCTAACTGCCTTAGAAGTACTGATTTTTACAATGCAATCAAAATTTACATGACATAGTCTTTTATGCCATAGCCAACTTTCATCTACATGTGCAATTAAGCATGCCTTTTCATTGTTATTCAAATGAAAGATATTACCTCTAGTCTGATTACCGGTTGCAGTTTCCAAACTAGTTCTATTCATGATTTTGCATTTTCCATTTTTAAATTGTAACTGAAAACCTTTCTCAACTAATTGACCAACACTAAAAAGATTATGTTTTAATCCTTCAACATAGTAGAGATTTTCAGTGTTATGTTTACCATCAAGACATATTGAACCTTTACCTTTGATTGAAAAGGCTTTGTCATCTCCGAATCTTACTAAACCTCCATTGTATTCTTGAAAGTTCAAGAAATTACCTTTGTCTCCAGTCATGTGATGTGAGCATCCTGAGTCAATAATCCATTCATCCTTTGATTCAACTTTAGCTGCTAGGGCTTGTTCTACCAATTGAGCAATAGGTACCGGTTGATCTTATATTATAGCAACAAAGACCCATCCATTGTCTACTAGATCCTCATCAGAATCATCAGTCACACCTTCATCAGCAATGTAACAAGATTTATCTTTGTTTTTCTTAAATTTGTATCTCTGATATTCAGGATTAGGTTTATATGTTCTTCCAGCTTCTTCTCTTAGTCTAGCATGTCTATCAGGGCATCTTGAAGCCATATGACCAATCTTATTGTAGTTAAAATATTTAAAGGGTGCTTTACCTTCATACTTACCTCCAATTGGGCCTTTTGGCATTTTTCTTTCAAATAGTGCTTCAAGTTCTTCAAGCTCTTCATTCTCCTTCCTGGTTTCTTCAAGTTCTCTTGCATAAAAGGCTCTCCAATCTGATTTGTCAAAGGATGGAGCAAATGATGTTGATGCTTTGAAAGCCAAATCAGTTTTTATAGTAGTAACAGGACCAAATTCCTCAATTTCAAAAGCTGAAATTTTTCCAATCAATGTATCCCTAGTTACTGATATATTAGGCATTGTTCTCAACTCATTTATAGCCAGTAACCTTCATTTTATATGTCGGTGGCAAACCTCTTAAGATTTTTGAAACAATCTCATCTTCACTCAAGGTTCCTCCACAACATTTGATACCTAAAACAATTTCATTTACTCTTTCCATAAAAGTAGAAATCCTTTCATCTTCTTCCATTTTTAGATGTTCATACCTGACTTGGAAGCTTTCAAGTTTTGCAATTTTGACTATGGAATCCCCTTCATTCAGTGTTTCCAAATGATCCCAAATAGCTTTTGCAGTGGACCTATCTGATAATCCCATGATTTGTTGATCTAATAATGCGCTCAAGAGTGCTTCTCTAGCTTTGCAATCATTTTCTTCATCTTTGGCTAAAGTAGTGGGAGCAGTCTGACTAGCTACAACAGCAGTATAACCATTCTTAGTAACTTCCCAGATGTCTTTACCAATGCAATTCAGATGTGTCTCGATTCTGATTTTCCTTATCCCATAGTTGGTTCCATCAAGTTTAAGACTGTCTTTTCTAAAATAATTACTAGACATTGGATCTCTTCAAGTTTTTAAACTTCTGCAAAAAAAAGAGAACCTGGCTCTGATACCAATTTTAGGTCCCGGAGACAACTGAGAGGGGAGCGGGGGGTGAATCAGTTGTCTAATAAATTCAAACCAAAAACTTATTAACCAACTTAATGCTTAGTACCGGTAAATCAGTTAAGTCTGCCAGTAGACAGTGTTAAAAGTACATTGCTATACCGGTAAGAATTAATGCATGAAACATAAGCACAAAGTCATCCACAACACATGACACCAATATTTGTACATGGAAACCTTGTAAGGGGAAAAACCATGGTGGGAAACCTTACCCACAATCAGATGATACTATTGCAGATAGTAAGTATACAGAAGGGGTCTGCACATGCAAAAAGGCCAACAGCCTAGAGCTCATTGCTCAATCACAAATGGGAGTCACACTGACTACAGTTGGATGGTTAAATCCAATAAGAATGTACTGCACAAAATAGCATCTTCATATGCTGGATTCAGTATCGGTGTAATGTTGATATGCTTCTACAAAAACCTAACTTCACCCTCAAATGATGTCTTTGTGTATTCCTCTACTTAATCTCGCATATACCTTCACACAATTCTTTTTCGCATTCCACACTTGATCTTACAAATAAGATCTTACATTTATACCATACCCTAAGACCAATTTTAGTAGGTTGGCTCTAAAAGATATTACAATAAAAACATTTTACAAATAATACAATATCGATGCAATAACTGATTGAACATGTCGGCTTAATGCATTTACAACAATAATAAATCATCTCCATAGCATGCCATGCTGATCAAGAAAAGATAAACCTGTCGGTGTAACCCTAGATAACCTGGACCTATTTGCCGGTAAAAGCAAATATGCAAATAAGAATATACCAATGATTATTACTTCAAAATAAAGTGTCCACATGATGTCTTCGACATTACCAAGTGTCTTCCATGTCATTGCAGGTACTGGTGAACATTATATCCTATCGGTTAACCATATACCGGTAACTGTTGCACAGTTTACTGTTTGCCGGTGAATGTTGCTGGATCTCCAAAGTAGGTGTATTTAGTAGGTGTTGACATCAATGACAAAACCATACCAAAATACCAACAAAAAAACATAATCTAATATATATATATATATATATAATTTAAATATAAATATAAGTCTATATATATATATATTTATATATTTTTGATGCATAAGAAACTAAAGCTAACTTTACTATGTAGTATATAATATTCTTTTTTTTTTTAACCTTTTGACAGATTAATTAATCTATTCAGATTTAGATCAATGTATATATATATATATTTTTAATAACCTTGTTGCTTAAAACAGAGATAGACTAAATAATTTAGATTTATTTTCTGCTATAAATGATTGACAGAAATCCAATAAAATTAAACAGCAACTATAGAATATGATATTATGATATTATTCAAATTAACTAGACTATTTAACTCTAGATTTTATTTTCTGCAAATAAGTAAATGACAAAATTAAATAAATCTTAATAGCAACTTTATTTATCTTGAATCATTTAAATTTATCCTTAGAGATATGCAAATAGGAAATAAACTGACATTTATTTTCAAAGTGAAATTCATGCAATCATTAAACTTTTAAGAACAATACAAGCTAAAACCCAACAGGATCCTTTCATTTATGCAATAATAAAATTAACAGAAATAATACATTTATTTAAGGCATTTTAATACAATATAGACATTATTACAAGAGGGTGAAATACCCAAACTAGTCCCTCATTTCTATTAAATGAGGACTTCAATTAAAATAGATACATTTTCTTTTCAAAGTAATTACAACATATAGTTTCCCTTTCACATTGCTGCACTTTAAAATATAAAATATTCCATTCCCAAATTGTTTCTCTGCAAACAAATAATTTCAGCAACTTCTACTTGTCCTTTACTTTTCTTCCAACAACCTGCAAATAAATCAAAAGGCTATGACCATGGAGTGCTCACCTCCCAGCCTAGGCTTACTGGAAGCCACCCCCGAGCTTGGAGAACCAAGCCCTAGACAGGTTACACACATGCAAACACAACACCAAGGGATAACAAACACAACAACATATTCCCAACCAAGGCTACACTGCACCACAAAAAATGATGTTTTTTCAAGGGTGGTAGTGGACCAAGTACCCTGAGGAGACTCGAAGACTGTAGAAACACAAGCAACCTCATGGTAACCAAAAATATATCATAAGTATAATAACCCCACATCCTTATGCCTCCCCAAGGCATTCCTGCCATATTTCCCTCCTTATGACCCCCAAATGCATAAACAGGCCATGCAGCAAGGGTCACATATATATCCCTTGTGATCACTCTCATAACAAGAGCCTCTCACTCGAGGGCTATCAAACTTCTACCACCCACAAGACCATCCTCTCTCCCAAGAGTAGGAGGCCTTGGTTACTCCCAAAGCACAGAAAAAAATGCATACAAGAAGTAAAATATAGAACACAAAATAATTTTCACAAGGGGAAAATACAAGAAACTAGCCTTTTCATACAAGCAAATATTTTCAACATAACATGCAACATGAAAATAATACAAAGAGAAGTTAAACCAACCTTCAAACTACCCAAAGGTATGCTAATTCTAGTTGAGGATGAGCAACCCAATTGCACAATCCTTGTTTCTCTACACTTAGCCAAATTCCTATACCAATTCTTTTCCTTTCAAAATTCCATTGTCTCCAAAAATGGAGAGTGGGTGATTACCTGCAAAATCTCTCATTCTTGCCTAAGAAGACCTCAGTGAGAGTTCTCATAGGTTTCTAAAATTGAAAAAGGAAAAAGTCCGAAAAAAATCAAAAGGGATCTCTCATCAAAAAGGAAAGTTAACTAACCTAGATGATGCCTTCTAAATTCAATTTTCGCTCACCTTAGGAAATGCACTTTTTAGGGTGACTAAACAGCCACATGGGAGTTGTCACATGCCTAAAATTACTCCTAACCCTTAGGTACACCTTATGGGCTTTAGGAAACACCTTGAAAGTACCTCTAAGAGTCCATTTGACCCCTTTTAAACCCATCTGAAGTTAACTTTCGGGTCAAACCTAAGTTGACCACCCCAAAGATTCTCTACCCAAGGAAAATATAGAACCACATTAAATTATTTGAAAAAGATATGGTTAAAACAACTCCCTCCAAGAGACAATTCAAAAATCAAGACATAAATCAACACGTGTCAAGTGACACAATAAAATACTTTACAACATTACACATGAAATTTTGTCTCTTGTTGGATTTACACAAATTAATAAATGCAATTTAGCACACATGCAACATTTACTTTCACAAATAAAATACGATACATACGTATTGTTGTCTCTCCAAATAGACAACCCCTGGCTTTACGAACTTACATAGGTCTAGGTTTGGTTCTCCATAATGTTTCAATGGTCACATAGATAATTTTCCTATGCATCTCAATTACACATTAGTTCTTCCAAATAACCTTATATAACATTTAAACACAAGAATAAGAATACACGTCAAACACTCTGCATACAATTGATATTAAACAAAAATCAATATGTCTTGTATCAAAATAAATCCACATAAGCAATTATCATAATCCTCATAATTTTGATCCATACATAAACATGCATCCTATTTCTATCATCATAGTAAATTCTTGCAATTCCAATAATGATATACATCATCACAAGGTAATCCTATTCTAGAATCATATAGAGTTGTATGTCTATAATGCATAGAAATGAAGCATCAATATATATCAATGTTATCCAAATCATGAAATCATATAAGTTCCAAATCCATAATGTATAAAAATAAAGCAACCATAATAGTCTCAACATGAAAAATACTGAAATGCTAGGATGAGTCGGGGTAGGGCCTGACACATTCCTAATTCAGTTATCATTAGAGACTTGGATACTAGAGCTATAATTTCTATTGGGGTGGTGTATCATGCATATCAATTGTAATCCTTTTCAAACTTTGTTCCTATTGATGGCTTTGATTCTTCCGATGACGATCACACTTCTAGTGTGGATTTTGATATTGAGGAGAACTTTGATTACTTGAAAATAGGTGTTATCACATATGACCCAATTCTTGAGCCTTTTATTTCAGCTCCTCCTATTGATATCACATCTACTATTTCTTGTGATGATGCTTGTGTTGCTACAATTTTTTCTTTTTATGATTCAGAAGCAGTAGGATATACATTATCTTCTAGATATAATTCCTTGGAATGATTACTTGATAGATGATGCAAGTTTGTTTGTGGAGTCCTAAATTGCATATTTTGGAGACATAATTTATGACATACATCTTCTCTTTGATGGAGATTATCTTTCTTCAATTGTTGTGATGGAGCACTTTGACCCTTTTGTCCATTCTCTGCATAATTATTCTTACGATTTTGACATAATTGTGGATAGTTATGTACAATATTTGGAGGATGTCTATTTTTCTTTAGAGGAAACACTTGAGTCTTTGGATCATATTCTACATTCATCATCATGAGATCTTGGATTGTATTTTTCAGTTGTATTGCCTAGTATACCTAATTTTGAAGGGGAAAATTTCAACATCGACATGGCAACACTTGAGCAGCTTTCAGAGACTCCTTACATCTTGATTTTTCTTCTTGCATCTTCCTTTTAGGATTGGGGAGACTTCATACATACACCTTTGGTATTTTTTTATTCCTAAGGGGAGGAATATTGTTTGATACTCATTGAGCATATTCTCCAATCAGTTTAGAGAATCTACCATTAATGCACATTCTACATTGAGGTTGGGATACTTGGTCTCTTTTCTTCACTCTTATGGGGGGACTTTTTCCTCACATGGATTTTTGTCCTTCTCATTTTTCTTTTAGTTCTTTTTTATTTTTCTCTCTCCATTGTTTGATACTCATGGATCATATTCTCCAATCAGTTTAGAGAATCTACCATTAATGCACATTCTACATTGAGGTTGGGATACTTGGTCTCTCTTCTTCACTCTTATGGGGGGACTTTTTCCTCACATGGATTTTTGTCCTTCTCATTTTTCTTTGAGTTCTTTTTTATTTTTCTCTCTCCATTGTTTGATACTCATGGATCATATTCTCCAATCAGTTTAGAGAATCTACCATTAATGCACAATCTACATTGAGGTTGGGATACTTGGTTTCTCTTCTTCACTCTTATGGGGGGACTTTTTCCTCACATGGATTTTTGTCCTTCTCATTTTTCTTTGAGTTCTTTTTTATTTTTCTCTCTTTTGGAGAGAAGTTTTTTCCTGCTAATTTTTCCCCCTTCCTCCATTTGTGAGATATTGAATTTCATTTTTACATGGGTACCTAATATGGCCTAATATTTTGGACCCATCTTGCATTGTTCTCTTTTGTGCACATCTCCATAAGTTGAACTTAAGGCAGGGTTGTTGGAATCCAAGAACACTGAGAGGGGGGCTGAATCAGTGTTCTACTGGTAAAGTTAGTTTTGAACTTATTCCTTATTAACCAGTTAATAGTAAATAAAATTAGAATGCATACACAAAATAACACAATGAAAAGCAACAACATAACACCAAGATTTATACATGGAAAACCCTACAAAGAGAAAAACCATGATGGGGATGATACCCACAATATCTATATACTTCATTAAGGTATACAAATATTACATAAGAGGGTCTGCAAATGTAGAAAGGCCAACCACCTAGAGCTCACCTCGCAAAGACAAAATATAGGAAGTCTCACTGACTTATAGAATATTACAAAGTGTTTATAACTGAAAATGAACTTATAAATTACATCTGACCATGTTGGATAAGTTCCAGTGAATGCTCTAATATCCTCCTCTATATATAGGTTCTCTAATACTCTATTCTGCTACTGGTTAAACTATGCACGTGAAACTGCACATAGTCGCTTCCAATCGTATACCAAAATGTATACCAAAACTCACTGAAATATTCGCAACCAAAAGTTCGTATCACATCACACATATTTGATCTATCACTAAAGTGATCTTCTTAAATATCCTTCTAACTTAACCATGTCAGCTTCAACAAGTAATATAAACAAGTCGACTATCAAAAAATAATGATAATCAAACATAAATCCAATGACCATGTCGGCCATCACACGTTACCGCCAAAATCTATGAAGACATAATCGAGACCAAAATATTTCCTTAGTCAGGTCCTAACCATTACCGGGTTCCATATACACGGTACTGGGATCTGTACAAGTTATTGAGATTAGGACTTGTGAGTGTCAGTGCCGGTGTTGGTGCAGGTGTCGGTGCCGGTGTAAAGCAATATGAATACCAATACTGGTTAGGTGCAATGAATGTTAGTTAACCAAACAATGAAACCATTTACCCTGAGATGATGAGTTGCCATCAATGAAAACCCATAATGCCATTAACCTTACTGGATGAGTGTCAATTGCTAACAGAGGTGTCACTATAATTAAGGTATTTTACCTTGGTTGTTTCTCACCTAGGTCCTAATTACATGTCACTTAAGCTTACTTAGGGAACCATATAGGAGTTATTTGAGCATCTCCACTTTATATAAACTTATCATGTTATTATTTTCACCTTATGTGGTGTCTCCACCTTTAGTACCTTTTGTAGCGTCCTAAAATTGTGACACTTGCAATTTCGACTGCATTTGGGTCTTCACGATGGCGATGCAACATGGAACCTGAATGGAGACCCCAAAACTTGTTCATGACATCAAAAACTGCATTTTTCTGCACCCTGGCCTGATCCTCCTTGCACCCTGCTGTCCCGGGAGGTGGGACCATGGCGCCCAGCGCCTTGGTCCTTGGCCCTATTTTGGGCCCGGTCTCTTTTGGGGCTTCGGGTCTTTAAGTTTGCAAATTGGAAAATATTATTTCCTGGTCAGCCTAAGGTCGGGAAAATCAATCTATCAACCCTAATTGACAAGTATATAAACCACATTTCCTCTCCCATTTGAGGAGGTCGGAAAAAGAAAAACATATACAAGCAAAAAGGCGAAAGCGACATTCAAGCATTCAAGCATTCAATCATTCCTTCAAGAAATTGAGCATTCTAAGTCTCCATTCAAGGCTAAGTGTTGCATTCAAGACAAGGATTCAACCATTGAAGAGGAGATCACATACAACATACAACATACTACATACATTACACCTTCGAATGTAAGAATACAAACATTCTTACAACAAGGTATCAGTACTTGTTTACATTACAAACATTTACATTTACAACATTCTCATTTCTTGGTTAATTCCAAAATCGGGGTTTGACCTAAAGGCAAACCCCTCATCCCTAACCCCCCAATCATCCTCTCTTTTCTATGTGTAGGTTGCAAGTATGCGGTTGTAATTGAAGATCTGGAATCCTTGTGCAGAGACAAACAGATCCCCCTTCGTTTCGCAAATTTTTCGGAGGACCGTGTGCATGCCGGGCGCCATCGTCCCGTCAACTTTCACTCAAATTTGTAGAACAGCACTGTCTCGACATTTTACTGCTAATTCCAGGTCCGCAGCTTCATCCCATATCCCTATCTCTGTTTATAAGCGAATCATTCCTACTTTACATGCATTCCTAGTTCAATCTTTCTATCTACATTCTTTACAAAAGAGGGTATCCTTGATGTCTTAACCCTTGAAACTCATTTAGAATCCAATCTTGCATTGCGTGGGATTGGATCTTGTGGGTTTCAACCCCTCCTTTGAATGTAAAGTTTCCCCTAAGTGAAAACCATCAACCCTAGTGACTCTCCCTTCTCTCTCCTTGGAGTTGGGGAGGGGAGAACAACTAGGGTTCAATTTTTCCGCTTTACATTTTGGTGAACCCGACGTGAACATCCTCATTCTGATTATTCATGGTTAGATCTGAAAATTTTGTTTCCTTAATTATATTTCCATGTTTGATCTTTTGCAAATTTTAGAGGTTGATTGCATAAAAACCCTAAAATTTTCTTTTTAAGTAATTAAACTTGTGAAATGTTTAATTGTTAATGCTTGTTTCAGATCTACCCTTCTATTGCAAATTGTCAATTCATATTTGTGCTTTAATTCTGAAAATTAAGTGGTTAAATGTCAGAACCTAATTTTTAAGACCTTCTTGATTCAACCTTTGACTGATAATTTCACTAATCAAAACACTTCCAAATCAGCTGTAACTTTGGATTCCGCAATAAAATCACAATATCTTTCATCCCTGAAAAATTGGAAAAAAGTTGCGAGGACCGTGTGCACCCCGAGCGCCCTCGTCCCCGACATTTTTTCCGAAATTTCGGGAGCTAGATCTTACTGTATTTTTCTGCTAAAATCCAGAATTTTGGTTGATTTTATCAATTTTAACACTTTCAAAATTAAAGTCAAAGTTGGTCTAGCGATTGCTTGGATTGAGGCTTCTAATCATTCAAAAATTGTTGAAATTAAAATTCATATCAAAATTGTGTTTCTTACAGTCCTAAATCTAAAAAGTGTGTTTGCATTCATTCGAAATTTCAGTGTTTTATTCAAATTTTTAAAATTTGTGACTTTTGAAATTAAGTGTTTAATTGCAACAACCTTGATTTCCACTTTCAAAATCGAATTTTGCATGAAATCGAGTCAACTTTTAAATTTCAAAGCCTGCATTGCTTTTAGTATTCCCTCTAAAATCATAAAATTCAAAATTTCAGTCTCCCCCTCTTTTTCAAAATTCAAATTTTACATTTTTCAACAATCTTGGTAGGGTTCAATTTTGAGATTGCAACTTTAATTTGGCCTATCTACAAATCGTAAAATCACTCAATTTTTTCAGATTAGCTTTAAAATCATCATAACTTTCATTCCTGAAAATTTCGAAAAAAGTTGCGAGGACCGTGTGCACTCCGTTTGCCACGGTCCTGGACATTTTTTTCGAAATTTCGGGAGATTGTCCTGATTGCATTTAACAGCTTAAATCTAGGAGATTGGCTGATTTTATTGAAATTTGCTACCTCTAAAATTCAAAATCTTCTCTCTCTCTCTAGTGCATGAGTTTTACAACAATAAGCCCTACTTACACTATTCTCGTTAGACGAAGCCTTAGAATTAAGTCCTTCCAAGGTTTAATTACTGAGGAGATGGAACCTAATTTGAATGGCCTTTTTAACGAGGACATGGGTAATTCCTCTAATCCTCTTAATGATGAAGAAGCTCTCCATGAGGTTTCTGTAGAACAACTTTCAAAATTGGATAACCAATTTGATGATTTTTGACAATGGATGTCTCAAGAGTACCCCGATAGTGAAGCTCTTTCATTAATTGAGGGTCTAAAACATATGGTTCAAAGTGATAAGAATGGAATTGATATTTTGCATGGTATTGCACACATTGTGGATTTGAATGTGATGCCTATGAAGAGTTGTACCAAAACTTTAGGTTATACACAACCTCCTACTCATGTTAATCATTTTATTCCTTTGACAACTCCTATTGCTAGTATACCTACTTTTACATCAAACATAATGACTACTTCAATACAAGACATTCCTCCTATGATCACTAATCATGGGGGCAATCCTTCTTCTTCAATCAACCCTCTTCCTTCATTCAATCCAACTTCTTCATTCATTCCTTCAATGAGTGTTCCTCTTATATCTCCACAAATAAACATGACACAAGGGGGCAATTCATTTAACCCTTCCATTCCTCCTTGTAGTGTTCCTCCTTTCCAATCATCTCCTATGACTAACTATCATAGTGTCCCACCACCTTACTCTCTACCTTCTTTCAATAACATAACACCTCCATCACAATCTAACACGTCTAATATGAACTCTTCAACTGAAGCAACCATTAACAATCTTGCACAAACTGTCTCATCCTTACAGCAACAAATTGCCTCTATGAATCAATCTAAGTTTAGTGTGCCCACATTTGATGTCGCGAGCCCACTTTCTCTTGACATTGTTCGAGCTATCCCCCCTAAACATGTTGAAATTCCGCATTTGGAGCTTTATAATGGTAAGGGTGATCCTCTAACACATGTTAAGACCTTTCAAACAATATGTACTGATTTTGCTTATGACCAAAGGTTGCTTGCAAAATTGTTTACTAGAACATTAAGAGATAAAGCCCTACAATGGTATTGCTCGTTGCCTTCTTATTCTATTACTTCTTTCGAGCAACTTGCAAATGCTTTCATTCAACAATTTCAAAACAATATAAGTCCTAAAGTTACTTTGATTGATTTAATGCATTGTAAACAAGGTGTTAAAGAAAAAGTGACTGATTTCATTGGTAGATATAAGCATTTGTATGCTCAAATTTCTTTTCCAGTGCCTGACAATGATATCCAAAGAATCTTTATTTCTAATTTACAAAAAGATATTAGAGAAAAACTTCTATTTTCTGAGTTTACTTCTTTCCAACAGTTGTGCGCAACTCTTCACAATTATCAACTGACTGTGAGTCAAATGGAACAAGCAAATCCTATGGCTCCGAGTGATAAGGGTGATAGTAGTCAACAACCATTTGGAAAGTTTAAACCGAATAGAGAGTCCATTAAATTCAATGAAAACATCATCAACAACAATGTGAACGCGGCATCAGGTGTGCCTCCTATTTCTAAGTTTTTCAAGAAAGAAAGAAAGTTTACTCCTTTGAATGAATCATTGCATAGTATTATGTGTAGACACCTAAAAATGGTCAACGCTTGCGGGATCATACTTTAACATTGGCGCATTGCCTCATCTTAGGTTTTTGCATCGCATTAACATTTCTCCTATGTTACGCACTTGGATTTTATCATTTGCGAGCATCGAGTCATTCTTCTACACTCTTCATTTGTCTCGCTTTCGAATTTGGTCTTGTCGACAACAATCTTCAGTCATGATTTTGGTCGATCTTTGTCCTTGTCAATCTTGTCATATTGTGATTGATTCATCATCGATCCTTGTCCTTTTCAATCATGTCAATTTGGTCAATTTGTCATTGATTTTTGTCAACCAATCTCAATCAAATCATTTATCAATCCAAAATCATGATCGAATCGATATCAATTATCCTTTGTCAAGACCTAATTGTCGTCTTTGCATTTCTAATTCATCTTCCAAGGTTTTATGATTTATTCATTTAATCTTGTTTGGCATTTTCCCTCTAGGTTAAATAATTTATTTATTTATCCTAAGTCTTCTTGTCACAATTAAATTATTATTTAATTGGCTAATTAATTCCTCCTATTTTTGTAAATTAATTAATGAATGAGAAATTATTAATTAATTTACCTAATTTGCATCAATTCCTAATTTCCAAGTCATCATTTCTAACCTAATTTTCTAATTTCTCCTAAATTCCTAAATGTCTATTTCTATTTCAAATTCATGTCATAAATCCTTACATAGCAATTTGTCATAGAATTTGTCATAAATTGTCATAAATCTTTGCATAGCAATTTGTCATAGACATGTCATAATTTTTCTATTCTTGATTTGAATTTCCATTCGAATCATTATCATGCTAATCTTGTCATCTCTCCAATTCTTCTATAAATTGGATGATTTTCTTCAATCTTGGCTAATAATGAGAATAATCCTTAATCAGGCTATCGAATTTATGCTTCTAGTACTCTTGATCAATAATCAATGTCAATCTTGCTTTCAATCATGTGTGTGCACTTGTAGGTGAGATCCACAACCATTTGGAGAGGAAAGAAGAACAATGGAGCAGCATGAAGGAACACTCAAATCTTGTCTATGGTTCACATAATTTCTTTAGTTTTGTATGCTTTGTTTTCATGTCTCTATTGAATGTGTCTTAGGATAGATTCATTGCAATGGATGCATTTGTATTTGAGCTATTATGTTTATATTGCTTGTGATGATTTCCTATTTCCTATGCAACATTAATTGGTGAACCCGACGTGAAAAACTAACCTTCTAACCTCATTATGGTGTTTTGAGTGCTCTCAAGTTGATTTGCAGGCCAAAAAACCAAAAAACAGGGTCGTGCAGGGTATTCTGGAGACTCCTGCGCCTGTGTGAAGCAACCTGTGCCTGTGTTGAGCATTCTGCGCTTGTGTAGGTGACATTCTGCACTTGTGTCCTGCATTCTGCACCTGTGTCATGGGTTCTGCGCCTGTGTAAAGTCTAGAACAAAGGTAAAAAAATGCAGTGTTTACTTGAAATTTGTTGTGTTTTTGCATTCTGTTTTCTGTGCTTTAGATTTTGGTACTAATTATCTGTGCAGAATCTTGGCATACGCATGGAAAAGACAATAAATCAAACTACTAACACGCTTTGTGCAGATTCGAAAGTCAAAGAATAAGCGTATCAAACTCCTAACTTGGGTTTTGCAGGTTGCCTTGGAGAAACAATCAAACTTTGTGTTTTCATTTAATTTTTAGGCACTTAGTAATTTCTAAATAGGATGGAATAAATGTATGTTTGCTTTGATTGTTGAGCTTGACATTGGAGTAGGAGAGTATGCTCTCATCCTTCTTAGGGTGATCAGAAATCCAGATCTTCAATACCATGCTCATGTCTTTGATTGTGTGTCTCCTTTAGAGGGCCTGCCTTCCCGACCACTTTGCTTTTGCAAGCAAGTGATAATCATGAGAAGGGGACGACCCAAAGTGAGTATGACTAGAATTCCTTGGCATTCTAACTCACTATAAAAAATACCCGATGAGCGAAAGCTTTGAAGGAAGTGTTATGTGGGAATTGTAGTTACTTGGGAAGTGATGACCCTTGGACTCTTTCTCATATCAACATCTAAGTAGGGCCTCTTGGTCTAAATCGTGCTTGCGCGACTACATTTGTTTGGTATCTTGATGGGCTTAATGTCTCAATCACGCTTGCGTGACATCAAGGAGTAATGCTTAATAGAAATCCTTACTAAACACCTTGTTTTTAGAGACCAAAAACCCTTCTAGTTGCTTGAGAAGGACAAGTTCGGATACTTGGAAGAGATACTAAGTTCGCCATGGGGAGATTTCCATGGGGACTGATGCTTGGCTACCCTGAGAAGTGAGTGCTGTGGAGGGGAGCCCATGGGGTCAAGCATCTATGTATTCTCCTTGAATCTTATAACAAGTCTACCTCTCAAGTACCTAATGTCTTTGCCTACCATAAGAAATGTGGAAATGAGCATGATTGTCTTGAGTCTAAGTTGCAATATCTTGTATTCTTTGCTTGTCAAAAGTTGAATTGCATCCCATTTTAAAGGCAAAACAAATTGATTCAAAACATAAGATTAAACACAAGAGACATTCATCCAACAAAGGTCCAGCAAATCTTCAAAACTCATCTTCAAACATGGTTGTCAAATATTGTTCAAAATCTTGTCTCAACATTCATGTCACTTACATTTAAGTCCATCATAGGTTGCATTTTGCAAAGGTCATTGTCAAGTACCAAGGTTAGGTTTCACCTAAGTCATATTCCTTTGCATATCAATAAGAGTCATCCATTTGCATATGTCCTCTTGCATTAAAGTTATATCATTGTCATACATTGCTTACCCTAGGTCTCTTCATTAAGCTTAGGTCATTATCATATCATATTAAGGTCATTTGCATAGTAATTGTCCCTTAGCATATAGTGTCAAAACTAAGTTTTTTCATACTTGAGTAATCCAAATCTTTGATAAACCCTAAGTCATTGTTAAGAAGTCTAGACCTTATCAAACCTTTTCTTTTTATGTCATTATTGTCATTTGGTCAAACCTAGCTTAGTATCCAAGCATATAGGGGAGACATTGTCATTTTGTCCTATTGTCACTTGGTCCTTTTGTCCTTTTAGGTCTAGACATCATTTCAATTTCCTAAGGGTCTCTTTCTTAGATTTGCATTTCAAAATGTTTGTCAAAATCTTAAAAAACAACCAAAAAACATAGGTTGCATTTTTGCCATAGATTGCATTCTCATTCATTTAGTTCGCATTTAGTTGCATATCATACATTATCCTTGAAAAATTCCAAAAATATTGCATTTGCATAGTGACATGTCTATTGAAACAAGGTTCCAAGCACCAATGATGCAACAAAGTTTGACATATCAACCGACAATGCAATCACAATTCTATCCAACCCAACAACAAAGCAATATTGGTCAAACTTTTCATGATGATGTAAATGTCCAAATACAAAAACTAGAGGAGAAACTAGCTCAAGAAGAAGAGATATTGGAACAAAGAGTGAAAAACATTGAGAAGAATAGATCACAAATGTCCAAAGTGTTTCAAAAAATTCCAGGTCTAAATCCAAAGATTGAGCCAATTGATGTAAGATCTCTTCTTGAACGATCAGACATACCAGCTCTCCTCTCCCAAATAGAGATGATGAAACAATTTCAAGAAAGGAGACAACATCAATTTCAACATTATGTGCCTCCACAACAAGAACAAGAAGGTGTTTACTATCAATCAGATTTTCAACCATCACAACAAATTGTTCAACATATACAACCAATACAACCTATGGTCCAATTTCAACAATATGTCCAACCAACTATACAATGTCAACAAATGGTTCAACCAATGGTGGAATATCAACAAGTTCAATCAACATATCAATGTCAACAATTAGAACCAAACATTCAAAAATAAAGGTTGCAGCACACACCAACCCAAGTTTCAAACATGTCAGAACAATTGAACCAAGTCCAATATCAAAACACGACATCAGACCAGAACCAACTCCTTTCCAAACGAGTTCAAATTCCAGATTCAACTATATCAAAACCTCGAAAGAAAGGTGGCTTTATTGCAATTCTCTTAAGGAAACTACCAAGTGAGTTCTTTGAGGAAGATAAAGATGATACACTTATGTCTAGCAATGTCTCATCCCCTCGCAAACAAATTGACTCTCCAGTGGCATCTATCCCTACACCTCTAGAAGTTTCACAAGAACCTTCCATATTGTCCTCATCAAACAATACACCCAAGGATGAAATTATTCAAGGGCTATCCATAATTGAATGCCAAGATAATCCAATTCATGATGCACATCCTTGTCATGTTTCAGAAATACAAGACCCAATGCCACCATGCACTTTATTGCCATTACCTATTTTAGAGGACCCCATTCGAAGTCCCTCTTCCTCATGTTCAAGCATTGATTCCTTGCTAGAATCCATCACAAATGTTCAAAGTGCATTTCCTTCATGCCAAACCATTGATCCCTTGTCAGAATCCTCCATGCATATCAAAAGTCCAACCTCATGTCAAGAGGATAATTTAGAGCATGAAGAAACGTGTCCTAAAGAAAATCAAGATCAAGATCCCGAAACTTTATCATCCCATCCAATTGTTGACCAAGACCCCATGTTCCCAGACACTCATGATGGTTCCCCTATTCTTATCCATCCTATCAAAAGTCCTATTGACACTCCATTCCCTGAGCAAGATCAAGATATCCTAGTCCATCCAATCCCAAACGATCCCCTTCCATTTCATGAAAAAAATGTCCTTTCAAATCCCATTGACATTCCACTTCCTGAGAAAGATCAAGATATCCTTTCCATCCTTTCCGATGATCCCATTGAAAGTCAAGAGCAAAGCACCTTTAAAGAGGATTCCAATGATCTTCCTCCTTGTCAAGATCAAATTATTCCTTCAGATCCTCCACAAGATTGTCTTGTTCCTTCATCTCCTTGTCCTAATGCTCCATATACACCCCAAGATCGCATTTCTTTTGATGATCCCATTATTCCTCCCATTCCATCTCTTGAAGAGCCTGTCATTGAACCATGTCCACAACACAATCCTAGTCCCCCTCACAATCCTAATCCCACTCATGATCCTAACGTGTTAGTGTGAGATGTTCATGAACCCCTGACATTAACAATGGGTTCTTCCTCTTTGGTCCAATCTGATCCACTTCAAGATCTCATTATTTCTCTCATATCATATCCACCTCATAATGGACTCGTGTCTTCTTCCCAAAGAAAAGAGTATCCTACAAGTCAAGATATTCATAAAGGAAAAGGAGTAGATCTCCATAAGCAAGAATCCCTTCATGTGGAAGAAAATCTTCAAGGTCATGTCTATAGAGCTCACACTCAAGGCACTGGTATCCCTTCAAATTCAAAATCCAAATGTCCACCTTCCCCATCATCGCTTCCATCCATTCTAGGTCCCTATATCCCTCCATCTCCTATGCAACATCAGCAAAGGAACACATCTTGGAGAACCTTCTATCCATCCCACATGCCTCCATATCATTCCCATCCACAGCAACATTCATTCCCTCCTCCAAGCAATTTGGATGCCAAGTATAAAAGTCATAAGTCTAGCAATCCACATGTATTCAAGGATCAACATGTCCAATATAATTGACATGTCAAAACAAAGAATAATATGATCTATAAAGAAAAAGAAATATCCAAAAGGCCACAAAGGCCCACTGAGCAAAATAAAGCAAAGTCAAAATCTATATGGGTTCCTAAATCCCTTATGTAGGCAATGCACTCCAAGGAACCACAAAAGCATGAAAAGTCAAAAACCATGTGGATCCCTAAGCGGCTCCTTGAAGCATAAAAGCCTAAAGAAACAATCAACTTGGCATCTACAATTGCTATTCTTCCATCCAACCCTCTCAAATCTATTCCTCCACCACCTTCTTTATCCATTTTGGGCCCTTATGTCCCAAAAACCCAAGCTATTCCTCCATCCAAATCTCACAATCTGAGATCCATTTTCCCTCCATCAATCCATCACCTCTCAAGGTGTGTGCCAATGTCGATCTTGCCTTCATTTCCATCCATTGAAGCCCAATTCTTCCAATACCCTACCTATTATCCAATTCATATTTTCCATCCTTCGATCCCTTCGGTCCAATCCTTTGCATAAATCCTTGCCTTAGTTTCATCTTATTTTCCATGTCCTTATCCTACCAACATCTTTGAGCATACTTTTAAAGGTCATGGTCCATTTTTTTTCAAGGCTACTATCCAAAAAAAAAAGATGCTTGAGTCCTTCTTCCATCCCCTATCATGTGTCCATCTTCTATTGAAAAAGTCAAAATACAAAAGAAAAAAAAAAAGACAAGAAAAAAAGTAAAGCAAAAAATAATTCATCCACTGGTGAAAACCTGGCAAACAGGCGCCTTGGGCAAGTACCGTGATGAAAACCTAGCAAACAGGCGTCATGCGTAATCCATGAACTTCTTGCATACCACACTTGGGGGCAGGTTTCCTCCTTCATATCCTATTGCCCTTCATTATCCTATCGAACCCCTATTATTACCCTTCATATCCTATTGTCCCTCATGTCCATTTCCCCTTTCCACATTTGATCTTGACAAGGCTGACGATCTTCATGAGCATCACATATATTGTTTGCAGATTTTAGTCTATCATAGATTTTGGTTATTTATCCATTTGCTTATTACAACCTTTCATCCATATTCCCTAGCTTATTGCAACTTTCTACCACTATCCCGTATCCTATCTCGACCTTCAGTCCATGTCCCTTATCCATTCTTGGTCTTGCTTATCCTATCCATATCTTATCACTATCCATACACTCTTTTTCATTCCTTGATCTTGATCTGACATAAGGACGCAAAATTTAAACATGGTTTCAAAAACCTCTTGACATGTCCCTCATGTCACTGCTCTACATTGTCATATCCAGTCTCTTGTCCCATCATGCAATAGCCCTTGGAAATTGCATCTATATTGTCTCCATGATAAAAGGCCTTTGTCTTCCCTCTATCCACCATCATTTCAGCAAGCCTATTTATTCACCTGTCATATTCCTTGCCTTGCTAGACACTGGGGGCAAAATCATAAAAAATTCAAAACGTCCTGAAAAAGATCATACAAGTTGAAAAATGTCCTAAAAAAATCTCTTAAAAATTGAAAAATGTCTTGAAAAAATCAAAAAAATTGAAAAATGTCCTGAAAAAAATCTTCAAAAAAATCGAATAATGTCCTGAAAAAATATCTAAAAACTGAAAAAAAATGAAAATCCCTAAAAAGTCAAATAAAGTCCTGAAAAAATGACCAAAAAATTTTAAAATCCAAAAACAAGCATTTTGCAATAAATCATCCCTTTGTGAATAAGACAAATCCCTGATCATCCATCCAATAACTTGCAATCAACGCTGTGCTTTAACGAAATCATGCTTAAACAGATGAACTTTTCAATCAAACCAGACATTCAAACTGATCACAATTGTCATATCAATGAACCTCAAAATCATTTGTCCTTGTCTCTACTATCATGGGTCTTATACAGGGTGTGGTATACTCGAAACCAAACTGTGTCCTGTCTTAGAAGGGGTACCGCATGTCCTAAAACCAGACAGCATGATCGTCCTATCAGCACTTTCAACTTTTGACAATGAAGATCAAGATGTTTGTTTGATTTGTTGGAATTTGTGCATCTTATCTTTTTATTGATTTATATTTGGCTTCGATCATGTTCCTATGTTGCTTGATGATGTCACTGAGTGATTTAGAGTGACCGGGATGGATCATGGTCCTTTTCTTGATTGTGATTGTTGTTTGTCTATGATGTGTCTGTCTTTTGCAAAAAGGGTTGCATTTCAGCTCTGGCCTTCAATGCCATGATGCTACGCATCCATTTTGCTACATAAAAATAAAGGTTCTCACCTACAAAGTGCATTACTGAAAGCAAGTTTTTTTCATCTTTAACTATCTTCTGTCTCATTTTCTTCTTACTAACATTTCTTCCGTCAGTTCAGATAGTCAGTTCGGTCTAGTGCTCTGATTTCCCCGCACACATATACTACATCCTGCATCCATTTGGTTAGTACATTTGCATTATATCAAGCATCATATCAAGCATTTTATCCATTTCATATTATAAATGCATCAAAAATACATAAATATACATCCATACATGTTCATAAACAAGTACATAAGTCATCCATACATTGCAAAATAACATATGTCATAACATATTGCATCCCATCATATCGATGCATATCATATATCATCATAATATCGGAGTACAAAATTGGACTGTCTGTCCTAAGTATGGCCCGCAGGCCGACTACAAAATGTCAAACTACATAATGTCCACTGTCTGTCATAAGGAGCATGTGCCTCTGTCACTGGGTGCTCCCTCTATCCTCCTCATCCCTGCCATGTCTCAAGGATGATGTCCCTCCTATCCCAAGTCCTGCTATTGTATCTCTGTCCGTGCTTTTGAGTCTATGTCGTAACATGAAGTAGTCAGGTCGGTTCTCCCGTTTGATCAATGGACATTGTCGACTCTGCATCACAATTGGGGCACATTTTGTCAGTTTTAGGGTTTGCTCCTACGGGTTGCATTTCCTCATTTTCATGTCCACCTCAGGGTGTTTTTCATCTATTCTAACCTATCCTACCCTTATCCCCCCTTTTCAGATCATTTGCGTGTTGTTTTGGACCAAAATTGAGTTCCCAATGCACAACTGCGCTTGTGTCAAGGAACTTGTGCTTGTGTCATGTAACCTATGCTTGTGTCATGTAACCTACGCTTATGTACCCTTACACAAGCGCAGAAGACCCTACACAAGCGCAGAAGTCAGTTTCTGTATCCCCTGTGGGCTACGCAATGTCCCGCAAGCAAGTCAAATTCATGAAATTGAAAACATGGGTTTTTGAGATACATATCACTGCTCCCACATCGTCCGGTCGTTTGTACGTGTGTACATGTTCTCCGAGGTGATCTACCATTTGAATGTTCGCCATCTCTCTGCAAGTGTCCTTTTCCAGAGCAACAAATCCTCTTCTTGGGCTAGTGCAAATGAACAATTTTCACTCTCTTGGTCCCATTTATAGATCTATGTCAGTGCATAGATGGATGTGTGTCCTCTCCATCTTATGTTGATCACAGTCTTGTGCACCTTAAATTGCTTGTCCTTCATGTATCCGATCTCCGATTGTCAGTCCGTTCGATCCTATCATTTTTATCGATCAATTGGCCTCTTTTTTGCATGTTTCCGGCCAATTCCTCGAGGAAGCATGCATATGTCATTGTCATTGTCTGGGGCATTTTCATTATTGTTCTTTGAAACAACGCTTAAAATTGCATTGTCTCAAAGAGGGGCAAAATGTAGACACCTAAAAATGGTCAATGCTTGCGGGATCATACTTTAACATTGGCGCATTGCCTCATCTTAGGTTTTTGCGTCGCATTAACATTTCTCCTATGTTACACACTTGGATTTTATCATTTTCGAGTATCGAGTCATTCTTCTACACTCTTCATTTCTCTCACTTTCAAATTTGGTCTTGTCGACAACAATCTTCAGTCATGATTTTGGTCGATCTTTGTCCTTGTCAATCTTGTCATATTGCGATCGATTCGTCATCGATCCTTGTCCTTTTCAATCATGTCAATTTGGTCAATTTGTCATTGATTTTTGTCAACCAATCTCAATCAAATCATTTATCAATCCAAAATCATGATCGAATCGATATCAATTATCCTTTGTCAAGACCTAATTGTCGTCTTTGCATTTCTAATTCATCTTCCAAGGTTTTATGATTTATTCATTTAATCTTGTTTGGCATTTTCCCTCTAGGTTAAATAATTTATTTATTTATCCTAAGTCTTCTTGTCACAATTAAATTATTACTTAATTGGCTAATTAATTCCTCCTATTTTTGTAAATTAATTAATGAATGAGAAATTATTAATTAATTTACCTAATTTGCATCAATTCCTAATTTCCAAGTCATCATTTCTAACCTAATTTTCTAATTTCTCCTAAATTCCTAAATGTCTATTTCTATTTCAAATTCATGTCATAAATCCTTACATAGCAATTTGTCATAGAATTTGTCATAAATTGTCATAAATCTTTGCATAGCAATTTGTCATAGACATGTCATAATTTTGCTATTCTTGATTTGAATTTCCATTCGAATCACTATCATGCTAATCTTGTCATCTCTCCAATTCTTCTATAAATTAGATGATTTTCTTCAATCTTGGCTAATAATGAGAATAATCCTTAATCAGGCTATCAAATTTATGCTTCTAGTACTCTTGATCAATAATCAATGTCAATCTTGCTTTCAATCATGTGTGTGCACTTGTAGGTGAGATCCACAACCATTTGGAGAGGAAAGAAGAACAATGGAGCCGCATGAAGGAGCATTCAAATCGTGTCTATGGTTTGCATAATTTCTTTAGTTTTGTATGCTTTGTTTTCATGTCTCTATTGAATGTGTCTTAGGATAGATTCATTGCAATGGATGCATTTGTATTTGAGCTATTATGTTTATATTGCTTGTGATGATTTCCTATTTCCTATGCTACATTATGAATAAGTTATTGGAACAAAATGTGCTTACTCTTCCTCCTATAAGGCAAATAGATCCTACAAAGATTAATTCACCCTATTTTGATAACAAATCTTTTTGTCAATTTCATCGTCATCCTGGACATGATACTGAAAAATGTTTTGCTTTAAAGGGTAAAATTCAAGATTTGATTGATAATAATACTATTTCTATTTCTGGAGTGAATGATAAAGGCAACACATCTATAGCTCCTCCTAACCAAAATCTTCAGATTTTTACTGATCCATTGCCTTCTCATACCTCTAATGCGATTGATACTACTGATTCCTCTGTCTCACCTGATGATCTTGTGTCCATGACTCCGAATGTGATTAACTTTGTAGAGCAGCAAAAAATCCCTAAAGAACCTTCCATCACATTTGATTCCAGTGAAACTATCAGGGCACCTGATGGTCCTTTATATATAGTTGCAAAAGTCAAGAATACACCTTGTCGTGGAGTGCTTATTGATCCTTCTTGCATGGTTAATGTCATTACTGAAGAATTTCTTTTTACTTTGCAATTGAATCAAGTGATCTATGATGAAACAAATGTGATTGTGAAACTATTTGATGCATTTTCTTCTCCTACAATTGGTTCTATTACATTACCTATTGAGGTCCATAACAAATCCCTTGATGTGGGCTTTGCTATTATTCCGTCATCCGAACAATTTCGTGTGAAGCTAGGCTATCCTTGGCTATCTTCCATGAAAGCTATTGCTTCTCCTATTCACAAGTGTTTGAAATTTCCCCATAATGGTGAAGTTGTTACTATCAATCATAGTCTCTTTAAACTAGCTGAAAGAACTTGTAGTGTTCCTATTGATTATTTTTGGCCTAAACAATTCCAATCTCTTCCTCTGTGGAGTGATCATCTTTTCAAATCTTATCAAAAGTGGAAGAAAGATATGATCCTATCTCTAAGTGAACCTAGAACACCCAAAATTGACATTCCTATCGTTCTTGAGAAGGAAGTTCTTCCCTTGAAAGATAAAACTAATGTCTTTCCTCAAGAAGATTCCCAACCCATCCCTATGAATGTGACTATGCCTATATCTAATAAACTTCCTAAAAGTAGACCTATACCTCCTCGTCATGATGGGCTTGGTCTCCTTCCTAAACTGAATATTCCTCCCTTATATGGAGCAGTTCCTCCTCCTTCCTCTTATGGAGAGAAGAGACCTTCCTCTTCTCCTATTGTTCAACCTAAGAGACCACAACCTAAACACCCAAGTGATAAGGATGAGAACATTCCTCCTTCTCAATCTTCTCAACTTCCTACTAAGACTAGATGAAATCGTTCTGCACGTGAACGCCGACGAAAGCGTCATCTTAGAGCTCAGGTAGCTACTTCTCAAACTTGGCAATCCCCAAAAACACCTTCAACCAATATTATTCCATTTTCTCCTCAGCCGACGATTGAGCCGAAATCTCCTAAACATAAGATGCATGATGGTCTTGATCCTGTGCGAGTTAAAGATCCTATTTTTATAAATCTTGATGATGATATAGATGAAAATATTATTCATGATGAAAATGTTACTCCTGTTCATTCTGATAGTGAATATGAATATGTTGATGTTGATAACCATCTATCTAACGAATTTTCTAAAGCACTTATCCTAGCTCCTAGACAAGAACACCGTGGCTTGGGATATGAACATAGCCCTTGTTTGGATCTTGTGATAGCTCCATCTGCTGTGTTGGATGTTCCTCCTCTAGCGTGTTTCCTACCTTCTCAAAATATTGATCAGCAAGATCGGGGGGTAGACGACGTGCTAGACTAGTTCATTAGCATAGCAGATTCTCTCCTCCTCTCTTTTGTTACTTCTTCTATGTGTTATTCTCATTCTTCTATTTGTTGTCCTTAGTGTTGTCTACTTGAGGATGATGCAAAGCATTGAGATCTCTTTTGGTCTCTCTCATGTTGACTCAAAAGACACATGTGTTCCCTTCTTCTAGGTGACCTTCCTTGATTGGGGAATGAAGAACAATTATGCATACATACATATGATATACATGAATTATCATACAGCATACTGATCCCGAGGAAAGCGAAGTCACCTTGTGCTTTGTGTTTTGTGTCTATTATCCTTGGGCTTATCTCACACTTGGGGGCTAAATCCTTGTGATAACGTGCTCCTTTCTCATTTCTTATATGTATCACTACCTTAAAGCAATCACCCCTGGTGAGGTGTGTGTGATCACTTTAACGTAGGGGGGCATACATCCCGTTCATATATTTTCAAGATACTTGAAAATTTCTTGACAAATTTAGCTTTGCCTTGAAAATTTTTGATATCTTTCTTGCATGACTCATAGTGAGGGAACCTTACTACTGACAGTCATGGTTCTCCCTCGTGATCTTCCCTTTTACTTTGTCAATCGAAGTCGTAGGATCCTTAGTCCACTGGGGGCTTGGTGTATCTTGCCTCCTTGACGTGGTGAAAGTCTTTCAATGTTGTTTCCTTGTACTTTACCGGAAGTATGAGCATACGCTTATACTCCCGCTAAAGTGGCGGCTAAATGTAGTGTCCTAAAATTGTGACACTTGCAATTTTGACTGCATTTGGGTCTTCACGATGGCGATGCAACATGGAACCTGAATGGAGACCCCGAAACTTGTTCATGACATCAAAAACTGCATTTTTCTGCACCCTGGCCTGATCCTCCTTGCACCCTGCTGTCCCGGGAGGTGGGACCATGGCGCCCAGTGCCCTAGTCCTTCAAGACTAGGGCACCCAGTGCCCTAGTCCCCCAGGACCATGGCGCCTAGCGCCCTGGTCCCTAGCCCTATTTTGGGCCCGGTCTCTTTTGGGGCTTCGGGTCTTTAAGTTTGCAAATTGGAAAATATTGTTTCCTAGTCGGCCTAAGGTCGGGAAAATCAGTCTATTAGCCCTAATTGACAAGTATATAAACCACATTTCCTCTCCCATTTGAGGAGGTCAGAAAAAGAAAAACATATACAAGCAAAAAGGCAAAAGCGACATTCAAGCATTCAAGCATTCAAGCATTCCTTCAAGCAATTGAGCATTCTAAGTCTCCATTCAAGGCTAAGTGTTGCATTCAAGACAAGGATTCAACCATTGAAGAGGAGATCACATACAACATACAACATACTACATACATTACACCTTCGCATGTAAGAATACAAACATTCTTACAACAAGGTATCAGTACTTGTTTACATTACAAACATTTACATTTACAGCATTCTCATTTCTTGGTTAATTCCAAAACCGGGGTTTGAACTAAAGGCAAACCCCTCATCCCTAACCCCCCAATCATCCTCTCTTTTCTGTGTGTAGCTTGTAGGTACGCGGCTGTAATTGAAGATCTGGAATCCTTGTGCAGAGACGAACAGATCCCCCTTCGTTTCGCGGATTTTTCGGAGGACCATGTGCACGCCGGGCGCCATCGTCCTGTCAACTTTCACCCAAATTTGCAGAATAGCACCGTCTCGACATTTTACTACTAATTCCAGGTCCGTAGCTTCATTCCATATCCATATCTCTATTTATAAGTGAATCTTTCCAACTTTACATGCATTCCTAGTTCAATCTTTCTATCTACATTCTTTACAAAAGAGGGTATCCTTGATGTCTTAACCCTTGAAACTCATTTAGAATCCAATCTTGCATTGCGTGGGATTGGATCTTGTGGGTTTCAACCCCTCTTTTGAATGTAAAGATTCCCCTAAGTGAAAACCATCAACCCTAGTGACTCTCCCTTCTCTCTCCTTGGAGTTGGGGAGGGGAGAACAACTAGGGTTCAATTTTTCCGCTTTACACCTTTATCACCCTATCATACCCACCTTTCATGGTTACACTTTTCCACTATAGGTGGGATGATAGATTTTCACTTTTTGTCTCATGTCATAAGATTATGACAATTATCATAATGTTATGCACTCCTATGTTCTAACATTGGCTATATAGCCAAGAGATCTCTTATGTAATAGTCAATCCAGATAATCCATTTTATTATTGCACCATTGCTGATAATATAATTTATTCTTGTCATGCTATTCCTCTCTTATTATTGTGATTTCCATTTGGCCTCTAGATCTTGGATGGCAACCTTTATAGCCAATTCTTACAGAAGAAAAGCATTGCATGCAAGAAAATATGCAACTTGAATTTGAAAAGGATAACAAAGAAAATAATCGTATGCAAGGAAATCCACAAGTTGAATTTTTAAAGGATAACCAAGCAAAGAATTGTATGCAAGGAAATTTTCAACTTGAATTAAAAAAGGATAACCAAGAAAAGCAGTGTATGCAAGGAAATATGCAACTTGAATTGAACATAAGCTACAAGGAGGCCATGATATATGCCCCCATTAAGATGTCAACATAGCCCTATGTTGATGTCTTAAGGTAGAAAGAGAGACAAGGATAAACACATTCATAATCAAGGATGTATCATTTAAGAAACAATGTACATGTTTCCAAGTGAAAGAGGCATGACTCTTATGAGCAGGGAGAATATGTTTGTAAAATAAATCTCTTATATCAAATGTAAAGGGATCCTTTTGAGAGATGCACATAGGAATGAATCTTTACCCAAAGATATCTACCTCCAAAATTAGATGATGTCTTTAATAAGGATGACCTCTTTGAAAGGATAAGGAGACCAAGAATGCACACCTTCCCAACAACTAAGAAAAAATTTATTCTTAGTGAAGGATTGCACATGTTCACTAAGAAGATATTATTCATAAAAGGATGTACCACTACCAATAAAGAATAAGTCTGTACCACTCTATGTAAGAAAGGACCTTAAGTTATGAAAGATGCAACTCAACCAAAAAAAAGGAAATATTTAAAAGAGAGAGAGGGAGAGAGAGAGAGAGAGAGAGAGAGAGAGAGAGAGAGAATTAAAATATTATTATTGCCACCCAAGCAAGTATACAAGGTAAGAAATACTATTATACTGCTATCCAAGTATGATTGCACATGAGGTTGTACCATCATGAATGAAAAATATCACCTACTAAGGTAAAATACTAATGTCACATAGTTAGGAGCAACACAATAGAGTGAAGGGAGTGCTAGTGCACTACCTTAAACTTTGGATCAATAAAAAGAATGAGATTTAGTGTGATATGGATATGATCTCTATTTCATAACTCATGTGTGAATTCCTTAAAATATATACAATAACTAAGAGAATGGGAATGAGTGTGATGATAACGACAATATATGTTACTATTGAACCAAGGGAAAAATATTGATGCAAGGTTAGATTGTCAATTCAAATCAAAGCACAAAACATACAAATAAAAGATATAATCAACAATCTATTATACCTTGACAAGAGAGTTCTCTTGTTCCTCCGATTTAGACTCTTGATGAAGCCAAGAATGCGCCACTCCTTAGATTGATTTGATTGGTCCAATGTACACATGTGGTTGGCTCTCTAAAGTGTGAACAAATGAGGATGGAGATGGATAGATGGATGAAAGAGTAGAGTTGTGGATGATGATCAAAATGGCTAAGTATGCAAATGAGGATGATTTGGCTATAAATTGGGTACCTAGATGGATTTCACTTAAGAAAATTAGCAACATGAACATACAAGATTTAGAGATGAGATATAAAGGGATGGAGTCCTCAATTTATAGGAGGGTAGGAGAAGAAATGGAGGGCTAGGATTGACCCAAGATGAAGGGTCAGGATTTCTTGTGAGCCCACACATAGCCCAAGAGGAGGTGACAAGACAAGTGTGGAGACCAAGAGATATGCCTTAAAGGAATTTCTTCTCTCCACAGTCCTCAAGGCTTATTGGGAAGACTTACCAATATGCTTAGGAAAGAGAAAGGAATAAAATGTTCCTTGAGGGATCCAGATGAGGAATTAAAAATTCTTAAAAAAGGATGTGTTGGCAAATGCACCCTCCAATGAGAAATTGTAGGTGGTTGAAGGTTTTGTCATTGATGGAAAACTTTCAATCATATAATATCGGCAAGACAAAGATACCAGCACCAACACTGACAGACTCTACACTGGCATACAGAACACCAACAGTGAAAGGAAGGATACCAGCACCTTGGCCGACTTCAATTTTGGTTATAGTATTTTGTAATAAATTGTAAAATCATTGTACGCCAACATGGCGAGTTGTAATATGACTCATATATGTATGAGATTGTTTTGTAATAGGAAATGTGTGAAATAGGATGTGAAATAAGCAAACCTAATATGTGAAATATTGGTTAAGGGTTTATGTTGTAGTAGATCTTAAACCGGTATTGAATCTAGCATAGCAGATGCTAATCTGAAGTAGTACAAGACATTGGATTAGTATAATCCATTTTTGTAAGTCAGTGTGACTTCTTTTGTAATTGAGTAGTGAGCTCTAGGCACTTGGCCTTCCTGCATGTGCAGGCCCCTATTGTAAAAGTAATATTCCCTTATTGACCAATAAGTGAATATTGTGGGTCACAAATCCCACCAAGGTTTTTCCCACACCGAGTTTCCTCATTAAAATATTGTATTATGGTGTGCTTCTTATGTGGTTGTTATTACTCTTGTTTACTACATTATTTATGGTTTACCAGTACACAATTTTAATATGCTTTTCATTTTTTAAGTCAAGTAAATTTATATACCGGTTAGATACTGATTCACCCCCCCCCCCCTTAGTATCTTTGGGAATCCTAACAATTGGTATCAGAGCTTGGTCCTCTATTTTCAGAAGCCTAACAGCTTGAGGAAGATCTTGTCATCGGTAGAGATGGAAAACTTGAGAAAGCAATTGGAAACAACTCTTATAGACTATGATGTAGAAAAGGTGAAGAATATCAAACTTGAAGATGATCTGAAAGATGCTCAGGATATTATTCAAGCACTTCAAGAAAATTTTACTATTGCAAGAAACAAGAGTAGAGAAATTTGTGAAAAGATGCAAAATGAGGAAAATGAAAAGGAAACTCTTAATGATCTGGTAAGCAAGCTAAGACAAGAAATCACTAACAAAAAATGAGATGCATGACATGACTATGAGATTTTGTAAAGAATTGAAGACAGAAAGAAAATTGAAGAAGACTTGGCTAGAAGACTAAATGATCCTGGAAATGAAAACACAAGACTCAGCCATGAATATGATATGTTGAAGATAGATCTAATGCACACACAAAATGACAAAACTGAACTCATAAGACATAAAGGAATCTTGGAGAATGAACTAACTGCTGCAAATCAACACAAGGAGAAATTCAAGAAAAGTTCAGAAGAACTTGGTGACATGCTAAAGAATCAGAAACCTAATGATGATACAAATGGCCTTGGCTTTGAAACTGGTGAAGGCTCTGGTACTACAAACATACATGATCATAGCAAACCGGTAAGACAACCTACTGCTTACAAATTTAATGGCAAATGCATTAACTGTAACAAGTATGGTCATAGAGAAAATTAGTGTAGATCTATAAATTATTAGAACACTAATACAGCCACCGGTCAATGTTCCAAATGCAACAAAGTTGGTCATAATTCAGAAAACTATAGAATGAATGTAAGATGTTATATTTGTGGAAGATTTGGACACTTATTTAATCAATGTAGAATACATACCGGCATAGGATATGGGAAAGCTACTCAGAAGAACAATGTGACTTGTTATGCCTGTAACAAAATTGGACATATTGCAAAATTTTGTAGAAGGTATCACCGACAAATAACAAAGGTCCTAGTTTGAAAGGTAAAGAAAAGGTTGAAGAGGTAAAGAAAGAATTATCAAAACAATGGATCAGAAAGTCAAATCAGAATATTAATGGGAATACTCCTCCACTGGCAAAACAAAGTAACACTCCACCGGCAGGAGAATCTTCATCTAACTGAAAGCAAATCTTTTGGGGGTTTAGCAACAAAATGAAAAACATGCTATTATTCCCTCGGTTGATGGTAAGAAGTTGAAATTACTTCTATACCGGTAGATGAGTTAAGTTGTGACTTAATTGACGAGCATTAAATGTGGTAGTTGGAGAAAATAACATTATAAAGCAAGTGTTTTGGCTTTCTTTTTCATTCACCAAGCATTCAAATCTTGAAGAGCGCGAAAATTCCCAAGTGAAGGCATTCTAAGTGAAGAAGTGAAGCAATCCATAAAATCATTCATCCTTAAGGAAAATTGAGGTATTTATAGCTATGGCATCTTCACCCACTCCTAAATTTATTGCAAATCCTACTGTTGTTGAGGTTATTAAGTGCCCTAGACCCATATTCCAACTAGTTCTTGAAATTGCAAAGAAAGATGATAGCATAGGTGCATTTTCTCAAATCCCTAAAGGAGTAGTATATGTTGAAGACCCTAGGATGTATATACATTGTCATATTGAGGAATTAAGTGATGATGAGTTTAAGAACATGTTTAAAACCAAGATTTATGATGAATCTAGAAATGTCAAACCTAAACATAAGGTAGTAGAAACCCTAGGTTTCACTGAAATTCTTAGTATCCCAAATTTTCCCAAGGATATCATAAGGATTGTGTTAAGTAGAGTACATGGTGAATTTTTGTGGTTGGACTCAATTCATAAAATCACAAAAGAAGTAGTAAAAGTTGTAACAGGGTTACCCTCCACCAGTAACAGACCGGACAAAACAAAGAAGGTCTCAAATGACACAGTGATAAACCTATATGGTGCAACATTTGATAAGAGATCTTTAAGGGTAAATGATGTGAAGGATATAAATGTCAAATTTATCAGTATGATCTTAGGTTATAAGGCTACATATGCAAATAGGTTAAACTTAGTTTCTAGCCTATGTATCAAAAGTGCCTATGATATGGTCAATGATAATGTAAGGATAGATATATGTGAATGGCTTAAAGATGAGTTGATAGACAATTTGGGTAAGATCAAAAGAGATAAGAAAGGAACATTCAGATTTGGAAATTTACTTGTTTGTTTGATGCTGTACATAACCAAACAAGTACCCGGTATTGGTTGTAGAGATTTTGGTTTTGACATATCGATAGGAAAACAACTATCAGATCTATTGAACAATATGGGAGAGAACCGAGAGAAAAACATAAATGAGTATTTCAAGCATTGAAGGCTCAAATGAATACTAGAGTAAGACTATCACAAGCTATTGTGGATAAGTATCAAAAGGAAATCTATTTTGTGATCAAGAAAGATGAAATTTGGATGGAAGTAGTTGTCCTTAGAATCATTTGGGTAATTGAAATGGGCTATGAAATAGATGACAACATCAAAGAAACATATGCAAAAGTCCTCTTTGAAGCTCCAAAGGAACCAGAAGAGGAAGATTTTGGAAATGCTGAAACAATAGAAAGTACTATTCAATCTAGAAAAAGGGTTAAGAAGGTTGAAGCAACCATAAGGAAAGGAACCCGGTAGGCAAAGGAAATCAAGGAAGATGTTCGGAGAAAAACTGGTATAAGTGAAAGTGAGTTGGAAGCACCTCAACAGGAAACTCATCTTTCACCGGTTGGAACTTCTTCTGAGAGTGATATATCAGCAATATTTTAAAGGGTTGAAATGAAAAGAAAACCCTCACCAGTACCTTCTCCTACACCTAAAAGGACAAGACAAAAATAATAGGCAGTAAGGCCTCCAGTGAAGAAAATGACTCCTAAGAAGAAGAAGGTGAAACAAGATATTGCTCCAATAGACAAACTTCTTAGCGAAATTACAGAGGATGGTAAGCTAAAGAACATAAACAAAGTATACAACACACTATCAGCTGATGACAAGGAAAGCATAGAGAACAATGTAATTCTACACTTAGATATATACAAGAAATTTTTGATACAAATTGTTGATGATGTTAGCTCTGATGCCAATTGTTAATAAGATGAGAGGGGGGGGGTGAATCATACAAACTTAATCTTCAATATATTCAATAGATTCAACCTCGGTAGCTTTAACAGATATATGTAACCAAAACTATAAAACATGCAAACTTAAGAACACATAATCATAGCAACACTCATAACACCAGATTTAACGTGGAAACCCAAATAGGGAAAAACCACTGTGGGATTTTGGACCCACTAAGAAATATACTCTTCTAGAGTATGCTCGGTTAAAAGAAAATCCTGTTAAAGATTACAAACACATTGCTAGATGTGACCCGGTTAAGGGATTTCCCTCAGATTTGTTAGGATCTTCACCTTGTTAGAGGTGACCTTGTTAAAGGGTTTCAAACACTCAATCAAAATGTCACCTTGCTAGAGGATTTACAAATAAGACTGTTAAGTCCACTCGGTTAAGAGATTTTTTGTCACTTACAAATAAATAACAGTAATGAGTATGTCTGCAACTTTGCATCTAAAATGCTAAAGCAGATTCTTATTTGCTTAATACAATCTAGTCATAGGACATATCTTGTCCCTCTGCTGGGCTCCTTACTCTGTTATTCAAATAGGTCTTCAAGCTTTTGTTCTCGGTAATCACTATGTAGCATCCCTGTGCTTACACTTGCCCACATACATTGTTTATCAACAATTCCTTATTTATAAACAATTTGCTAACCACTTAATCTCTTTGATCACATTTCCCATGATCAATAATAGCCATTAGATCTTCAATCTTGACCAGGGTCAATGTATCCTTCGAGCTGAAAATGTTTTACCTCGCCTTGGAACTTGCATACATTTCTTGGAATTTGTGCTAGGGTATTGTGGTTCAATCTAAGCTGTAGATCATCCTGCCGATCTTCCATTGCCATAGATCCTTAACAAACTTCATACACGTTGTATCAATCATTTAATCATAACCATCTCATCAGCTTCCATCATTTAATAACACATGTATTCATCCAATGCATTTTGTTATTAATTGGTTGCAACTCGATAAATACTAAACTTCACTTGGTAGACATTCTGCCTTCATTAACTGATAGCGATAACCTTAGGGTTTACCGACTAGGTTCCTTGCTCGGTAACATAGTATAGTATTAACCTTACAAACAATAGCATATGTAGGATATCAAAACAATCTAAACAACATGATCTCATCATTATCTAACTCAGTAATAGTTTCTCATTGAATAACTTATTCCTCCCCTTATTCATCACATTCTTTTTGTGTCTTTTACAGACATCTTAATTCTCTTCAAAACATACTTCTTAAGATATGGTAACATCATACTAAATTAGAAAATCAATTTCTTGACATTAATGACAAAATAATATTGTGAAGATAGTAAACATCCTTAATCAGTTATATCCATAATTATCAACAACCTTCTCAATATCCTAATTGAAATGCCAACAATCTCTTATTATCTGTTATAATGCCAACAATATCCCCCTTTGGCATTGATGGCAAAACCAATTGATTTGACCTAAAAGATTCAAATTCAGATTGTTGTGATTGTGATTGCTCAGATTGCTGAAATGCTCTCCCCTTGTCATTAGTCTTCTCCCCCATACATTAGTCTTCTCCCCCTTTGACAACAATGCCAAAAGAAAACTAATACATAATTTCTTCCTGTGTGAAGTAATTCCTTTTTTGTTCGGTATCAATTCAGTCTCGGTTAGAGCATTTTGTCTTCAATTCCTATTCCCTATTTTTTTTGTTTCCTACACACCTTTAGATAACATCCTAAAGTGTGTAAATCAGCATCAACTCCTAAAAGGTATTCTTTAGAGTCATCAAATTGATTTTTTCACCGAACTTGATCAGTGAGTAGAAGATAGGGGTAGGACCCCTAACTTACTTCTGAGATACTCAAAAGTGTCCCTTGGCGGTGGCTTGGTGAAAATATCTGCTATTTGTTCCTTTGAGCTAACATACTCCAACAACACTTTCTTCTCTTGAGCTTCTTCTCTAAGATAATGATATTTGATAGAGATGTGCTTTGTCTTAGAGTGCATAACAGGATTCTTTGAAATGTTAATGGCACTAGTATTGTCACAGAATATAGTTACTGGCTTGGTTACTTTCCCATTTATTCCTTCCAATAGTTGTTTGATCCATGCTATATTGGTACAATTCAATGCTGCAGCAACATATTCAGCTTCTATTGTTGACTATGAAATACATCCTTGTTTCTTGCTAAGCCAACTCACTAGTCTTTCTCCTAAAAAGAAAGCTCCACCACTTGTGCTTTTCCTATCATCTATGTTGCCTACCCAATCAGCACCAGTATAAACTTTTAAATCAAACTCATTTCCTTTCTGATATACTAAGCCATATTCCTCAGTGCCTTTCAAGTATCTAAAAATTCTCTTGATTGCTGTCATATGTGTTTCCTTGGGATCTGCAGAAAATCTTGCAACTATACCTACTACATGTGCTATATCTGGCCTGCTGTGAACAACATATTGCAACTTTCCAATCATAGATTGGCAAATTTTCTCATCAATAGATGCATATTCATTATTCTTTGATAGTTTACAGTTGGTAGTCATAGGAGTACTTACTGGTTTTGAATCCTCCATTCCAAATTTCTTCAAGATTTCCTTTATGTACTTGGATTGAGTAATGAAAATCTCATCTTTTATTTGCAATATCTGTAGACCTATAAAATACTTTATCTCACCAATTAATGACATCTCAAATTATTTCCTCATTTCATTTCCAAAGTTCTTGCATAAAGAGTCATTTCCACAAAAGATAATATCATCAACAAATATGGCTGAGATTAGTATTCTATTGTCTTCATCATTCTTCATGTACATATTGTTGTTTTCACTTGTCCTTATAAAACCAATCTTGATTAAATAAGAGTTCAATCTTTCATACCATGCTCTAGGTGCTTGTTTCAGACCATATAAAGCTTTGTTCAGTTTACATACCTGATCTTTATTCTCTCCTTCAACAAATTCTTCAGGTTGTTCAATAAAAACTTCTTCTTCTAATATACCATTCAGAAATGCAGATTTGACATCCATTTGATATACTTTGAAATTCTTGTAAGCAACGTATGCCAACAATGTTCTTACTCCTTCAAGTCTTTCCATAGGTGCAAAAGTCTCACCATAATCAATTCCTTCTTCTTGAACATAACCTTTGCAAACTAGTCTTGCTTTATTTTGAATGACCTCACCTTTTTCATTCAACTTGTTTGTGAAAATCCACTTTGTACTGATTACATTTTTGTCCTTCGGTCTTGGGAGTAGTGTCCATGTGTCATTCTTCTTGATTTGATCAATCTCTTCTGTCATAGCATTTATCCAATCTTCACTATTAAATGCCTCTTTCACTATCCTTGGTTCAAATTCAGATATCAGACATGTTTCTTGTCTTAGTTTATTCCTTGTCATCACTGGATCATTCTTATCTCCTATAATCTGACTTGATGCATGATTCCTTCTAACATACTTGGCTAATATAGGCTCGGTAGATTTTGTATGATCTTCTTCATCACTCAGTAACTGGATATTCTCTTCATTTCCTTCAGTAGTTTTCTCAGTAGGACTTCTCGGTTGAACATATACAAATCCTTTATAATCTTCTGGTTCTTTGGAGTTTCCTTCATCATTTATTTCTACAAATTCATCAATTTTCACATTTTCACTTTGTACTATTTTATTAGATGACTTGATCAGACATTTAAATGCTTTGCTTCTAGAAGAATAACCAAGAAATGTCCCTTCTTCACTTTTCTGATCAAACTTACCATTTCTGTCATCTTTGTGAACATAGCATCTACTTCCAAAGATTTTAAAATAACTTACATTAGGTTTCTTGTCATACTAGATTTCATATGGTGTCTTCAAAGTTCCTTTCTTCAGTTGTACTCGGTTCAGGGTGTAAACTATAGTGCTGATTTCTTCTCTCCAAAATGTTTAAGGTACCTTCTTTTCTATCATCAAGGTTCTTGCACAATCCACAATTGATTTGTTTCTTCTCTCAGCTATCCCATTTTGCTGGGGTGTTCTCGGTGCAGATACTTGCCTCTTTATACCATGATCATTGCAGTATAAGTTAAATTCATCAGAAGTGAACTCTCCTCCTCTATTAGATCTAAGACATTTCATTTGTATTCCTGTTTCATTTTCAACTCTTGCCTTGTACCATTTAAACATTTGAAAATCTTCTGATTTTTCTTTTAAAAACATTATTGACATCATCCTTGAGTAATCATCCACAAATAATATGAAATACTTATCACCATAATAACTCTGAACTTTCATAGGACCACAAAGATTAGTATGCACAAGATCTAAAATTCCCTTAGAAGTGTAGGACTTACTTGTAAAGCTTGATCTTGTCATCTTACCCATCTAGCATCCTTGGCACATAGCATTCTCAGGTTTCTTAAGACTTGGTAGACCTCTTACTCGGTGCTTCTTGCTTATTTTGATCAGATTATCAAAATTTACATGACAAAACCTTTTATGCCATAACCAGGTATCATCTATCTTTGCATATAGACACTTATTCTGAGTTGAGTCAAGGTGAAATGTGTTACCTTTTTTTTGTGTCCCGGTAGCTGCTAACTTTCCATGCTTGTCATGAACTTTGACAATTCCTTTCTGAAACTCTATTCGGTATCCTGTATTGTTTAGCTGTGCTACACTCAACAAATTGTATTTCAAACCTTCAACCCAATAAACATCATTACATTTAGCATTGTCAAGAAGTGTTATAGATCCTTTACCTCTCACTAGACATGGTGCATCATTACCAAATCTTACATAACCTCCATCATAATCTTCTAATATAACAAACTTGTGTTTATCACCTATCATGTGATGTGAGCATCCACTATCTATGATCCAAGAATCATTAGTATTTATGTGAGATATTAAAGCTTTTTCTTCGTACCTTTCTTCATCTGATCCATCTTTGATAGCCACATAAACAACTTCCTCTATATCAGTTTCATATGATTTATCATCATTTGATTCCTCATCGGCTATTAGACATGTCTTTTTATCTCTTCTTCTGAAGTCTCGGTGTCGTCTGTAATGATTATCTTTCTGTCTGTCATCTCGGTAATCTCTCTTTTCACTGGACTCTTTGTCAAGATAATTAGAAGCCATATGTCTTATTCTATCACAGTTAAAACATTTCAAAGGCAACTTTCCTTTGTACTTGCCTTTTCCTCTCGGTAGCCTTCTGGCTTTCTAATTTCTTCATAAAGTTTGTGTACCTCCTCCATGTTTTTGCAAAATCTTTCACTTGCTCCACTGTGATTCCCTTTAGATTACTTATACTTTCTATCATTGTAATCATCAGATTCATCAAGATGAAAAGAACTAAATGCAGAATCAACTTTATTTACCGAAGACCCACTATTATCAAAGTTACTTAGCTCAAATGCATGTAGCTTACCAACAGTAGCATCCAAAGATTCAAGTTACTTAACTCAAATGCATGTACTGGGTTATGTTCTCACCTTCATTCATTCTCATAGATTCAAGTTGTCCTCTTAGACTTTCCACTTTTTCTCTTTGAACATGTTCATCACCACCATACACATATATGAGCTTGTCCCACATTGCGTTGGCATCATTGCAGCCTTCTAGATCATTAAACTCTGAGTCAGTCAATGCAGATTTTATTTCAATCATTGCTTGAATATGTTCTTTCTTTGCCTTTATCTCTTCCATTGTCAATGGATAGGTGCTAGGTGTAATGAAATCATTTCCCAGATAATATACAACATATTCTCCAATTCCTGATAGGTGCAGCTTCATCCTTTTCTGCCATGTAGAGAAACTTGACTTGTTCAACTACGATGCATCCTTCTTATACATCTTTGGATCTTTTCCTCAAGTACCTTTAAACTTTTCTTCCAGAGTCCAAAGCTCTGATACCAATTGTTAGCACTGATGCCAATTGTTCATAAGATTAGAGGGGGGGGGTGAATCATACAAACTTAATCATCAATATATTTAACAGATTCAACCTCGACAGCTTTAACAGATATATGTAACCAAAACTATAAAACATGCAAACTTAAGAACATATAATCATAAAAACACTCATAACACCAGATTTAATGTGGAAACCCAAATAGGGAAAAACCACTGTGAGATTTCGGACCCACTAAGAAATATACTCTTCTAGAGTATGCTCGATTAAAAGAAAATCATGTTAAAGATTACAAACACATTGCTAGATGTGACCCGGTTAAGGGATTTCCCTCAGATCTGTTAGGATCTTCACCTTGTTAGAGATGACCTTGTTAAAGGGTTTCAAACACTCAATCAGAATGTCACCTTGCTAAAGGATTTACAAATAAGCCTATTAAGTCCACTCGGTTAAGAGATTTTCTATCACTTATAAATAAATAACAGTAATGAGTATGTCTACAACTTTTCATCTAAAATGCTAAAGCAGATTCTTATTTGCTCAATACAATCTAGTCATAGGACTTATCTTGTCCCTCTACTAGGCTCCTTACTCTATTATTCAAATAGGTCTTCAAGCTTCTGTGCTCGGTAATCACTATGTAGCATCCCTATGCTTACACTTGCCTGCATACATTGTTTATCAACAGTTCCTTATTTATAAACAATTTGCTAACCGCTTAATCTCTTTGATCACATTTCCCATGATCAATCATAGCCATCAGATCTTCAATCTTGACCAAGTTCAATGTATCCTTCAATCTAAAAATGTCTTGGAACTTGCATACATTTCTTGGAACTTGTGCTTGGGTATTGCGGTTCAATCTGATCTATAGATCATCCTGCCAATCTTCCATTGCCATAGATCCTTAACAAACTTCATACACGTTGTATCAATCATTTAATCATAACCAGCTCATCAGCTTCCATCATTTAATAATGCATGTATTCATCCAATGCATTCTATTATTACTCGGTTGCAACTCGGTAAATACTAAACTTCACTCGGTAGACATTTCACCTTCATTAACCGATAGCGATAACCTTAGGGTTTACCGACTAGGTTCCTTGCTCAGTAACATAGTATAGTATTAAGCTTACAAACAATAGCATATGTAGGATATCAAAACAATCTAAACAACATGATCTCATCATTGTCTAACTTGGTAATAGTTGCCTATTGAATAAATTATTTCATCACATTCTTTCTATGTCTTTTACCAACATCTTAATTCTCTTCAAAACATACTTCTTAAGATATGGCAACATCATACTAAATCAGAAAATCAATTTCTTGACACCAATGACAAAATAAAATTGTGAAGACAGTAAACATCTTTAATTAGTTATATCCATAATTATCAACAACCTTCTCAATATCCTAATTGAAATGCCAGCAATCTCTTATTGTCTATTATAATGCCAACAAATGAAATTCCAAATTACTTGTATAGGAGATTAGAAGCCAGAAGATTAGCTATTGTTGAACTGGACAAAAAGATTAAGATTGAAAAATTACTGGTAGTGCATCCTGGTAACTCACCTGATGAAATAGACAAATTAATCAGTGAGGGTAACCAAAAATTGTTTTCTACTGCTCATCGACATGTAGCATTAATGGCAGGAAGAGTAAATGAAGCATCTGAGGAAACAACAGATGGATGGGATATATTCTTTATGGAAAAAGAAAAAGAGGAAGAATTACTTAGGCCTAAAACTGTCAAAGTATATCAAAAGGACAAAGATAAGGGGAAAGGTAAGGTAGGTGGACCAGCAAGCCTAAAAATAACTGACAATGTGCCTCCACCTCTTTTAGATACTCCACCGGTAGACACTACTGATAGACAACCAGCCACAGAAAGTATGAAGACCCCGGTAGAAGATACAAATCTTGAATCAAAATTTTTGTATATAGTAAATGTAGACACTCAGGAAGTTAATATTTTGGTTGACAGAGAAACCACTGAGGATAAAGTGAAAAATGTGACTACTAAGTCACCAGCTGTAGAGGTTGAGATAAATATAGAAAAACCTTCACAAGCAGAGCAACCGACAAAGGATACCACTAAGGAACCAGTAGATACAATAGATAAACCATCTGAAGAACGGGCAAAATAGAGTTATGAGGTACAAACAGAAATTACATTTGAGAAACTGGCTATTAGAAGCTCAGAGAAACCCTCTGAGACACATATAGAGAAACTAAAACTGGTATAGGTTGAAGCACAGGTTCAGATAGAGACAGTACGACTGGCCCAGACTGAAAAGCATAAACCTTTGTTTGTAGAAATGAAAACGTAGATAGACCTACCAGAGTTTGAATCAAGCAAGGTGATTACCACAACCGGTACCATGGCTATTGTAAAGATTGTTGGACAAACATATGGTATAGCTATGGCAGAATTCAGACCTACAAGTGTAACAGAGGTCCCGTTAGATTCAATAAAGAAGATCACATAATGCAATGCACAAGCCTTTAAGGCTATTGATGAGACAATACCAATTCTTAAATTGATTGCACCAAAGTGCACAATTGATAATAAAGATTCTTTAGGTCAACTAGACACATAGTCTAAGTTCATCACCGATAACCTATTGACTATTGATCAAATAAATAAGGATACATTTAAGGAAAGAATGATAAAAGAGAAACATAAATTCTTTGAGGATATTGTGAAGAAGAACAAGGAAGAAATGGATACCCTTTTACCGAAACTTGGAGAAATAATTTATGACTTCAAGAAACTATATAGGGACACTTGCAAAATGAATGTATTAATAGAGGATCTTGACAAGGAGATCAACAAAGCACAAGAGAAGATAAACAATATTGCTGACAATCTGATAGGAGCATCAGATTCATTTTTGGAGTTAGAGAAGAAAATTACAAATCAAGAAACTAGAGAATGACAAACAGGGAATAAAGGTTAAAGCAAAGGACTTGAAATGCAAACTTAGTCCAAGACTAGAATACCTTACTTCCTTGAGAAAAGAAATATCTAAGGCTCTGGTTCCTGGACTGAAGACACCGGAAGAGAAACTGCACATACTCATTGGTATAGTACACAGAACACAAGAGGCAATAAAAGATAGCAAATTATTCATTAATGGTATAAATTTGATCTTAATAGATATATTTGAGATTGTAATCCACTAGTTACAAGAATCTAGGTAGGACTCCACTAACACTGAATGACAACCTTTGTCATTGATGTCAAAGGGGGAGTAGTGGGATGAGAAATATGGTTAGAAGAAAGGACATCATCTGCTCAGGGGGAGCATACATTTTTTTTGGCACATAGTTTTGGTAAGACAATTTTGGCAGACAATTTTTGGATACTATTTTTTGGACACTTTTGATTTTTCTCATGAGTGTTGCCATCAATGCCAAAGGGGGAGATTGTTGGCAAATGCACACTCCAATGAGAAATTGTAGGTGGTTGAAGGTTTTGTCATTGATGGCAACCTTGCAATCATATGATACCAACAAAGACAATGATACCGACACCGACACCGATTGACTCTACAACAACACACAGAACACTGGCAGTGAAAGGAAGGAAACCAACACCTTGGCCGACTTCAATTTTCTTTATAATGTATTTTGTAATAAATTGTAAAATCATTGTAAGCCAACATGGTGAGTTGTAATATGACTCATATATGTATGAGATCATTTTGTAATAGGAAATGTGTGAAATAGGATGTGAAATAAGAAGAACTAATATGCAAAATATTGGTTAAAGGTTTATGTTGTAGCAGAGCTTAAACCGGTATTGAATCTGGTATAGCAGATGCTGATTTGAAGCAGTACAAGACATTGGATTAGTATAATCCATTTTTGTAAGTCAGTGTGACTTCTTTTGTAATTGAGCAGTGAGCTCTAGGCACTTGGCCTTCTTGCATGTGCAGGCCCCTATTGTAAAAGTAATAATCCCTTATTGGCCAGTAGGCAAATATTATGGGTCACAAATCCCACTGAGGTTTTTCCCACACCGGGTTTCCTTGTTAAAATACTATGTTATGGTGTGCTTCTTATGTGGTTGTTATTACTCTTGTTTACTGCATTATTTATGGTTTACCGGTACACAATTTTAATATGCTTTTCATGTTTTAAGTCAAGTAAATTTATATATTGGTTAGATACTGATTCACCCCCACCCCCTCTCAGTATCTTTGGGAATCCTAACAGGATGATTATAGGGATTGGAGGAATAAGGGGAAATTAAAAATTCCTTGGAGGATGGGATGTCTTGAGGAATGTGAGATTTTGAAAATCTCACATTCACCTAGGAAGAGGGAATTTGAGGAAGGTGGTTGGATGGAAGGGACAAGGAGTTGACTTTGTGGTTAATCATGAAGCTTAGCCACTAGAAACTCATTAGGAGATGGATAAGAAGAATGATTAGGTGGGATTAGGGTAGATGGGATTTGTAGGAGGATTTGAATAGGAGAGAGAATGAGTGGAGGGAATTAAAAATAAGAAGAATAATGATAAGTGAGATTAGGGGGCTTCTAGAAGAATTCATTAGGTTAATGATGGATTAGGAAAAAGGTGATTTGTATGAATCACCTAGATTAATTAATTAAAATGAGAAATTTGGAGAGAATTAATATTAGGGATTTTAGAAGAATAAAGGTAGATTTATTTATTAAATAAATCAATCAACAAACTATAGTGACAACATTAATTATATTTAATTAATATTGAGAAGGAATAGGAATTGGCACAATTAATAAATTGATTGTGCGAGGAACTTAAATAAATTAAAATAATTAATTTAAGTGTCTACAACTATTACCTTGTTTAAAACTATGTTTAAAGTTTATGTAAGGAAATTTAATGTTTTTATCACACTTAAGTCTCTAAAAGATTGTTGTGGCTATTTTTTCTTGATTGTCAACAAGGATAGGTCTTGTCCTTTGAGGTATAGGGAAAGTTAAATAAAGGAAATTATTTTCTTCTTGTGGTACAAGGATTGATAAGGAAAAAGGAGGAAATCCTACACCTTCTTTAGCACATTATGATGGAGGATCTATACGAACCTTAATTCCTCATTCTATTTTTCCAACTCCTTGTCCACTATAGCCTTATTTTGGAATAATATCATAGAAAACCTCATAAGATATTTTCAATTATGAAGGAGAAGGACTTTCATTTTAGACATATCAATTTTTTCATATAAGGACATGATGAAGGTCCAAATAGATGAATAGATGAGGAAGGAATATCCTTTAGATCACCACTATTCATGTCCAGTTTGTTAGAAATAGAATCCTTATCATCTAAGACTTCATCTTTTCTCAATGTTATATTACGAGAAAGTTCATAATTAAAATTCATAACATCGTCTTTCCTAAAAATGTGTTGATGATTAAGATAAGGTCTAGGAGAATGAGGAGCTAGAGTGATTAATGCACCAACATGTTTAACTTCCCCCTTGCTCTAAAGTATCTTTATGAGAAGAGGATGGTTGAATGTTACTCTTCAATGTTGTCTCCCCTTTGGAGAGATCATTGATAGGAGTATTGATTCTTTCCTTATTATTAGAAGATACCCTAGGAGAGGTACAAGTGATATTCATTTCAATATCATCTCTAGGACTATCAATTATATTATCCACCAAGGCTTTTATGAGATCTACATATTCCATTAATTTTCTTTAAAATGTCATCATATAACAACATGAAATTGTTGGCATTTTGGCACTAAGTTGTCATTGATGTCAACTGGTGGAGATTGAACATGGAGGATGGTTTCTTGGTTAATGATAAAGAGGTAGAATGTTAAGATGTGCAACCGGTACAAGATGCTACACTGTTCAACGGGAGAAGAACACTCTACTGGCAAAGGGTTTTACTAGTATGTGTTTGCCAGACCGACTGCGTATTGGGAGGTTGTGTCTTGATTGGTGTGATGTTGTGTGAGGCTAAGGTGGAAAGTAGGGTGTGGTTGGTACAGATTCATCCATAGAGTTGATAAAACAAATATTCACCATTAATGAAGGAACCACAAATCAAGGTATTGCATCAGACTGAATGTGGCTCAAGGAAGAAGGAGTGACAGAGGAAGATTAGGGGAGTATTTGGCACCTGGATCGAAACAAGAAGATCAGATTGAAAGAATACCTCAAGAAGGAAACATCAGAGGCATTAATATCAGTTTGATAGATGTAGATCTATATAATGGATCATGTTTCCCTTGTTTTAAAAATGTGTATTAAAAGGTGCGGAAATGACGAAGATGAACAGATGGACATCAAGGTGATCAGATCTTGCAGGATCTGATTGGATTTGGTTTGCCTCGTAGATGGTGAGGAAACCCTAACCATCAAAACTTTGAATTAATTCTTGGTGGGAAATCATCTGAGAAGAGTGGGGAACTATGGATAGAAGAAGATGATGCTATTGTGAAGAATGTGCAGAGGAAAGAAGTTAGTGTAAGAAAGGAGAAAACTTGAGAAGGAGTTCTGATCAAGTTACAGTGTGTGTAAGAAGGCAAACTGATGAGAGGATTCTACTGGTAGTTTCATAGTCAGGCAATTGAGCCTAACTGGTAAGGTGTGGTAGAGAAGGAAGCATCCTAGTGTGACACGGTGCATTGAGAGACTGTGTGTAAAAGGGAGAGAAAGATAACAAGAGTAAATTGATTCAAGAGTTGTAGAATTCATTTGCAACAAGAAGCCTTAATTGCATTCAAATAGTATTTCAATATACATTTCCAAGTTGAAGCTTGGTATAGGGGTTGGTGCTCCTTGGGTTGGTACCCTAAAAGTGCAGGGGTTAGTGCTCCTTGGGCTAGTGCCCAAAATATTTGTAATTCAGTGTTTTACCTGTGAGGCCGGGTTGAAGCAGTAGCCTTCAGCAACTTTTCTCACTGAGGTTTTTCCCATATTGGGTTTTCCTCATAAATCTAGTGTTGTGAATTATTTGTGTGTGTATGGTCACTTTGGCTTTCTTTCTTGTATTACTGGTTTGACTGTTTAAGTGATTAAGCGCATAATTGATATTCTCAAGCTAGATCAGAAAAGGAAAAACTTAGGGACCAATGATTCACCCTCCTCTTAGTGGTACTCTGTGTTCAATAGAAACATGGATAAAAGACTTGAAAAATGATTTATAAGTATGAAGTATTTTTGAAACCCTTATTATACAATATGTGAAAGTAATATATGCAAGCAATATGAAGTAAAAGAGTCTTTTATCCAACACATGATTTTGGTAAATATAACTAATAAGTATTGTCATCACATGTGAAATAGAAAACCAATCAGATTTTGTAAATTCTATTATGAAAAATTAGATCTAAAAATTAAAAGGATAATACATGCCAGGTTAAACAAAATGTTTACTGGTGAAATAGAGATCCACAATATTAGATATAAATGCACCTATTTTCAAAAGAGGCGCCAAACATGAAAGATGGATTAATATCAATAAATTCAACCCAAATGGAATGGAATGCTAATTAGACTTAACTCTCTCTTTTTTTGAGTTGGAGGTTCTTAAGGGAATTGAAATGAATGATAAATATAGGATAAATGATGCAAAATAGATGTAAAAAAACATAGACAATGAACTACAAATGTAATGTGAAAACATGGAGCTAAATTTGAGATAAGGGCATAGAGAGGAAATTGTGTTTTAAAATATAGCCCAAAAGTATAGGACAAGGGGACTCTAGGTGACCTTATCCTCCAGTTGTCAAGTGTTGAAAAATAGGAAACTTTCAAAATTAGAATGTCACTCAAAACCTTCTCTTGAAAGTACATCAGACAAGGTGGTTTTGGGTGACCCTATCCTTCGCTTTTCAGTCCTGCAAAAGTCAAATTTGATTGTTGTTGTCTCCTCTATTGAAATTTTCATTTGTAGCTTCTACATTTGTCGCTTGCACATAGAAAGAGGAGAAATAGTCTTGTTGATAAGGTTTGCCTAAGTCAAACCCAGGGTTTGGAATTAAACCTTGAATTGAATTGAAATTGTAAATGGAAATATAAAAGTAAATGTTGACTGATAAACTGTGAGGCCCTACCCCGATCCATCCTATCTCTTCAGCTATTTTTATTTTGGAACTATTTTAGATGCTAGTTTTGACACACTATGGATAGGGAACTTTACATGGTCCCATGATTTTGGTAACATTGATATATATGGATGCTTCATTTCTATGCCTTGTGGATTATAGAATATTATATGATTCTAGATTAGGGTAATATTGTGATGATGCAGGTTATTATCTGAATTTCAGAATTTGTTATAATGTTAGAAAAATGTTTGCATATCTTGTAGATGGATCAAATTTTGAGGATTATAATAAATTGCTTTGATTTGTGATAAATCGTATTTTATAATGACGAGCCTTTGCAGAATGAATGTATTGTATTCTGATTATGTGTTATATATTATATGAGGTTATTTGGGAAGTACTAATGCTTTAATTGAGATGTGCAGGAAATTATCCATGTGACCATGGAAATATTATGGAGAATCAAGCCTAGGCCAATGTGCGTTAGTAAAACCAGGGGTTGTCTATTTGGAGAGACAACACCCCGTATGTACTGTATTTTATTCGTAAATGTAAAATGTTGCATGAGTGTAAATTGTATTTATTGGATTGTTTAATTGTTTAAGGGACAATTGCCATGTGTGTATTGTGATGTGGAATTATTTTGTAGTGTCACTTGACACCTATGTAGTATGTTGTGTTGGCAATTTGTCATGTCACCTTTTTGAGAGTTTTATTTTTTGTTAATTGTTATATCTCCTAATTATCCTTGAAGGAACCAAGAAATCTAGGTTAGAGAGCCACAAGGAAGGTCAACTCAGAGTTGACCCGTAGGTTAACTTCAGGTGGACTTTCTGAAGGTCAAATCAACTCCTAGAGTCAATTTTAGATCTTTTCTATTAGGCCTCATGGGGTACCTATGGGTGAAGGCCAAAATTGGCCATGTGTCTTTCCCTTAGGACTTGTTTAACCACCCAAAAAAGTGGTTTTCCCAAGATGGACGAATTCCATCTATAGGAGTGCCATCCTTGGTAGGATAACCTTCTTGGAGATAGTAATCCCTCTTCCCCATTTCCATTTCCCTTCTCTAGGTACCTAGGTTAGGGAGGATGTAAGACCTAGGGAAGACCAATCCAATGGGGGATCCCTCACTCTATCCAAGAGGTTGGAAGGAGTGAGAGAGGCCTTCTTAGGCTAAGAATGGAAGCTTAGTGAGCTAATCACCCACTCTCCATCCTTGGAGATTTTTGGAAAAACTTTGGAGGAAAAAAAACCAGTTTTAGGAATAGAGGAATCTGGGGGCCAAGGAATTGCAGAAAGTTGTGTGGATTGCGCAGCTCATCTCCAACTAAGTCTAACATACCTATTGGCAGATTAAGGTTGGTTGTATTCTCCTTGTTTATGTTGTTTAAGTTGTTCCTTCTTTTGAAAGAAATGCATGTGAAAAGAGTTGTGTATATGTAGATTGTTGTAGAAAAAAAAAGAGAAATGTAAGTTTCATTTTTATGTTTTCTTTTTTTTGTTTGTTTATGTGTTCTCGCTTTGGGAGTGTCCAAGATCTCCTACTCTTGGGGGAGTAAGATGATCTTGGGGTGGAAGAAGCATGACAGCCTTGGGTGAGAGGCTCTCCTTAAGGAGAGTGACCTCAAGGGTGTCCTTTGTGACCCTTGCTGCATAGCCTTGTGTATGCATTTGGGGGTCATAAGGGGAGAGAATATGGCTTTGAGCCTTTGGGGGGCATAAGGTGTGTGGGATGAATCTGTTGTGTATTTTGTGTTGCCATGAGGTGGCTCGAGTTGTATTTTGGTTGCAGTCTCCCCAATGGTACTTGGTCCACTTCAAACCGTAGATTGATCATCACAAAATGTGGTGAAAGTGTAGCTTGGGATGGGAAGGTGTATGTTTGAGTATTTGCCCTATTGTTGTGTTGTAACCCCGTCTAGGTCTTGATTCTCCTAGCTCGGGGGTGGCTTCTGGTAAGCCTAGGCTGGGAGGTGAGCATCCCATGGTCACAGTCCTAAATCTTACATGCAGGTGGCTTGGGAAAAAGATTAAGAGTTGCAGTTTGTTTGGTTGCAGATGTTTCAGACTCAGATTTTTATTTAAATGCAGAAAAGCAAAGAAAGGAAATGTAACCTTATGATTTGTAGCAAAAAAAAAAAAGAAAATGTATATGTAAATATAGGGCTTAAATTGATTCTTTTTCTATTTAAATAAATGTATTCTTTTATTCACTGTGTAAAGATTAAGAAAGAGAAGACTGTTTAGATTATTCACCCATTTTTATATATGGGCTATTGTAACTTATCATTCTGAAAAACAATATAATTTTTATTTATATTTTGATGTCTATTGTGTTGCTATAGACTACATCTAAATCTGGTCTGTTCACTTGTTTATTTACTGCAATATTAAAGAAAAGAAAAAAAAATGCATTAGGTTTCATTATTTACTTGCATAGTTTAGATTACTGTTATTTTATGACTGTTAAAAAAAAAAAGAGAACCAACATTTTTACATTGCTGTAGAAAGTAGGATGTATGACTGCTAAATAAGAAGATAAATAAGACCTATTCTTAAAGCTGTTAGAAGACTAGAACAAAATTTAAGGGTTAAAATCTCAAACCAATATAAGGGTTTTCAGCCCTATTATTTTAACATTTAAATTATATATATCTATAGGTATATAAGTATATATATTGAAAAATATATACCTATATACTTATAAATATATATATAAATTCCTGGATGTGCATACCCCTGCAACAACAAGAGAAGAGATATATTCTGAACTTGTGTATCCATGTTACAAAATATATAGACGTATTGCATGCTGCTATGTTAAAAAGAATATATTGCAGAATAAACTTCTTAATCCTATATATATATATATATATATATATATATATATTTCTGCATCCGAAAACATACTCTATGGATGCCTGTAGAAAAAAAAACATATAGACATATATGTTATACCTGATCTTAGCAATGTTATATGCATATTTAAATATATATATTCAAATAAATATATATATTACATATTCATATAAGATATTGTGCACCATATATATATATATATATAAATTTATAATTGATATTCAAAAAAAAACATCATATAATATTTTACAACCACGAAATATATTAAAATGTTTTTTTTTTTAAAAAAGAAATGTTGAAAACGCGGGCCACTGTGTGTAACACAGTGGACAGCCACGGCTGAGCCACTGTGCTACACACAGTGGGCGGCGTCGAAGGGCACCGCACTGTGTGTAACATAGTGGAGCGGTCGCGGCGCCTGCCACTTTGCTACGCATAGTGAGCGGCGCCCGCCACTGTGTGTATACACAGTGGGCGGCGGCTATGTCGTCTGCCACTGTGTGTACACACAGTGGGCGGCACTGCCGCCATTGTGCATATGCACAGCGGCACCCGGAAACCCTCCCCACTTCCTCTGCCTCTTCCCACTTTGAAACCCTCTTCGCCGTCCCGCCTCCGTACCTGCAATCACACCACTAAAACAAATAAAAAAAAGGGTATTATAAACCCTAACCCATTTCGGGTTAGGGTATAAAATGATAAAAAAATAAAACAAAGTGTAATATAAAGAAATGCAACCCTAACCCAATTTCGGGTTAGGGTTAGCATTTTAAGAATTTTATATATATATATATATATGGGAGATTTAAATTGGAATTTTAAACTTTGATTTTAAGATATATATATTTGGGGTTATTTTAATAATGGAATTATTATATGTCCATTTATTCTTTAGGGGATTAAAATTTTAATAAAGTAAAATTAAAGGGATTTAAAAATGAAGGGGTTATTATAGTTGGATAAACCATACATTAAATCGATTAATTTATTTAATTAATCAATAGATTTTCCGCAATATATTTGGACGTTAGGAAAATTCTAAAGGAGGAAATTATAAATTTATGAACCTTAAGCCCTTGAGACCGATTTTTTTGGTCGGATCGAAATTAAATTGTCAAATTAAGGGGTTTAGGGAAAATTAGAATTGGCCTTAGCTTATCGTCGGTTTTAGTGGGCAAATGTCATTATAGAAATTCGAACCCTCATCAGTTGGATTTAAATAATAAATTTTGCATATGCATCAATTAATTATTAGCATTATCCTTATATGGATTGGGAATGATTTAATACATTAAGATAACCAATTATCCCTTGATTTAATTAGCGACAACTTGTCTTAGGTAATTGAGCTAGCTAACTAATCCGCGATGCTAATTAATCTCCACCAAGCAAGTCGCTCGCTCGAGTTGGTTAATTTACCCAACCTTAGAAGTAAGTTTATTTACATCCTAGATAAGGCAAAACTTTAATAAAGTTATTATATTATAGAATATGTTGCGAGTTCATGACGTCAAAAAAAAAATTTTGTTGTTCCGTTTTTGTGCCCTAAAGTTTGGGCACGACATTTTGGTATCAGAGCAAGGTTTCTGACACTAGGAACCTTTCTCCATTACATTTTGCTCTAATTATCTAAATTAATCAAATATTTTCTTAAAAAGAAAATAAAAATAAAAATATATGAAAATTAAATTATTTAATTAATTGTTTATTTATTTTATCTTTGTTTCTCATTAGGATGCCTCCGACTATGCGACAAGCTCGCAAGCACGGAAGGGGTCCTAGGCGTACACATATGGCACGTGAGGATGTTGCTAGGGAGGAATCGGTTCCAGAAGGGAACCCGGAAGCACCTCCTGAACCACCGGTTGACCCTAACCAAGACATCTTGCTAGCTCTTCAGAACTTGATTGGGATAGTGCAGGACAGGCTTCCAGCAGTGGACCGTCATGCAGACAATCAAAACTCAGGGAGTCATAGGTCAGTAGAGAGGGAACGGAGTAGGAGTCCACCTCCTAATTCCATAGAGGGCAAGACAGAGCATGAGCCAGAGTCCGTTCACCTGCCCGAACCCCCTCCAGTAGCAGCACCTGTGTACTTTGAGAGAGCACGTCAGGAACCAGGAGACCTGATTAGAGAGGTTTTACGCCTCTAGCCACCATCTTTTGGAGGAACTACTGATGAAGTAGAGGCTGAGGCATGGCTTTTGAGCCTAGATCAGTGCTTTGCATTGTGATCTTATGAAAGCAATCTAAAGGCACGAGTTGCAGTCCACCTTCTGAGATCGACAGCCTCCACATGGTGGAAGCAAGAGGAATTCAAGTTCGGACTCACTGCAGATACCATCACATGGGAAATCTTCACAGAGAGGTTTAGAGAGAGGTACTTGTCAGAGCACTTCAGGCAGCGTAGGATCGATGAGTTCCACGACCTCCAGCAGAAGGGTCTCTCAGTGACCCAGTATGAGAGTAAGTTTATTGAGCTCCTACCTTATGTAGATTACCTGAAGGACGAGAAGCTGCTCGTCAACCAATTTGTTAGGGGACTTAATGCTGGGATAGCAGGACCAGTGAGGATGGCCACTCCAGGGAGCCTTCAAGTTGCCATAGAGAAGGCCCTTATAGCCAAGGAGATTCAGATCAGGCCACAGGACACGAGGGATCGGTTCCAGAACCGAAACCCAGCTCCCCAGCCTTTCGGGTTTCAGAAACCCCATTGGAAGGGCAACCACAGAAATGTTTCGGGGTCCTATAAACCCCCTCCTCCACAGCAGTCATAGCAGAGTAAGAGACAGAGGCCACCTCAGGGACAGCAGGGCTCCAGGCCCAAGTAGTGGCAGTCATAGGGTCCCAGGCGTGACTAGAGAGCACAGGGTACATACACACCCCCGACACGAGCTCAGTAGTCCTCCAGGGGTGGGTACAGTGGTTCTAGCCGGATAGGTGGGCATCCTTTTTATAGGCCTCAGGGCACACAGTTTCAGGCACGCAGAGCTTGCTTCACATGTGGAGCCATGGGGCACATGGCGAGAGAGTGTCCATAGGGACAGATGGCATGGAATTAGAGGATGGCAACATCAGAGCCTACAGTTGGGGACATGGGCAAGTCCCATAGAGTCTTCGCAGCGGTTGACAACTGCCAGGAAGAGCACCAGGCCACAGTCATCGAGGCTATAGGTAAGGTCAGAGGTAGTAGTATTTCCATATTATTTGACTCAGGAGCGATTGACTCCTTTATATCTCCATTGGTTGTGGAGCGTTGCGGGCTAGTGGCAGTAAGGCAAAGTGTTAGCTGGGAAGTGGAGTTAGCTTCAGGGGCTAGAGTGTCAGTGGATTCAGAGGTTAGGGGATGTCCGCTCCAGATTGGTAATACAACCACCTTAGTAGACCTTAGAGTTACGCCACTTGGATCTTATGGCGTCGTACTTGGCATGGATTGGCTTTATGCCCACAGAGCCAAGATGGATTGTCGCTTGAAAAAGGTCGAGTGTGAGGATGATCATGGTGCTCCCATAGTAATCACTGGGATTCAGAGACCCATGTCTCTTCGTATGATATCCGCTATGCAGCTTAAGCAGAGCATGCAGAAGGGATGCCAATTGTTTGTTATCACAATCAGTGACCGAGAGGAAGAAAATGAGAAGGAACCTTCTATAGATGACCATCCCATCCTTGAAGCATTTGCAGATGTGTTTCCTGATGAGCTACCTAGTATGCCGCCCAGCAGGGAGATTGACTTCCATATAGATTTGGTACCAGGAGTCGAGCCGGTTTCAAGAGCACCTTACAGGATGACCACTCATGAGCTTAATGAGCTCAAGATGTAGCTAGAGGAACTCTTAGAGAAGGGTCACATCCGTCCTAGTGTCTCCCCTTGGGGCGCACCAGTCATCTTCGTGAAGAAGAAAGACGGATCCCTTTGGTTGTGCATGGATTACAGGCAACTGAATAAAGTAACCATCAAGAACCGCTATCCCTTGTCGAGGATCGATGACTTGTTTGATTAGCTTCAAGGTGCTAAAGTATTTTCCAAAATAGACCTGAAGTCAGGATATCATCAGTTGAGGATTGTGGAAAGTGATATCCACAAGACGGCGTTTCGCACCAGATATGGCCACTATGAGTTCACTGTGGTCCCATTCGGTCTTACGAATGCTCTAGCTGTATTCATGAGTCTCATGAATGGGGTATTCCGCACCTTCCTTGACCGATTTGTGATAGTGTTCCTCAATGACATATTGATCTATTCCCGAAATGAGCAGGAGCATGAGGAGCATTTGAGACAGGTTTTGCAGTGTTTGAGGGACAACCAGTTGTTCGGCAGTTTGTCGAAGTGTGCTTTCTTTAGATCAGAGGTCAAGTACCTAGGGCATGTTATATCCGGTGATGGGATCTCAGTTGACCCATCAAAGATTAGAGCCATCATGGATTGGCCGGTGCCTACCAATGTGACAGAGGTCAGGAGCTTCATGGGTTTGGCAGGGTACTACAGACGCTTTGTTGAGGGATTTTCCAGAGTTGCACACCCCATCACATCCCTCCAGCGAAAAGGGAAGAAATTCAAGTGGACAGAGAAGTGTGAGAGGGATTTTTAGGATCTAAACAGGGCACTTACTAATGCACCTATTCTTATTGTGCCAAACCCCACGGCCGACTTCATGGTATGCACAGATGCTTCCTTAGATGGATTGGGAGCAGTTCTTATGCAGGAGGGTAGGGTTATAGCATACAAGTCTAGGAAGCTTAAGACTCACGAGCTTAACTACCCTACGCACGACCTAGAGCTTGTAGTAGTTGTACATGCACTTGAGAGGTGGAGACACTTCCTTTTAGGTCATCACTTCGAGCTTCATTCGGACCATCAGAGTTTGCAGTACATCTTCACCCAGCCTAACCTTAATGCACGTCAGAGAAGATGGATGGAGTTCCTTTGTGAGTATGATTTTGATGTTCATTGCATCAAAGGAAAGGAGAATGTGGTCGCAGATGCCCTAAGTAGGAGATGACATGAGGTTTACACCATATCCATGAGCACAGATTTGAGAGACCGTATTTTGCAGCGATTGCCAGAGGATGATTGGTATCTAGAGGTTTGTCAGAGGATCCGAACTTAGGAGGCCCTGGAAGGGAAGTTTGTGGACTACTCTTTGGAGTCCGATGGTTTATTACGCCATAGAGGGCGCATCTATGTACCCTCTCCTGGGGGTTTGCGAGATTTCATTATCATGGAGGCTCATAGAGCTCCTTATGCAGCGCATCCCGGGGTTAAGAAGATGCATGCTGAATTGAGGCAATTATATCATTGGCCAGGAATGCGGCAGCTTATCGCTAAGTTAGTAGCCTGATGCCTTGAGTGTCAGAGAGTCAAGGCAGAGCACCGCCATCCAAGTGGGTTACTCCAGTCCCATGCTATACCAAAGTGGAAGTGGGATACTATATCCATGGACTTCATCATTGGTCTTCCTATGTCATCTCGTCGCCATGATGCTATCTTGGTGACAGTTGACAAATTGACCAAAGTAGCCCACTTCTCACCAGTCCAGACTACCTTCATGGCTCCAGCGGTGGCACAGGTGTTCTTGCGAGACATTGTTAGGCTTCATGGTGTCCCACACAAGATTATTTCTGATAGAGATTCTCTCTTTACTTCTTCCTTTTGGAAGGCATTATAGGCAGCATTGGGCACCAAGCTCAACTTCAACACAACCTATCATCCAGAGATAGATGGACAGACAGAGCGGGTTAACCAGGTGTTAGAGGATATGCTCCGCATGTACGTCATGGATCATAAGACCCGATGGGAGGAGTACCTGCATTTAGTAGAATTTGCCTATAATAATGGGCATCACACTTCTTTGGGGATGCCACCTTTTCAGGCTTTGTATGGTAGACCATGCAGGACACCTTTGAGTTGGGACCGTATTGAGGATAGAGTGGCCATAGGCCCTGAGATGGTCCGTGATATGGAGTAGTAGGTAATCCTGATTAGACAGTGCCTTAGAGAGGCACAAGATAGGCAGAAGAAATATGCAGATGCAAAGAGGATAGATCGGAGTTACATGGTTGGGGACAGAGTTTTCCTGAGAGTGCGACCGCATAAGAGTCCGATCCGCTATGGAAAGGGTTCTAAGATCGCACCTCGCTTTGTTGAACCTTTCGAGATCCTTGAGAGGATAGGACCAGTTGCTTATCGCCTAGCTCTGCCACCTAGCCTGTCATGCATCCACGATGTATTTCATGTGTCAGTTTTGAGAAAATATATCTATGATGAGTCTCATATTTTAGATTGGGATGCCTTGCAGGTGGAGTCGGATGGGCAGCTAGCATTGGAGCCCATTCGCATTTTGGCTCACTGGACGTTGGCCCTTCGAGGTTGAGAGTTGGACCAGGTTAGGGTCCAGTGGGATTGCTATGATGAGGTCACAACTTCATGGGAGGATGTAGCATGTATGAGATCACAGTACCCTCATCTTTTTGATGAACTCCAGGAGGACGTTCATGCCTAGAGGGGGAGGGTGTGAGGCCCTACCCTGATCCATCCTATCTCTTCAGCTATTTTTATTTTGGAACTATTTTAGATGCTAGTTTTGACACACTATGGATAGGGAACTTTACATGGTCCCATGATTTTGGTAACATTGATATATATGGATGCTTCATTTCTATGCCTTGTGGATTATAGAATATTATATGATTCTAGATTAGGGTAATATTGTGATGATGCAGGTTATTATCTGAATTTCAGAATTTGTTATAATGTTAGAAAAATGTTTGCATATCTTGTAGATGGATCAAATTTTGAGGATTATAATAAATTGCTTTGATTTGTGATAAATCGTATTTTATAATGACGAGCCTTTGCAGAATGAATGTATTGTATTCTGATTATGTGTTATATATTATATGAGGTTATTTGGGAAGTACTAATGCTTTAATTGAGATGTGCAGGAAATTATCCATGTGACCATGGAAATATTATGGAGAATCAAGCCTAGGCCAATGTGCGTTAGTAAAACCAGGGGTTGTCTATTTGGAGAGACAACACCCCGTATGTACTGTATTTTATTCGTAAATGTAAAATGTTGCATGAGTGTAAATTGTATTTATTGGATTGTTTAATTGTTTAAGGGACAATTGCCATGTGTGTATTGTGATGTGGAATTATTTTGTAGTGTCACTTGACACCTATGTAGTATGTTGTGTTGGCAATTTGTCATGTCACCTTTTTGAGAGTTTTATTTTTTGTTAATTGTTATATCTCCTAATTATCCTTGAAGGAACCAAGAAATCTAGGTTAGAGAGCCACAAGGAAGGTCAACTCAGAGTTGACCCGTAGGTTAACTTCAGGTGGACTTTCTGAAGGTCAAATCAACTCCTAGAGTCAATTTTAGATCTTTTCTATTAGGCCTCATGGGGTACCTATGGGTGAAGGCCAAAATTGGCCATGTGTCTTTCCCTTAGGACTTGTTTAACCACCCAAAAAAGTGGTTTTCCCAAGATGGACGAATTCCATCTATAGGAGTGCCATCCTTGGTAGGATAACCTTCTTGGAGATAGTAATCCCTCTTCCCCATTTCCATTTCCCTTCTCTAGGTACCTAGGTTAGGGAGGATGTAAGACCTAGGGAAGACCAATCCAATGGGGGATCCCTCACTCTATCCAAGAGGTTGGAAGGAGTGAGAGAGGCCTTCTTAGGCTAAGAATGGAAGCTTAGTGAGCTAATCACCCACTCTCCATCCTTGGAGATTTTTGGAAAAACTTTGGAGGAAAAAAAACCAGTTTTAGGAATAGAGGAATCTGGGGGCCAAGGAATTGCAGAAAGTTGTGTGGATTGCGCAGCTCATCTCCAACTAAGTCTAACATACCTATTGGCAGATTAAGGTTGGTTGTATTCTCCTTGTTTATGTTGTTTAAGTTGTTCCTTCTTTTGAAAGAAATGCATGTGAAAAGAGTTGTGTATATGTAGATTGTTGTAGAAAAAAAAAGAGAAATGTAAGTTTCATTTTTATGTTTTCTTTTTTTTGTTTGTTTATGTGTTCTCGCTTTGGGAGTGTCCAAGATCTCCTACTCTTGGGGGAGTAAGATGATCTTGGGGTGGAAGAAGCATGACAGCCTTGGGTGAGAGGCTCTCCTTAAGGAGAGTGACCTCAAGGGTGTCCTTTGTGACCCTTGCTGCATAGCCTTGTGTATGCATTTGGGGGTCATAAGGGGAGAGAATATGGCTTTGAGCCTTTGGGGGGCATAAGGTGTGTGGGATGAATCTGTTGTGTATTTTGTGTTGCCATGAGGTGGCTTGAGTTGTATTTTGGCTGTAGTCTGCCCAATGGTACTTAGTCCACTTCCACCCGTAGATTGATCATCACAAAATGGGGTGAAAGTGTAGCTTGGGATGGGAAGGTGTATGTTTGAGTATTTGCCCTATTGTTGTGTTGTATTGCTTGGTTGTAACCCCGTCTAGGTCTTGATTCTCCTAGCTCGGGGGTGGCTTCTGGTAAGCCTAGGCTGGGAGGTGAGCATCCCATGGTCACAGTCCTAAATCTTACATGCAGGTGGCTTGGGAAAAAGATTAAGAGTTGCAGTTTGTTTGGTTGCAGATGTTTCAGACTCAGATTTTTATTTAAATGCAGAAAAGCAAAGAAAGGAAATGTAACCTTATGATTTGTAGCAAAAAAAAAAAAAAAAAATGTATATGTAAATATAGGGCTTAAATTGATTCTTTTTCTGTTTAAATAAATGTATTCTTTTATTCACTGTGTAAAGATTAAGAAAGAGAAGACTGTTTAGATTATTCACCCATTTTTATATATGGGCTATTGTAACTTATCATTCTGGAAAACAATGTAATTTTTATTTATATTTTGATGTCTATTGTGTTGCTGTAGACTACATCTAAATCTGGTCTGTTCACTTGTTTATTTACACCAATATTAAAGAAAAGAAAAAAAAATGCATTAGGTTTCATTATTTACTTGCATAGTTTAGATTACTGTTATTTTATGACTGTTAAAAAAAAAAAGAGAACCAGTATTTTTACATTGCTGTAGAAAGTAGGATGTATGACTGCTAAATAAGAAGATTAGTAAGACCTATTCTTAAAGTTGTTAGAAGACTAGAACAAAATGTTTAAGGGTTAAAATCTCAAACCAATATAAGGGTTTTCAGCCCTATTATTTTAAAATTTAAATTATATATATCTATAGGTATATAAGTATATATATTGAAAAATATATACCTATATACTTATAAATATATATATAAATTCCTGGATGTGCATACCCCTGCAACAACAAGAGAAGAGATATATTCTGAACTTGTGTATCCATGTTACAAAATATATAGACGTATTGCATGCTGCTGTGTTAAAAAGAATATATTGCAGAATAAACTTCTTAATCCTATATATATATATATATATATATATATATATATATATATATATATATATATATATATATATATATATATATATATATATATATATATATATATATATATATATTTCTGCAGCCGAAAACATACTCTATGGATGCCTGTAGAAAAAAAAAATATAGACATATATGTTATGCCTGATCTTAGCAATGTTATATGTATATATAAATATATATATTACATATTCATATAAGATATTGTGCACCGTATATATATATATATATATATATATATATATATATAAATTTATAATTGATATTCAAAAAAAAACATCATATAATATTTTACAACCACGAAATATATTAAAATGTTTTTAAAAAAAAAAAAAGAAATGGGGAAAACGCGGGCCACTGCATGTAACACAGTGGACGGCCATGGCCGAGCCACTGTGCTACACACAGTGGGTGGCGCCGAAGGGCACCGCACTGTGTGTAACACAGTGGAACGGTCGCGGCCGCCACTGTGCTATGCACAGTGAGCGGCACCCGCCACTGTGCTACGCATAGTGAGTGGCGCCCGCCACTGTGTGTATACACAGTGGGCGGCGGCTATGTCGTCCGCCACTGTGCATACACACAGTGGGCGGCGCTGCCGCCACTGTGCGTATGCACAGCGGCGCCCGGAAACCCTCCCCACTTCCTCCGCCTCTTCCCACTTTGAAACCCTCTTCGCCGTCCCGCCTCCGTACCTGCAATCACACCACTAAAACAAATAAAAAAAAGGGTATTATAAACCCTAACCCATTTCGGGTTAGGGTATAAAATGATAAAAAAAATAAAACAAAGTGTAATATAAAGAAATGCAACCCTAACCCAATTTCGGGTTAGGGTTAGCATTTTAAGAATTATATATATATATATATATATATGGGAGATTTAAATTGGAATTTTAAACTTTGATTTTAATATATATATTTGGGGTTATTTTAATAATGGAATTATTATATGTCCATTTATTCTTTAGGGGATTAAAATTTTAATAAAGTAAAATTAAAGGGATTTAAAAATGAAGGGGTTATTATAGTTGGATAAACCATACATTAAATCGATTAATTTATTTAATTAATCAATAGATTTTCCCCAATATATTTGGACGTTAGGAAAATTCTAAAGGAGGAAATTGTAAATTTATGAACCTTAAGCCCTTGAGACCGATTTTTTTGGTCGGATCGAAATTAAATTGTCAAATTAAGGGGTTTAGGGAAAATTAGAATTGGCCTTAGCTTATCGTCGGTTTTAGTGGGCAAATGTCATTATAGAAATTCGAACCCTCATCGGTTGGATTTAAATAATAAATTTTGCATATGCATCAATTAATTATTAGCATTATCCTTAGATGGATTGGGAATGATTTAATACATTAAGATAACCAATTATCCCTTGATTTAATTAGTGACAACTTGTCTTAGGTAATTGAGCTAGCTAACTAATCCGCGATGTTAATTAATCTCCACCAAGCAAGTCGCTCGCTCGAGTTGGTTAATTTACCCAACCTTAGAAGTAAGTTTATTTACATCCTAGATAAGGCAAAACTTTAATAAAGTTATTATATTATAGAATATGTTGCGAGTTCATGACGTCAAAAAAAAAATTTTGTTGTTCCGTTTTTGTGCCCTAAAGTTTGGGCATGACATAAACCTCAAATCTACTGCAATTGATAATGGTTGATTATGCAATGCTATTTTAATGTAATCACAAGTGTTGATGCAATAAAATGAAAAAACATAAGAGACTTAATCATAAACACATGCTTGCATAAAGATTGATGTAGTTTTTTAGTTCATGATACTTGAAAATGTTGGAAGGATATGGTGGGATGAAATGCTACCTTGAATTCTTGAAGATGCTTGATTTTTATTATGTATGTATGCTTGTGATGTGGATGGAAAAATGAATTATAAGAATGCTCTTATATAGGGTTCCCGAGGTAATTTACCAATTATGTTGACCTCCAATGGTTAAATTAAGATATCAAGATCTAAAATCACTGGAAAGGGGAAGTGCATCAACACATTTAAAATAGATCATATTTAAGAAGGAAAACGATGTCCTAGGTGCCCCTATCTAGATAAGGGTGTCCCAAGTTAACTTTTCCACCAAAAATAGGGAAAACAAGTGGTAAATGGAGAGAACATAGCCCAATGCTAGGGTTTAGACGATCACGCAGAAAGATGACATCAATTTTGAGGTAAAAAGCCCAAAAATAGACTCGAGTGAGAGCTAAGATGGGACACACTAAATTAAGGGAACAAAAGGTGTTGTAAATTATGTAGAGTTACAAATTATGATGTGACACAAGATATTTCAAGAGAATTAATTTTGCCAAAATTGTGTTAGTATAAATAATTTTTCCTTTGAAATTTCCTTTTTGGTATCAAAATGGCATTTTTACCACTTTGTTTCTTTAATTTGAGGATCCCTAACTTTGGAGAAAAATTTATAAATTATATATTTGGTTAAAGTTGCTTGAGTTAAACCAACTTGAGGGCATATTCTTCAGAAAAAAAAATAGATTGAATCGGGTAGCCCCCTATAAATTAGAATGCACTAGGTAAACTTTTTAGTGTGACCAATGATGTTGTCATGACACATCCTCTAGTACCACGTGGGTTGGAGGGAGATTGGACCTTGTGAGCTCATGTCTACCACAAGAATTTCTTGCTACTCAAGTCAGGCTCCCAACCCACATATTCTCAAAAAAACTACCACAACCTAATCACTTCAATAGTTCACTTGAATCATTAATGTTATGAAGCTGTGATAAGATCAAAATTTTAAAATTATTTATACTCAAACAGAATATCAAATTATGATAAGATTCTAAGTATAATAATATTTATACCCAAACTAGTTCAATCAAACAAGCTTAAGTAGATTATCAAATTGTTAACAATACCAGTGAGTTATAAGAACATAAATTGAGTATCTAAAAGTGTCAAAATATTTTTCCAAGGCCATCTTTTCTAGAAATAGTGTGGGGCATTGATCAAATTATTTTGAATCAAACATGCTTTCATCAAACCACTTAGATTTGTCTTTCTTATTTGGCACCCTTAAGGTGTTATTTACTTATGAGTCTAGTATGTTAGAATATGATTCCAAATTTTTTTGTCACTTTTGGATGACCTTATGGCAAATTATGACAACTCAATTAAATTAAACAAATGAAGTGGTAAATGTTGCACATATGTCTTTTTTGTCATTGATATCAAACTTGTTGGTGGTCCAAATGTTGGTCCGAAAATAATATTATGGATAGTTTGTTGGCTTGATGATGATCTTTGTAATGGATGACTTCATGTGTTGTCATTGATGGCACATGTATACACACATATGATCACATTGTCATAGTCATCTTAGTTAAGACAAAATGGTACTACTCCTAAGCCTTTGTATATTGAAAAACTGGTATTATTTGCATAGAGAAGTCCAATCGGTTTTGAAGGTGTCTAACCAGTATATGAAGGAATGGCATGACACTAGTTTAGAGATACTATGGAGATCAACAAGGAAGCAAATGGAGGACAATCGGTCTATGAGTTGGAAGAGGTTAACTCTTAACCAGTATCGATGTTCCAACCGGTTTCACTGATTGTGTGATGAGTTATCACCAATCATGATTAGTTATCCCTAACCGATAGATTTGGCAGCAATCTATGATGTGTTATGCAATATCATCCATATACATTGCACCTAGGAAATTGTGATGAGGTTCCTAAGCCGACATGAAATCTAATGTCGATATAATGACATTGTGATGAACTATTTTTATGATGTGGGATAGAAGTGTTAAGTTGTTGTGATTTATTGAAGGCGTTGCAGACTATGTCAATGATGTAGTTTTGAGTGAGAAGAAGAGGACATATTCAAGCAAGATGTGCTACTTCTAGATCACACCACCTGTTAGTTTCAAATTTTGATTCCACTTCTATCCTTCCTATAAGGAATAAAATAACTCTGTCTGCATATGAAAATATCAAGGAAATAGAACTCAAGAGTAACATATAACAAGGTCTTGAGACCTTGTACACTTTGAACTTATCCAAAGTTTAGGTGGGTATACCTTCTGTGAATACTTTCACACTTTAAATTTGAGATCCACAATAAATCAGTGCTAAAAACCTGTGGAATTCATCACCTCAATGAAACTGAAACACTAAAAGAAAAACTTGTATTCATTTTTAGTATTGATCTTCAAGAAAAGATAGAAAGAAATCCTACAATTGGATACCAGTGCCTTATCCGGGCCACAGAGTCACCTAAATCAAGCAAGAGTTTTCAAAGCTGAACATTGTTATACATTTCATCACTTCGGCTTTCATGAACCCCATACATGTGTAACATATACATAGGTCCTTTCCCACTTAACTAAAATAGTTCATTAGATTCAAAGAAGCAAATAGTTGATCTAATAATAGAAATATTTCATGCACATTTAAGCCCTCTCCTAAAGAAAAAAAGTCAGAAATATGTCTATAAGATTGCCTTACAATCCATGCTCATTTGAATAACCCTAGATTACTCAAATGAAACCAGCAAATTAACGAATGCACACCAGAAGACAACACAACTTTAGGCCTAATTGATCTATATTTTCATATTCATTTTGAAAATGTTACATAATTCAAAGTAATCTCTGAGAGAACCCAAAAACCTAGATATATTTTGCCAGAGCTTCTTTACAAAATTCTTGTGATCCCATTTTTTTATTAGTCCTGGTATCCATTTATAACATTATGGATGCATACAAGCTTTAGACAAACCTAAGAAAAGTTTTTTACAAATCGCAATGTTCTCCAAGAAATAGTTACAAGTCCTTTTTGGTATCAACGACCTCTTCAACTTGTTGTCCCGCTGCAACATCTTCTAACTATTTGGGAACTTCTTCTTTTTGTCTGGCATATTTATCCTTCCATTCTTGGAACATGTCATCATTCAGCCAAGAAAAGCTAACAATCTTCTTCTTCATTCCTTCCAGCCTTTTCCAAGTGACCCTTAATTGACCAATTTCTGTTTCCATGAAACTATAATGTGATTTCACCTTTTCAATCTCTTCAATTGTCTTGACAAATAAGGATGTGTCATTAGTGTTACTGTTTTCATTAACCCTTTGGGACAATTTGTGATCTAGCTCTTCTAGCCATGCCTTCTCCTCTTTTAACTGAGTAGGACTAGCAAAACCCCCTAGAAACAATTCATACTTTTGATCAGAATATTCTTTTCTATATAGTTGGGCTTTTGTTTCTACACTTTCCCTTTCTTCTGAGAGTATATTCATTTCTTTTATGAATTCACTAGTGGACCAAAGATTGTCATTTGCCTCTGCATCTGCATGGGATGAACACATGAGCTCTAACTCCTTACCTCTAGGCATCCACTTATTAAGAATTGGTTCCAAGGTGGTTTCATCCTCTCTTAATTTGGTCAAAATATTCAGAATCCTTTTCATATAAATGTGAATGACAAAGGGCCTAACTGAATCAACAAACTTCAAAATTGTGGCTTTTAACTTTTCCTCATATTTGCTTGCAAACAGGGCTTGAGCCTGTTTCAACTTTTCCAACTCATGTTGAATAGTTTTAGCTAACTAGAAACCAGAAGGCATAGGAGAAGGGGGATATTCTATGATAGGGCTCATAGGTGGAGGTCTTGCTGGAGAAGAGGCTATCATAAGAGTAGAGGATTCACCTAGATGGTGTTGACCTACCAACTTACCCTGAAGTCTAGAAATAATATTGTCTATGTTGGCTATTCCTTCTTTGGCCTCATTGTAAGCCTTTAAGATTGTTTCCAATTCTAATTGGAGATTAGCCTTTTCTTTTGCCTCTTTTTCTGCCACTGCTACACTGAACTTTGCAGTTTCCAAGACTATTCTTGCCGCTTCCACCACTCCTGTATCTTGGACTCTTTTTACAATCATGCCTCCTAGGAGACTAGAATCTAATACATCTTTCCTTCTTTTATTTCCATCCTTCTTTAGTGACCACATGACTAAAGCAACATTAACTCTTCTGAAGGTCACTCCTTTGATGGGTTTAATTTCCTTCCTGACTGCTTCAAGTACGAGAGCATAAACTATATCCCACTTAGGGAGGATTAAAACACCAATTTTTGATACCATCTCTCTTCCCTTTTCAGGAGTAATGGTCTTAAATTCTTCAATCATCTCTTGTTTCACCTCTTCCTTCACTTGAGTTACATCTTTATGAGGCTGCTCACTCTTCCTTTGCTTACATTTGGCTTTAAATTGTTCCATGTTTTGCTTCCATACAAATTGCATGAAGGCCCATGTTGTAACAAAGTTACTATTGGCCAAGAACTCCTCACTAGCTTGCTTAACAGGAGGGTCTAACTCTTTACCTTTGAGCTCACCATCAGTCAAGTTCATTTTAGAACTAGGTGGTTCTTCTGGCATCCCATCTTGTGTCTCCTCATATGTGAAAGCAATCTCATAGAGAATCCCTAACTATAATAGCTATTCGGCCACCACCTACTCATCTCCTATGTGGATAGGGGACTGAGATGGAGAATACAAAGGCTCATTTGCCTACACTTCCTTCCCCACTCTTTGCCTTTTAGGGGAGTCTTGGATGTCAATCACATCTTCAATTGCTCTTTTCCCTCTTGAAGTGGAAGGCTCGCCTATCATTGGCATCATCACACTGTATTTTTATTTCTTGTGCATTACATAATCACTAGGTGGGATAGCCTTAGGAAAGGCAGGATTAGCTAGAACCAATTTAACCTTGTCAGGATCATTTCTCATTATAGCCTCCCTTTTTTCTTTCAAATTTTGCATGAGGTCTTCAAAATAAAGAATTAAGAATTTTATTTTTTCCTCAAAGGGATTGAAACTAGAGAGAGGGTCATAACTGCTATCAAACTGATGAATGAAGTCAAGAGTCCTTTTATATGCAACCCACTTCTCTTTCCTCAGTTCTTGCTCATCTAAATTGAATTCAATCCTAATTAGATCTTCAAGGAAATGAAATTGGTGAGGCCTACCTTTACAAACTGCTCTCTTCCTAAACATGTCATTGAAAAAGTCTTCAGGGTCTGCAAATCTTGAAACTATAGTTGACAACCTATATGGTTTAAAGAATTCTTCAAAATACTTCCAGCCACCTTTAGTGATCACAAAATGATGTGCCATGGTAATAGTTGGGAAAATGGTCCCTTTACCCCTATTTGTAATCTCTGCCTCTTGTACACCTCCAATTTGCCTTAAGATCTTCAGTGGGACTTGATAAGGCAATAAATATGGAGTGACTTTGAAACCATATACTCTAAAAACTATAGAAATAGGGTACAAATACATATCTCCCTAATTATGAACAATCTTAATACCTTCTACAAACTCCTTGGGCCTAAGGAATTCCAAGAGAGCCTTAGGAATCCTAGGGTTTTCTATGCACAAAAGAATCCTAATCTTAGATGCAAAGCATCTGTCAAACTTTAGATAGCTAGCATCCTCTCTGTCCTAGGATAAAATAGTACTCCAAAGTTGAACATGCATCTCTTCCTTATCTTTCACCTTGACCAAATCTATTTCTTTTGCAAAATAATCAGCACCCTTGAACAAAAACATGTGCATTAGAAGAGAATACCATCCAAACGGTCTATCCACCTTACCATTTTTTATCCCTACCAGCCCCACATGAATTGAATCAGTGAGGTATGGTGCATAATCAAATGTTATTTCCAAAGAGGGGTTTAGAATCTGTGCAATCATCAACATGTAATGGGTTGGCATGTTTTTCTCAGCATCTTCTCCCAAAATCTAACAAAGTGCCCAATACATACCCTTAGCTCTTAGAGTAAACAAATTCAAGGAGAAGGGTTCCATTGTACTGTGGCCTACAACTGTTAACCCTCCTCTTTTAACAAAGAGCTCTTTCAATGGGCCACCCCTAAGGTGATCCCTTTGTCCATTGTAAACCTGGGCCAGTGATTCAAAATCAATAGGTTCTAACAAATTTGAAGCTTCACTAAGCTTAAACACACTTCTAAATTCATCATAATTAATTTCAATAAGGGTTGATCCCTTCACATTTCTAATACATCTAGCCACAGGGTCATAATTTTGTGCAATCAGAGTCAACAAATCTACATCCATCAATACACTAGGGACTATAAGCTTCCCCACATCCAATTCCCATATGGTATTTAAAGGGGCAAGGGAATGTCTCTAACCAAAACCTACTTTGAACAATCCTAAACCTGGCATCCCTATTTGTTGATACCCTAACCAATCAACTTTGTTATATAGGCCATCCTTGATTCTCAAACGAGGGTTCTTTGGTACCAATTCTTTAGCCTTGGCCTCGACATTGGAAGACATAGTTAGCTGTTCCACAAAATCATCACAAATATTCCTATCCTAGTAATTTACTTTTCCTGTTAACTCCCTTCTTGGTGCCATCCCGTTAAATGTAACTATATCAATTGAGATTTTCACAAAACTCTAACGAAACAAATCACACAGCAACACTGATTCTCAGACTTCAACTAGCAAGGAAAACACAGAAAAAACCTGGTTATTCACCTGAAGAAACTCGCTCTGCACAAGCTCCTCTACAAAAAACTTGTCGAAATGGTACCAATATTCAATTGATGCGGACCTTAATACGGCAAGTTGGCATTTAATTGAGAAATTAATCCCGCATTCTTCGACCATCACCTTAGAATTAAATTCGTAAAAATTGAATTCAAAAATAGGCTCCAACGGACCCACAAGTTCTCTGAGTCTTTCTCTATTTTAGTCATTTCACCATTTTGCAGAGTTTAAAACCGTAGCACTTTTCTTTTGCGAAGCAATGACAATCATTGGATCTCGGGAACTTGCACTACTTTTACTCCTTCTGGTCTTTCTATGTTAGTGACGGGTCCTACCTTCTTTTCACCATTTCGCGAACACTAAACCATGTGCACTTTTACCTCATGTAACAACGTCGGCCATAGATCATCATTTAATTGCTCAGTCTTTACTTCCTACAGTGACCGCCAGTCTTCTTAACTAACTACGCTCAACCATGATGACTAATCATTTTCACCATCTTGCAAAGGCTAAGCTACAAGCATCTTCAGGCTGCGAAACAATGACAACCATTAGATCAATCTTGAGATGTACACTATTTAGCATGCTTAGACCTTTGAAAGTGGGCCCTTTAACTCAGAGACCACTTGCTTTATTGCATCACCAGTTAACAAACGCCATGTGGTAGTCGGCTACTTGCTCAGGAAGTTCCATCGAGTTCCATTCTGAAGCTGCCACATGTTTTACTTCACCATTCTCAACATAATTGTTGGTTGAACCAAGGTGGGCCCTCAACTACCCTTCAGAGCCATGTGTATCTGACAAGTCACTAATTCATTCCATGAAACAACCCATCTGTCCTGACACATCAGTCATCATGTGACTGCCACATCATTTCTCTATTTCATGAACATTAATCTCCGCTTGACTTGAGGTTGCGAATCCATGACAACCGTCTGATTAAATTCCACTTAATCGGCCTTTAAAACTTATGACCTGCCTATCCTTTTGGCCCACCGACCCTTTCGCTATTTCACAGAGCTTAAACCTCAAGCCACTTATCTTCACAAAGCAGCGACAACCATAGGATCTCGACAACTTGCTTGTCTGTTACCTTTGCTATGACCACCTCACCTGTGCCCTCCACATTTCGCAACTTACCGAAAGGTAAACAATGGGTATCTTTAGGCCGCAAATCAATGCGAGCCATTGATCTTTTTTGAGTTGATCATCCTTTAACCAAAGGAGCCACTTGCCTCTGGGACCTGCCTAGTCTTTTGCTATTTTGCAGAGGGTAGATCATGTGCATCTTGGGCTAGCGAATCAACGTGAGCCATTAGATTCAATACAAGATGAGGTCCTTTAATTTGATGGTCAATCCTCTGGTTAGGCCCACCTATCCTTTTCACCATTTCATGAGCCTTAAACCTGCTAGCATCTTTGCCTAGCAAAACAATGACAACTGTAGGATTAACAATGACTTGCACAATTATTAAGGAGCCCGACAAAAATTAGAACAAGACATAGGCAAAGGTGTAAATTTTGAAAATATTTGAAAGACCACCTAGGGAAAACCTATGGGGGAATATTTTGAATGATAAACCGACCCTTCTTTAAGTGGCAAAAGTAATGCAAAAATAGAACACAAGGGTTTTTCAAACATAGGAAGGGTTAGAACTCCAAAAAACCTTAAACCCTCATTTGACCCAGGAAACTCAGAGGTAACAAGGCCATGCTAAACACATTTTTGCAGACTTCTAGCCAAATATGGGACAAGAATACCCAATTTTTTAAACAGTGATAACAACGGCTCTGACTTGGGATGGTTGATTGCAAGATCAACACAAGAATTCAAAAACTCCCTGGAGAACAGACCAAACACAAGCCTAAAAAACAACAACAAAAGTAAACCTAAATATGTATAGACTAAGACCTACTGTACATGGACATTAAGAGAAGTAATGTTTCAAGGAATTGTCCATGCACTGAAAATTCTTGTACCTCACCATTCATATTCTGCAAAAAATATGAATCCTTTCCATTAAGATCATAAACCACAGAGGGGCCTATCCATAGTGACTCAAATTTTTTGTGTTTTCCCTTATCTTGTCCTTTTGCATTCCATTGAAGAACCACATCACCAATTTGAAACTTTCTCATCAAGGTTCTTTTGTCAAATAGATATTTGGACTACAATTGGATCTTCAAATTCCTCTTGTGAGCCAAAGTTCTAATTTCTTCTACCTCCACCATCTGAATCATCCAGTCTTCCATAGGTTTAGATAACTCCATGTCTTCAACTTGCAGGAACTTATACAGTGGAAGAAGATTATTGACTGGCACCCTAGATTGTGTGCCATAAACCAATTCAAAAGGTGAAACCCCAATTGCTTTCTTGACAGTAACCCTGTCAGCCCATAGATCTAATTTTGACTTTTGGTCCCAAGACCTTTTATTTTCCTCCTGGATTTTCTTAATAATGTTCAAGAGGCTCTTATTACTTGATTTAGCTTACCCATTACCCTAAGGATGATAGGGCGAAGAGTAGGACATAACTATTCCATGGTTGGTGCAAAATTCAATGAACTCTTCTGACTTGAAACTCATGGCATTATCCATTACTAGTTTTACAGGGACTTTGAATCTGGTTATGACACTATCCATCAGGAAGTCAATAACAACCTTACTTGTAGCTCTCCTAGTGGGTATAGCTTCAATCCACTTGGTAAAATAATCAGTAGCTACTATAATCCACCTATGACTTCTTCCTGATTTCTCAACGATTTCCCCAATAAAATCAATGCCCCATTGGACAAAAGGGGCTTCCACTGTGACTGGGTTGAGGGGTAAAGCTCCCTCATACTTCAATTTTGATGAAAATTTTTGGCATGGGTCACATCTCCAGACATGTTCATGGGCATCTTTAAACAAAGTAGGCCAATAATATCCAACCTGAACTATCTTACCAACAGTTGTCTTGGCAGAGTAGTGACCTCCACACACTCCATCATGCATTTCAGTTTGTTGTCTTCAAAATCTGATTCCCTTTAACATCCTTAAAATAATATGATTAAACTCAGTGCAGAAGAGACATCAAAGATAAGGAAATTCTCAAGACAACATGTGACAAGGTTTGATTGAACCTTCTACACTTCAGACTTACTCAGAGCCCAGGTGGGTATACCTTTGTGAATTGAATTCACACTTTCAAACATAAACCCACAACAAACCAGTCCACAAAACCAGTGGATCTATTCACCTTGAAATCAACTAAAAACAAAGAATGGAAATTATACTTAAATTCAGCATTTCGATCAACAAAACATGCAATAAACAACTTCAATCAATACCAGTGCCTTATCCAAGGTCACAGAGTCATCTAAACTCAGATAATACTCCTCAAACAAAACATCTTTATGTGTCCCATTGGCTTGGTTTCTATTAATCCTTGTACATGCCTAACACCTACAAGAATTTATGCATTCCAAATTAAGCTATGATCATCAAAATTCAAAGTCTCTTCCAAAGAGTTTACTGGTATGAGTGATCCCCGCATCTTTAATTTCCCTCCTAAAGAGAAAAGCTAACGAACACTTCTACTAAAATTGCTTTGCAATTCCATTTAAACAGAACAACCCTGGATTATTCAGAATGAAAACAGTAAACAAATTGTAAACACACTTGAAGACAACACAAAGCTTCACTCAAAACCGATGGTTTGTATATTGATATTAATTTTCAAAAAATATTACAAGAAGTTTTTTGAATATTCTCCATTAGACTTAGAAAAGCTCAGATAAATTTCTGTAGCGTTTTCTTACAATTCTTTTGCAATCCCTTTTCCTCTAGTCCTAGTATCCATTTATAATAACATGGATGCACAAAGCTTCAGACTTTTTGAGGAGAGTTTGTTACAATCATTTCTTTCAAAATAAAGAGGTTACAAGATTTTTGCAAAAATAGTTACAAGCTCTTTTCGGCCTCTGCAGTTTCTTCAACAAGCTGTTCGGTTGCAACCTCTTCTACCTTTTCAGGGGTTCTCTCCAACTATTCCAGATCATGGGTGGCATATTTAGTTGTCCACTCACCGTACACCTCTTCTGTCGGCCATGAGAAGTTAATCACTTTATCCTTGGTCTTAGTCAACCTTTTCCAAGAATTCCTCATTTTATTGACTTCTGAATTGAGAAAGCCATAATGTGACTTAATTTTCTCTATCTCTTGTATTGTCAAAACAAAGAAAGAAGCATCATCTAGATCAATAACTCCTTTAACTCTTGCTGACAATTTAGCTTCTATCTCCTTAAGCCACATTTGTTTTTCCTTTAATTGATCTGGGCTAGCAAAAACTCCTAGGAGCAACTCAAAAACTTGATCAATGTACTCCTTTTTGCACAAATTAACCTTCCTATCAACATTATCCACCTCTGCTGCTAATTGTACTAAGACTTTAGCAACATTAGAAGTGGATTTAATGATGGGATTGGCCCTTACTTCATCGCAGGATACACACATAAACTCTAAATCTTGCTCCCTAGGCCTCCATTTGTCAAAAATAGGTGTCAAAATGGCCTTGCCTCTCCTGAGCTCATTCCATATATCCATAATTTTACCTACATTGTTGTAGAACAATGAGGCATTTATTGTATCTACAAAAATGGAAATTGTAGCCCTTACTCTCTCCTCATACTTCTTTGCATATAAGGTCTGAGCCTGTTTCAAGTTTTCTAATTCTTGAGGAGTAATTTCAACCATTTGAGAGCTGGAGGGTGTTGGAGATGGTGGAAACTCAATGATAGGGCTAGTAGGCGGAGGTCTTGCAGGAGAAGAGGAGATCATCAGTGTTGAAGACTCACCTTGATGGTATTGTCCAGTCAACTGGCTCTACAGCTTGACAATGATGCTATCCTTACCTCTTACCTCCTCCTTGGCATTTTTATAGGCCTTCAAAACTATTTCCAACTTGACTTGGAGGGCCTCTTTCTCTTTGGCTTCCTTCTCTGCTACTGCAACACTAAATTTTGCAGTCTCTAACATAGTGCTAGCAGCTTCCACTACCCCTGTATTCTGCACTCTCTTCACCATCATCCCACCAAGGTAACTTGACCCTAGGGTGTCTTTGCTTTTCTTACTCTCATTTCTCTTGAGAGACCACATGATGAGTGTAGCATTATCCTTATTGAAAGTAATCCCCTCCATGGGTTTAGTCTCTTTTCTCAGTGCATCTAGTACCAGGGCATCTGCTATATCCCATTTGGGTAAAATAAGCACTCCAGCTTGTGCTACCATATCTCTTCCCTACTCAGGGGTGATGATTTTTAATTCTTCCATCATCACTTGCTTTATTTCCTCTTCTAACAGGGCTAGATCTTTATTAGGCTGCTCAGCCTTTCTCTTTTCACATCTAGCATTATATTTATCTATGTTATGTTTCCATATAAACTGCATAAATGCTTCTAATGTGACAAAATTGTTATCAGCTAAGAAGGCATTACTTGCCTGCTTTATCTCAGGATCCCACTCCTGGCCTTTGAGTTCAGTGGTAGTGATATCCATTTTAGCAGCAATGGGTTCTTCTGGCATTCCTTCCTCCACTTCATCATAAGTGTAGGCAATTTCCCCTAAACTACCTAACTGTAGGAGTTGCTCAACTGCTGCTTGCTCATTTCCTATATGGATAGGGGATTGGGATGGGGAATACAAAGGTGTATCTGATTGTACTTCTTTCCCCACCCTTTACTTCTTTGGGCTTTCTTGGATGTCAATGACATCTTGTATCTTCGTCTTTCCTTTAGAGGTAGAGGGCTCCCTTGTCGTAAGCATCAGCACACTATAACTAGATTTCTTATGCAGTGTATAATCACCAGGAGGGATTGCTTTGCTGGAAGCTGACCTACTTAGGATCATTCTTTCCTTCTCAGGGTTGTTTTTTATTACAACTTCCCTCTTCTCCTTCAGGGTCTGCATCACATCTTCAAAGCAAACAATCAAAAACTTTATTTTCTCCTCTAGAGGGAAAAAGCTAGACAATGGATCATAGCTAGCATCAAACTGATGCACAAAATCCAAGGCTTTCTTATAAGCCACCCACTTCTCTTTCCTCAGCTCCTGCTCATCTAGATCAAACTCATTTCTGATGAGGTCTTAAGGAAATTGAAATTGATGAGGCCTACCTCTGCATGCTACCTTCTTTCTAAACATGTTGTTGAAAAAGTCTTCTGGATCAGCACACCTCGACACTACAGTGGACAAATGATAAGGCTTGAGGAAATCCTCAAAGCAATTCTAGCCTCCCTTTGTTATTACAAATTGGTGGGCTATGGTAGCTGTAGGGAAAATAGTCCCTTTACCCCTGCCTGTCAACTCTGCCTCTTGTAAACCACCAATTTGTCTAAGGATCTTTGCAATTCCCACTTTGAGAGGGACCTGGTAAGGTAGCAAAAATGGGGTGCCTCTGAAACCAAACACTCTGAAAACTGTGGAGACTGGATACAAGTAAATGTCACCCCAGTTATGAACAATTTTTATGTTCTCTGTGAATTCTTTTGGTCTTATGAATTCCAGAAGAACTTTGGGGATTCTTGGGTTCTCTGAGTAGAGGAGAGTCCTGATCTTGGATGCAAAGTATTTGTCAAACTTCAAGAAACTGGCATCCTCTCTATCCCATGATAACACAGTACTCAATAATTATACTAGCATTTTTTCTCCTTCTGTCTCCTTAACAAGGTCCAGTCCACTGGCAAAGTAATCACCACCTTTGAAGAGAAAAAGATGCATCAGGAGTGAGTACCATCTGAAAGGCCTATCCACCTTTCCATTCTTGATTCTTGTTAACCCTCCATGAATAGTATCAACAATGAAAGAGGCATAATCAAATGTAATTGCAAGAGAAGGATTCAAAATCTGAGCAATCAATAACAGGTAATGATTTGGCATATTTGCTTCAGCATCTTCTCCCAAAACTTAGCAAAGTGCCCAATGCATTCCTTTAGCTCTCAGGGTGAACATACTTAATGAAAAGGGCTCTTGTGTGTTGGGTCCTACAACTGTTAATCCACCTATCTTCACAAAAAACTCCTTGAGAGGCCCATTCTTGAGATGACTCCTCTGTGCACTGTAAATTTGAGCCAATGATGTGAAATTTATAGGTTCTAGAAAATTGGTAAACTCATTAAGCCCAAAAGCTTTCCTGAATTCTTTAGCATTAATCTCAACAAGGGTTTTCCCATTTATATCCCGAATGCTTCTTGTGACTGGATCATAGTTGAGCGCAATTTGGGTCAGCAAATCTATGTCCATAAATACCCCTGGGACTACCAATTTCCCAACATCTAATTCCCCAATACTGTTTTGCGGGGCCAGAGAATTTCTCATTCCAAATCCAATCTTAAATAACCCCAACCCAGACAATCCAACCTGTGGGTCTCTCAAACAGTTACCGTTGTCATACAGTCCTTCTCCTATCTTTAAACAGGGAGCTCTAGGCACTAATTCTTTTGCCTTTGATGCCTAATTAGTTAACAACATCAACTGTTCTAAAAAATCATCACAGACACTCCTTTCTGAATAATTAACTTTTCTAGAAAATTCTCTTTTAGGAGCCATTTAGAAAACGTAAGAAATGAATACCACTCCTAGACAATTCTGTGATGAATCAATTATCTTATCTAAAACACACCACACAGGAATTGCTACACAAGAATATGAGAAAACCTATTTTTGACTTGAAGGAATTTGCTCTGCAAATGAACTGACTTGCTTTGTACCTGAAGAAAAAAGCTCTACATCTGCTCCTCTACAAAATTCTTTAAAAGATATCTTCACCCAGTCGATAGGAAATCAAATATTGTACTCAGGGCCTTAACTACAACATTGATTCTGCATGCTTCAGTCGTCCCTTGAAAATTGAATTCATATGAGAATTCATATTTTTCGCTCCAATGGGTCACAATGTTCCTGCAAGTGTTTCATTTTACTCTTTTGCAACTTCACGAAGCATAACTATCGGGCAGCTTGGTCCTATGAAATAGCGCCGACCGTCCAATCAAAAGAAACTTGATCGAGCGTTAGATTAACTAACAAATTTGGCTCCACACTGGGTCCCGCTTCTCTACTGGCTACATGATACCACGTGGTACCCAACCATTGGCCTTGAAATTTCCTTCGCATTCAACTTAATACTGGTCGTGTGTCTTTCTTTTGTACTGCCGGTTCCACCTTGGCAGGCCCACAACTTTCTTCTAAGACCATGTGTCGCCAGACACATTGATGGCTCTCATTCACTCTTGCTATTTCGTGGGGTATAAAGAACCAGCATCTTACCCTTGCAAAATAGTGAGGGCCATCAGATCATCTTGTAAGTGATCGACATTTAACCATCTGAAAAGGCTTTCGGGAGGGGTGGGCCCGCTGACTCACTGTGAACACCTGGCGCCCAGTCACCTTCGGAGCTGACTTGTCACTTTTTCATACACCAAGAGAAAGCCACAAGGCCTCAATTTATTCTTGACATCTGTATCTGCCAGTTATCTGTTACGACACATGGATAGCTCTCGTTCACTCTCACTATTTTATGGGGTATAAAGAACGAGCATCTTACCCTTGCGAAATAGCGCGGGCCGTCAGATCATCTTTTAAGTGATCGGCATTTAACCATCTGAAAAGGCTTTCAGGAGGGGTGGGCCCACTAACTCACTATGAACACCTGACGCCCAGTCACCTTCGGAGCTGACTTGTCACTTTTTCATACGCTGAGAGAAAGCCATAGGGCCTCAATTTATTCTTGACATCTATATCTGCTAGGTTATCTGTTACGACACGTGGACGGCTCTTGTTCACTCTCGCTATTTCACGGGGTATAAAGAACGACCATCTTAACCTTGCAAAATAGCATGGACTGTCAGATCATCTTTTGAGTGATCAGCATTTAACCATCTGAAAAGGCTTTTGGGAGGGGTGGGCCCGCTGACTCACTATGAACACCTGGCGCCCAGTCACCTTCGGAGCTGACTTGTCACTTTTTCATACGCCGAGAGAAAGCCACGGGGCCTCAATTTATTCTTGACATCTATATCTGCCAGGTTATCTGTTACAACACATGGACAACTCTCGATCACTCTCGCTATTTCGCGGGGTATAAAGAACGAGCATCTTACCCTTGCGAAATAGCGCAGGCCATCAGATCATCTTTTAAGTGATCGACATTTAACCATCTGAAAAGGCTTTCAGGAGGGGTGGGCCCGCTGACTCACTATGAACACCTAGCGCCCTGTCACCTTCAGAGCTGACTTGTCACTTTTTCATACGTCGAGAGAAAGCCACTGGGCCTCAATTTATTCGTGACAACTGTATCTGCTAGGTCATTTCCTAACTGCGACCTAACTCACCTCTGGGGCCTGCCTTTTAGCCTTTAATCCTGACCCGCTGACTGTTGTGACTTGTGTCGCGTGCTGCCATTTTACTTGCTCTCATCAACCAGCTGGACCGTCTATGTGGCATGCCATGTCATTTTTGCACCTTCGCTAGTTTTAAACTACGCACAACTTCGCCTAGTGAAATAGCGCGAGCCATGGATCCACCTACGAGATGCACACTAGTTACTGGGCCCAACAACTTTAAGAGAAAAACATATAAGGCATAAATTTTTTGATTAATTAACATAACCGCCTAGGCAAACAACAAGGGGGGACACTTCCTATGATCCCATGACCCATTACTTAAGTGAATAAAGTAACGAAAGAATATAAACCAGAGGGTTTTAAACAAACATAAAAGGATCTATAATCAAAAATCCTTAAACCCTTGAGGTCTAGAACAAAGCTGAAGCATTTGAAAATGCACCCTATTCAAAATTTCAACAAACCATAGCCAATCATGGGAAAAGAAAAGCCCATTTTTAATCAGTGATAACACAGTTAACACTCTTTTAGCCTGGGATTTATCCAAACACATCAGCAATGCCCCATCTCTATTTCACCAAAATAGATCACCCTGAATGAGGACATACTTTTGTGACTTCAACTTCAATGTTCTTCTCTGGTTATGGGTCATCCCTTCTGAAAATGTTGCATCCCTTAAAAAATGTACTATCTCTGAGTACCAGGGCTGTGTCTCAATACTAGTGACCAGGATGTTCTGAATTTAAACATTATTCACTTCAACATCAAGAAGGTTTGATTCAACCATCAGCTTAGCAAGGCCTAAACCTCTCACCAATTTAGTGATCTTAATCTCTAAATCAAACTCATGGATTCTGGTTATCCATCTATATCTTTTACCAGTGACCTCAGACTGGGATAGAATATCTTTGATAGCCGCATGTGGGATATAGGCAGTAACTTGTGCATTTACAAGATATAGCCTAAATGCTTTAACAGCCTTGACCAAAGCATATGCTTGCTTCTCCATGATTTCATATTTTAACTCTGCATCCTGTAAAGATTTTCTATAAAAGGCTATGGGATGTTCATATCCTTCATTATTGTTTTGTAAAAGAACTACAGCCATTGTGTGATATGAAGCAAAAGAAAACAGAGAGAAAGACTTACTGTATTCAGGGGACTTCAACACTGGTGCCTCCTGAATAGCCCTTTTGATTTCATCAAAAGCCTTTGAAGCTTCTTCATCCCAGCAGAACTCTATATCCTTCTTAAGCAGTTTAACAATGGGTTTGACTATCTCTGCAAAATTTGCAATAAATCTTCTAACAAAATTTACTTTGCCCAAGAAAGATTGGATACCTTTAACACTCTTTGGCTCAGGTACATTGTTTATAGCTTCAATTCTTTCAAGGTCTATTCTAACTCCTTCTTTGGAGACAATATGCCTGAGCAGCTTCCCTCTAGTGATAGCAAAATGACACTTTTTCAAATTTAAGGATACACCAAATTCCAGGGCTTTATTGAAAACCTGTTCTAAGTGCCCACAGTGGTCATCCGCCTTTTTAGAGAAACATGTCAAATCATCTTGATATACTACCATGATAATATTGATGAATTCCTTGAAAGTTACATCCATTGCCCTCTGAAAAGTAACTCCAACATTTTTCAAACCAAAAGGCATTCTAACATACACGTACATTCCTCAAGGGGTGGTAAAAGTAGTTTTGAATTATTTATATTCTTTTACTAACACCTGGTTATAGCTTGGGAGCCCATCCATCATAGATAATAGGTCACAACCAGTTACTCTCTGCAACATTGCTTCCATATTAGGAGAAGAGTAATTGTCTTTCAAGGAAGCAACATTTAGGTTCCTAAAATCAACACAGAGTCTTATGTCCCCATTCTTCTTTCTAACCGGGACCAAATTTGACACCCATGATGAATGCCTTATAGGCTTAATGATTCCCCCTTCCCTTAACTTGGTTAACTCTTGCTGCATTTTAGATTCCAACAAGGGGTTGATAGGTCTTTGTTTTTGTCTAAAAGGCCTAGCATCTGGAAGCAAAGGGACTTCATGCTGAAATAGATCTTATCTATACGCCTTCAGATCTTTGTAAGACCAAGCAAAAACATGCTTATATTTCTTTAATAAATTAATAAGGTTTACTCTGACATGAGGAGGCAATTTTTTTCCAATATATACCAACTTAGGGGATGATTATGTCCCCAAGTTTACTTCCTCTAGTTCATCTAACTTAGTGGTTGATTGCTGATGCAGATGACTGTCACTGTAACTGAACATACCTTCCAGTTCTACCAACCCTTTAGGTATTTCATTAGTTTCTAACTGAACTAGGTCATTCCCAAACATAGTTTCTCTATTTTCAACCACTTCTACCAAGGCATTGCAATCAATTTTCTATCCATCATAGTCATCAATTCAAGTCATCAATGCATTGTATAAATCTGAGAATATCTTCATCATCAGCAAACACTTGCCAATTATATACATTGTCAGGAATGGCAGGCCTAGCTTTTACCTCAACTGTGGATACACCGGTTAGTGTTACATCATCATTCTTTAATGCAACATTTGCTGAGAAATAAGCCATGATATTCTTTGACCTCTCTATCCAATTTATAGAGAATGCACTAAAATATTAAATCACATCCCATACTGCATGCTTATATCTTTTCAGTCTATCATTCTTAGATGCATACTTAGCTCTAACCTAAGAAACAACCAATTCTGAGTCTCCTAACACTTTTAACAACTGAATCCCATGCCCTTTTGCAACTTCAAGCCCCAATAACAAGGCTTCATATTCATTAGTGTTGTTTGTACACTGAAAGGATAGAAAAAAGGAATATTTGAAGGTTATACCTGATGGGGACACAAAAAGAACTCCTGCTCCAGATCCTTCTTTAGAGAAATCTCCATCAAAATACATGCACCACAAATCACGCTATTGAGATTCCAATTCAATCAAAATAGAGTTAGTATTCTTCAATTGAGGTAAAATTGGATGTATTCTAAAATTGTCAAGATCCACATCAATCATATAGTTGAGCATACTAGGTGTAGACACCCAAAAATGGTCAAAGCTTGCGAGGTCATACTTTAACATTTGCGCATTGCCTCATTTTAGGTTTTTGCATCGCATTAACATTTCTCCTATGTCACGCACTTGGTCTTTATCATTTGCGAACATCGAGTCATTCTTCTACATTATTCAATCATCTCGTCCTCAAATTTGGTCTTCTCGACAACATTATCCAGTCATGATTTTGATCAATTTTATCCTGTCGCATCAATGTGCGTATTCATTTGTCATCATTTTGGACATCGTCAATCCTAATTAGGGTTTTTTCCTCCTATCAATCTTATCAATCTTATCATCAATCTCATCATTTTGGACATCGTCAATCCTAATTAGGGTTTTGTCCTCTTATCGATCCTGTCAATCTTACGATCAATTTGTCATCGATCGTTGTCCTCTTATCAATCTTGTCGATTTATCATCAATCCTTCAATCTTGTCCTTTTACGATCAATTTGTCATTGATCGTGGTCATGTCTAATCTTGTCATCTTGCAATCTATTTTGTCAATTTTGACATTTTGCAATCAATTTTGCTATCGATCATTGTCTGTCTCAATTATGTCAAGTTGGATCAATTTGTCATTGTTCCTTGTCAATTGGCGCATCTATCAATCAAATCATTTTGTCGCATTGGTCCTTTATCAATTCAAAATCATGACATTAATTATCTTCAATCATTGTCATTTTCACATTTCTAATTCGTCTTCTAGGGTTTTATGATTTATTCATTTAACCTAATTTGCCATTTCTTCCTCTAGGATTAAATAATTTACTTATTTATCCTAAGTATTCTCATTACAATTAAATCTTTATTTAATTGGCTAATTATTCTTCTTTGTGAATTGATTAATAAATGAAAAATTATTAATTAATTCACTAATTCTTAAATCCTATTTTTCATCAATTTCTAATTCCAATTTCCTAATTTGTCATCAATTTCAATTTCCTATTTTTCAAATTTCTAATTCCTTTTCCCTCCTAATTCATCTCCTAATTCTATGGGAGTGGCATTTCAATTTGTCATGAAATTGTCATAATTGATTAATCAATCAATTTTGACATGAAATGTGTCATAATCAATCAATCAAATTGTGCATGGAAATGCATAATTTGTCATAATTTGTCATATTGATTTGCAATTTCCATTTGAATTGCATCATGCCAATTTTGTCACTTCTCCAATTTCTCTATAAATTTGATAATTTTTCTTCATAATCTTGACCCCTTCAATTACTTCTTGAAATCCGAATTGCTGTCAAACTATCAAATTTTAGTTCTAGTACTCTTGAGCTTTTTGCTTTCAATTGTGAGAGCACTTGTAGGTGAGATCCACAAAACTATTGAAGAGGAAAGAACAACAATGGAGCCGCATGGAAGGAGTATTCAATCTTGGATCTGGTTTGCTTAATGTTTTCTTTTGAATGCTTCATTTTCATACCTCCATTGAATGTGCTTTGGAATTAGGTTCATTTCATGAGTATTCCTTTGATTATGTTATCATGTTTTGTATTTTGATTGATCTACTTGTTTTGATGAATCCTAATTTCTACGCTACACTAGGATCTACTTTCTCAATTATCCTAGGGGCATGTGGTTCTCTATACATTTTGACTTGGTTTCCATTAATTGGGATAGTGGCATATGATAGATCCAATTGAACATTTCCACCTACTGCTGCAGCCCACTATCTAGATAACAACATGACATAGTGAGGTTTAGTGTCATTTACAATGATATCCATCTTGTATGTTGCTTTAGGGAATGCTACTATTTTTACTTCAACATCTTTCATTGTACCTATCACTAGTACTTCTTTTGTATCCATAGCATAACACTTCCCATACACTGTACTTACTGGCAATCCTAATTCTTTCATGACACCATTAGGCATTACATTTGCAGCTGCACCAGAATCTATCATACAGTTTTTAATTAACTAGTTATTCACTAACAAAGTAACATAAAAAGGATCAACCTGTGAAGGCTCTTGTGTAATAGTTGTTCCAACATATACCTCTGGGGTTTGCATCTCATGATCCTTTTCACCTTCCATTGAACCTGAAGGCAAAGTTGTGCTACTGTCAGATATCTTAGAAAATAAAGATAAAGAAGCTTCTCTATGTTCCTTTATTTTCAATATTTCTATCAATGGGACAATGACCTTCATCTGGCAAGAGCCTGAGTCATATCAAATGTGGAATTATTAATCAACTCAGTATTAGCCTTAACTTTCTCTATCTTAGGCTGACTTGCTTTCTTTATTGCAGCAATTCCTTGTATATCACCAGTAGCATTATTATCCATACCTTTGGCCATATCTTTCAATTGGTCATTCTTTTTTTGACTATCTTGGGGCAAGGTGGCATTACTTGCTGCTTTCTTCTAGGACACTTCTTTTATAAACATTGAACCAAGTTCACCTTGATCCCCATCCTTCTTAGTACTTCTCAAATTATAATTGTGCTTGGCTTTGGCTATGGTAGCCTTAGTGAGATTTCTTACTTCTTCATCACTGGGTCTTCTGAGATGAATTTCTTCATCTTCAATTGTTACTACATTCAAAGTGGGATGCCAATCAAGTGTCAAATGTCCTTGGTAAGACCTTTTACTATTCATCACATCACATTCACTAAGTTCACTTTGTATTGACTCATCATCACTTTCAATAATAGTTTCAAACATATTAATATCAGGCGCAGCCTCTTGTCTCATGGATTCCTCAAGGGCTTGAGCTACAACACATTGATGAGGAGAATGTGGTCCATCACAAGCCATGCACCAAGGAGTATTCTCCATATTATGAACATTTCCTCCTTTTAAGGGATCTGGGGTATCTTGGTTCTGAGTATATTTTGGCTTCTCATTTTGAGGTTTGCCATCCTTCCAAGTAGTGTTGTAAGGCATATCGTGCAACCTAGGAGGCCTACCTTCCCAATTGTAATGAGGCTTATCATTTTTACTCACCTTGGGAGTAAGATCCTTCATGACAGTCACTAATTTCTCTATTTTGTCTTCTTAATTAGCAACTTTATTGGTTTGTTGTTTTGATTCTTGCCACAACCTACCATCAGTTCTCCTCCCTACTTTCCCAGATGTTTTCCTATTACTCTCCACATTGATGGCAATTCTAAATGCATCCCTCAGACTATGTGGATTTTTATCCCTCAGAATATAGGCCATTTTAGAATCAAAGGCATTGTAATAAGTATTCAAACACATATTATCATCCAACCTCATCACTTGATATAGCCTATGCATAGCTTTCTAAAATCTAGCATTGAAGTTTGTGACAAATTCATTATCAAACTTTCTAATATTAATGAACTCATTGACAATAAAGCTCACATTTGTCTTGTCACCATACTATTCTTGAAAGCAGTTTTTAAAGTCTTCCCAAGACCCAATGCTATTCACAGGGAGACCTCTGTACTAGTCCCTTGCATCATCTACTAAGGACTGTACAAACAATTTCATGATGATGTCTTCATCTATTATTTCATAATCATTAATTAAGTCACCAAAATATTTTAAGTTCTCTTCTGCATTGATTGCATTGTTGCCAGCAAATTTGTGGAGTCTATCCCTTAATTTTGTAGGAACATGGTTGGGGTATCTAGGGATTCCATAAAAAAAGAGTTGTCTATATAACTCCAAGTTAATAGGTCTTCTCTGGAATTGATTAGCAGCAAGATTATTTCCCATGTTCATTCTTACATTAGGGCTATGAGTTAGAGGGATCTAGTTACCTTGGTTATTAACAGGGGCTATATTAACTGGGATAGTACTCATAGGCAAGGCTATCTGAATTTTGACTGGAGGGAGTGAAGCTTGCTAAGGAACAGGTTTATTTAGGTCTACTGAGAGAAAACTTATAAGAGGAGCTTTTAGATAATTAATATTTATTTTAACTTCTTGATTGGCTGCTTCTAATTAAGCCTTTTCCAACTCCATTTGCAAATCTTCTTTCTCTTTCCTTATCCTCTCCATCTCTCTTTCATGTGCAGATAGCATGTGAGAGATCTCCGTTGTAGTCTTAGATCCAAACCCATCTTCCATGCACTTCTTCTTCCCCTTATCTACATTATTTTTAATAGGTTGTGGGTCACTAAGGACTTCCCTATTCGATTGCACAACAAATTTGTATGGAGTGTTGGTCTTGGGGACTAGAATTTCTTTGATGACTGGACCTTCATCCTCACTCTTGGTTTTTTCTTGGGTAAATAACTCAAGACCAACAATCTGTCTTAAAAGCCTGTCTCTCTCCATCAATTTTGCTTTTACCTCTCTTTCTTTATCTGCTTCCTTTTGTGTTCTTAAGGAAATTAAATGATGGACTCTTCTATTCAGGACTTCATTTTCTTGGGATACCTTATCTTCATCAGGGAAGATTTCTTCCGAGCCTGGCACATTGACTTGGTCAATATCAATTAAACTGATGTTTCCATCAATTATCCTAGGTACAAAATCTCTCTTAATATTTGAACTATTTCTGTCCTTCCCAAAGAAACTAGAATGGGATATTGCCTGATTTAAAACTTGGACATCTTCAATATTCCCAAACAAACCAGAATGGAAGCCTAAAAGATCATGCTCAGATTTGTGGGAAGAAGAATTTGAATTTGCATAGACGGGTCTCTCAGATGACTTACTCGTATTGATGCTCTTCTGTACCCAAGCCGCATTAGATGGCTCATGTACAACTGATCTTTTCTGGCCTCTTCATTCTTGTTTAGGTAATCCCTCTTGCAACATCTCATGAGGATGATTCCTCATGAAAGACCTGGTGTTACTTCCTCTCTGCATTATTCTTGTTTTCTTAAAAGAGTTACACTTATTTAAAAGGACTGGTTATACTTGTCAGAGTTGCCACCCACAAAGACTGTGGGAAATAAGAAAACAAGCTTAAACAAATTACTTGCCAATATTTAATAAAATCATGAATATTTTCAAAGAGAAAGATAACACAAATGAGAGATCAAGAAATCTTCCACAATACAGATATCTAAACAAACTTCTAAACTAATTCAAGAACCAATCTGTAACATAGATATGCACTATGACTCTCCCCAATAGAGTCGCCACTTTTGTTAGTCTCAAATTTTGATTTCCCTTCTATCCTTCCTGTAAGGAATAAAATAAATTTGTCTGCATATCAAAAGATCAAGGAAATAGAACTCAATAGTAACATATAACAAGGTTTTGAGACCTTCTACACTTTGAACTTATCCAAAGTTCAGGTGGGTATACCTTTTGTGAATACTTTCACACTTTAAAATTGAGATCCATAGTAAACTAGTGCTAAAAACCTATCAACTTCATCACCTCAATGGAATTGAAACACTAAAAGAAAAACTTATATTCATTTTCAGTATTGATCTTCAAGAAAAGATAGAAAGAAATCTTACAATCGGATACCAGTGCCTTATTCGAGCCACGGAGTCACCTAAATCAAGCAAGAGTTTTCAAAATTGAACATTCTTATACATTTCATCACTTCGGCTTTCATGAACCCCATACATGCCTAACATATACATAGGTCCTTTCCCACTTAACTAAAATAGTTCATCAGATTCAAAGCAGCAATCAGTTGATCTACTGATAGAAATATTTCATGCACATTTAATCCCTCTCCTAAAGAGAAAAGCCAGAAATATGTCTATAAGATTGCCTTACAATCCATGCTCATTTGAATAACCCTAGACTACTCAAATGAAACCAGCAAATTAATGAATGCACACCAAAAGACAACAGAAATTTAGGCCTGAAAAGTATTGATCTGTATTTTCATATTCATTTAGAAAATGTTACATAATTCAAAGTAATCTCTGAGAGAACCCAAAAACCTAGATATATTTTGCCAGAGATTCTTTACAAAATTATTGTGATCCCCTTTTTTTATTAGTCCTGGTATCCATTTATAACATTATGGATGCATACAAGATTCGGACAAACCTAAGAAAAGTTTGTTACAAATCGCAATGTTATCCAAGAAAAAGTTACAAGTCCTTTTCGGTATCAACAACCTCTTCAACTTGTTGTCCTACTGCAACATCTTCTAACTATTTGGGAACTTCTTCTTTTTGTCTAGCATATTTATCCTTCCATTCCCAAAACATGTCATCATTCAGCCAAGAAAAGCTAACAATCTTCTTCTTCATTCCTTCCAGCCTTTTCCAAGTGACCCTTAATTACCCAATTTCTATTTCCATGAAACTATAATGTGATTTCACCTTTTCAATCTCTTCAATTGTCTTGACAAATAAGGATGTGTCATGAGTGTTAATGATTTCATTAACTCTTTGGGACAATTTGTGATTGAGCTCTTCTAGTCATGCCTTCTCCTCTTTTAACTGAGTAGGACTAGCAAAACCCCCTGGAAACAATTCATAATTGTGCTCAGAATATTCTTTTCTATATAGTTGGGCTTTTGTTTTTACACCTACCCTTTCTTCTAAGAGTATATTCATTTCTTTTATGAATTCACTAATGGACTTGAGATTGTCATTTGCCTCTACATCTGCATGGGATGAACACATGAGCTCTAACTCCTTACCTCTAGGCATCCACTTATTAAGAATTGGTTCCAAGGTGGTTTCATCCTCTCTTAATTCAGTCAAAATATTCAAAATCCTTTTCATAGAAATGTGAACGACAAAGGGCCTAACTGAATCAGCAAACTTCATAATTGTGGCTTTTACCTTTTCCTCATATTTGCTTGCAAACAAGGCTTGAGCCTGTTTCAACTTTTCCAAATCATGTTGAATAGTTTCAACTGACTAGAAACTAGAAGGCATAGGAGAAGGGGGATATTATATGATAAGGCTCGTAGGTGGAGGTCTTTTTGGAGAAGAGGCTATCATAAGAGTAGAGGATTCACCTGGATGGTGCGGACTTGCCAACTGACCCTGAAGTCTAGCAATAATATTGTCTCTGTTGGCTATTCCTTCTTTGGCCTCATTGTAAGCCTTTAAGATTGTTTCCATTTTTAATTGGAGATTAGCTTTTTCTTTTGCCTCTTTTTTTTCCACTGCTACACTAAACTTTGCAGTTTTCAAGATTGTAATTGCAGCTTCCACCACTCCTATATCTCGAACTCTTTTTAAAATCATGCCTCCTAGGAGACTAGAATCTGCTACATCTTTCCTTCTTTTATTTCCATCCTTCTTTAGTGACCACATGACTAAAGCATCATTATCTCTACTGAAGGTCACTCCTTACATGGGTTTAGTTTCCTTCCTAACTACTTCAAGTACCAGAGCATCAGCTATATCCCACTCAGGGAGGATTAAAACACTAGCTTTTGATACCATCTCTCTTCCCTTTTTAGGAGTAATGGTCTTAAATTCTTCAATCATCTATTGTTTCACCTCTTCCTCCACTTGTGTTACATCACTATGAGGCTACTTACTCTTACTTTGTTTGCATCTGGCTTTAAACTGTTCCATGTTTTTCTTCCATTCAAATTGCATGAAGGCCCCTATTGTAACAAAGTTACTATTAGCCAGGAACTCCTCACTAACTTGCTTGACAGTAGGGTCTAACTCTTTACCTTTGAGCTCACCATTAGTCAAGTTCATTTTAGAACTAGGTGGTTCTTTTGGAATCCCCTCTTGTGTTTCCACATATGTGTAAGCAATCTCCCTGAGACACCCTAACTATAATAGCTGTTCAGCCACCGCCTACTCCTCTCCTCTGTGGATAGGGGAATGAGATGGAGAATGCAGAGGCTCATTTATCTGCACTTCCTTCCCCACTCTTTGCCTTTTAGGGGAGTCTTGGATGTCAATGACATCTTCAATTTCTCTTTTCCCTCTTGAAGTGGAAGGCTCGCCTGTCACTAGCATCATCACACATTATTTTGATTTCTTGTGCATTACATAATCACCGGGTGGGATAGCCTTAGCAAAGGAAGGATTAGCTAGAACCAATTTAACCTTGTCAGGATCATTTCTCATTATAGCCTCCCTTTTTTCTTTCAAAGTTTGCATGAGGTCTTCAAAATAAAGAATTAAGATTTTTTTTTTTTCCTCAAAGGGATTGAAACTAGAGAGAAGGTCATAACTGCTATCAAACCGATGAATGAAGTCAAGAGCCCTTTTATATGCAACCGACTTCTCTTTCCTCAGTTCTTGCTCATCCAAATTGAATTCATTCCTAATTAGATCTTCAGGGAACTGAAATTAGTGAGCCGTACCTTTACAATCTGCTCTCTTCCTAAACATGTCGTTGAAAAGGTCTTCAAGGTCTGCAAATCTTGAAACTGCAGTTCACAACCTATATGGTTTAAAGAATTCTTTAAAATACTTCCAGCAACCTTTAGTGATCACAAAATGATGTTCCATGGTAATAGTTGGGAAAATTGTCCCTTTACCCCTATTTGTAAGCTCTCCCTCTTGTACACCTCCAATTTGCCTTAAGACTTCAACAATTCCTATCTTTAGTGGGACTTGATAAGGCAAAAAATATGGAGTGCCTCTGAAACCATATACTTTGAAAAATGTAGAAACAAGGTACAAATACATATCTCCCCAATTATTAACAATCTTAATACCTTCTACGAACTCCTTGGGCCTGAGGAATTCCAAGAGAGCCTTAGGAATCCTAGGGTTTTCTGTGCACCAAAGAATCCTAATCTTAGATGCAAAGCATCTGTCAAACTTTAAATAGCTAGCATCCTCTCTGTCCTAGGATAAAATAGTACTCCAAAGTTGAATAGGCATCTCTTCCTTATCTTTCACCTTGACCAAATCCATTTCTTTTGCAAAATAATCAGCACCCTTGAACAAAAACATGTGCACTAGAAGAGAATACCATCCAAATGGCCTATCCACCTTGCCATTTTTAATCCCTACCAGCCTCGCATGAATTGCATCAGTGAGGTATGACACATAATCAAATGTTATTTCCAAAGAGGGGTTTAGAATCTTTGCAATCATCAGCATGTAATGGGTTGGCATGTTTTCTCAGCATCTTCTTCAAATATATGACAAAGTTCCCAATACATGCCCTTACCTCTTAGAGTAAACAAATTCAAGGAGAAGGGTTCCATTGTAGTGGGGCCTACGACTGTTAAACCTCTTATTTTAACAAAGAACTCTTTCAATGGGCCACTCCTAAGGTGATCCCTTTGTGCATTGTAAACCTAGGCCAGTGATTCAAAATCAATAGGTTCTAAAAAATTCAAAGCTTCACTGAGCTTAAACACACTTTTGAATTCATCATCATTAATTTCAATAAGGGTTGATCCCTTCACATTTCTAATACATCTAGTCACAGGGTCATAATTTTGTGCAATCAGAGTCAACAAATCTACATCCATGAATACACTAGGGACTATAAGCTTCCCCACATCCAATTCCCATATGCTATTTAAAGTGCCAAGGGAATGTCTCTGACCAAAACCTAGTTTGAATAATCCTAAACCTGACATCCCTATTTGTGGATCCCTTAACCAATTACCTTTGTCATATAGGTCATCCCCGATTCTTAAATGAGGGTTCTTTGGTACCAATTCTTTAGCCTTGGCCCTGACATTGGTAGACATAGTTAGTTGTTCTAGAAAATAATCACAAATATTCCTATCCTGGTAATTTACTTTTCCTGTTAACTCCCTTCTTGGTGCCATCCCATTAAATGCAACTATACCAATTGAGATTTGCACAAAACTCTAATGAAACAAATCACACAACAACACCGATTCTCAGACTACAACTAGCAAGGAAAACATAGAAAAAACCTGGTTATTCGCCTAAAGAAACTCGCTCTGCACAAGCTCCTCTACAACAAACTTGTCGAAATGGTACCAATGTTCAGTTGATGTGGACCTTAATATGGCAAGTTGGCATTGAACTAAGAAATTAATCCCGCATGCTTTGGCCATTACCTCAGAATTCAATTCATAAAAATCGAATTCCAAAATAGGCTCCAACGGACCACAAGTTCTCTGAGTCTTTCTCTGTTTTAGTCATTTTTCCATTTCGCAGAGTTTAAAATCCCCACACTTTTCTTTTGCGAAGCAACGAGGATCATTGGATCTTGGGAACTTGCACTACTTTTACTCCGTCTGGTCTTTCTGTGTTAGTGACGGACCGTACCTTCTTTTCGCCATTTCGTGAACCCTAAACCATGCGCACTTTTACCTCACAAAACAACACCGGCAATTAGATCATCATTTACATACTTGGTCTGTACTTCCTACAGTGACCGCCGGTCCTGTTAACTAACCACGCTCAACCATGAAGGCTAAAGGTTTTCCCCATTTCACAAAGGCTAAGCTGCAAGCATCTTCGGGCCGCAAAACAATGACAACCGTTAGATCAATCTCGAGATGTACACTATTTTAGCATGCTTAGACCTTTTAAAGTGGGCCCTTTAACTCAGGACCACTTGCTTTATTGCATCACCGATTAACAAATGCCATGTGGCAGTCGGCTATTTGCTCAGGAAGTTCCATTGGGTTCCATTCTGAAGCCAGTATGTGTTTTACTTCACCATTCTCAACATAACTACCTGTTGAACCAAGGTGGGCCCTCAACTACCCTTCAGAGCCATGTGTATCTGACAAGTCACTAATTCTTTCCACAAAACAACCCATCTGTCCTGCCACATCAGCCATCGTGTGATTTCCACATCATTTCACTATCTCACGAACATTAATCTCCACTTGACTTGAGGCTGCGAATCCACGATAACTGTCTATTTAAATCCTACTTAATCGGCCTTTAAAACTTACAACCTGCCTGTCCTTTGGGCCTACCAACCCTTTCATTATTTTGTAGAGCTTAAACCTCAGGCCACTTATCTTTGCGAGGGAGTGACAACCATAGGATCTTGACAACTTGCTCATTTGTTAACTTTGCCATGACCACCTCGCCTAGGCCCTCCACCTTTTCGCAACTTCGCGAAAGGTAAACAATGGGTATCTTTAGGCCATGAATCAACATGAGCCGTTGATCTTTTATGAGCTAATCATCCTTTAACCAAAGGAGCCGCTAGCCTCTGGGACCCACCTAGTCTTTCACTATTTCACATAGGGTAGATCACTTTCATCTTGGGCTAGCAAATCAATGCGAGCCGTTAGATTCAATACAAGATGCAGTCCTTTTATCTAACGGTCAATCCTCTGGTTAGGCCCGCCTATCCTTTTCGTCATTTCGTGAGCCTTAAACCTACTAGCATCTTTGCCTAGCAAAACAATGATAACCATAGGATTAACAATGACTTGCACAATTATTAAGGAGTCCAATAAATATTAGAACAAGACATAGGCAAAGGCGTAAATTTTGAATATATTTGAAAGATCACCTAGGGAAAACCTATGGGGGAACACTTTTAACGATAAACTGACCCTTCTTTAAGTGGCAAAAGTAACGTAGAAATAGAACACAAGGGTTTTTCAAACATAGGAAGGGTTAGAACTTCAAAAATCCTTAAACCCTCATTTGACCTAAGAAACTCAGAGGTAACAAGGCCATGCTAAACACATTTTTGCAGACTTCTAGCCAAATATGGGACAAGAATACCCAATTTTTTAAATAGTGATAACACAACCTATTGTTTTCTAATCACTGCAACAGTCAAATCCCCTAACTCGGTAAGCTCTAACAAGATTCATTGTACAAATCCTCTAACCAAGTGATCCATTAGTTTGGGTTTGAAATCCTTTATCGAGGTTACTCCTAATAGGGTAGTACCTTTAACAGGGTATAGCTCCTAACAGAGCTTTGGGATCTTTAACAGGATTCACTCCTAGCAGAACTCTCATGCCCAAACTTTTGGGCACGAACGGAATAATTTTTTTTTTTAAATACGTAACTTAGTACGACTACCTTAATTAAATTAATGCAAACTAGTCTGGTCTTAACTATGTTCCAATTAAATCAAGCAACTAAATTAATGAGGCAATAAATAATCTATGTCATAAGCAAGCTAATATTTCTCCAAATTAGTGATCATTAATCTTCTATTTAAATAATTAAACTCTCTAGCAATTTATCTCAAACTAAATATACAATTTCTAAAATTAATTGATAGAGGAAAATAATGATTCCCTATAGTTCCTTAACTACTTAGGGTCTAAAATTAACTCACCCCAACTCTTGATTAAATAAATCTATTAAATCAATTATTCATTAATTTAAGAAGGGTCCAATAATTTTCAGAATAGAGGGGGGCCAACATGGTCAATTTAATCCCCTAAAGTTTACCCTCCCAAGAATATAAAATCTTTTTTTTTATACTTTATTAAAATGCTTCTACATTTATTAATAATTAAAAAAAAACATTACTTAGTTTTACAAATAACTATTTGATTCCAAATAATTAAAGAAATTAAACCACTTATATATATATATAAAATTACCTATATGCTTATGAATATATTCAAAAGGAAGATGGGGTTTTTTTTTTTTATTATATTTATTTACCCCTTTTTAACCTTCCCTCACACATACCCATTCTAAAACCTAAATGTGTTTGCCCTAACCCGAAAATAGGGTTAGGGCATGTGTGTAAAACAACAACTTTCACACTTTCTTTTATTTTTGTGTGTGTGTGCTGTATGTGTATGCTCCATTTTTTTTTTATGTGTGCAGGGCGGACATGGCGGCGGCCATGGGAGGCGGCGCGCAGGGCCGAACCGGAGGCGGGTTTCATGGCGAAGGGAGGAAGGAAGGCAGAGGAAGGGAGAGAGATGAGCGGCATTTTCCGTAACACGCAGGAGTGGTGGCGGCAGTGGGCGGGGGGTTTTCCCTGGGCGCCACTGTGCTTGCCCACAGTGCGGCCGAGCGCCGTCCACTATGGGTAAACACAGTGGCGGTCGGGCGCCTCCCACGCCACCACTGTGGTTGCTCACAGTGGCGGTTCTCGTGCCGTCCACTGTGGGAAACCACAGTGGCGGCCCGAGCCGCGCCGGCCACTGTGTTTTCACAGTGGCTCGGTTTTTTTTTTTTTCCTTTTTCTTGCGAAGTTTAATATTTTTTTTTTTAAAAAAAGACATACAATCATAAATATATATATATATATATATATATATATATATATATATATATATATATATATATATATATATATATATATATATATATATATATATATATATATATATATATATATATATGTTGTTTAAAGGAGTAGCATGCAATGATTTCTTATAAGGCATGAACAGAATTATATATATATATATATAAATGTAGGTGCAATCAGATTTAGTAAAAATACATAACTGTTTTCCCCTTTTTTTTCAAAATGAACAGATTTTCAAAATAACACTTAAATGCATAAAATGTATATATATATATATATATATATATATATATATATATATATATATATATATATATATATATATATATATATATATATATATATATATATATATTGTTATTTATCGCTCATCTAGGCAGGTGTATGAGGCCTTTACTTTTGTATTTCTTTGGAATGCATATAAAGGATTTCCTAGTATATATCTATTTTTTTTATAACAAAAATACTAAAACTAAATGCTAAATGTTATTTTTTTGAAAAGAAATAGACTACTATAATAGGATTTATTTTTTGCACTAAATGGGTAAAGTAAATGACTGATTTATTTATTTGCAACAACATTAATATAACTAAATGAACATGTAGAAACAGAAATAAATTTTCATTTGCCAAATAAACATAGATGCACAACATCATTTTTTTTGAAGATTTAAATACAAACTAATTCATTTCCTCTTCCTTTTTGCAAAACTAACCAAGTAGGAGATATATTTATTTTTCTTTAGCAAATTTAAATACAAAGTATATGTGAATACAAATGGGTTTGAAAATAAAACAACAATATTTTCCTTTCCATGGTAATAGGAATACATTCCTTTTCTTTTGGAAAATAAATACAACAAACACCCCTTTCTTTTTTTTACAAGCAAATATTGAATACATATTCTTCTTTTCTTGTAAATAAACACAACATAGCTCGCATTTTTCTTTACAAACTTCAATAGTAAATACAATTGTCTTTTAAACTTTTCTGCAACATAAAACAGCAACTAGGCTCTTTATTCTTTCTTTTCCCATCCAAAGCAACCTGCAATAAAAACACAACTTGACCATGGAGAGCTCACCTCCCAGCCTAGGCTTACTAGAAGCCACCCCCGAGCTTGGAGAACAAGCACTAGACGGGTTACAAACAAGAAATCAACCAACAAATAGGGCATACACTTAACATACATCTTCCCATCCCAAGCTACACTTTCACCACACTTTGTGATGTTCGTTCCACGGGTGGAAGTGGACCAAGTACCATTGGGGAGATTGCAAGAAGGGTCACAAAGGACACCCTTGAGATCACTCTCCATAAGGAGAGCCTCTCACCCAAGGTTGTCATACTCCTTCCACCCCAAGACCATCCTACTCCCCCAAGAGTAGGAGGTCTTGGACACTCCCAAAACAAGAAACACATAAACAAAGACATGGAAATGAAAACTTACACTTTTTTTTTCAACAACAATTTACATAAACACAACTCTTTCAACAAGCTTTTCTTTCCTTCAACAAAACAACATAAACAACATAAACAACATAAATAAGAGGAAAATAAAACCAACCTTATTCTGCCAATAGGTATGTTAAATTTAGTTGGGGATGAGCTGCCCAATCCACACAAACTTTTCTCCAATCTTGCCCCAAAAATTCTATCCTACATCTAATTTTCAAAGCAAAAGCATAATCTCCAAAATTGGAGAGTGGGTGATTACTCACTAAGTCTCCAATTCTTGCCTAAGAAGGCCTCTCACACACTCCCCAACCCCTTGGGTGAGGTGAGAGTACCCATTGGTTGCTCTTCCCAAACTCTTACACATTACTAAAACTGGAAAGGGAAAAGGTGAGAGAAGATGGGGAAGAGAGTTTGACATCAAAAGGGAAGGTTGTCTATCCTAGGAGGAACTTTCTAAGTTGAATTTTCGTTCACCTTGGAAACACCACTTTTTGAGGTGACTAAACAGTCACATGGGAGTAGTCACATGTTTCAAAATACCCCTAACCCATAGGTATACCCTTTGGACCTTTGGAAAAGCCCTAAAACTGACCCTAGGAGTCCATTTAACCCCTTAGAAACCCAACTGAAGTTTACCTACGGGTCAAACTTGAGTTGACCACTCCCAAGACTCCCTACCCAAGGCAAATTTGGGACCACACTCATGTTTTTTGAATGGCTTTGGTAGAAACAAAACTCCCTCCAAGAGACAAGTCAAAATCAATGACACTAATCAGCACATGTGTCAAGTGACACAATAAAAATACAATATAAAAATCACACATGGAATTTGTCTCTTGTAGGATTACACATTTACATAAAAATTAATTTTAACACTCAAGCATCATACACTTCACAAATAAAATACATTACAAAGGGGGTGTTGTCTCTCCAAATAGACAACCCCTGGCTTAACAAACGTACATTGGTCTAGGTTTGGTTCTCCATATAAATTCCATGGTCACATGGATAATTTTCCTGTGCATCTCAATTAACACATCAGTAATTCCAAATAATCACAATTTATACATAATTAAATTCATGGATTTCATTGCACATCAAATACGCATACATTTGGCAACAATAATTCAATATCGTATTCATTCAAATTTGATTCCACATAAGCAATTAACATAATTCTCAAAATTGAACCATTCCTAAAATAAGCATCATTTTTCTATCATCAAAATGAAGTCCTGCAATTCCAATAAAGACATTCACCATTTCACTGTAATTCTAATCTAGCAACATATAAAGTTTCATAATCATCATGCATAAAATAAAGCATCAATATATGTCAATGTGATCCAAATCATGAAGTCATATAGGTTCTAAATCCATAAAGCATAAAATAAAGCATCCATAATAGTCTCAATATGCAAATAACTGAAAATGTCAAACTGAGTCGGGGTAGGGCCTCACAAGAGCACTTTGTAGACCTTAACCAGTCAGTTACCTATTACTGCAGATAGTTAACTTGTGATTCCCATCTCACCATGGTTTTTCCTAGTTGGGTTTTCCACATATAAACACTTGTATTATGGTGGATGTTCTACTTGTTGTGGATGCTTTAATATCACTTTGGATTGCATGCATAGTATGAAGTAAACTAGTTAACTATCTTTACCGGTCTATGTTTGAAGTGGTATTGTTTTTATTGTCACCGATTCACCTCCCCCTCTCAATTCTTTATAAGTATATCAATTGGTATTAGAGCCTAACTTCCTTAAGGCTTAATTGCTTGGAAGGAAACCCTAAAGCCACCATGGGGGATATGAGTTATTTAGAGATGGATAGAGTGCTTTATGCTATCAAGGAAGAGCTTGAAACTCTGAGGGTTAGATTTAAAGCTTCACAAGTTAAAAGGAGAGAGCTGACTGAGTAACTATTGGAGATATCTAACAATAGTTCTTCAGATGAGGCCGACATTGATGCATTGGCTAAATAAGTTGAAAAACTAAATGGTGAAAAGCTTAATCTGAGGAGAGAACTTGAAGCCCTAACAATCTGCATGAGCCATAAGCTTGTAGCAAGAAGGGTAGTTGAAGACCTAATCAAAGAGAGAGATCATGAGATTGCCAAGATCAAGCAGGAGAATGCAACTTTGCATGAACATTGGCATGAGGAGAAGGAAGAGAAAGAAGCTTTGCACCTAGATCTTGAAATGGCAATATCTCTAAGAGAGACTCTGACAAAGCACAATGAATATCTTACCAGAGAGCTTACTGAGGCTAATGGAAAGATTGAAAAGTTCAATAAGAGTTCTTCTATGCTGGATGAGCAAATCCAATTTCAGAGGATGAAAGGTGACACATCTGGACTAGGTTTCAATACATCTGAGAAAGGAGAATCTTCTGATACCAAGAGAAACATGCACAAAGGTAAAATTTCTCCTAAGGCTAACAAACCTACTGGTAAGAAAGCTTTCAAACCTATTTTCTTTATTTGTCACAAACTCGGACATTTTGCTAATGTGTGTAGAAGAAGACCTAATGTGAACAAGGGCTATAATGTAAATTCTAGGTATGTGTCTAGAAGATTTAAAGGTCATTGTTTCACATGCAACATTTATGGACATAGATCAATTGAATGTAGATATGGAGGAAACAATCTGGTACCTCACATGAATCTAAGACCTAATGGTGATTGAAGAAGAACCTATGACAACCAAGGAAACATGAACTGGTAGAAACCTTATGTCAATTGGTTTAGTCCACATGAAATAGAAAAGGTAACAAATGTGGTTTGTACCATTTGAAATAATTATGGTCATGTGGTAATGAACTATAGAAGGAGAACTGGAAGAGGTAATGCAGGACCTTGGAGATAATCTGGGATGGCCTGCTATCATTGTCACAAACTGGGACACATGCCAAAGATCTATAGAACTAGGAAGAACAAACTGGTTAACCAATCTAAAGATCAGAAAGGTAAGAAGAAGGTCCATGTTGAGGAAACCAAAGTGGAGATGAACAAAATCTAGAAGAAGCAGAGTGAGGACAAGCTTGTAGAAGAATCTAACCCTTCACCTAGTGTGGAGAATCCTGCACCGAAGAACTAATATTTTCAATAGGCCTAAGGGTAGCATAACAGTAAATCTACTTTCAAACCCCTTGAAGAATGTATGGTACGAGAGTTTTGCATTTTGAGTTGTTTTATGAGAATTCTTGATATCATTGTCTATTGGTTTTTAGAGGATTATCAACTGGTTATATACCTATCGATATAAGTGAGTTTTGTGAAGCAGTATATTAGGGTTTTTTACCCTATTAGTTGATCAATTAATGAAGTGGGTAAGTTTATAAAAGTGAGTTTTACTATGTTATTTTTACTCTAATTACATTCAAAGGAGAGTTTTTGAGCACCTGCAGAGTGAAAAAAGAGAATTGCTAGCTGATTGTGAACGGATTTGTGTTGCGGATCAAAAAATTGAATCAGATTCAAAGATTAGTAAAGGTGAAATGGGTGTACAGTCGTGAGATCAATCAGAAACCTTTCTAGCATGAAGGGAATCATGTATTCTTTTGTTAATCTCTCTCAAATCAAGTTTATCTAGAATGGCATCATCATCTAAGCAAAAAGAGAGACTTATGATTATTGCTGAACCTATGGAGTCTATGGAATCAGATAAAATAGTATCATATAATGCATTGTCTCAAGTTCTTGATGGTGTTATGATCAAATGTGATTTATCTAGTTATATAGACTGTAAAATTAAGGATTTAGGATCACTATCAATCTATTCACAACTCAAAGCTTTGTGTGATAAAAGTGGAAAAATAAAACTAGAGTACATTAGAGTTTATGAAAAAGGTTTTCATAATGCAACATATTTTCTTGAAGATTTTGAAGAAGAGAATGTGAGGATAATTCTTAGTCATGTGAGGAGAGAATATGTATCTTGACAGGTCGCACACAATCACGAAGGAAGCAATTCATGTAGTGACTAGGTTTTGGCAAACCGGTGAAGTTCCAAAGCTGAGGAAAACTTAAAAAGAGACTATGATTACACTAACTCACACCACCTTTGATGGTCATGCATTTTTGGTCAACAACATTAAAGATCGATTGGTCAGATTTGCAACTATCATCATTGGTTATAGGATATTTTATTCCAGTAGGATGAACAATGTGCCATCTGCTAATGTGCATGTAGCTTACAGGATGACTGCAAAGAATGTAGATTATGACTTGTGCAAGGCAATAAGGAGACAATTGATGTTGAACCTACAATCAATTAAGAAAGACAATAGTCAAAAGTTCAAATATGGTCAACTATTGATTGGTCTATTCTTCTATTTTGAGAATTTCCTACCAGGAATTGGTGACATTCAATGGTCAAAAGACATACCGGTAACAACTCAAATCAAGAACAACATGAAGGTTGTAAAGAACACATTTCTTGTTGCTATGAATAGATATTTTAATGAATTACAAAAGAAGATGAGCATGAGGTTAAGCCTACCTGAAGATGTGGTGAAACACTTTGCAAAAGACATGTTTCATAGTTACCACATATTTTTGTCTTATGGAGGCCGTTTAACCCAGGGAAGATGAGATGGAAGAAATGAGTTATGAAGTCAGCTATGACTTATTAATTAGTTATGCCAACAACCTTTTGGCATCTCCCAAGGATAAGAAGAAGAAAAGACTAGGAACTAACCAAGAAAGGAGTGTACCTACTTAACCTAGTAGTGCCAAAGAGAAGAAGAAGAAAGTTGAGAAAGCACCTTCAATGACCATCGGTACAAGGGTGACAAGAAGTGTTCAAGTCAAAATGAACTCAGAACCCAAAGTATATGCTAAGAAGAAGACTACAACAAAGAAGAGAGGTAAGAAATTCATTCTTCAAGTAGAATCTAAGGATACCAACACTAAAGAGGAACAAAAGAAAATGAAAGTGACTGGTAAGAAAGCTAAACCAATAGGAGACATTTCAAAGCAAAGTATCCCTATTAATGTTTTATCTGACAAGCCTATGACTGATTTTGAGAGGACATCAAAAACATTAGGGAGGAATAGGTTTGATAATGTAAAGGAATGTTTTGATTCATTTGATGATGGACAAAAGCAACAAATTGTTCAAGAGATAATCAACCACTTGTGTCAATACAATCAGTTGCCTCAGGATATTGAAAAGGATATTTCTGATTCTTTGTATTCTATTCTTGTAAATAAGTGGAAAATGGTTGTAGAACAAGATCAAGAAATTATTGATAGAGTTTTCATTCAATATTTTCCTGAGTTACCTAGAGATGAATTATTAGAATTGCTTGATAATTTCAAATGACAGTTTCATTCCAAATCAAGAAGATTGAAGTTATTGGTTGGAAAGGTTCAATCTATTGAAGTTAATACTCACCATATAGACAAAAATATTCAAAGGATGCATGAGAAAATGAAGTCTCATAAAAATGATCAAATAGAGACTTGAGCTCAACCAGAGCTAGATGAAGAAGAGATTATTACACCGGATGTTGTCTATCTTATTAAGCACAAGGATGGCAGTACTTCTCCATCGGTTATTTTTTTCATAGATGATAATGAAGAAATCCAGGACACTATTGATACAACTAGTAATATAATTGAACTAGTTAAGGAACCTGTATAGCAACCAGACATTACTATTACACAGGAAGCAGCTGAAGCACTGATCATTGAACCTAATCTGGATATTCAACTGCTTCCAGAAAAAGAACACCAAGTGGAAAATAAATTGTCATCAATTACTATAGATACATAGGAGAAACAAATAGAGGCAGAAATAGACAAAGAGAAATTGGAGAAAGAGGTTGAAGTGAAGGAAACTGAATAGAAAAAGGAGGAAGTGAAAGAGAAAATAGATGAAAAGGAAAAAGCAAAGGTAAAGCAGCAAACTAATGATGAGGATGACTTAATAGGCATCAAAGGACCTATAGATGTAGACAATATGAGTGCATGTTGTTGGAATTATGGATGAATGGATTATGTGCTGCATTGATGTTTTGTCATAGATGTCAACACTAGCTGATATGGATGGTTACTGACAAACAAGTTTTGGTTACCGGTATAAGATCTAGTGTTACTGATAGAAGAGATTATCTGTTGACACTTCCTACATGTTTTGATTAGTGAATTATATTGGATTTCATGAGTTATATGCTCCATGAGCATGTTTTGGTCAGTTGTTATTGGCTTGGTAATTGGATATTATCACAAACTCTTGAAAACCCTTACCAACACTGGTTTAAGGCTTTACCGATAGAGCTTTCATTGAGGAATCATTACAGGATGCACAATTGGTGTTGGTGTAGCTTCTTCGAGGATTTTAGGATGTTGATGATGTTCTTTGATCATGCTTCAAATGTTTGAAGATATTGCTTTTGTGTGGTGGACCCAGAATAGGTCTGGTACCTATCTAGGTTATGGACCGGTATCATGCTAGCGTGTACTCTACACATTACCTGGATGATTCGAGATGATTTATGGGTTTGTTATTATTGTTTTGTTCTTAAGATGACATGGCATATCATTATAAATGGAATTATGTAATGATATTATTGCAATATCTTTAGGTGGATAACCTAATTGGTTTAGGCCTTAGGGTTTGTATAAATAAGAGATAGTAACTCTTTGTAAAGTATCATGGTTATTGGAAAGGTCATGATCAAGGAATGTAATGTGCGAATATTCTAATATCATTCAGGAAGAGGAGTTGATCGATCATTGCTTATCAAATTGGATTCAAAAGAGGATTTAGTCCTCCGGCATTAAGCTTAACTGGGATTGTAATCAGGCATGGTAGATACTATTTCCAGTAGTTCACTCTATTGGGTTGTTGTCCATTTATCCTGAGAAGGTTGTAGCCTCTCTGTAGCCACTGAGACTCTTTTGTAATGAGCAGTACACTCTTGGAAGTGTGCCTTCCTACAAGTGCAAACCCCTCATTGTAACACATACTTTCTGCAGAAGTATCATCTGACTGTGGTAGCCTTCCCACCATGGTTTTTCCCTTTCCAGGTTTTCCACGTACAAATCATGGTGCTATATGGTATTGTTTCTTTGCATTGATTATCTGGTTAATTTTTAAGTTGTATTGTTTACCGGTAAGAGTTCCTACTGACATCTGTCTATGCTTCACCAGTACTTGACTTATTTAAGGTTGTATTATGGATAAAAAGTTACAATCTATTAACAAATGATTCATCCCCCCCCCACCCCTGTCTCAGTTTTTCACTAGGTATCCTAAAAATTGGTATCAGAGCTTTGGTCCTCTTTTGCAGAAACTTAACCGCTTGAGGTAGATCCTATGGAAACTAACACTTCTAATCCACCGGCAGCTATTTTCAGAAGAGAAATCCCTAAGCTTGATGGAACAAATTATGGGATATGGAAAATTCAAATGGAGACTCATCCTAGATGTCTTGGAAAGGATATTTCAGAGATCACTAAGAAAGGATACATACCTTATGATCTAACATCTGGCAATCCTACTCCTGCAGACCTGGATAAGAATATTAAAAATGATTGCAGAGCTAGAGAATCCCTCTTGTGTGCACTTATTGATCAGTAGATTATAAGATTGACTGACAAATCATTGACTAAGGTTATATGGGAAAAATTCCAAACTCTAAATGAAGGTGACTCTACTGTCAAAATTGCTAAACTTGATAGTTACTGGGTAAGGTATGAAAATTTCAAAATGGAAGAAAATGAAAGAATTCCTCTATTTATGGAAAGAGTAAAGGAGATTGTTATGGGAATTCAATGTTGTGGAGGATTTCTAAGTGAAGATGAAATAGTTTCCAAAGTCTTGAGAGCCCTTCCACTGGCTTACAAGATGAAGGCAATGACAATGAATGAGTTAAGATCAATGGAAAACACTTCAGTCAACAAAGACATTCTGAATGGGAAATTATCAGCTTTTGAGCTTGAAGAATTTGGATCTTGTGAAGTTGTAAAGTCTAAACCTGCTTTTCATGCATCATCATCAACATCTACCAGCAAAAGTGATTGGAGAGCCCTATATGAAAAAGAATTGGAAGACATGAGGAAAGAAGATGAAGAGCTTGAGAAACTTAAAGCCTTGTTTGCTAAAAGAATACCTAAAGGTCCAATTGGAAGTAAGTATGAAGTAAAAGCACCTTTTAAATGTTTTGCATGTAATAAGATTGGTCATTTTAAATGTTTGAAGAAAGAGTTAAGAAAATTTTTAAGCCTGAGTCGAATAGATATAGATTTAAGAAAAGTAAACAATGCTACATAGAAGATGAGTAAGGAGAAACTGATGACACTAGAGATGAACTGATAAAAGACACTGCTAGTTGATCTGGAAATGGAAAAGAATGGAAGATGAACCAAAACCGGCTATCAAAAATGAAGAGAAGGCCTTGGCAGAAAAAGTTGAAGATAAGGATGAATGGGTAATTGATAGTGGATG